>NC_136408.1:10115288-10765288 GCF_051521515.1 Lactuca serriola
AAGAAAACATCAAAATCTAACAATGACTAATACATTCCAAAAGAATAATGTGGCCCGTTTCAATTTTGTGGTCCGTTCTTCAAGCGTCAACTTCTGTGATTCCAACAGAATTGGAATTCGTTATTCCATTCCAATAGAATTGGAATATAACCAATATCATCCGTTGAATCATCTACATAAACATACTTGATACCTCTTCAGAATTCAACCTTGTCAAGATCCTGCACTGTCCACATAAATGAAGTGTTAAATCAGGAAAAAAAACATAAATTAAAATATGAATCAATTCATGGAATGCAGCCAAAAAATTGCTTTTCATTTCCTTTCCTTCCATGTCAAACACCCAATCCAAACACCCATTGTTTTCTATTAAATGAAACAAACCCAAACACCCCAATCGTTTCTATCTAACATTCAAACAAACCCCAGTAATCAAGAGAGCAAACAACCCTCTCTTGGTCATCCTTGCTCATCACCGATTCCACAAGCAAAAGTCATTGATTTCTTGCTTCCATTACCATTAAAAATTAAACAAAAAAAATGAAGAAAGAAGGGGTTGCAGAAACAGCCCCTTGCTCACTCGTTTCACTGCAATCTGAAGTGTGTTTGTACTTGGCTTGAACAACTTAATCAATTCAAATGACTATTCTAAACTTCATAATTGATGTGAGAGTTAGACAATGATAATAGAATCACTGAACAATCTCAATCGCAAATGAAGTATGAGAGACTCATGGAATCATCAGAAACAGATAATAAGATGGAATTGAACTCAAACATGCAAAATAAGTTAATTACATCATCAGTTCAGAATCTTACTCAAAAAGTCGAATACATAAAGCAATCAAATGTGGTTTCAGAATCATCAGGAGTTCATCAAATTAACGTGAAAAAAGCCTCTTTATCTTCATTTTCTTCAATTCTTGAGGCTAGAATTAAAAACCAAGAACATAATTTAACAGAAGTTAGTTCTCAGATTGAAGATAGATGAGAAGAAAAACAGGAAAGAATCAATCAGATGACCTCATTACAAGATCTAGGAACAAGTAACCTTTATCATCACTTATTCCAACATTGCTGGTGTCAAGTTCGATGTGATCGCTGCAATCGATGAGTCTTTTGTTCAGATGATACTCAATTTGTTCTTGAATTAGGGTTCTTCTCGCAACTACTGCAGTTGTTCAATGAATTGACGATACATGATGTGTTGGTTGGAGTAGCAACGGGATTCACCGGTTAGGCTTGCTTTTTTCGTCAAGATAGGAGGGCCGGTGAGGCTTGATCGGAGGCAGCAACAGGTCGCCAATCGACACTCGACATACGGAGACGAGGAAGACGCAACTTCGTCCATCTTTGCCCGATCAAAAGGAACACGGGTTTAAAAGCCCTAATCTTTTAAGAGGATCCACTTGTTGAAATCAAAGACGCCTATTTGTTTAGGTTATAAATCAATGCCATGATTATAGAGATTATTTTTGGAAGTTACTAAACAAATTACTAAATTACCCTTATTTATTTATTTAATTATTTAATTTTTTATTTAATTTTGATTGGCCTACATTGATGCATACAATAACACAATACTTACACACACACACACACACACACACACATATATATATATATATATATATATATATATATATATATATATAAGAAAGAATGTTAAAATATCATATGTCACCTTATAAATAAAGCTAAAAATTATTTATTAGACATTTTTATTTATTAGGTAGTGTGTGTGTGTGTGTGTGTGTGTATATATATATATATATATATATATATATATATATATATATGCCATTTTTTGAGATTCTATAAAAAATAAAGATTTTGAGATTCAACATCAACCTCATATTTCTCATCTGCCGCTCCAACGTATCCCAAAACCCACTAGGATTCTCAGTCAAATATTGTAACCTTAGATTGAAGGGTAAGGCTTTGATTTCTTACCATATGCAAACTTTGAACCCAATTGTGTGCATCAAGGAATAAATCGTTGGTTTAATAGTTCTAATTCGAAATTATATTCAAGAAACATCACCGAGACAGTTGAATGGGATCGAAGATGCAAGGATTTGGAAAGCCAATGTGGGTCGATGAGGGTTTCTGTTCACGCTGCTTTATGTATCTTTGAACTCTCAAACCTAAATTGAGTACAACTCTAATCAAATAGGTGATCTTCACCAAGTTATTATCAAGGTTCATCAAATTACAGAAGCCATTGGAGGATTAAAGCTGAACACGACAAGTATGGCTTCATTGTGGTGTTTTTGATCTCCCGGTGCAATTTCAGAAGTCGCTTAGAGTCGATTTTCATGATATTGTGATTATAAATAAAAAATGATTAAGAGAGATAGAGAATCAAATGTTAAAATTGGTTTGATTGTGTTAGATCGCAAATCGGAAATCAGACTTTAAGTCTTGGTAGGAGTTTGGATCTTTAATCACGACATGTATAGCTTCATTAGGGTTTTTTGAAGGAAAAAGGGTGAGTTTGAGTTTTAGGTTGTTGTCATTAGGTTTGTTTGCACTAATTTGTAGGTTGCATCAAGTTTGTTTTCATCATGAGAGAAATATTAACATATGTTGTTTTCGACTAGAGTTTGAATTTGATTTACGAGTTTTCATGTCCGGCAAGAGAGTTTTGAGAAGGATGAATAATGTGTATATATATATATATATATATATATATATATATATATATATATATATATATATATATATATATATATATATATATAGAGAGAGAGAGAGAGAGAGAAAGGGGAGGTCACCGGTGGGGGTGGGGTGTATAGGCTAAATGCTTTTCTTTTGTTATTTTTGTTTTTTAATAAAGAAAATATTTAGCATAATCAGACCCACTTTTAGGGGGGGGGGGGGAGAGGGGCAGCCACACAGGGCCCCGAAAAAAAAATAGGACCCGAGTTTTAATTAAATTTTATATTTAATAACTAAATATATATGAATTTATTCAAAGTTTCACATAAAGTGTGTGTTACCTAACTGGTATAAGCGTGTACCTTATTGTGGAGCAATTTGGGTTCGACTCATGGCTACCACATTTTGAAGTTTTAAATTCAAGTTACACTTTTGGACATTAGTTTTTGCGTTATATTTCATAATCAACCTTCCTTCTAATATGTTTAACAAATCAGTTTTTAAAAGTTACATAATCAACCCTTGAACTTTTTATTAAGTTCCATATGTTTCTTTTTAGTTAATTTATTTACTTTTAAGTTTATTTTCCTTATATATTAATTTAGGGCCCTATTTTTCTTCTTAGCATAGAGTCCTTAAAATCTGGGAGCCGGCCCTGATCATAATACTAAAAAAAACAAAATATGAAAAGGGTAAAATTGTCATTTCAAGTTTATCAAGGACAAAAATGGGCTAAAACCATATAAAATTCTCGATTTTGGATTTTCCATGCAAGTTGAAAACTTTTTAGACCATATCCATAGTTTTTTTCAAACCATAGGGACCAATTTTATAACTTTATATAGAGGTGGCAATCGTGTCGTGTCGTGTCGAAACACTAAACGGGTTGAAAGTGCTTGACCCTAATCCAATCTAATTAATTAACGTGTCGTGTCGTGTCAACCCGTTTATTTTCGTGCCGAGTTCGTGTCGGGTTTCGGGTTAGGGCTATACCTCGAAATATGTCGTGTCATGTGAGGTTAAAATAATTAGCATGTTGAAAAAGTAGGAGTTTGGTAGGCGGAAAGGAAAAACTAATAGTTTGGAGGCATAATAGATGAAATCATAGCAAGTTCAGATGAAAAAATTAAAAGAGTGGGAGTTGGGGAGGCGGATGACAAAGGTCATGAGGATGCGATAGTGGTGAAAGAGACTGGGTAGTTTGGGAGAGAATGGAAAAATTGAAATGAAGTCTTGATCTAGACGGCTAAGTCATTTCAACATTACAAAACAATTCAATTCGAAGGCTTTCTTTTACTTATGGTTTTGATTTTGTATCTTTCTAGTTTATTTAAATAATTCAAAATACTTGCATATAAATAAACAGGTCATTTTCGAGTTATATTTGAGTTGAAATTCTCAACCCAACCTTACCCATTTAATTTTCGTGTCGTGTCGTGTCAACCCGTTTATTTAAACGGGTTGAAATATCTTACCCAAACCCGTTTATTTCGTGTCGGATTTCGTGTCGTGTCAATTTTTGCCACCTCTAACTTTATAGTTCAGTGAACAACTCTTCCCTCCAAGAAAAAAGAAATTGTCGCTATGAACAAACGTGACGTATTTTTGATGTTAGAGATAAATTTTCATAATTATGTTTAGATTTTGTTATGTTAAAGATACCATAACTCTATTTATATTTTCATAACGAATATAATTAAAAAAAGAGAAAATGCAAGTGTTACGAACCAAAACCTCCAACACTTGCTAATGCCTAAGTTGAAACCAAACTCCCCATGCAAAATATGTAGGTCCATTGCTTTAATAATTATTTATCTCCAAATATTCGAATTCATATGAGTATAAGTTATGTGAACTTTGGCATCTATCCAATCAATCAATGTATTTTATTACAATGGAATTTATTCTCTTTCCAATTATTCGAATTATACCTCATTATCAATCATTGTATGGTGGTATTCTTCAAGTGCGTAATTCAAAAGCTTCAATCATTTTTCTTGGTAATATTTAAGAAACTTGTTGAAAGGAATGTAAACTCTTTCAAGTTTTATTTGTTAATAATTTTAAAGATCAAGAGAATGTCGAAATGTTAAGTCACAACACAATAAGGATGCAAATCTCTTAGACTTTTCATGGTTAGTACATACGTGCCTTGCTTTAGCTTTAAAGTGTTCGAATTTGCATGATATAAGATTTTATCAAATGCAATAATTAATTGTGACGCTGAGACAATGTGATTGAATATTGTTAGCGATTAAGCCAATTAGGAAATAACAAACTAAGAAAACTAAGAAATGGTAGTCGAATGTTTAATGTTTATTGAATGATGAAAGGTAACAACCGAATGATTTCAGTTGTTGTACAAAGTGTTTTTTTGACTGATTATTATGAAGCTAAAGCAAAGCTATTAAATAGATGAACTAAAAACAAAAAATGAGAAAAACTAGCAACATTCCTCTTCTAACGTTCAGGACTTCCATGTGCTCCTTATTCTCCTGATTACCTGGTCAACAATTGACTAACATTTCCCCCCTTAATGTTAAACTTCTTCAAATCTTCAACGCCAATAAGTGCATTCATTTCAGCAAACTTTATCCTTGGCATTGCTTTTGTCAATACATCAGCCTTTTGTTGATCCCCATTTACATGTTCCACCTAAAACTGTTCTCTTTCAACACACATACGAATGAAATGATACTTTGTGTCTATATGTTTACTCCTACCATGGAAAATCAGGTTCCTTACGAGAGAAATAGTGGATTTATTGTCTCTCAATAACTTCACTTTCTGTGCTTTCCTTCCAGTTAGATCATTGAACATATTCCTTACCCACAGTCCTTGATACTCAACCGCAGTTGCAGCCATATATTCAGCTTCACACGAACTGAGAGTTACAGTTTGCTGCTTCTGTGATGCCCATGTTGTAAGATTCCCTGAGTAGTAGTAGGCTACACATGTGGTTCCTCTTCCATTTTCACGATCATTACTATAGCTTCTATCACTGTAGCCTATAAGTTTGCCATCACCACCCTGTGGTACGTCAATCTATACTCAGTTGTTCCTTTCACATATCTAAGGATATGTTTTATGGCTGCGTAGTGGCTTTGCTTTGGGTCTTGCATATACTTGCTCACAACTCCAATGCTATAGTTTAGATCTGGCCTTGTGTGGACCAGATACCTTAGACTCCCAATGACTTTCCTATACATTGTTTCATTCACAGATTCCCCATCTTTATCCTTGGTTAAATGAAGCTTTAGCTCCATTGGATATCGTGAAGTGTTGTAACCTTTCATTCCTGATACCTTTAGGATCTTTTGTGCATATCCCATTTGTGTGAGCATTATTCCGTCCTTCCCTTGAAACACTTCAATTCCCAAATAGTAGGATAGCAGTCCCAAACCACTTATGTCAAACATCTGTTTCATCTTCTTCTTGAACTCTAGAATTCCTTTTTCATTTGAGTCGGTAACTATAAGGTCATCTACATATACACCAACAATGAGGATTAGATTGGGTTTATGTACCTTATAGACAACTTGTTCTTGTGCACATCTGGTGAATCCTAGTCTTTTGAGTGATTGATCCAATTTCACATTCTAGGCTCTTGGCGCCTGTCTTAACCCACACAATGCCTTGTGTAGATGGTAGACCATATCTTCTTTTCCTTTGACTGAGAATCCAATTGGCTATGATACATAAAATTCCTCCTTAAGATCTCCATGTAGAAATGCTAACTTCACATCCTAAGTGATGTATAAGCCAATTTTCTTTTTTCGCCAATGCAAGAATCAGTCTGATTGTTTCCAATCTGGCGACTGGTGTGAAGGTTTCTTCAATGTCGATACCTCTTTCTTGGACATACCCTTTGGCGACTAATCGAGCCTTATATTTGATCACGTTTCCAGTTGCATCTCTGTTTAGCATGAATACCTACTTTAGCCCCATTGCCTTACGATTTGGTGTCAATTGGGTTAAAGTCCAGGTGTTATTTCTTTCAATTGACTTCAATTCTGATTCCATGTCTTGTTTCCAGTTCCTTTCAACCGATGCTTCTTCAAACGTCGTGGGTTCATCATCAACTGGTAATAGCTCTTGCATTCTTTCGTACAGCTCCTGTATCTCCACATCCACCAAATCTTGTTGTATTCTCATAGATTTCATTGATTGGTCAAAACCCCTTTGCTGGAGTGTTGTCATACGAAGCTACTGATCCACTTCCATTATAATTTCTCGATGCTTGACTTGGAGGAGTTGATCGTGAATCAAATATGTGCGAATTTGATAGCGGCGTACTCGCAATAGACGAATTACCTGGTAAATGATCAAGGTGAGAGTCTTCGTTTAACGGCGTCAATGGGTATTCATTCACGTCATCTATTTGTTCGAGTTCATGTACCAGTTGGGATTGGGCTGTCACACTGACCACAACATTGGTCCAATACGGTGTTGTAAGGGTCTCCCCCATTGTTTCATTGTTCAAAGCCCAATATTTTGCCTCGTCGAAGACCACGTCCCTTGCAACTACGATTTTCGATTGCTGGGATGGTACAATCGATATTCCTTTGTTCTTTCTTTTGTTCCCAGATACACCATTGTTTCACTTCGATCACTTAGCTTGGTCAAACCACGTAGCTTCTTGACAAATCCCACACACCCCAAAACCCTCAGGTGTAACACCCATAAAATCATGCCAAATTAAAACTTTTTCAACACACTTAAAAACCATTTAACCATTACATAATTTGTTTTCAAAATAATAATTATCAAAGTATCCCAGTTTTCAATCATAAAACATAGAAGCAGGAGGAGCGGTACGATCAGACCTTCTCCTTCCCTCGATCACCAGAAGTACCTGAAACAACAAACTGAAATTGTAAGCCCGAAAGCTTATTGAACTACCCTAAAATACCAACACCATACCAATATAACCATAACATATAACAAATACAGAACAACATGCATAATAAGCCTTCAGCCTGACTGGACCGCCCTGCAGGCCTTCAGCCTATCTGGACCGCTCTCCGAGCCTTCGGCACGTCTGGACCGCCTCGCAGGGCCTACAGCCTATCAGGACCGCTCGCTGGGACTTCGGCCTAACTAAACCCCTTTTCAGGGCCTTCAGTTTATCCGGACCGCCCTGGGTATGTTGGCCTTCAACACAAAGCAGGACCGCCTCAACCCAACCCCCAATCAACAAACATGTGCACATACATATCATACGCGAGCATATATCATAGTCAAGACGATCTAACAAATCACTAATCATAGCAACATCATATTACCAGGATACAGAACTAACCGGTCACTAACATAGCATCATCTTATATACCAGGATACCGACCTAACCAGGTCACTAAGCATATCACCATCCTAACTACCAGGGTGTAAATCAATAAACATATCATGCAATAAACCCGGATACAAATCCGATAAGGGCCGACATTGGTGCCTTAGACCCTGTTGATATAGTGAGGATAACTCACCTCGCAACTGCCGACTGAAAAATAAAAAGCTCAACTCCCGGATCACCGCCTCAAACTCCACCACTTATATCCAACACATCACAAAGTTCATAAATTCCCTAGATACCCCAGAAGTCACATAGTCAATCCTAGGTCATAGCCAAGACTCAACAATCCATGTTGACCTGACTCGTCGAGTGCATCCAACCACTCGCCGAGTCACCTGAGCGACTCATCGAGTTCCTCGTGTTTGTGGCCGATAACTCTCTAGCTAACCCGTCGAGTTTCCTTGCAACACTCTGAGTTTATGCATGTCCAAGGGTCGGGAAGACCCTAACTGACTCGGCGAGCCCAATGCAATCTTCATCGGACTTGTCGAGTCACCCATCCGACTCGCCGAGCCTATGGCCATCTTCATCAGACTCACCGAGTCGACCATGCCACTGCCAAGTCCCTTCAGACCTTCATTCATACATATGCTTTTTAAGCCATGCAAAGTCTCCAAATTGCAGATCCAACTTCCCAAGGCATGCTTATCACGTAAAGTTGCAAGCTTTACGTGCATGCAAAGCTCTAAAGCCTTAAAATGACAAAACTAAGCTTGTAATGAAGTCTAAAACTTGAGGGGAGGTTCATACTTGTCAAAGCTGGCAACTTTATGGCCTTAGAGACCAAAGAGAGTTCAGATCTGAAGTTGCAACTTCAGATCTTTGCTCAAACACAAGAATAGCTTCCTAAAAACCATCCAAAAGAGATCTAGGAAGAAATGAGCCAAAGTAACAGCTTGATACCTTTAAAAGAGTGCCCATTGAAGTAGACCTCTGATTCCCCACGAGTTCCTTGCTTCTAATCACTTGTTTTACCCAAGCTTTTCCCACCAAATTCCTTCTTTAAAGCTTAACACACCAAGAATGCACACACACACACACGAATTTAGGGTTTGGAATGACAAGAGGCTATAGAGGGGAGGCTAAGGAGGCCAATGATCCTTTAAATAGGGTGCAAAACCCCGGAAATTAGGGTTTCATCCCCCAGCTCCTACTCGTTGAGTCCTTCTTAGGACTCGGTGAGTAGGTCACTTAAACACGTGGACCAACCCGCTACTACTCATCAAGTCGAGCAACCAACTCGTCGAGTAGGCCTTGAAACCACAAAGATCTTATAACAAAAGAAATTAATACCTGGGAATCAGGGTGTTACAATTCTCCCCACTTGAACTAGACTTCTTCCTCGAAGTCCGCTGAGGTAAACAACGTCGGGTAATGCTCCCACATCTTAGTCTCCGGCTCCCACGTCCACTCAGCTCCCCTCCGAGGCTCCTACTGCACCTTGACCATATGTATCTCCTTGTTCCGCAGAACTTTCATCTTCCTCTCCAGTATGGCTACATGCCTCTCCACGTAATTTAGGCGCTCATCGACCTGGATATCATCCAATGACACCACCGCCTCCTGATCCATAATGCAATTTCACAACTGCGAAATGTGGAAAGTGCTATAGACCTGACTAAGATCCTTCGGTAGGTCTAGCATGTATGCCACCTTGCCGACCCTGGCAATGATCCTGAACGGCCCAATGTAACGAGGACCTAATTTCCCCCTCTTCGTGAAACGGATCACACCGTTCCAGGGTGAGACCTTCAGGAGTAGCATATCACCCACCCAAAACTCTAACTCAGATCGGCGTCTGTCGGCGTAACTGTTCTGACGACTTTGAGCAGTTTGCAATCACTGCCTAATCTGCTGAATCTTTTCGGTAGTCTGAAAAACTACCTCTGTTCGTCCCATCACCCGGTGTCCGACCTCACCCCAACAAAATGGGGTGCGACATTTCCTCCCATACAACAACTCAAAAGGCGGGGCGTTGATGCTAGAATGATAGATATTGTTGTAGGCGAACCCCGCAAGGGGTAGGTGGGAATCCCAACTCCCATCGAAGTCAATGACACACGTCCTCAACATATCCTCGAGGGTCTGGATGGTCCGTTCGCTCTGACCGTCGGTCTGCGGATATGCTATGCTAAAATTCAACCGTGTGCCCAGTTCCTCGTGGAACTTCTGCCAGAAACGAGAGGTAAATCTAACATCTCGGTCGGAAATAATGGAGACCAGAACCCCATGGCGAGCGACGATCTCGCGAACATACACGTCAACCAACTTCTCTGTCGAAGAACTCTCCCGTATAGCCAAGAAATGGGCACTCTTGGTCTATCGATCTACGACAACCCATATAGCATCAAACCCCGTTGCCGTCCTCAGCAGTTTGGTAATGAAATCCGTTGTGATCTGTTCCCATTTCAACATGGGAATCTCTAGGGGATGCAGCATACCATGCAGACTCTGATGCTCGGCCTTGACTATCCTACAGGTCAAGCACCTCTCGACGTACCAAGCGATTTCTCGCTTCATACATGGCCACCAGTAACTCAAACTTAGATCTCTGTACATCTTGGTGGCCCCTGGGTGAATAGAAAAGTGAGACCTATAAGCCTCCTCCATGACTGTCTTTCTGACACCACCATACATTGGAGCCCATACCTGACCGCATCGGGTCGATAATCCCCGACTATCCTACACAAACTGGGTGTTCTCACCCCTGATCCTTTCTAACTTCCAGTTCTCTAGCCGCATGCCCTCGACCTGAGCATCTCTGATCAAAATCACAAGGGGAGAATCCACCATTATCCTCATACATATCACTGAAGTGGATGACCCAGTTGACTTGCGGCTCAATGTGTCCACCACTACATTCACTTTACCGGGGTGGTAAAGGATCTCGCAATCGTAGTCCTTGACTACATCCAGCCACCTGTGCTGCCGCATGTTTAGGTTTGGCTGATCCATGATGTGTCTCAAGCTCTTATGATATGTATATATGGTACAACGGACCCCATATAAGGAATGTCTCCATATCTTGACAGCGAACACCACCGCTCCCATCTCTAAATCATGAGTAGGATATATCGTCTCATGCGGCTTCAGCGGCCGCGACACGTAGGCTATCTCTCGCCCCCTCTGCATGAGGACCGCCCCAAACCAATGATGGATGCATTGCACAACACCACAAAACCATCCACTCCCTTCGGGAGAGTCAAAAATGGGGCCTCGCACAGACGCCGTCGGAGGGTCTCAAACGCCTTCTGCTGCTTAGGGCCCCACCGAAAATCCACCCCTTCCTCGTCAGATGAGTGAGGGGTATTACAATCTTGGAGAAATCCCGAATGAATCTCCGGTAGTACCATGCTAATCCCAGAAAACTCCTGATATCTGAAGGAGATCTCGGCACCTACCACTGCATGACTGCCTCGATTTTGGCCTAGTCAACCAAAATCCCGTCCTGGTTAATGAGATGTCCGTGGAACTGGACCTCTCATAACCAAAAATCACACTTCAAGAACTTGGCACATAGCCGTTCTCGTCTCACAACTCCCAATAACTCATTGAGGTGCTCCTCGTGCTGTTCTCGGGTCTTGGAATAAAGCAAAATATCATCTATGAACACGATGACCGAGCGGTCAAGCATCGGTCTGCCAACCCGATTCATCAGGTCCATAAATACTGCAGGCGCGTTGGTGAGCCCTAACAGCATCACCACGAACCCGTGATGCACATAACGAGTTTGAAACGCAGTCTTCTCCACGTCCTCCTCTCTAACCTGAACTTGATGATACTCAGACCTCAAATCAATCTTGGGAAACCAAGATGCACCCTGCAACTGATCAAAGAGATCATCTATCCTCGAGAGTGGATAACGGTTCTTCACCTTCAACTTGTTCAACTCCATATAGTCTATGCACATACGGTGCGAACCGTCTTTCTTCCTGACGAAGAGTATCGACGCTCCCCACGGGGAACTGCTCGGTCGAATGAACTACTTGCCCAACAGTTCCTGTAGCCGTGACGACATCTCCTACATCTATGGTGGCTCCAGCTGGTACTGCGCCTTGGTGATAGGGCTGCACCCGACACAAGATCGATCCGAAACTCGACCTGCCTCTTTAGAGGTACTCCGGGTAACTCTTACGGGAATACATCAACGAACTCCCTGACCACTGGAACCTCTAATACCGAAATCTGATCTCTGTCCTGCGTATCACCACGCACGCTAGATAACTCGCACACCCATGCTGAATATACTGCTTAGCCCTGGCAGCTGTACAAAACCCTGATCCCTGCCTGGTTCCCTCGCCATAGATGATCAGTTCTCCCCCACTTGGGGTTCGAACCACCACTCGCTGACCCTCGCAGTCGATTATAGCACCGAATCGACTAAGCCAGTCCATCCCCACAATCACACACACATCCCCCATGGGGATCGGAATCAAATCGATCGGGAAAGACACCCCAAAGATCTCTAACTCACATATTTGATAGACTGAAGAGTCAGAAACCCCGTGTTTGTTGGCGATGGAGACTCGCAACGAACACTCTATCTCTCCTACTGGCACACCGAATTCCTTACTAAATGTATGAGATACAAATGACTGACTTGCCCCCGAGTCAAATAAAACCAATGCAGGCAAGGAGTTCACTAAAAACGTACCTAATCATAGGTACAACAGATAAGTATAAAACATATATAAGCAATAAGATAAGGGATAGAAACATACAAACAACCACATCTGGTGCGGCTCTGGCCTCATCGGCTGTAAGCTGGAAGGCGCACTCCTGAGCCCTTGGGGGCTCTGCCCTACCCTGCCTCCCATCGGTAATCCTCAATGTAGCCGACGCTGGAGCCTGCGCCAACCTAGCAGCAAGCTGCAGACATTTGGTATTCACATGGCTAACCTAATAAGAAAGATAACATATCCTCATATCCGGAGTAGGGGCGGCCTATCTCAGATCCAAGAATTCCTGAGCTAACCATTCGCGCTCAACTCGTGGAATATAGCGTGCGCGGAACATATCCCTTAACTGCTCCCAAGTAACCGCAACTCTCTAATCATCAGTATAAGACCCAGTCATCAGCCTCCACCAGTCCTTTACCCCAGATCTCAGTAGGTTCAGGGCACATCTGACCTTCTAGTTAGTCGGACACGAACATGTGAAGAAACACCACTCTACATCATATAACCACCTCATGGCCTTGATGGGATCCTGAATCCCATCAAAAGTAGGGGGCTTCGTGTTATCGAAGTTCCGGTACTGGAATGCTCTACCAGCTCCTCCCCATGTCGTGGTTATAGCCGTTGTAGCTGCAGCGGCAGCCGTCTTAGCAAGGGCTGCATATCTGTCATCGAAATACTCCATAATAGCGGTCTTTATAGACCCAAACAACTCCGGAATCTGACATCGGACAATCTCGACCACCTCCTCGCAGATCATCTCCTTGACTCGATCCTCTGTCAACACTGGTCCCTCCTAGCCGATAACCTCAGGCATTGCGGGGTCTCCTGGTCACCCTGCCCTGATCCCGATCCAGATCCTATCACGAAATGCCTTGTAACCACGATACTGAAAATATAACACGAAAATATCAGAAAGTCCGCATAAATAACTGGGAATCAGCTCCCTACTAAACCCTAGGGGTTGTGATTTCCTTGCTATGCGTATGGATCCTGTGCTTTCAGTAGTGCGGGCCCATACTACCTTCCACACCTACCCTTATTTGTCTCAAGTATCATCACAACACCCTAACACTATATATATATGCACGTGGTGATTGCTCAACCTCACCCCTAGAGGAAGGCTAACTGTCTTACAACTGACTTACCGGCCTTACACAACCCACTCATCCATGAAACTTCCACCAACCCTGTAGCAGTAGTGTATGCTAGTCATACATAATGTTGGACCCTATAGACTTTCAAATATCCAATCCTACCCTAAGTCCCCAATCAAACAAGAACATACCATAAGGCTAAATCAAACATTCTCAGGCTATAAGATCTTAATTATGTATAACCGTGATGCATACACTAAATAACCACAGTAATGATATCAATTTCATATAGAGGAAACCCTAGGCTAGCAGTCATCATGTAATATAGAAATTCTATCATGCAATTCCTGGAGATCCTTAGCCTAGCACTAGCATGTTGTTATAACATATCAGATAATCAAATAATTGTATGGTATTTTGAGGTCTACTTACTGGCTCCGACTGATCGTACACCCTGTATCCTCCCTTACTTATTTTGAAAACCATTTAAAAATCATTTTGAAAATCTTTCCTTGATTTGAGACTGGATTCACACGAATGTTCCTCCAATTCACTCAAACCAAGGCTCTAATACCAACTTGTAACACCCATAAAATCAGGCCAAATTACAACTTCTTCAGCACACTTAAAAACCATTTAACCATTACATAATTTGTTTTCAAAATAATAATTATCAGAGTATCCCAATTTCTAGTTATAAAACATAGCAGTAGGAGGAGCAGTACGATCAACCCTTGACCTTCCCTCGATCACCAGAAGTACCTGAAACAACAAACTGAAACTGTAAGCCCGAAAGCTTAGTGAGCTATCCCAAAATACCAATACCATACCAATATAACCATAACATATAACAAATACATAACAACATACATAATGAGCCTTCAGCTTGAATGGACCGCCTTGCAGGCCTTCAGCCTATCTGGACCGCTCTCTGAACCTTCGGCATGCCTGGACCGTCTCGTAGGGCCTACAGCCTATCCAGACCGCTTGCTGGGCCTTCGGCCTAACTGAACCCCTTTTCAGGGCCTTCAGTTTATCCAGACCGCCCTGGGTATGTTGGCCTTCAACACAAAGCAGGACCGCCTCAACCCAACCCCCAATCAACAAACATGTGCACATACATATCATACGCGAGCACATATCATAGTCAAGACGATCTAACAAATCACTAATCATAGCAACATCATATTACCAGGATACAACACTAACCGGTCACTAACATAGCATCATCTTATATACCAGGATACCGACCTAACCAGGTCACTAAGCATATCACCATCCTAACTACCAGGGTGTAAATCAATAAACATATCATGCAATAAACCCGGATACAAATCCAATAAGGGACGACATTGGTGCCGTAGACCCTGATGATATAGTGAGGATAACTCACCACTCAACTGCCAACTAAAAAATAGAAAGCTCAACTCCCGGATCACCGCCAAAAACTCCACCACCTATATCCAACACATTACAAAGTTCATAAATTCCCAAGATACCCCCAGAAGTCACACAGTCAATCCTAGGTCATAGCCAAGGCCAATGGTCAGGGTCAACAGTCCATGTTGACCTGACTCGTCGAGTGCATCCAGCCACTTGCCGAGTCCCTGTATATCTTGTTAACTCGCCGAGTCACCTGAGCGACTCGTCGAGTCACCTGAGTGAATCGTCGAGTTCCTAGTGTTTGCGGCCGATAACTCTCTAGCTAAAACGTCGAGTTTCCTTGCAACTCTCTGAGTTTATGCATGTCCAAGGGTCGGGAAGACCCTAACTGACTCGCTGAGTCATACGACTGACTCGCCGAGCCCAAGGCAATCTTCATCGGACTCGCCGAGTCACCCATCCGACTCGGTGAGCGCACGACCATCTTCATCGAACTTGCCGAGTCGACCATGCCACTCGCCGAGTTCCTTCAGACCTTCATTCATACAGATGCCTTTTAATCCATGCAAAGTCTCCAAATTTCAGATCCAACTTCCCAAGGCATGCTTATCATGTAAAGTTGCAAACTTTACGTGCATGCAAAACTCTAAAGCCTTAAAATGACAAAATTAAGCTTGCAATGAAGTCTAACACTTGAGGGGAGGTTCATTCTTGTCAAAGCTAGCAACTTTATGGCCTTAGAGACCAAAGAGAGTTCAGATATGAAGTTGCAACTTCAGATCTTAGCTCAAACACATGAATAGCTTCCTAAAAACCATCCAAAAGAGATCTAGGAAGAAATGAGCCAAAGTAACAGCTTAATACCTTCAAAAGAGTGCCCACTGAAGTAGACGTATGATTCCCCATGAGTTCCTTGCTTCTAATCACTTGTTTTCCCCAAGCTTTTCCCACCAAAATCCTTCTTTAAATCTTAACACACCAAGAAAGCACACACACACACAAATGAATTTAGGGTTTGGAATGATAAGAGGCTATATAGGGGAGGCCGAGGAGGAAAATGATCCTTTAAATAAGGTGCAAAACCCTGGAAATTAGGGTTTCATCCCCCAACTCCTACTCATCAAGTCCCTCTTTGGACTCGGCGAGTAGGTCACTTAAACACATGGTCCAACCTGCTGCTACTCGACGAGTCGAGCAACCAACTCATCGAGTAGGCCTTGAAACAACAAAGATCTTATAACAAAAGAAATCAATACCTGCAAATCAGGATGTTACATCAGGTGTGAAATTGAAGGTTTAGAGCCCTTCCAAAGCTCATATGGTGTCACCTTCTTCAGCGCCTTCGTTCCATTTCTATGCAATAAAGAAATAGAGTATGGCACCGCCTCACCCCAAAACTGATATGGTACCGCCATGGCCTTGAGCAAGGATCTTGTCATCTCTAAGATTGTTCTATTGCGACATTCCACAACGCGTGTGTACTGTCGTTAACTGTCTCTTTACTCCATCTTGCTCACAGAACTCCAATAACTGATTAGAGTTGAATTCGCCCCCATGGTCATTTCTTAGCATTTTAACTTTCTGAGTACTCTCCTTCTTGACTTGTAACGTGAATTTCTAGAACATATTGATGGCCTCATCTTTGGTTTTAAGTAGATACACCCACATGTACCGTGAATAGTCATCCACTTTCAACAAGAAGTATTGATTTCTTCCCTTTGTTTTAGGTGTGATAGGACCACACAAATCTATGTGTAACAACAAGAGTGACTTTTTTGGCTCTCCACTGGGTTACTATGAGGAAGCTTTGTCTTACTTGCTTGGCTATCATACAACCTTCTCATACCTGTGATGGATGGGTTGATTGGGTCATACCTGTTACCATTCCTTTTCGTGTCATCTCCTCAAGCATCTTGAAGTTTGTGTGACCCATACGTGCATGCCATAACCATGAGTCATCATCCATGCTTATGACCAATCATATAGGTTTCCTAGGTGTGAGTCTTATTTTATAGAGTTTGTTCCTAGATCTTTGTACCTTCATGACTATGCAGCCTGCCTCATCATTCATTCTTAAGAATTCTTTCTTCATCCCTATATCATACCCTTCCTCAGTCATTTGTCCCAGACTAATAATATTGCTATGCAGGGCTAGGATGTAGTACACATCAGGGATGACAAATTGGTCGCCATTTTTGCAATCAATTAGTAGTGTACCTTTTCCTTTGATCGGAACCTTAGAGCCATCTTTGAATTGAACCTACCCGGTCACCTTTTCGTCAAGCTCTGCAAGTAGAACCTTGGATCCGTTCATATGGTTACTAGCCACGTTGTCTAGTACCACATGTTTTCATCATCACTCTCCATTAATTAGCTTGGGTACACTTTTTCTTCGTTCAAGAGGACCATCTCTGTATTCCTTTCCCCATATACGGTCAACAACAATGTTGGTTCATCTTCATTGCAGCTAAATTCACCTCTTGGTCCTGTTGTTTCTTGCTTTGCATTTAGTAGCTAAACTCACCCCAGCGCCCACCTCTACCATGAATCGACCCTCGTCCTCATGAGTTGCCTCTTCCACCTGTGTTGTTACTTCCACCTCTTCCTTGACCCCCACCGTGTTTGTCTTTCTTGGACTTCAATGAGTAGAGGAGATTTCTAAGTAATAGAGCATTATCTTCTTGTGTGCTTGCCTTCCGGAGTCGAAGCCGATCTTCATATGCCTTTAGATGCCCAATTTCTTCTTTGAATGGCATGGATTCCATATCTTAACTTTGTTCAATCGATACCACTAGGTTTATCAACCTTTTAGGGACGGTATCAAACAATTTTCTTACAAGTTCCTCATCATCTAATGTCCCCCGTGCACTTCCAAACTTTGAGATCATGGCTAATATCTTCCCTGCATAATCACTTATGGTCTCTGTATCTTTCACTTGAAGTGCTTCAAATTCACTTTTCAATACCCGTAACCTTGCCTTCTGGAATCGTTTTGCACCCACATACCATGACTTTAGGGAGTCCTACACCTCTTTGGCTATCTCCTTCTTGGAAGCTTGTGCACACATCTCTTCTGGGATCGATTGGAAGATAAAGGCTCGAGCTTGCTTGCTCTTTTTCTTGTCCACATCCACATCGGTTGGTGGCTCGATGGCATCCCATAGCCCATGGGCATCCATGATTTCTTCCATGTTAATCGACCATGTATTGTAATTCAACTTGGTTAGCAATGGGCATTGAATAGGGAATTGACTATCTTTGGGCGGAGTTGATGAGGATGCAACTGTCATGGCGTTGAATCGAAGGATTTTGGGCATACAAACTGATCAGAACCTCAGGCTCTGATACCAAATGTTAATGATTAGACAATCAAATAGGAAATAACAAAATAATAAATGGTAGTCGGATGTTTAATGTTGATTGAATGATGAAAGGTAACAACTGAATGATTCCAGTTGTTGTACACAATGTTTTTTTCTACTGATTATTATGAAGCAAAAGCAAAGATGTTAAATAGATGAACTAAAAACAGAAAATGAGAAAAACTAGCAAAGTTCCTCTTCTAACATTCAGGACTTCCATGTGCTCCTTATTCTCCTAATTACCTGGTCAACTATTGACTAAAAAATATCTGATCACAACCAAAACCAAATTACCAAAGAATATCCAAAATTAAACTTAGCAGTTTCATGCCAATTTGATCATCGATGAAGAGAATAATAAATAAAGCCAATATGATACATATTCCATCAAGGCCACACATTAGAGTATCATAGAGCCACTACCTCTCAATAGTAACCATTTATACCACTCGTGGGATGGTGTGTAGACAATATCATGATGACAACATATGATTTCACATTGATTCCATGTACGAATAAACAAGCACTCTTTTATTTTCAGCATTAATTAATTTATATGTATGCAATCCAGAGATGCTACATTTCATGGTGATCTAGCATGGCCATAAATATGTCATAAAGTGATTTTATATATTAAATGAATACATATTAGATTGCAAGTACAAATGCAATCAAAATAGTATAATTTTGTATCATGTCCCATGAAAGGGGAAAATCCTTATGTACTCATCTATGAGAGTGGTAGAAATATTGCCTTTGTTTATTTATTGTGCAATTTGATATTGTATCATATTTATTCAAAACCAAAATTTGTACCACTTACGATTTCATACACATTTCAAATTATATTTTAGGTATCAACTGCCTAAGTATTACTTTCACAATCTTCTAATTATCCCATTAGACTAACTTTTCATATCTCAACAACCTAATTTTAATTATTACATAATACTTTAACCACATGCGCTCCATTCATTTTAATTTTCCCGGCAACAGAGCTTGAACATGGCGACTAACAGTGACTACTCATTAGAAAAGAAGAGAGAAGAAGCAACGACTAGAGGTTGTTCCTTTGTAAAAGAAGAAGAGAGTTTCCGATGAAGGTGACGATCAAGGAGCCAGTGGCAGAGGAGGCAGAAGAAAGGCATTGAGAAAAAAGATGGCACAAGTTGCAGCTAACAGAGCCAATTCTGGCGAGATAGACGACTAAAATGTTGAGAGAGAGAGAGAGACAGAGAGAGACTCCTATAGATCAGAGACTTCCTGACAGAGAAGCTAACATCGGAGGGAGTTAGCAACAACATCGAAAAAGTCTGACTCTGGAAAGAGATACGAAGAAGAAGAGGCCATCCGAGGAGGAGACGAAAGGCTCAGAGACAAGGGTGAGAAAACAAGGATTACGTGGACAATGTTTGAAAACTCAAACCTTAAATTAAACACAATAATAATGGTTGTTGGTAATAAAGTTCCAGCTCAGTCTGGTAAACCAGTCAAGCCTTGAAGATGATAACTCAACAAAGTATTCAAGATGATATGATAAGTTATAAAATAAGAACAAGAAGAATGTTGAGATGTGACTGAATGATTCTTGATTTGATATCACAAGTTAAAAGTTGAAAAAGGTAGTTTGCAGCGTATATGGGGTGGTCTTATTTATACAAACCAAGGACCGATCAATTACTTAGACCATTGTATTATAAAGCTGATACATGAAGGCTTGAGCTTATTGACTTCATGGAAAATACAAACATAACATGACAAAATAGTATAGCATAATCATTCAATCTCCAGACAACAGATCACACAAGCTATATCGGAAAACTCATCACTTCAAAAGCTTTATCATCTTTGACATGCATCAGCTCAGATTGGGAACTTCAAATTGTCAAGGATCACTTGTTATGAACTAACAATCTCCCCCTAAGGGTTCTTGATAAGCATTGAGGTTTTACTCTTGATCTCCAAAGAAAAACAGGTACGCAGTCTGCAGCCAGTTTCTAGCTTCGATCCACCACCTAAGTTGTTTAATCAACTGTTCCTTGATCTATTCGGAAGCGTCAGATTTGGCTAATTTGGAAATGATCTTCGAAGCAAACTGGTGTGAACAAGATTCTTCTGTGCAACTCTAAAGAACTCATTTTTCTCTCAATTCTGTTGGGTTATGAGCATAACATCATTCCTATGGTGTTCATGCAACCCTAATTGCTTTGATCTAGGTTTTTCTACTATGAACACAACAACATTGAATACCAAAGCAATGATCCTATGAACTAGCATGTAACAATCAAATTGACATATAAACTAGGGTTTAGATCTTACCTTTCTTGTTATGTAGTAATAACAAGTTCTCCTTGAATATCCTTAACCTGTGAAAGCTTAGTGACTCAAATGTTGCACCTCTAATGGAGTCACAAACACCACTAGCAACAAGATGACTTAGGAGAGGGATGACGAGGCACAAAATTAGTCCAATGTCTCTCTTAGAAGGTTAGGGCTGAATTTTGGGAGCCTTAGGGTTCCTTTTATAGGTGAGCTGCTAGGGTTTCAGTCAATACCCTAATTGGATTGCTTAGCCACCAAACAACCCTTTAGATCCTTCCAGAATCAAGGCTTGGACGATTTCTAAGTGGGTTCCACCTTGAATTTGTGCACCTTATTCCTAAGGGATCTACACCCCGAAACCAATTATCTTATAATTGCAATTCCAATCCCCTAAGTTTAATTAACCTCTTTTGAACACAAAGTTAATTCTAAATTAATTCTTGATCAATATTAATTAAACAATATGATTTCTCATTTAATATATTATTCATATACTATATTAATAAATCATAATTAATCTTTTTTCTCCTTAATTCATCCTATCTGTTGCTATGGTGAAGGCAACCCAAAAGGATCATGCTCATAATCGGGTTAAGTACATACCAAAAAATGTCATGGGCTTATACACGTAATCCAATAGTCTCCCACTTGGATACGTCTAATAACTATTTTGCAAGTACAACTTTAGAACCTGATTAACAATCGTAGCTTCCAAAAGCCGTTATCAACTCTGGTCTTATCAGTAACACGTACTTTTGATAAGGGATCATAGATTCCTCCATTCTAGATATCGTATGAACCGAGACATGGATTTTAATCATGCTCTCTATTCATGTGTTGTTTCTCGATTTTCGATTTATGACGACTGACAACAGACTATAATTAAAGACATCAACTTAGTCCAGGCTTGGCCAAACGCTTAGGGTGTCATCACTAAATCATTGAGGGGCCCACAAATATCGCTTTTATCTCACTTTGGGTAAAAGGAATGGATAAACTTCGACTCAAATGCTCGCTTGTATCTACTCATCAATTCACACACAACAATATGTTTTATAACACCAAGTTACTGGTGCGTTTACATATTATCAATGTGCAACCGACTTGTAAATTACAACTCACATGTATCGGTTTCAAGAATATAAGATATTATTGTCTCACTAATCACTCGTGATAAAATCCATGAAGTGATTGAAGTGAGCGTGGGTTTAATCCAATACTTGTAAGAACCCATTTTTATAACGAACGGTGAATGCGGAAGAAGGATATCTCGAGATTAATCGTGTTTTTTGGAAGTATGAACACGAAGAACATATTATGAGTTCATTGAAGAAGGCTAAGAACAAGAGAGAATAATAATATATTTCATGAAGAACATGGTGGGAGAGAAACTCTCCTTGGGTGGGAGAACCCACCAACTTTCTCTCTCTAGATTACATTGTGAGAAAAGTAATCTAACTAAGAAAAGTAAAAGTGGCTAGCTAAAAGAATAAGTGACCAACTCTCCCTTTATATAGGAGGGAGAGTATTTACACCACAAAATACAATAAAGGGAAAATACAACCTAATAAACACTCATTATTTGTGGAGCATTTACGTGCACCAAAATTCTCTCCCTAAATGCATACAAATGATGAGAGATACAATAAGTGATACAAGGCTATAATACAGTAATCCGACTAGCAAGTGTGGTAATAAAATGAACTCAAGTACTGAAATGTCTCTGAAACTCTGAAGTGTGTGTGAAGTCTGAAACTGGCCATGAATCTCTAACAATGAAGGTCTTCGGCTTCAAAGCACAAACAATGAAGCAGAAAAGATAAGATCCAAATCTTCAAACCAGTCATAATCACCCGAAGAAGGAGTTCACCATGAGCGAGTAGAAGATCCAATAAAAGAAACACTTCGGCTTCAAAAGTATGAAAGACATCTCATGTTCTCGAATCATAATACACCAAAATTCTTCAAAGAATAACCTGCTAAAAATCTGAAGCATCCATAAAATGTGGTCCGGATAAAGATAATGTGAGTCCAAAAACATGGTCCAGCAATACCAAAAATTTGATCCAAGGATCAAAAATAAGTACCAGATCACATCGCCAAAATAATCTTCGTCTTCAACATATCACAAATCCAAACTCTTGAAACCATAAGAACTGAACCAGATGTGAACACAAAATCATCCTGTGGTAGAGTCCGAATAATAAATAATTTGAATCGGAAAACATCGAGTAATGCCAAAAATTTGATCCATGAAGACCATAAATAAGTGCCACATCGCATCACTAAATAAATAATTGTCTTCAGAAGTCTTCAAAAATCCAAACTCAAACAATAATAACCAAATCCGGATGATATTCTCTCCTTATTTTTGATAACCAATGACTGGATTATCAAAAATCAACAAATCATCGGATGGAGAGTGTCGGATACCAAGAGCTAAGAGAAGTTCTCCCTAGATGTATGAAGGGTCTCGATAAAAAACGAGAAAGAGTAAAATAAATACTATTGCGGTCATGAGGAGGCGGGTGACATAGTTGCTGAAGCTGTGCTGAAAAAAATCTGTTGTGCCAAAAATAATATCCAAATATCCAAACTGCGGTGCCGGAACACTTGAAGTGGTTTCAAATAAAATAAAGTCCACTTGCTTAAAATAAGCAACCAAGTCATAAAAATCCCATAATGTGAAGAATGCGAAACAACTTTGTTGATCAATCGCCGTTGCGGTGCAAGCATCACAAAAAGATAATACGAAGTTCGACTGCGGTAGGAGTATTCTTCCAATAATAATAACCGGCATGAAATGAATAACGAATGTGACAATCCATGGGTAGGTTGTGGCAAAAATTGGTGTTAAAAAATTGGTTTTAAAAAAATGGTTAAAATAAAAAAATGGCTAAATAAAAAATTGATGTTTAAAAAAAATTGGCTAAATAAAATAAATGGCTGAAAATAATAATAATAATAATAAATTAATTAATTAAAAAAAATAATGTAGAAAAAATATGAATTAAAAAAATAAAGTCTAGAAAAAAAAGGGTTTAAAAAAAAGGAGGGGAGGAAAAAGTTGGGGGAGGAGGAAGAAGGAAGGAGAAGGTAGAAGGAGGGGGAGGAGGAGGAAGAAAGGGGAGGAAGGGGGGAAGGGCTGAAGGCTGGAAGGAGGAGAAGGAGGAGGCTGCGGGTAGGAGATTGCGGATGAGAGAGGGTGTTGCGGGTTAGGTGTTGGATGCGGTGGAGAGTGGTTGCAGAGTGATAAGGTTGGCTGCTGATGGGGTACCGAAGTCATGATGGCTGCGGACGAGGTGAAGACTGCGGTAGGCGTGAGCAGGTAAGCGATTGCAGTCTGAAGGAAGAAGGCGGGTACCTGCGGATCCGAGCTGCTGATGACCGCTGCGGTCCGAGACTGCGGTCCGAGCCAGCAGAGATCCGAGATTGTGGTTGGGCTGAAGGACTTCGGTTGATGGAAGGGGCTGCGGTCTATTGGCTGCAGACCAAGAGGTTGCGGATCAAGGCTTCGGATCAAGGGTTGAGAAGGGCTCCAGGGAGGTTTCTCAGGGGACTCCGCTAGGAAGTTTTTGGCTGCGGTTTGGGGGTCCGGAAAGGGCCAAACAGGTGACGAAATATGCTATTTTTTCATGAAAAATGTCAATGCAAAGGCCATTTATTCATATTTTAATAAAGGAATCTTTTTATAAATCATTTTAAGTCAACATGTGGTCTTGGGAAAGCAAAAGGAAGAGTATTCAGGGGGTTTTTAGGGACAAAAGTTAATGGGAAAGGACAATGTCATATGGTTTTGTCTTTTTGAAGGAGCAAATAATGGAGCACTCTTTACCTAAAAGAGTAACAAGGACAAGATGCTTTATGCAAACAACAACTTACGTCCAAAAAATTCAATTAGAGGATCTACAACAACTAAAATATGAGAATCAAGAGCTTCATACCTCATATTAATGAAAGTTGCTAGAAAGAAAAATCTTCAAAAAGAAATGCTTTTCTCCACTTTCTTCAAGAAAATAAGCCCATAATCTTGTGTCTTCTCATCCAAGGAAAAAATAACTCTCTGGAATACATCTTCAACCTTTTTAAGAGACCACAAAATTAAATTCTTCTCCCATTTTTCTTCATTTCTTCAACAGCAACAAAATAATAACTTTTAAGAACATCTTCTTCCAGCAATAAATAGAACGAGCAGCAGCAGCCATAATTTATTTTATTGAGAAAGAATCACCCAGAAAATAGAACTAAGAAAGAACTCTTAAAAAAAATTCCGGTAAGAAACCCGAAAATTTTTTCTTGCAGAAACACGGAAAATCACAAGATAATCACCGAACGGGAGTCGTTCCTTGAACTAATCGTGAGATCTTCAAAGTACGGCTCTGATACCAATTGTAGGAACCCATTTTTATTACGAACGTTGAATGCGGAAGAAGGATATCTCGAGATTAATCGTGTTTTTGGAAGTATGAATACGAAGAACATATTATGAGTTCATTGAAGAAGGCTAAGAACAAGAGAGACTAATAATATATTTCATGAAGAACATGATGGGAGAGAAACTCTCCCTGGGTGGGAGAACCCACCAACTTTCTCTCTCTAGATTACATTGTGAGAAAAGTAATCTAACTAAGAAAAGTAAAAGTGGCTAGCTAAAAGAATAAATGACCAACTCTCCCTTTATATAGGAGGGAGAGTATTTACACCACAAAATACAATAAAGGGAAAATACAACCTAATAAACACTCATTATTTGTGGAGTATTTACATGCACCAACAATACTCAAATCTTATTTCAGGAGTACTCATGAACACTACAATAGACTTTTGCTATGTCTAAACGCCTTAGGCAATTTACAGTCAGATTCATGACAGTCTTCTTTCATACCTACTTCCAATGTATGATTGACTGTGGATGGTTTGACTAATCTTATTATTTGGGAAGTCAAAATATGCAAAGTGAAACACAAGAATAATACTAATCCTATATGGCCCCAAAACTTTTGAGTATAAATAAAACACCTTTATTTAATCACCATATTGATTACTCATTATTCATTGTATAATGTTTCGGATAATCAACTTATTACTTGAATTATAACAACAGTTGTCCCTGTTGGAATAGTGTCTAAGGGTGCAACTATATTAGGCAAGTATTTGACCCGATTGTGCATGGTCCTTTTGGGTTGCCTTCACCATAGCAACTTGACAGGATGATTTATTATGAGAGAATAAATATTATTGATATATTATGAGAATAATATAATGAATAATAATATTTTTATTTGATTAATATAAGTCATAGAATTAATTAGAATTAATTTGGTGACTTAAAGAGATTAATTAAATAAGAGGGTATAAACTGTCAATTGTTTGATAGTTACACTTTAGAGTGTAAATCCTTATTGGATGAAGGGTGGACGGATTCTAGGGCTAGGGATAGCCTCAAATCGTCCAATGCTTATCTAAGGAAAGGATTTGGATTGCTTTAAGGAAAGATTATCCAACTAGGGTTTAAGGTGAAACCCTTAAGGAGTCTACAAGTATAAATAGACCCCATGGCCAAGGGAAATCAACATCTCATCTAAAGTAGAGAACCCCTGGCCGATTTCCTCCTAACCTCTCTCTCAAATCATCCTCCTTTGCTAGTTGGTGTTTGTAAGCCATTAGAGGAGTGACAATTGTGACTCTAGAGCTCCAAGACAACAAGATCAAACAAGAGATTCAAAGGTAAACTTCTAGATCTGATTTTGTGTTGTTCTTATACCTAATTAGTTATTAGAAGTCTTGGATTCAAAAGCATGTTTAATTAGAAAGCCTAGATCCAAGCATTCGGGTTTTGCATGCGCACATAGGAAAGTTCTTATGGATAAAACCCATCAGTGGTATCAGAGCCTAGATTGGTTTCTATTAAATTGTTGCTTGTTTGTTTGAAACTTGTTTGCAAAATTCGAATTTTGTGTTTCTATGTCATGAACTCGACGAGTCCCATGGTGGACTCGACGAGTTGGCCTGACTCGACGAGTCCAGTTGGGAACTCGACGAGTTCGAGCGTCAGGAAGGGCCAGATTCGGTATTTTTTCATATTTATCTTATGGAAACTTGCCTTTATCATATTAGATCAACCTTAATCCGATTTTATGATATATATGACTATAATCTTGATCTAATTAAAGATATTTATCAACTAATAAAATATTTAATTTCCTTATGTGATAATTAATTAATTATTTTGATTAAATTGGTAATTATCTTGCAAGAAATCATTAAATAAATCAAATATGGATAATTATGGAATTAATTGTTAATAAAGATTATTTGTTATTTGATCCTCCATGTTTTAAATGTTTAAAACTTGTCCTCAAGTTTTGAAATTTATGTTTTGTGATTAAAAGTTTTAATTTAGACAATTTAAATTTCAAACCCTAGATTGTAAAAGGTTTAAAACACAACCCTATACTAATATAATATTACAAGATTAATATATATATATATATATATATATATATATATATATATATATATATATATATAAAATGCTAGTCTTACCGTTAGTAGGCCTCATTCACGAAGCCGATCTATAAGGTGGGTATAAGGTTGCGGCCTATAAAATGGCGCTTAATGGGTGTACACTCACACCCACCGCTTGCTTGATCGGTGGAGGGTCGTTAGCCGAACGGGTAGGATAGGGCAACCTCATCCTCTCATTAAAAGTATAATAAGAAATATAAAGTAACTACACATTTTTTTTTAAAATTTCCCAATCTTAGTTACTTTAGGAAAAGTGAATTGATGGAATCCTATGAAATTACACTTTGCACCCTTGCTAAGAAGTTAGTGGAGCGTGTGTGGTTTACCGGCACACTAATTGGTTCTAAGCAAAGGTGGCAAAGGGTGATTCATTATTTATCATAGTTCGATGGAGCGTGTGTGGTTTACCGGCACATCGAATAGGTGATCATTACAATGAAGGCACCATGTGAATTTGCATGGTAATTCACACCCGCTTTGTGATCCTCGGCATCCCAGTCACAAACAAGAGGGGCAAATCGAGATTTAATCATGTCATTGAATAGTTTCAATGAATGTCATCTGAACCTAGGAATTCTCAATACATTTAGGACTTAAAGTTATGTTTTTTTATGGTGGAGAATTAGTGAATCGTCATTCACTTACCTTCATATTATTTGCATGTTAGATTACGGCATCCCTTTTCTAATATGTAAATATTGTTGTTGGATCCTAGCCCTAATTTTTCTTTTTGGGTGATAATTAGGGATTCATATTCTAATCTATCTTTGTCCTTTCTTTTTGGGTGATAGTTAGTTCTTTCACATTGATGAGCCTTTGTCAAAAGGTCACTTTCGATGGGACGAACTTTAGCGAATGGATAAGATACATTCGCACCATTGCTCGCTATGAGGATAAGGATTATGTCCTCGATGAGAAGCTCGAGAAAATCAACCCTGAAATCGCTACTCCGGCTGAAATGACCGCTTTTGAAACTCATGAGCGCGATGCAACGAAGGTACATTGCATCATGATAGCCACCATGAACTCCGAATTCCAAAAGTCCTATGAGGACATGTACTCGTACGAGATGCATCAAGACTTATTTGAGAGATACCACCAAAACGCGAGACAAGAGTGTTATGAGATTTTCACTAACATGATTTCCGCTAAGATGGGTCATGGAGAGTCTATTACCGTGCACCTGAAAAAGATGCAAAGGTATGTCGACCGTCTTCGCAAGTTAAATGTTGACTTTGGGAAAGACTTGGCGATCGACATGGTGCTTCGCTCTTTTCCTCCGAGCTACAATCAATTTAGGATGACCTACCACATGAACAAAGAGGAGGTCACCCTAAGCAAACTCCAAGGTCTCTTGAAGCTCGCTGAGAGCAACTTCAAGGACAAGTCTGTTGCACCAACTCCCAATCCGCCCGCTGCTCCTGTCTTGGCTATTAGACAAGGAAAGGGAAAGAAGAGGAAGGCTTCGTCTAAGAACTATCGTAAGGTTAAAGCCCGAGATGGTGCCTCTTCTAGTGGGACCAAAGTTGATCCTGCTAAACCCTGCCCTAACCCGAAGGAGGCAGACTGCCACCACTGCCACAAGATAGGACATTGGAAGAGAAGCTACCCAGAGTACCTACAAGCCATCAAGGAAGGAAAGATCAAGCTATCTTTCGCAGGTATATACACAATTAAATCTAACGATTCGTCTCATGCTATTTCTTGGGTTCTTGATACCGGTTGTGGTTACCACATTTGATCTAATGTGCAGGGACTTAGAAGAAATAGGGATGTGGAGGCTGGAAGAATAAATCTAATCATGGGGAACAGAAGATCGTCGCCTGTGACCAAGATTGAAGTGTATTCTTTAGTGCTTAGGAATGGTTTAAGTTTAGATTTGAAAAATTGTTGCTATTCGCCAGAAATGGCTAGAAACATCATTTCATTTCATGGTTTGTTTAGACAAGGTTTTAGATTTTCTTTTAATAATGAGAATGGTTCTATTTTAGCTTATCTAAATGGTGTCTTTTATTTTGAGGCTATACCATGTAATGGAATATATGAAACTGTTATGATAGTTAATAACTTAGGAAATGATGTTTTGAACATAGATTCTTCCAATAGTATGGATAAAGCATCCTTGTGGCATTGTCGTCTTGGACATGTCAACAAGAAGCGCCTAGCCCAACTCCAAAAGGATGGAGAGTTGGAGTCATTCGACCTTAGGGAAGATGACACGTGCGAGTCTTGTTTACTTGGAAAGATGACTAAGTCACCCTTCACAAGTACGTGTGAAAGGGGTGAGGGTCTATTGGACCTAATACATATCGATGTATGTGGACCGTTTAGATCAACCATGAAGGATGGGAACCGCTTCTACGTGAATTTTACCGATGACTATAGTAGATATGGGTATATCTATTTGATCAAGCAAAAGTCAGAAACTTTTGAAAAGTTCAAAGAGTTCAAGAATGAAGTGGAGAATCAATTGGGCAGGAAAATCAAGATGCTTCGATCCGATCGAGGAGGCGAGTACCTAAGTCTTGAATTCCATGATTATCTCAAGGAGTGTGGAATAGTTTCACAATTTACGCCACCTAGGACACCACAATTGAATGGTGTGGCAGAAAGGCGTAATCGAACCTTATTGGATATGGTTCGCTCTATGATGAGTCGTGCTTCACTACCGATCTCTTTTTGGGGGTATGCCTTAGAGACTGCCGCCCATATCCTTAACCGAGTCCCTACTAAGAAGGTTGCCAAAACACCTCACGAGATGTGGACAGGGAAAGCTCCCTCGTTGGCACATATCAAGGTTTGGGGTTGCGAGGCTTTCGTAAGACGAGATACTCACGACAAGCTCGAACCTCGTAGTGAGCGATGTATTTTCATCGGCTACCCGCAGAAATCCTTTGGATATCTCTTCTATAAACCGAAGGATAATGTTGTCTTTGTTGCGAGGAGAGGGGTTTTCCGAGAGCGAGAACTCATAAGCCAAGGAGATAGTGGGAGGCAAATCGAGCTTGAAGAGATTCAAGAGTCGATAGATGAAGGAACCTCTACCGCTGGCACTCAACCCGAGGAGGAAACTCCAGTTGAACCGATTGACGAGTCCTTACCTCTTAGACGTTCCGATAGAGTTAGGGTTTAACCCCAGTTTTATGGTTTTCATATTACTACCGAAGGGGATACGTATATTAGTGATGGTACACTAATAAATCTTGATGAACCTAATAGCTATAAGGAAGCCATGGCAGGCCCGGAGTCTGCAAAATGGAAAGAGGCAATGGATAGCGAGATCCAATCCATGTATGATAACCAAGTTTGGAATTTGGTTGATAATGTGCCCGGACGTAAGACCGTTGGGTGCAAATGGATCTTCAAGAAGAAGACCGACGTGGATGGAAACGTACACACATATAAAGCGCGATTGGTCGCGAAGGGCTTTACTCAAACTCCCGGAGTTGACTATGATGAGACCTTCTCACCAGTTGCAAAGATAAAATCTATTAGAGTGATGCTAGCAATTGCCGCATTTCATGATTATGAGATTTGGCAAATCGATGTCAAGACCCCTTTCATTAACAGGAAGTTGGCTGAGGATGTTTACATGGCTCAGCCAGAGGGGTTTGTGGATCCGAAGCATCCGAATAGAGTGTGTAAGCTTGAGAAGTCCATTTATGGACTTAAGCAAGCGTCTCGTAGATGGAATATTTGCTTCGATGAGAAAGTCAAAGAGTTTGGATTTGTACGAAGCGAAGATGAATCGTGTGTATATGTCAAAGCCAGTGGGAGTATAGTAAGCTTCCTCGTTTTATATGTCGATGACATATTGCTCATTGGAAACAACATCCCAAATCTGCAGGAGGTTAAGTCCTGGCTCGGGAAGTGCTTCGCTATGAAGGACCTCGGAGAGGCTTCCTATATTTTGGGAATAAGGATAGTAAGAGAGAGAAGTAAGAGACTAATAGGACTTAGTCAGAACACTTACTTAGAGAAAGTACTAAAACATTTTAGTATGGAAAACTCAAAGAAGGGAGAATTACCGATACAAAGTAATGCCAAGTTGAGTAAGACTCAAAGTCCGAGTACTGAAGTTGAAATAGCAGAAATGAGCCGAGTACCATACGCTTCCGTAGTTGGCTCAATCATGTACGCTATGAATTGTACTCTCCCTGATGTAGCCTTTGCTTTGAGCATGGTTAGTAGATATCAAGGGAACCCTGGCAGAGCCCATTGGATTGCGGTGAAGAATATCCCTAAGTACCTTCGGAGGACGAAGGAATGGTTCTTAGTCCTCGAAGGGAGTGATGACTTGAAGGTGCGAAGGTATAGTGACGCCAGTTTTCAGATTGACAGGGACAACTACCGTTCGCAGTCGGGTTGGGTCTTTACCCTGAATGGAGGAGCAGTGACTTGGAAAAGTTCCAAGCAGGAAACCATAGCTGATTCAACGTGCGAATCAGAGTACATTGCAGCGAGCGAAGCGTCTAAGGAGGCAATATGGCTGAAGAACTTCATCGGTGATCTTGGAGTTGTACCTGCCATAAAGGAGCCCATGGAGATTTTCTGTGATAATGAAGGAGCGGTTGCCTTGACCAAGGAACCGAGGGATCATGGTAGATCTAGACATATCGACATAAAATATCAGTTTATTAGACATCGTGTAGAAGAAGGACAACTCGTAGTGAAGAGGATATCATCAGAAGATAACCCAACAGATCCGCTTACGAAGGGACCGAGTAGGGTTAAGCACTTGCAGCATGCTAGGAGTATTGGGCTGAAGGATGATATTAGCATAGATTAGATAGTAGTAGAAACGTGTAATAGATAAATGTAATTAACATTTGATGATTAAATAAAGGAGTTTTATTTATGAGTAATGTTACTATCTTATGTTAATTGTTTAACTATTGTTTCATTTTGCATGTTTTGACTTCCAGAATAATTGAATTTATTAAGAATAATCGAATTATTCAAATTGTCCACAATCGTTCATATGTTGGAAGTAGATATGAATAAAGATTGTCATGAATTGGTGCGTAGATTGTCTAAATGGTATTAGACATAGCAAAGGGTTGATGCGACGTTCATGAGTGCTTATGAACTGGTTTTGAGCATTGGAACAAACTCGCACTTGCTGGAATCACCTTATGGAATATGATATATAAAAGGGTGATCGCAAGAACGATAATATAATATAGTCTTAAAACCTAGATATATGGTTTGTTATTTGTTAATTGATTGTACATTGATAATGCGAAAACGCATCAGTAACTCGGTAAAACGCATTGTTGTGTATAGTTGATTAATGAATAAGTAAATGCATATAAGTCGAAGTTTATCTGTAACTTTTATCCTAAGAAGGTAAAAGCGATATCTCGGCCGCTCGATGATTTGATTTGACTTATGTACCGGGCCCGGTCAAAACTGAATTGATGTGTTCGATTAAGTTCTATGTCGAATAAATCAGAGATCGAGAAACCTAAATGCTAGACTAATCATTCCATAGAAATTGTCAGCATGATATCTAACAGAGGACTGTACGATCTCTTATCTAAAGGACAAGATTGATTAGATCAAAGTTTGACAGCGTCTTTGAGAGCTACGATTGCGAATCGGATTGTACTTGTGTATATAGTTACTAGACTTATCCAAGTGGGAGACTGCTGGAATAGTGTCTCAGGCTGCAACTATATTAGGCAAGTATTTGACCCGATTGTGCATGGTCCTTTTGGGTTGCCTTCACCATAGCAACTTGACAAGATGATTTATTATGAGAATAAATATTATTGATATATTATGAGAATAATATAATGAATAATAATATTGTTATTTGATTAATATAAGTCATATAATTAATTAGAATTAATTTGGTGACTTAAAGAGATTAATTAAATAAGAGGGTATAAACTGTCAATTGTTTGATAGTTACACTTTAGACTGTAAATCCTTATTGGATGAAGGGTGGACGGATTCTAGGGCTAGGGATAGCCTCAAATCGTCCAATGCTTATCTAAGGAAAGGATTTGGATTGCTTTAAGGAAAGATTATCCAACTAGGGTTTAAGGTGAAACCCTTAAGGAGTCTACAAGTATAAATAGACCCCATGGCCAAGGGAAATCGGCATCTCATCTAAAGTAGAGAACCCCTGGCCGATTTCCTCCTAACCTCTCTCTCAAATCATCCTTCTTTGCTAGTTGGTGTTTGTAAGCCATTAGAGGAGTGACAATTGTGACTCTAAAGCTCCAAGACAACAAGATTAAACAAGAGATTCAAAGTTAAACTTCTAGATCTGATTTTGTATTGTTCTTATACCTAATTAGTTATTAGAAGTCTTGGATTCAAAAGCATGTTTAATTAGAAAGCCTGGATCCAAGCATTAGGGTTTTGCATGCGCACATAGGAAAGTTCTTATGGATAAAACCCATCAGTCCCATGCTCCAAGCATGCTCACTCTGTTTTCCTATGGTCCATACTTTGTGAAATAGATCAATTGAGCACATTTCCAATGATACTCATTTCACAACTCCTAATCCTTGTCATGAGCGTAAGAATACCAAATTCTTGCCACTATTAGAAAATGTTAGATTCTAACATTTTTTGCAATGATCCTTTTGTAATGTCACAACACCAAATCCACCAAGACTTTGCCAATGATATTACAAAGTGCTCTATTGGAGATTGTTACAAGGCAATTCCATAGATATGAAGTATCACCTTCAAAGTACATTTCTTTGAACAACCTTCTTGCATAAAAGTTTCTAATCTAGACATAGATTCTCGATATGCAACTCCCAATATGGAAACATTTCCATATGTGCCATACGACAACTCATTATTAATAGAATCACATGTAATCTTAATAATGTCATCATGGTCCATTCGTTGCTATACTTCCAACTGCCCACAAGTGACCAATCCTTGACGAACCATAGATTGTCCTTGACAGTCGTTTAATTATTTTAGTCAAATCCAGTTCTAGTTCTTTTCCCTCTTAATGCCATAGGCATTTGGAAAATTTAGAATGTTCAAATATTATAGCATATGCAATTGATCCTATATCAGAAGCAAATGGGACACGATTCATAATGAAAAACGTGAGACTTTACCAGTTTCTTGCTATAATATTGCCCAATATAAAATTCCCTTATGTTGAATCTTTTCACCGTAACATTTATATATGTCCTTTGACTAAATTTGATTAAAATTTCTTGATCTAAGCTTTTAAATTTGAAATAAAGTATAATATTCTCTCGCTTAATTATAGCAAAACAATTTTCAACCCTTGCAACTTTGCGAATTGAAAGTTTTGTTTTCTATAATTAATATTGCTAACCATAATAATCATGCTCCCACTATCATGATAATTATATTCAACATGACACTTATGCTCCCATTAGCTTTGACATGTATTCAGAAATTAACTAAACTTCTAGAAATCAATGCTTGTTGACTTTCTTACCAAAGTTCATATTTCTGATATTAGATGTTTCGATAAGACTTTATCTAAGCTTCTCAAACTCTCACACCTTTCCTTAGATAGCTCACATGTGTGTCTAAACCATTTTAGAACCAACAATAGTAAGTCCTGAATGTTCAAATTATTGCCATTTCTCACAATTCGAATTATGAAGAGGGATGCCGTAATCATAATTGAATTTGAGAATACAAATATCACAATTGCTATCTCCATAAAATCTCTCTTAGTGAAAGCATTTCCTCATAATCATTTTTATGAGGCGGAGAGAAACCTTATCACTTAGATTTTATGGTGTATGTGTTCCTATCCATGTGAATTTGTCATAACCATAATCGCAAGATAGTGTTTGTGACAAATCCAAAATCATATGGACTGAACTTGTTTAATCTTTATTTCTTGCCACTTAGCAGCACAAGGGCCTACCATGTCTTCCAAGTAGTCAGGTAGCTCACCCATACAGATCAATGAACTTTCATTGATCAAGGTGCATTGCCTCTATGCATTCAATTGAGAACTCATAGGACTCACATGCATAGTCAACTTTAAATGGAATGGGCATAGAAACAAGAATGTGTCAACACGATAGGTTACAAACCTCAAGTCATGTGCTAGTGTTTTATAATAGGTTTACTCTTGATTAGTTTTTGAAACTTTTCAAGATCATTTAGACTCCCACTGACCTCTTGACATATAATATTGTCTTGTCAAGAAATATTTCTTGACAAACAAATATTCAGGAGTTAGTGCGGATTCTTATCAAGACAAACACTACACACAATTGGTCTTAGTTGGTCTTTGTCTTATCGAAGACATCACAACTTACCAATTTCAAACGTGCAAGAGTAAGAAAAACATTTTTCTACTTGACATTTGATGAGTGTGTTAAAACTTCTTAAGATGTGTCACTCAAGTCACAATCTTGGAGTATGACTCTAAGACTTGATTTTGGAGCAAAGTATGATTTACCTTTTGATTCAACCATTTCAACAATTTACGATTCCTCTTCTTAGCCATACTAGTGCACTAAGGTGTCCATAGAGGATCAATAGTGATATAGTATCATAATCAATGAGATGATCATAAAGCATGTTACGAAAGTACTCTCCCATCTTTTCAGATTGAAGAAACTTTTATCTTTCTACCTTATTGATTCTTCTTATTCATTCTGCCATACATTGAGACTTTTCAATGATTCATAATTACACTTAATCTTGTAAGTATAATTATATTTACTAAACTTTCAACAAATCATGAAGAATACTCTTGTCGCTCTTTGTGGCAGACTGGACCTAGTGCACAACAATGCATACTAGATCATTTATTCCTTCACTTGACTCACATACTTATGTGAACAAGGAATTAGTCTTAATTTCCCAAGTACCAAGATTTCCATACATTACATGACTCAAATCATATGATTCGAAGCTTCTGTCCAATTGAAACTTGGGTGATGGGAATCTTTCCTTACTTGGAAAATTACAACACTAACATAAATAACATAACTAAGAATCACATCCACTTAATATTTCTTATAATAGAAACACACAAACATCAATTTTCACAAATGACATTGCAAGGAGATATAAATAAGACAAAAATCAAAATTTATTTTATTTATAAAAAGGTGCGGAAAACTTTTCCTTACAATGCAAATTCAAATGAAAACTATGTTATTACATATTCATAAGCAATATATCACAACTCTGAGCAATAGCTCAAAAATCCGATCATCGAATCATGCGATCAAAATCCATTTCTTGGCGATCAGACTCTGCTCACTTCTTCCCTCAAGCTTCCTTTCTTTTCATCGATCCTACAACACATCAAAATGCAATATTATCACATCATGTATTAAGAATCTAAAATAGAAAACTTATAGAGTTAGATAGTGGATGTTACCTGAAGCAGAGTCATACACTTTGACTCTCCTATCTCTTAGATCTCTCAGGTAGTCAGGGCAACTTCGTAATCAATGCCCCTCTCTTGGCAGTAGAAACATGTGGACTGTTCTGAAATGGTACACGAGACTATCTCAGACTCAACCTTTCTCTTGCATAGAGAAAACTTTTTTGGACTTCCAATGTTGCCATTGCCCATAGAAGGTTGGGAAATTGATTTACCAGACAAATTTGCTTGACCAGTCCGCCAAATCATTGCTGATTCAGCAGCTATAAGCAAATAGGTAAGATCAATGAGGGCCACGTTGTCGTCCATCATATAGTACTCTCTAATGAACTCACTATATGATTCAGGAAGTGACTGAAGAACCCAGTCAACAACCAACTTCCTTGAGACATCGACACCTAACATTCGCAACCTATCAATGTGTGGCTTCATCTCTAAGACGTGTGCACACACAAACTTTCCATCTTCATGTCTTTTTGCCAATAGGGCTTGAGTGACTTTGAACTTTTCAAGTCTTTGAACACGAGGGTCAGGGAGAATTATTGGAGGAGGTGGAGGAAGTGAAGCATGATTTCCATTTTCACAATCCAATCGTGGAACATCATCTTCATGTGGAAAACTTTTTCCAAAGGATTCAGGAAGATCATTGTTGATAGACTTTAACATCTACAAAACATGAGAAATTTAAGTTAGTTGATTGAGTCCTTAATAAAATACCCAAATGAGATATTAAGGCTAAGACCCAACACAATATTCTACAATTTGGAAAAGGGATGCCGTAATCCAGTTGCAGAACATTTGAAAGTAGGTGAATGACGATTTACCAATTTCCACAATGAAAAACGAAAATCGAAAATTAGGTTCTAAATGAAATGAAACTCGTAGATTTTTTGAGATTCATTGAACTTTTCAATGTCATGTTTAAATCTCGATTGTTCCCTTCAAGTTTGTGACTGGGATGCCAAGATTCACAAACAAGGTGTGGATAACCATGCAAATTAGCTAGGTACTCTCGAAGGTTTCTATCACCTAATCAATGTGCCGGTTAGCCACACACACTCCATTGATTTATGATAATCTACGAGTTACCCATTTCCATCCTTCATTGGTCACATATTAGTGTGCCGGTTAACCACACACGCTCCACTAACGACCAATAAAGTGCAATGTGCAATTTCATGAATTAGCACCAACTCTGCATTTTTCCTAAAGTAACTAAGATTTGGGAATTTATAAGAATGTTTAGTTACTTCGTACTTCATTATACTTATAACGGAAGGGTGTGTCATATCCTATCCATTCGGCTAACGACCCTACACTAGTCAAGAGTGCGATGTGTAAGAGTGGATATCCATTCAATCGCCATTTTATAGGCAATTTCCTTAACCACCCCTTATAGACCAGCTTCGTCAATGAGGCCTACTAACGGTAAGACTGACATTTTACTTATACATATATAATATTAAACTTTTAATTCTATATAGTATAAGGGTATATTTTACACTTTTAAAATACTATGAGGTTTAATCTGTTAATAAATTAGACTTTTAATTTGATTAACTGAAACCATATAATTATGGGTTTATTAATTGTCTCTTTTAATTAAACTCTTAATTAAATTAATAAAACCATAAGGGTGAATTTGAACTTTTCAAAGTACTAGGGTTTTAGAATTCAGTATTTCAAAATTAATACCTTTTAATTAAATTTAAATTCCAAACCCTGAGGACAAATTTTGAAACCTTTCAAAATATTAGGGTTTAACTATTTAAATTTCAAAAAACTAAAACTTTTAAGTTCAAATTTAAACTATAAAACCTAAAGGGTGTAAATTGAAACTTTTCAATCTTACTAGGTCAAATATTTGATTCATAATAATCCTATATTATCCAAATTTGACCAAATCCATTAATTTTGATAAGGATAACCATTCCAAACATAAAAAATCGATTTTAGGCAAGAAAAACGAGTCCATACATGGACTCGGCAAGTCAACCATTCAGAAGGCAAAAATTTTGATTTTCTTGAACTTTGGCAATTCACTTTTGCATCTATTCACTAGAAAAATGACCTAGACTTTGATATCACTGTTGGGTTATGAGCATAACATCATTCCTATGGTGTTCATGCAACCCTAATTTCTTTGATCTAGGTTTTTCTACTATGAAGACAACAATATTGAATACCAAAGCAATGATCCTATGAACTAGCATATAATAATCAAACTGACAAATAAACTAGGGCTTAGATCTTACCTTTCTTGTTATGTAGTAATAACAAGTTCTCCTTGAATATCCTTGACCTTTGAAAACTTAGTGTCTCAAATGTTGCACCTTTAATGGAGTCACAAACACCACTAGCAACAAGATGACTTAGGAGAGGGAGGAGGAGGCACAAAATTCGTCCAAGGTCTCTCTTAGAAGGTTAGGGCCGAATTTTGGGAGCCTTAGGGTGCCTTTTATAGGTGAGCTGCTAGGGTTTCAGTCAAAACTCTAATTGGATTGCTTAGCCATCAAGCATCCCTTTAGATCCTTCCAGAATCAAGGCCTAGACGATTTCTAAGTGGCATCCACCTTGAATTCGTCCACCTTATTCCTAAGGGATCTACAACCCAAAACCAATTATTTTATAATTGCAATTCCAGTCCCCTAAGTTTAATTAATCACTTTTGACCATAAAATTAATTCGAAATTAATTCTTGATTAATATTAATTAAACAATATGATTTCTGTTTAATATATTATTCGTATAATATATTAATAAATCATAATAAATCCTATTTCTCCTTAATTCATCCTATCAGTTGCTATGGTGAAGGCAACCCAAAAGGACCATGCTCATAATCGGGTCAAGTACATACCAAAAATAGTTATGGGCTTAGACACCTAATCCAAAAAATTCTTCTTTTGTAGATATAGCCAATCTGTGGCTTCAAAATTAAACCTTCATTTAGCAGATCGATTTCTTCGAGCGACGTGTCAATAGGAGTAAGGAGTTTATCGGTTTTAAGCAAGGGATCAAAGTCGACATCTGATATACTGAATTTGGCAATATAATCCTTCAAAAAAATTTGAACTGCACTGAAGGCTCCAATGCTCGTTTCACTGTCCTGTTTGTCCTTGAGATGAGCTACAATCATGAGTATATCGTTCAAATTGATTGTTGGGAAGTTATCATTGTAAGCCTTTTCCAAGAGTTCCGATAAATGCAGTAGTTGTGGAGGAGGTAGTTTAATCCGAACTTGCTTAACACTTTCATTCCATAGCCACTGAATTGAGTGGTCCTTTGTTTAAACCACACTTGTTTTTCTGGAATTGTATTGGTGGCATAAAAGTGTTCAACCTTTCTCATTCTATTCGGATGATGATTTCTGGATCGTTGTTCGGATGGGGCGAAGAGAACTTGACATAGAATTTTGCCTAGGGGGACCTCGGCAAGTGAAATTGATCATCTTCTGATATAGGAAGATCATAGCTCATGTATAGAGTCATATGATGTTCATGCAGGATTCTATCATGATAGAGCGGTTAGATTCCAAGGAAAGGGTTTGGAGAACCCTTCTGAGATTGAATGTAAAGACTCTCTTCAATATCTTTTTTTGAACTAATCCTTTGGCCAACCCTCATATTTTCATGATGACTTCATCAAGCTAATTGGATCAAACATGATTCCATTCCCTTTTTCTTTAATTGGGGCTCTAGGAGTGAATTGAATGAGTTGTTGAGCAACATGAGTTACAATTACCTCAAAATCAGTAGGACCAATTTCGGTGCCAGGAGAATGTCATCTTTTCTGATTGGAGATCCTTGATCAATCTCCATAATCTTTGGAGAGGGAGATAAGAGAAAATTATGTTGGGTGCCTTCAAAATGCATCAACATTTTGCTTCTTCTTCAATTTTTCCATTTCCATGCTTCGATAATTTCTTTCAGATGGAAGAGAAAACATCACTTTATCATATTTCTCTGTCATCATCACTTTCTTTTCTCTCAACTTCATCTTTTTCACTTCCTTCGACACCTTCTACCATAAGCTCGTTATAATCTTCATCACTCGAATCATCTCGGAGCTTGAATTCCAAGCTAGGTTTCCATCCGGTCACCATTTCTCCGCTTCTTGCATGGGAAGGCCTTGCTTCCGATGCAAGCAATGTATCAAACTTCATAGATCCTATCTTTTCTAACACCTATTGAAAGCTCAAATTGATCTTTTTGGAGAGCTTGTCGTACACGTCAATAGTCGGACCTTGAGCCTTAAGAGTGTCAAGGGTAGCTTCCATCACCAGAAGGACTTCATAAAACTTGTAATTCAGAATGTCCACAAATTTTTGGGCATACCGAATCAATTTGATCACCACTTGTTGCATTATCATATTCATGTTATCCTTCGCTCATATCTCCTTTTCAAGATGTTGAATTGGTTTTTCATGATACACATGTGTCGGCTTGATAAGTTCGTTTGTAGCAGCCACTACATTGTCATGAACTTTTAACATTTTGTTCATCGTTTCAGTGTGAGTATCCAAATTTTCTGAGTATCGGCAGTTGAATTCCTCAAGAGCATTTTTGAGACGCAAGGAGATGATTTGATCTAGCTGTTACTCTCGTTATTGAATGGAAGGTGTGGCGTTCTTGACTTCCGAAATAGACTTCAGAACTTGTTTGAATTTTGAATCAAAAGGTCCGACCTGAGCATTGACTAAGGCAACCTTAACATCAACTTTATCGATTTGTTCTTGCATATCTAGAAGAGAAAATGGATCAGCAATAAATTCATCCCATGACCTAGTATCAAATTCGATTTTTTTTATAGATTTGTTCGATCCGTTTTCACTGTTGCCATTGTTATGATATGGATATCCTTGTGTTGTGCCTTGAGCTGGAGGAGACTTGGAAGGTTCTTCATTTCCACGAGCACTTAAATTCATGTCTTTCGACGAAGATTGAAAATTAAGATCTGTTTGGGGTTTAGAGGAAGACGCTTGAAGGAATTGGAACTTCGAACGAGGAGGAAGAAATACTTGTTATATCCAATTTTTCATTAACAAACACTATTTGAACACTTGCATCATCTTTTTCATTGTGGGGATGATCATACAATATAAGGTTGAGGTCGGGAACTTCTCATGTAGCAGCTTCGTTGGTCCGAGGAGCTCACTTTTTATTGGGCACTTCTTGTCTCAGATTATTCTTAGCATCATTGGTTGATAGATCATTCGTGTTACAAGAAAAATCATCGATATGATTTTTGTGGATGGGATCAGGAAGGAGAGCATCAATTACACAATCCGTAGGTTTCACCATTGTATGCTTGTTTTGAAGAGCTCGATGACGCATTCCAAGAATAACATACTCAATATGTTTACTTGATAGATCTGGATGCCTGAGTTGATCCCTTTCAATATTATCATTCCAATATTCGTTAGTAACTCCCTAACGTCCTCTACCTGTGGTGGGTATCGGTTTGATTGAGGCTTCTAAGGTCGGAGGGACTACTCGTTGTTCAGAAAGCTTAGGAACTATGGCAGGCCCCCAGTTTGTGCTTGTGTTGAAAAGAGAGGGTTATTAAGGCTTGTGAGTGTCTTCCAGGGGGTGCAAGGAACTTTGTTCAATGCCCATACCATCCTTTTTATAGGATGGGGGCAGATTATGAGTGAACTCCTCGTATGTTTGTGCCTATGATATTGAAGCTCCGATGTGTGCATCGGAAGAGTGGGCAAGTGGGGTTGGTTGTGACCCAAAGTCAGGTATGAAACTGATCTATGAATCCTTTTGAGAGGACTCATTGATTTTGGCTCTCTTTTTGACCTTGGCTATAGTAGGAGGAGAGGCCTGTCGTTTCATGGATTTCATCTTGATATGGCCTCCCTTCTTAGATGATTTCTAACCTTTCGAGGAGTGAGCATCTGAGATCTGGATATGAATTGATGGATTAAGCAATTCTGAAACCTCGAGATGTTGTGCTTTGAATGGAGAGTCAGAAAGGAGAATATCCAACATGTATTTAGGTAAACATCGGATAGGGCGAAAAGCTTATTGGTTGGTTAGAAGATAAGATTTAATAATTTTAAAATTTCAATATACCTCAGGTGGGTCAGTCATCAACGGAACATATTCGCATATGTCTGAATAGATATGTTGAAGTGTGAGTTCCCAAAATCTCAAACTTGAGATCTCTTTTGCTTTTTACAAATGGCGGGCTTCCAAAAATCATGCCATAGAACCTTTGGTAGATCGAATGCATTTGATTGGCCAATATAGATACTATACACAAGGTACAACCAATCTTTGCTCATGGACTCTGATCCTCCATGCTTTCTGGACAAGCCCTTCATAACAATATGCATCAATGTCGTCCAAATCCCAGGAACAACAAACTTTTTGAACTCCTTCGATTTGTAAATCCATTTTAACCCAATTTGGTTCAAGAACTCCTGAAATTCCTCTACTTCTGGTTCAACTACTAAAAAACCATTTGTATTTAGGGAAATCCCAATGGCTTTAAGAAAGTTATCTTTGGTTACAGGAACTATCATATCATCAGTAATCAAGCACTCATGAACTTTGTTGTTGATCTTGATCCTTTCAAAGTCTTTGTGAAGCATACATAGTGGGAAGTTAGGGTTTAGAATTTTGGTTAGTGGAACTGCAGTGGGATGACACATTTAAAATTGATCATGATATGAACGATTTCATCATAATCATTTAGTTCGAGGGAGAAAAGTGATGCAGTGTCCTTTAGGATGGGTTTAACAGAAGAAGATGATGCAAACCCCTTTGAGGATTTCTTCTTCGATGGTGACTTAGCAATTTTGGATGCCATTATTGAACGCTTGAGGACGAGTGAAGAGCACAAAGCTTATAGAGTACATAGAAAGGTTATAAGCCAAGAGAGAGAGATAAAAGTGTGAAGAGGGAACAACTTAGGATTCAAAATCCTTATATAGTTGGGGTTTGTTTCGGGTTGGGTCGGTGAACCAATAATAAGACCCAAATCCGAAACATGTTGCATTTAATGCAGGGTAATCAATTACTCCCTATGCTGACAGACAAACCCAAGATGATAGGACATTTGTTTGTTCAAAAAGAGTAATCATCGATTCAACTTAGAAAATACTCAACCGATTTCTTATTTACTGTGCCAGCGCATGTTTATTGGGACCTTAAAGATAAACATTTAACCGTTGAAAAAAAAATTTGGACATTTCATAACTCAGGATAAAATGAAAATCTTAAAGATCGAAAAATCTATTTGTTTACTCAACGGATAAGGTTGGATTCAAGAAATTCCGAAAAACAGCTAGACATAAGATATTTCCAAGAAACAAAAGCATTCACAAATGCTTGATATTGATTCGAGAAATGGCACAATTTATGGAATGAATATCAAAGACATGAGTTACATGGAAAATATTAGAGGAGTTAAACTTCGAGAAAAGATTTGAGAAATGTCAAGAGCTCAAGGAATAGAGCTCAGAAAGAGAGGGAAGCAAATCACATTACTATTCTGATCTAAATTCTGAGACACGTTTATATGGAAAGATCGAAACACAAAGTTTATACAATCAAAATCTTCCTCATAATCATTGAGCAAGGATTTTCAGAATAACCCGCTTCGATCATAAGAACCTGAAAGAGCTAAATACTAAATGAAAGGTTAGAAAAAAAAACATATAAGGATCCTTTATTTTCCAAGAAGAAATATTTCTGAAGAGAAAGATATTTAGCTCGGAATTATTTGACTTTCTGATGTTGCCATAAATAGGTTCAAACTTTTTGAAAAAACTGAGGATTAGGTAGCATCATTCGCATTTTTTTCGAAAGCTATTGAATTTGGTCTCGTCCAATGCCTTGGTAAATACATAAACAATCGCATCATCAATAGTGCCAAAAATGAGTTCAATGTTACCATTCAAAACTTGATATTTAATAAAATGGTAGCGAATATAAATAAGAGTGCTGGATTGGATTTTGTGAGATCGCAATAGCACTCTGTGAGTCGCAGTAGATCGGTATCTATTGAAATTGGAAACCATAATCTAGAAGCTGTGATTTCATCCAAATAACTTTTGATGTATAACTAACAGCAACGTTGTATTTTGCTTTAGCTATTGAGAGGGCAATGCAATTATGTTTATTGGAAGACCAACTTACTAATCTTCTACCCAGGAATTGACATCCAATAGATGTGCTCTTCTAATCAGATGGTTAGCCACCATAATTTGAATCCAAATAAGCTTGCAACAAAAAGTTTTGTTTTTAGGGTACCAAATTCTGAGGCTCTTTGTTTCTTTGAGATCCCGAAAGATTTTCTTTACAACTTGGAATCTCGCATAAAAGGCTTGTGAAGAACATGATATCAGGGCAACTTGCAGTGAGGTATAGCTACGATCCAATCATTCCCTTAAACTTCTTCTGATCAGATGGTTCACCTGATGGGTTGGAAAAGATCTTGTGTCCGAAGCCCATTGGAACTTTTGCAGAGGCACATGAATCCATTGAATATTTCTTTAGAAGTTTGGAAATGTAATTCTCTTGGTGAATAAAGATTCCTTGATTTTTTTTGTTTGAGTAGTAGTCCCAGGAAGAAGCTCAATTCACGATTCATAATTATTTGGAATCGACTAATCATCAGCTTGGCAAAGTCGGCAACCATCATCAGATCAGGTGACCCAAAGATGATAGCATCGACATATATCTGGACCAACATGAGATGCTTCCTATTGGTTTTCCGGAAAATGGTAGAATCAAGTATTCCAGGATGAAAACCATAACATTTCATAAAACAAGTGAGAGTCTCGTAGTAGGAACAATGAGCTTCCTTAAGGCCATGCACAACTTTCTAGAGTTTGTAGCAATAGTTTAGATAGGCTAGATTTACAAAATCAGGAGGCTATTTTAGATATACTTCACTGCCAAGTTCACCATTGAGGAAGAAAATTTCAACATCCAGCTAGTAAAGTTTGAAGGCCTTGTAAGGTGCATATGCAAGAAAGATTCAAATGGCTTCAAGAAGAGCAACCTGTGCAAAGATCTTATCATAATCTAGACCTTCAATCCGAGTGAATACTTTAGCCACTAATCTTTCTTTATTTCTTATAATGAATCCTGTGTCATCGAGTTTGTTTCGGAAAACCCAACGAGTTCTGAAAATTGGGTGATCCTGAGGAGGAGGGACAAAAGTCCAAACTTGATTTTTGTCACACTCGGCTAGCTCTTCTTGCATGACTATAATCCAATCAGAATGTTGTAGAGCTTATTTGATGGATTTGGGTTTAACCATTGAAATAAAGGCAGAGAAGTGTCATTCATTTTGAATGTTGGTAGCAGAGCGAGTTTGAACTTTGGCATTTATATTTCTGATGACTTGAACCGCATGATGATCCTTTGTCTAGACATGTAATCTCATAAATTCTTGTGCAACTGATGATCCGACATTAACAATTAGGTTGTGTTTCTTCCTCTGAATGGTTTGCATTTGAGGATGATGCTCCCCCTGAACTTCTAAACTAGATATATGAACATCATCTTCGTTCAGAAAGTCAAAGAAATTAGCATCATCGTCGTTGTTGTATGGAATAGGATCAATTTTTGCAAATTGATCTGCTACATCTTGAAAGCCTTCAACATTTGATTCGAGGGTTGGATTACTTCCTTGAACTTGAGGCATGGAAGTGGATGCATTCTCCCTGTCAACCTAAGACAATAACACTCCAAAATAAAATAGAGGAAAAGTTGGATTCGGACCAGATATGGGTTGAGAAACAGGTGGAATTTGAGTTGAAGAGGATCGTGATTGAGATTACGAGTCAAGAGCTGTTTGTATCGGTTGAACAAGATTTCAAAGTCAATTTTGGAAATAATTTGAGGATTCACAAACCCGGGAGGTGGAGCATTGGACTCCATGATGTGAGTTGTATTGTGGGTTGGTTCTGAGTTCCAAAGGAAGTTATCATCAAAGGTTATATCAAAGCTTTCTTCAATCACACGGGTCTGAAAATTAAGAAAACAGTAAGACTTTGATGAAGTAGTGTATCCCAAAAGATGGCATCATTAGTTTTTGGTTGAAACTTGGTGATTTGATCATGATTATTTTTGACAAAACATACACCTGAAGATGTGTAAAAATGAGATACTTGGCTTCCGACCATTCATGGCATCATAATGTGTCATGTTGAGTTGTTGATTGATGATGTTTCGATTTTAAGTAAAGCAAGTTGTGGAGACCGCTTCAGCCTAAAGATAGAGAGGTATATTTGCAAAGTTCAACATCGAACGAAGCAGCTTCAACTAGAGTTCTATTTCTCCTTTCAATGAAACCATTTTTTTGTGGAGTGTAAGGAGCAGAAAGGTTGTGTTCAATGCCTTTGGTAATTAGGAATGCTTCAAAAGTGAAATTTGTAAACTTAGTTCCATTGTCACTACAAACTATTGGGACATGAACTTTTGTTACAATTTCAATTCCCTTGATGAAATTGATGAGCTCGAAAGATATTTATGAATTCACCCTAAAAAAAACCCCAAGTAAACCTTGTGCAGTTGTCCACAATCACAAGAATGTATTTCTTGTGGTGTAAACTTTCAACGGTAGACGAACCACACAAATCGCCATGAAAAAGTTCATAAGGTTCGGAAATGGATTTTTTTATCAAAACTGGATGACCTTTCTTAGATTGCTTCCCACACTCACATGCAACACATAGATAATCATTTTCAAACTCAAGGAGTGGCAAACTGCAGACCATTTCTCCGAAAACTAGATCATTCATGTAACGTAAATTCAGATGAGCTAGTCTCCGATGCCATAACCAATAGACATTAGGTGCTGCCTTTGTGAGAAAACATATCTGAGGTTTTCCCAAAATCATGTTGATAACCAGTGGATACGTATTTTTGTACCGATCCGATTTGATGAGATGTTCTTTCTAATCTTATGTCATGATAGAGTTGTGCTTTTTGCAGAACTCAACTTGTCGATTTGCGTCAGTAACTTGGGCTGCACTGATTAGATTGTGCTTGAGATCAGCCACATAAGCCACATTTGGGATAAGGAAATTTCCATTGGTCAGGATTCCATAACCTCAAATCTGAGATTTCGTGTTATTGCCGTACGTAACGTCACAAACTTTTGGAGTTAACTTGAGATCACACAGAAAACCCTTTTGTCCATTCATTTGCATGGAACAAGAACTATCAATATACCATATTGTATCTTGTTCCGACACAAAAAATTGCTATAAAGTCAGTGATTTTTGGAGATTTTAGGCTCCAAGTTAGAACAATGGACTTTAGCACGGGCTTTGGACTTGGCTTTGGATTTTATAATAGCTAGGATCTCACATTGCACTTTTCAAGATTCTTTTGGAAAGATGTAGAATGTCAGAGTCCTTTCTTTAATCCATAAATCATATTCTACTTTTAGTAAAATAGACTCAAGTTTCTTTAGAATGATAGTTTTTCGAGAAGGTTTAGGAAGAATTACTTTTCGAGATTCATTCAAACTGACATTCACTTTAATTTTCCATTGAAATTATCGATTTGAACCATTTGAAGCTTTTATTGCAAAAGAATTTTGAGCATCCTTTCCATTATTCACTATTTTTGTAGGCACATTTGATGTTGGAATGTGTTTTGATAAAAAATCTTGCCTTCGGAGGTAGCGGTAAGTACTGGAGAGGACACTTTTTGAGGAAAGTTACTTTTGTCTGGTGAGGTCTCAACATTAACAAAATATTCTTTCTTTTTAGTCACAATGTCATGGTTATCAGAGCTAACAGGAATGGAAGGTCATTTGAGAATCTTAACTGGAGCAAAAGTATTATCATTCCTCGTTGCTGGACTGACAAATTTATGAGACACTTTCAGTTCAGACTTCTCAAGAAATCTAGAGCACTGTCTGAACCTAGTTTCTTTTTTAAGAGCTTTCCTAGCCTTTATCTTCGGAACCATGGCTTCTTCTTAGAGTTAAATGTTGACTTAGAAGAATGTCTGACAGATGGATTGTTGGAACAAGACTTAATTGGAATAGAGGAACCAGACGATGATTCATCGCCACACCTAACTTCTTCATCAAAATCACTATTTAAAGATGCCCAAAATTAATTATCACTCTCTATTGGTTTTTCAGGATCATATTAAGATATTTCATGAATGATTTCCTCGATAACACATTTGGTTGGAGGTCCAGAGTTTGGAAAATAAACTCCAGTTCCTTCTCTGCCACGGGGAACATCCTGAGGTTGATTTCAGTCCATGGATATCCGAGGTAGAAGTTACGTGGAATCAGGACATGTGACAGTGATTGGTTTGAACTCAGAGATCAAGGATTGATATCCTGTCGTAGTCTCTTGAAGGGACGACAATCATGAGGCTAGAGTATCAGAATAGATGTGGTTCAGAATGTCTCCCATAAAATTCAGATTTTGAAGTTCTTTTAGGGGACTAGGAATACGTTTTGGAAACTCGTTTTCAAGACCAGGTGCAGTAGACAAAGGATGAAATAAAGTATGAGTCATTCGTCTGTTCAATTCAATCATATCAATGGAATTATGTAGACTATCAATACTAGCATTAAGACATATATTATTATTAACCACAAGATTTCTTTCACTAACAGAAATGTCACATTTTTCATTCAAGATAATACATTCATGCTTAGCTTTTACAAATTCACTTTCTAAGGACTCTATCTTAAGCTTGAAATCTTCAAAACATAATCTAAATCTGGTTAATTCACTGTCCATCTTCTCACTCACATCTATGGAAGACTCATAGGCTTTAAGAATACCTGTCATATCTAATTTGATTTGAGATAGATAAAGTTCATAGACAGTTAAATTAAAATTACTTTCAGTAATCATAGATTTTACATGTTGAATGATGTTTTTGCATGGTGGGTCGTTGGTTTCCATGTAGCACTAGTTAGTCTCAACATCCTTATCTTCATCTTCAGAACTAGAAGAACAGTACCCTTCATCACATACAATGGTTTTCCTTGCCATAAAGCACAAATTTTTCTTAGACCTTCTTTCACCTTCATCACCAAATGACCAATACCCATCAACATTCCAAGAAACTCTGGTACCAAAAGCTTTCTCACTCTCTACTAGCTGTTGTGCATGACGAGCATGGTAAGAAGATCCTTTAAGTTTCGGTTTCTATGGAATTTCAGCCAAACAATCTTTAGCATAGTGGTTTCCAAGACCACATTTGTGACATATAATCTTGGATTTGAGTGAAGTCAAAACCTTTTGAGATTTTGAAGTATGATTTAGAAGGTTAGGTCGATAAGCTGGTGGATTTTCTGCAGGTTTGAGATATGGTTGAGGATTGTTTTGGTGATGAGCTTTATTTTTGTTCATAGGAAGGTTTTGATTTGGGTTCCGTGGCTGCTTGTATTTCATGGATAACAAAGCGAACTCTTGCTGAAAATGAAGTTTTGCATCTGCAACATCTGGATCTACGTTTTCTTCAAACGGGAAGTTCGGAATAGGTTGAGTAGGTGGAATTGGTTATCTAGGTGGAACAACTCTGAATGGATATGAAACAGTAGGGTTCAGAAGAAGTGCGTTTGTTGAACTGATGAGGACAAGAGGACTATTAGAGAGTTCTCTTAAGGTTTGATTGAAGTTGGAGTCATGACCTTGCAGTTTGTCAAACAACTGTTAGATCTTGAGTTTCTTCAGGGATCCTTTACTCTAAAGGCATGGCTTGATGTTTCCCCACCCTTTTTCGGGATTGTTGATGAATTTTAAATTGTACTCGAGTGGAGTTCGAACAAATTCATGTACAGTCACGTTGTTCACCATAATTTTGTACCGATTAGACACTGAGACTATAGATTGACTAGGAGTTGTAGTGAATGTATCAAAGTTATTCACTAGAGAGGTCAGTCGCTTGTCTTTAATGTTTTCTAAGGTTTCAAAAAGATCTTGAAATGTATCATATATCTATTTGGTTGATTTCCACAACTTGATGTACTTAAAGAGAGATGGTGGGACACCGAACACTATTTCAAAAAAAGCTAATTGATCATCATTGAGCTTTTGTATGTCATTGGCTACTAGAGGTGCAAAGTATGAGTTCATCGTGACCTATGAGAGTAGCAAAAACAGCTCTAACCGTTTTCCTAACAGAGACATGAGGACCTTCTATTACAGATCTCCATACTTCTTCACCTTTTTCTTTACCAACCAAGAACCTCTCAATTCTTACTTTCCGGTGATCATATTCTTCAACAATTAACAATGGGGCTCTAGTAGGGAAACCCACACTATTTTCTATTTGCATTGAATACATTTGTTGAGATTAATTAAGAGTAACCATTGTTGTTAGATATTAGAGTGAAGTGGTATATAGAAGAACTTTTGTCCTAAACACAAAAATGATTAAGATACCAAGGTAATTTCAACCACCTATAATCTAATCTTATGGATTCAAAGGACAACCACTTAGGCACTAATACCAATTGAGAGAAAAAGGATTGCGCGGATAAGGTTTGAAAACTCAAACCTTGAATTAAACACAACAATAAATGTCATTAATAATAAATTTCCAGTTAAGTCTTATAAACTAGTCAAGCCTTGAAGATGATAAGTCAACAAAGTATTCAAGATGATATGATAATATATAAAATAAGAACAAGAAGAATGTTGAGATGTGATTGAATGGTTCTTGATTTGATATCACAAAGTTAAAGGTGAAAAAGTTAGTTTGCAATTTACATGGGGTGGTCCTGTTTATACAAACATATGACCAATCAAATACTTAGACAATTGTACCACAAAGCTGACACATGAAGGTTTGACCTTATCGACAACATAACATGACAAAATAATACAAAAAAATCATTCAATCCCCTAACAACAAATCACACAAACTACATCAGAAAACTCATCACTTCGGAAGCTTCATCATCTCGGACATGCATTAGCTCGAATTGGGAACTTCAAATTGTCATGGATCACTTGTTATGAACTAACAAATGGTCATCCGAGGAGGGGGTAGAAGAAGATGAGGCATTAGAAAAGTCAAGGAAGGAATTTTGGTTTGGTTTTGATGATTGTATTATTATTTAGGAGGAGAATAAGAAAAAGGAAAATAGTGAGCATAATGAAGGCATATCCTAAGACTATTTGAGATGGTCTATGGAGGTGGAGGGTGGTGGATGCAAGTTGTGGTCAACAGTAGTGTTTTAACATAGAGCTCTAATACCGTTATAGATAATGACTTGGTTACTACTTAAAAGAAAATTACGTATGAATGTATAAAGAATATCTACAATCTATTGGCTAAACCCTAAGAGGCTTGGGCTTAAACCCTAATCACTAACATTACTAAACTAAATACATAAAAATTGTTTTTCTAATGTCTCATGAAATTCAAGTAAAATATTTATTATTAGATAACCTACTTTCTATATAAACATATTATTTCATTTTTTGCATTTTCCTTTCGGCCTCTAACCACTTAATGACTATTATTAACTTATTTATTCAAACATCATTCTAACTATATTCCAGTTGTTATGCATGTTTCTTAAAAGAATCATATTGCATATTTAGCATTTTTCCATACTTCAACCAAGTAAGCAAATGTCACACCCCCAAACCAGAACGACGGAAACGTCTGAGGGCGGATGGAGTGACTTCATGTGCAGTATCATAACAATTGAATATAAATGAATCATAGCATCACAAACATTCATACATTAAGAATACAAGTTTACATTGTTTACAGACTACGTTTGCTCAAAAGTTAAGTACAAGAAATTGACAAGTAGAAATCATGATGTAGTGACGCCAGTCCTGAAAATGTTTTTGTAATACCTGTTCACTAGTTTCCTAAGAATACAAACAGTTATGAAAACCGTCAACATTAATGTTGGTGATGTCATCAGCATTTTTGTATGAATAAAATCTTTAACATTTCCTTATAATTGATAGCATAAAGTTTTCCAAAAAATCCAATATTTTCTTAAATGTAAGACGTAGTCTTAAACCCTAAGACCAAAAATGTAAGTTACAATGTACTGGGAAATAGTGTGCAGTTTTATCTTTATATATAACTATGGAAATGTAAGTTACTCCATAAACCAAGTCGTTTTGTTAATCCCTATGTGATTTATTATAACCATGCTTAATATGAATGATATGCTTGAATGACGTTCTTCAGGCATCGGAATTGGTAGAATTTTGTCACCCTAGACTTGCCTGTCTAACTGTAGCGAATAGCTGAGGTGTGGGGTTGTCAATCCCACATAGATCTATACACAACTATCTTGCTCTCCCTCAAGGAGACTCTGGTTATAATGTAGGACATAAGGTGTACACTAGGTAGTTATGATGAAGGAACGTCTCACAAGAGTATCAACAGATTTACGTGAACTATGACTCATTTTTCTTGTAAAATAATTTTACCTTTGAAAACTAAATGGTTCCTCTAAAATGAAAGTGTAATTTTGTAACTCCCCAAACTATACCAATTATAGTTTATCTTATATGTTCGTTGTGACTATTTATATAATCGGTTATATAAATATTAAGATGTTATCTTGTCTAGTGTCAAAATATGAAAGTAAAACTTGATATCTTTGGGTTGAAACCCACCAAAATAGTGAATGATTAAAATGTAGCTATTTTTGCTATAAAAACTATCTTTTAGTAAAAAGTTTCCAAAACCTTGTAGTTTTACATTCATATTTTCTTGATGATATTTGTAACATAATATATGTTATTTTTTTTGTTAACTTTGCATATCAAAGCTATTTTTTCACAAATGTTGTATAAAAGCAGTGGTAATCCTAACTTGAGCAAATAATGGTTTATACTTCAACATCAAGAAGTAACAACAAGTATTTGTAGCACCTGGTTCCTGGTATGTATGACCTATCTAAGTAATTTACATTTGTAGCCTTGAACTCGGCGAGTTGTAGGCCTAACTCGCCGAGTAGAGTCGGGTTCTTGAGCACGTTTAAGTTGGTGACTCGGCGAGTCCATATTCTGGACTCGGCGAGTCCCCGTTGTTTGGATGAAACACTAATTTCAAGGGTTTGCACCCTATTTAAACCAACCTTATGCGCCCCAAGCCTTACTCCTTCACCCTCAGAGCTCCGCATATCGTCCTAACCCCGTTTCTTGTGAGATTGAAGTGTTTTTGTGTGATTTCTTGAAGATTTTGAGAGAAAAAGGAGGGTAGATCAAGAGGAGAAGAAGGAGGCCAGATATCTTGGTGTTATTTTAGAGATTCCTTGAGGTATAACTCAGTTTCCTTTTATCTTTATGCTAAGAGTCCCTTAGAGCACCATTAAAGTCCTTCTTGAGCCATTTCCAAGCTTTTTTATGGATTAGGGATGGTAATGAGTTGATTAACCTCTAGATCTTGGCATGTTTGAGCTCCAGAAGCTCAGATCCATGGCCTTTATGGAAGTAAATGGCTTGAATGTCCTAGATCTACCATTTTAGTCTTTATTAAGCCTTAAATCTCCATCCTATGCATGTATACACGTAAAGTTGGAAACTTTACGTGTAAAACCTACCCTAAGAGCCCAGATCTATGTATGACATGAGCTGGATTCAAGCAAAATCGACTATGTAGTAATTGCATGTGAACGACTTGGCGAGTCGAGTCGCGAGTCCCCGAGTTTTCCCCCTTTTCATGTTTGCTGAATGGAGTCGTGAGTCATGGGGGGGGGGGGGGACTCAGTGAGTTGGAAGCCAGACTCACCCATGGAGGGACTCGGCGAGTCAATGCCCTGACTCCGCGAGTCCAAGGCCATCTTCTTACCTCAAGAACAGACTCGACGAGTTGTTCATACAACTCGGCGAGTCTCAGCATGGGGTGTTCATCGGATGAAGATGAACTCGACGAGTTGTTTATGCAACTAGGCGAGTAGGATGAAGGACCTTTGGACCTCAGTTTAGAAGGAGAACTTGTCGAGTCAATGCCTAACTCGACGAGTAGAGGCGGGATTAAGGACAATCGAATGGGTAGGGACTCGACGAGTTGGAAAGCCAACTCGGCGAGTCGGGTCAACTGGAAGTTGACTTTGACTTGGACTTTGACCTGGTCAAGGGTAAAATGGTCATTTTACCGTAGGTTCAGCTAGCAGTGTTTGACTGAACGTTTTGTGGGAATTATAGTCGGAGGACTTCCGGAACAGCAGTAGTAGTAGACGGTGAGTTACCTTCCAGTAGTGGTGCGTCTACGGCCACAATGCTGGCCCACAAGTAGGAGTTTTATATTAGATGATTGTCTTTGTGATATCATCTAGGTTTTCTACGACCTGATATGTTATGTGCTGGCATGATATGTTATATGTGATAGTAGTAAGAGTTCGGTCGTTAGGACCGAAGGGTAGGTCAGACACCCCAGCTATGTCTGACAATATGTGATGATATGTTTATATGCTTGTCTGATATGATATATATGTGGTAGTAGCAGTATATGGTGAAATGGTCCCCGAGGATCGGTTGTTAGGACTGATGGGTAGTCAGCACCCCAAAATGGCTTGACACGGGTAGGAGGGCACCTCAGAATGGTCGCACCGGGTAGTCATGCACCCCAGAATAGCCTGGTAGTATGTATGTTGCGTGATCGCATGGTATGTGGTACGATGGGGGAACTCACTAAACTTCGTGCTTACAGTTTACGATTTTGGTTTCAGGTACCTCTTCGTCGAAGGGGAAGGAGCTGGCGCGGTAATGGCACATCATAAGGGTGTGATTTGAACTTTTCAAAACAATACTAGGGTTTTAGAATTTAACATTTCTAAATTAAACTTTTAATCAAGTTTTAAATTCCGAAACTTGAGGGCAAGTTTTGAAACATTTCAAAACATTAGGGTTTAACTTATTTAAATTTCAAAACCAAAACTTTTAAGTTCTAATTTAAACTACAAAACTTACATGGGCACAATTGAAACTTTTTCACAACACAAGGATCAAATAACAAATAATAGAAATTAAACAATTAATTTTGTCACTATCTATATTTGACTTAATCCCATAAGATAATTACCAAATAATTTAAATAATCTATATTTATCATATAAGGAAACTATTATTCAAAAGATTTGAAATTATCTTTTGTTTTATGAAGGATAATCATCCAAGTATAATAAAATTCGGATTTTATCATAAAAATACCTTTTTGGTATTAATCCTTCAGCAAAACAGCAAGAAATCCCGATATTCCCTTTGTCTGACCCTTGGACTCGCCGAGTCAGGGACTGGACTCGCCGATTCAGACAGACTCGCCGAGTTCATCCACTGATTCGCCGAGTCAGGTCGGGCAGAGGCCAAAAAATCGATTTTCAGTTAATAATTCAACATAGCATCACATACAATAGAAACCAATCAATGATCTGATACCACTGATGGGTTTTGGCCATAAGAACATCCTATGTGCTCATGCAAACCCTAATGCTTGGATCTAGGTTTCTCTATTGTACATGCAATGTATCCAAGACTTACAATCTTAGATCTAACATATTATAAAATGAAATTAGGGTTTAGAGAATTACCTTTGATTGTTATGTATCAATAACAATCCCAAATCCTCCTTGTAATGACTTTAGAAAGCTTAGAGTCACAAGTGTCACTCCTCTAATGGTTCACAAACACCAAGAGCAAGAGGATGAAGAACAAGGAGAAAGGAGGCTGCCCAAAAACATCCAGAAACCCTAGAGGAACTCTTAGCCACGTTTTTGGGGCTTAAGGGTGCTATAGATACATGTAGGCTATTATGGTTTTCAACTAGGAAACCCTAATCTGACTGCTTAAGCCCTAAGCAGCCCATAGAGCCTTTTAGTATAACCCTTGGACGATTTATAATGGGTTTCCCCATAGAATTCATCCAACTTATATATCATTAAGTAATCCATAGCCCAAAAACAATTATCTCATAATTACAGTTCCAGTCCCTTAAGTTTAATTAATCTCTTTTAGCCACAAAATTAATTATCAATTAATTCTTGACTAATATTAATTAAACAATATGATTTCTCCTTTAATATATTATTCTCATAATATATTAATAAATCATAATTAATCCTTTCTCTCCATAATTCATCCTATCAAGTTGCTTTGGTGAAGGCAACCCAAAAGGACCATGCACCATCGGGTCAAGTACATACCAAAATAGTTACGGACTTAGACACTTCCAACAGTCTCCCACTTGGATCAGTCTAATAACTATTTTGCGTATGAATTCAGATGCTGATTGTTAGGGTGCAAAGTCACTCTTGGATGTAGTGTTTTTGGCTTTCCCGTTTGTATGTGTAAATGGGTTGAGTCTTTCCTATAAATAGGAAGTGAGTGACTCCCATTATGTAAGAGAGTCCATTTTGGAGTGTTAGACTAGAGAGAGAAACTTTGTACAAACCCATTTGTATATTCTTTCTAGATCTAATAAGAGCTTACAAAGATTTATTTACTCCTTGTGTTCTTGATTTTACATGATGATTCACTAGATCTTTCTAATTCCACACACGCCATCATAATCAACACCACTACAATTGGTATCAGAGTGGGTGTTCTTGATTTGATCAATAATTGATCCTTGATGGCGATTTGGATTTAGTGATCCATTTTATGATCTTGGATCTTCGTGGTTTAGAGAGTTTTTGGATTCTAGAAATCGAATTCATCTTTGATTCTATTCATAATTCGATTTTCTTCACTAGAATTCAAGTGATTTTTACTTTCTCTCTCTAGAAAACCCATTCAAAATCACTTTCTCTCTCTATAAATCTTCACGTTTTTATGATCATGGTGGATTTGCCGTATGATTATTGGATTGTGATCATTGAAGATATCAAATACAAAGTCAATGAAGATCAATTTCATGGGTTGGTGTTAAGCAAATTGATTTCATGGGGTAATATGGTTTCTTATGGAGGTTTGAAGGATGATCATGGAAGCTTGGTATTTCAACCACTTTGTAAGATTGCATGGTTGAATAAAATTGCCTTGTCCATATTAGTTCGTAGTAGAAATTAAAAGTAAGGAGAAGAAAGAGATTTGTTCAATAAGAAATACATTTCTCTAATTGAAAACCCAAATGATCTTCGTGCTCTTAAGGTTGTTGAAGTTGTTGGCAATGGAGTTCAATGTGGTGTTCTTGAAGTTTATGATAAGAAGGTTCAAGTTAATTTTCAAGATCAAAAGGTTTTTTGCTCGATTGGAGTTCAAACCGATGATATTTTGTGTTCTTGTGATTCGTTTGAAGGAATGATTCCTTATCGGAAGCCGGTGATCCAAGAAAATCACAAGTATCAAACTCCAAAATATTTGATTCAAACTCAAAATGTTCATGTTGTTGAAAGTGGATTTGATCATGGAGTCAAGTATTCAAGATGCAAAAAGATGAGAAAGAAAAAGAAAAAGAAGGTTAATCGCAAAAACAAGCGGTTTTGCTCACAAAAATTGTTAAATATTGTGAAGCCGAAATCCGTTAAGCAAATTTGTGTTCCAAAGCAACAATCTCCAAGTGTTGAATTGAATTTGAAGTCAAAACCCAAAAGTGTTGGTGGTTCTTTTGAAGATGTTCTTGGATCGACGAAGAACAAGAAGAACGAGTTGTACATCTCGCATGGTGGGTGGTACAATGATCGATTTGGAGATTTTCTCATTCCAACAAAAGAACCAAGATCTTCTAAATTCGATTTGTTTGTTGAAAATGGATCTCAATTCGTCAAAAAGGTATCTTAAATTCTCAAATGGATTCCAAAACGTCCATGATTTCGATTCGTATTTTTCGTTTTTCATTTTTGATCGATTTGCCTCGTTGGATCTAATCCGTTTCAAACCCCATTGATGATCCAACATAATTTTTTTTAAGATCAATCCAAAAATGAAAATCATATCCTCATAATTTCAAAATCAACTTTTTTTGGCAATTAATTCAAAATTCACTGTTCATCATTCCTTTTATTTTGAAATTCATTGTTCATTATTTTGATCCAAAAGCCCAATCATCAAATCTATTACTGATCATAAGATTTGAGCCCACACAAAAATATGTGACTATTAATTCGATTTTTTTCTTTGAGTCCACTTTAACAAATTAAATAATATTTGTTTAGAATTCCCACACTCGTTGTTAATTGGGTTCCAACGATGAACAGTCAAACACAAAAGTCAAAATTGACTCGTGTTTATGTTTGGTTTTGATTGAATCATTTATCTTTGAAATCGTTTTCAGTTTTTGATTTGTTTTGGATTTGAGAGTCGAATATAGATTGTGTTACCGGTTCTTGGATTCAAAATCGTCTTGATGGTTACTTGATTTTGAATGGTCCTTGAGTTCGTCGGCAACTATTTTTCAATGGATTGGTTTGGAAATTACCTTGGAATCGATTTTCTTGAGGATTGAATCGATTGTGACTGATGAACGTTTGTTGACAATTGGATTTAGCTTTGCTATAAATTTCAATTTGATTTTGAATTTGGTATAGACTATCGATGTTCGAAGGGTATGCTTGGGAACGAAATCGATTTTGTGTTTTGTTGATAGTTGGGAACAACTTGGAAATCTATGGAAGTCAGATGGTCGATTCGATGGGTTTTTGATGTTCAATGTGTACTCAATTGAATTTACAAGTCAAAACATATGGTCAAGATTGAATGCGAAGGTCTGTTGATCGATGGTTGATAAATCGAATGGGTATCTGATTGATTTTGATCGATGGTTTGGTTTAGTGTTAATGGTTTCACTATCTCATCGATTTAAGTTCACGGTTTGGTTAATATGAGAATCATGTTTACAGTCGAATGGTTATAGGTCGATGTCAAATAGGAAGGCTGTATGAGAATCGATAGTTAGAAACGAACTGGGAAAGATCGACTTGGTAAGGAATTATGTTTTGATGTGTCGATGTCTAAATTTGAGTTCGTTGTGGGATTTATGGAGTCAACTTTCGCATCAATGGATGATAATTCGCATCTGGAAATCGATTTAGGAATACTACTGATTGAAATCGACGAGTTAGATGTCACTTGGATTCGACATTGAGTATTTTACTGGGAATCGAATTTGATTTGGCAATTATAGAAGGCTTCGCTTTTGTGATACTTTGATGACGAACAGATGGTCGATGCGAAGTCTAAGTAGATATTGGAATCGATTATGCGAAGTCATGGATTAAAGGAATTCGATTTTGATTTCATTATTTTGGTTAAGTTCGACGATTTGTGATGAAGAAGTGAATACAGTGTGTTTGGGAATTTGATTTTAGGGTCTTAAAATTTTGATGTGCGAAGTCTTGGATTTGTTGGTTAATGGCTTGAGGACAAAGCACTGTAGTCGATTGACGAACAGATAGTCGATGTGCGAAGATTAGTATGCGACAATTATATATCAACGTGCGAAGAATTTGACTGGAACGTGCGAAGCGTGTCACAGTGAATTTGTTCATTGAAGAAGAAAACAAATATTTTCAAATTGGGTCCTTGATCTTTTCACGAAATGACATAAATGGTCCAAATTCGATTAGGTGTAATAAGTTTGTGAAGAATGCAGAATTTTCCAAATGAGTCCATGCAGTTTTGGATTTTTGGCAACAAATACCCAACTTCGCATATGGGTAATAAAAGCTGAGCAATTGCAGAATTTTCAGTTTTGGTCCCTATAGTTTGTGCGAATTTACACATTCTACCTAGTTTCGCAAATGGGGGAGTGTTTCGCATATTTGGCTGTTTTTGGCGCAACGGGTCCCTGCAAGTTTCAGAATGTGACAATTTCTACCCAGATTTTTGAAAAATTTTGCAACTTTCACTCAAAAAGTCAAAAATTTTCATAAATTGGAAAATTTTTGTCGTTTTTTCGTGATTGTTTTTCCGTGCAAGATTTTTGGTGATTCATTTTTGGTACACATCAAGGGGGAGTATCGTGAAGACTATTCCTCGGGCGCTTCTCACCCTTAATGGGTTTTATAATCATTTTTTGATTATAAAAAGGGGGAGAATGATGGGTATTCGAAGCTTCTCGGGTTTGTTGAATATTCATTTGCGGATTTGAAGACTGGTGTTACTTCGAGGGGGAGTTTGGTCTTGATCGTGCTAGCTCGTTGGAGATTAAAGCCGGGCATCCAATCCTAACTTTGAGGGGGAGAATGCTAGGGTGCAAAGTCACTCTTGGATGTAGTGTTTTAGGATTTCCCCTTTGTATGTGTAAATGGGTTGAGTCTTTCCTATAAATAGGAAATGAGTGACTCCTATTATGTAAGAGAATCCATTTTGGAGTGTTAGACTAGAGAGAGAAACTTTGTACAAACCCATTTGTATATTCCTTCTAAATCTAATAAGAGCTTACAAAGATTTATTTACTCCTTGTGTTCTTGATTTTAAATGATGATTCACTAGATCTTTCTAATTCCGCACATGCCATCATAATCAACACCACTACACTGATCTGCAATCGTAGATTTCCAAAGCCGCTGTCAACTCTGATCTTATCAGATACACGTGTCCTTTAGATAAGGGATCATATATTCCTCCATTCTAGATATCGTATAGATATGAGGCATGAACTTAATCATTCTCTCTATACTATTTACCAACTTCCGATTTATGCCTGATAGTATGAGTTTAGAATTGTATGCTAGTTCAGTTTCTCTCTATGAGGACGGATTTGCTTGATATTGTTCCCTTTTTTCTGCATGTTGCTTTCTTTGTGCTTCGTGGGACTCTGAGTGATGGGAGTTAGCCATTAGGTGAATACGTCACGTCACATGTGATCAGGGTTGAATAATCTTAGAGTGCTGGATTTGGCCCTATTGTGCAGCTCTTGTCGGAGTCTAACCGTTGTAGAGCCGAGTCTGTTACTCGAAGGATTATCTGAGCCTCATTACATGTGATGGTATTCAGGTAATGGCTAATTAGCATTACAAGGAGGCCTTCAGCAGCTGAGGACCGGGTAGGGTGGATTCAGAGATTCGCTAGGGCAAGCGTAGGATGAGTATAGCAGTGATCAGCAGTAATGAAAGGGACCTGGTGGAGTCAAGGCAGTCCTCAAAGAAGGTACAAATAGATGTAGAAGGTAGTATGGGCCCGTACTACTGAAAGCAGAGGATCTGTACTCAAACCGAGGAAGGCCAAGATAAGACCAGGGAAGTTGTAGTAGATGTGATCCCTCAAGAGGTATCAGTATCGCTAACGGTTGTTATTTATGTATTTCAGAATGGTGGTACTACGCTCGAGGCCAGCAGTTGGCAGTTCAGGAGAGGGATCAGGTTCGAGATCAGGTTTTGAGCCAGTAGATGAGGGGCTACGTGAGTTCATCGCGTCAGAGATCACCAGAGGCATCCTTAAGTCGAATCCTATTATCTTCGAGTCGATCAAGGAAGGGATAGTTGAGTTGATGTAGGATCGCCTCAGGGCATTCAAGAGCGACATGGCATCTGGCCAGTCGGGATATCGTACACTGTCCTTTAAGGACTTCAGGGGCAGTGGTGCGCCGGACTTTCACGGGGCGAAGGACCCCATAGCTGCTAGGCAATGGATTGCAGACATTGAGTCTGCACAGTTGATTGGCTTCTGCCCTGAGGGGTCGAAGGTCATGTTTGCAGCAGGGTGTTTACGAGATCGATCTAGGGATTGGTGGGAGTCCGTTGGTGACTCGTTGGGAGCCTCGGTTGTCGAGGCTATGACCTGGTCGGACTTCGTGACCAGGTTCAGGGCAGAGTTTGCGTCGGCTGTCGAGCTTCAGAAGCTGGCCACAAAGTTCTTTGATATGAGACAGACGACGGAGACTGTAGCAGAGATTACCGCCAAGTTCTGGGAGAGGGCATTATTGGTGCCCCAGTATGCGGGTGATGAGGAAATGAGGACGACCCGCTACCATGACATGCTTTGAGCTGATATTCGAGAGCATGTCAGTTTTTCAGCTTGCCCTACCTTGGACTCAATGATTGCCAAGGCGAGGGAGAGGGAGAGGGAGATAGACCTGGAGCACATCCAGAAGTGGAAGACAGAGGAGGGACAGGCAGGAAGGGCTTCGGGGAAGAAGCCTAAGGGACCAGATGGTAGGCCGAAAGGCCAGTCAGGACCGAGTCGCTGCAGGAAATGCGGCAGGCCTCATGAGGGGGCATGTAGACTGGGATTGTCGGGCTGCTATACGTGCGGCAAGATGAGGCATTTCAGCAGGGATTGTACCGCCCCTGCACCTATGATACAGATGTCTTAGTTGCTGTGTTTCCGCTGCAACCAGAGGGGCCACAAAAGGCCAATTGCCCCCAGTTGACAGTAGCAGCAACGCCAGTGAAGGCGCCAGCTCCGGCGACCCTGCGGATCATTGATGGCAGAGCAAGGCAGAGGCTGCAGTGGTGAGGAGCCGGGCATTTCAGTTAGCTAACGAGGAGGCACGCGCCGCACCCGATGTGGTGACAGGTATGATTCTTTCCCTCTATTTTATTTATATGATGTTATGTTATTGATATGTGCTCTGTGTTTATGCGTTAGGATCGTTCCATGTGAACGGTATCCCTGTTCAGGTGTTGTTTGACTCGGGTGCCACTGATCATTTGTTTATCTTGCGCTTAGCAAGAAGTTTTCTGAGTCTTCAGGCATGTTGGATTGCCCTTTAGAGGTAGAGATTGCCGATGATCGATTGGTGCGGGCATCAGCGGTGTTCAGAGATTGTGTTCTGAGGTTATTCGATGAGCGCTACTTGGTGGATTTGGTTCCCATTCCGTTGCGTGGGAACAAGGTGATTATAGGCATGGAATGGTTGAGCCCTAATGGGGCAGTGATAGATTGTGCACAACAGCTAGTGCGGAACAAGACCCCAAGTGGGGGAGAGTTGGTGATCCACAGAGAAAGGCCACCGTGTGGACCCACAGTATGATCAGCAGCGAGGGCTAGGCGCTACCTTCAGTAGGGTTGCGTGGGATATGTTGCGTATGTTATGGATACCCGTTAGGCGGGTAGGGCGATGGTGAGTGAGGTCCCGGTGGTGCGAGACTACACGGATGTGTTCCTAGAGGAGCTTCCTGGGATACCTTCGGAGCGACAGGTAGAGTTCAGGATCGACCTAGTTCCTGGTGCGACTCTGATAGCCAAGGCACCGTATCGGTTGGCTCCTCCTGAGATGCAGGAGTTGTCTACACAACTACAGGCGCTGTTAGACAAGGGATTCATTCGACCGAGCAGTTCACCCTGGGGAGCCCCGATCCTGTTTGTGACGAAGATGGACGGGTCTCATTGGATGTGTATAGATTACCGGGAGCTGAATAAGGTAACGGTGAAGAACCGTTACCCACTCCCGAGGATTGATGACCTCTTTGATCAGTTGTAGGGAGCATCTTGGTTCTCCAAGATCGATTTGCATTCAGTCTATCATCAGACGAGTGTCAAAGAGGAGGATGTGCAGAAGACCACGTTTCAGACACGTTATGGCCATTATGAGTTCGTGGTGATGCCGTTTGGGCTCACCAATTCTCTCTCCGCGTTCATGGACCTCATGAACCGTGTGTGCAGACCGATGCTGGATCGGTCTGTGATAGTTTTCATTGATGACATCTTGGTTTATTCCAAGACGCACGAGGAGCACGAGGAGCATCTAAGAGAGGTTTTGGAGACCTTGAGGAAGGAGAGCTTGTACGCCAATTTTTCCAAATGTGAGTTTTGGTTGCGCGAGGTGTAGTTTCTTGGGCACCTTGTCAACCAGAACAAGATTTCAGTAGACCCGACCAAGGTGGAGGCCGTGATGAGATGGGAGGTTCCGAAGTCTCCATCCGAGATTCGGAGTTTCCTGGGATTAGCGGGCTACTATCGGAGGTTTATTCAGGACTTCTCCAAGATAGTCGTACCCCTGACACGGTTGACCAAGAAAGCCGTGGTCTTTCGATGGGTGCCTGAGCAACAGGCAGCGTTTGTGGTTCTGAGGCAGAGATTGTGCGAGGCGCCAATCTTATCCCTGACAGAGGGCGTAGAGGATTTTGTGGTAAACTGTGATCCGTCTATCTCAGGTTTAGGCGCGGTATTGATGCAGAGGGGGCATGTCATTGCTTATGCCTCGAGGCAGCTGAAGCCTCACGAGGCGAACTACCCGACGTATGACTTAGAGTTGGGGTCGGTGGAGTTCGGTGTACCATTTACACGAACCACAAGAGTTTGACGTACCTCATGGATCAGCCGAATCTGAACATGAGACAGCGTCGGTGGTTGGACGTGGTGAAGGATTATGATTGCGAGATCCTTTACCACCCGGGGAAGGCCAATGTGGTGGCCGATGCGCTTAGTCGTAAGGCGGTGCCGACCAGGGATGTGTATATAAGGATGACGGTGGTGACTCCACTGTTAGAGTAGATTGGGGAAGCTCAGCAGGAGGCTATTAAGGAGGAGTATCGAAAGAGCGAGCGGATAGTGGGTCAAGTCACCTCCTTCGATTATAATAGCCGAGGATTATTGACACTACACCATAGGGTGTGGGTGCCGTATCTCGGGGGCGTACGCCAGATCTTGATGGAGGAGGCGCAGAAATCCCAATTCTCCATTCATCCAGGGGTGACGAAGATGTATAGGGATCTTCGTCTAGACTATTGGTGGCTCTGCATGAAGCGGGATGTGGCTTGGTACGTCGAGCGGTGCTTGACCTGCAGGAAGGTCAAGGCCAAGCATCAGAGACCGCACAGCAAGATGCAGCCGTTGGATATCCCGTTGTGGAAATGGGAAGATATTACGATGGATTTTATCACAAAGCTTCCCAGGACTGCGCGAGTATATTCGATTTGGGTCATCGTGGATCGATTGACCAAGAGCGCCCATTTTATTCCGATCCAGGAGAGTATCTCGGCCGAAAATTTGGCCGACATCTATATCACGGAGATAGTGGCGTAGCACGGGGTGTCGGTATCAGTGATTTCAGATAGGGATGTGCATTTCACTTCCAGGTTTTGGAAGAAGTTTCATGACGAGTTGGGCACTCGTCTGCATTTTAGCACCGCCTTTCACCTGCATAAGGATGGTCAGAGCGAGCGGACCATCCTGAATTTGGAGGATATGCTGCGGCCGTACGTGCTAGACTTCGATGGTAGCTGGGATACCTATCTTCCCTTGGCTGAGTTCTCGTACAACAACATCTACCACGCGAGTATTGACCGTCCTCCGTTCGAGATGTTGTACGAACGGAGGTGGAGGACCCCGATATGTTGGGGTGAAGTTGGCCAGAGGGTCATGGGGAGCACAGAGGTAGTGCTCAAGATGATCGAGAGGATTCAGCAGGTCTGGAGCAGGCTTCAGACTGCGCAGAGTCGGCAGAAAAGTTACGCCGACAAACGCCGATCAGACCTGGAGTTCCAGGTCGGGGATATGGTTCTCCTGAAGGTGTCGCCTTGGAAGGGCGTCATTCGATTCAGGAAGCGGGGCAAGTTAGGCCCGAGATACATTGGACCGTTCAGGGTTGTAGCCCGGGTGGGCAAGGTCGCATATAGGCTGGACTGTCAGCCGAACTCAGTCAGATCCACAACACCTTCCATGTCTCCCAATTGCGGAAGTGCCTAGTGGATGACTCAGCAGTGGTGTCATTAGAAGATATTCAGGTTGATGACAGCCTGAATTACATTGAGCGGCCAGTCACAATCCTCGACTGGAAGTCGAAGGATCTGAGGAACAAGAGGGTGGAATTAGTGAAAGTGCAATGGCAGCATCGGAAAGGTTCGGAGTGGACTTGGGAGCCGGTGGAAGAAATGATGGAACATTACCCCGAGCTGTTTCAGGGTCGAGCAACAGACTTCGAGGACGAAGTCTAAAATAAGTGGGGGAGATTTGTAGCACCTGGTTCCTGGTACGTATGACCTATCTAAGTAATTTACATTTTTAGCCTTGAACTCGGCGAGTTGTAGGCCCAAATCGCCGAGTAGAGTCGAGTTATTGAGCACGTTTAAATTGGCGACTCGGCGAGTCCCCGCTGTCTGGATGAAACCCTAATTTCAAGGGTTTGCACCCTATTTAAACCAACCTTATGCGCCCCAAGCCCGAATCCTTCACCCTCAGAGCTCCCTATATCGTCCTAACCCCGTTTCTTGTGATATTGAAGTGTTTTGGTGTGATTTCTTGAAGATTTTGAGAGAAAAAGGAGGGTAGATCAAGAGGAGAAGAAGGAGGCCAGATATCTTGGTGTTATTTTAGAGATTCCTTGAGGTATAACTCAGTTTCCTTCTGTTTTTATGCTAAGATTCCCTTAGAGCACCATTAAAGTCCTTCTTGAGCCATTTCCAAGCTTGTTTATGGATTAGGGATGGTAATGAGTTGATTAACCTCTAGATCTAGGCATGTTTGAGCTCCAGAAGCTCAGATCCATGGCCTTTATGGAAGTAAATTTCTTGAATGTCCTAGATCTACCATTTTAGTCTTTATTAAGATCTAAATCCCCATCCTATGCATGGATACACGTAAAGTTGGAAACTTTACGTGTAAAACCTACCCTAAGAGCCCAGATCTATGTATGGCATGAGCTGGATTCAAGCAAAATCGAGTATGCAGTAATTGCAAGTGAATGACTCGGCGAGTCGTTCATCAGACTCGGCGAGTCGAGTCGCGAGTCCCCGAGTTTTCCCCCTTTTCGTGTTTGCTGAGTGGAGTAGTGAGTCATGGGGGGACTCAGTGAGTCGGAAGCCAGACTCACCCATGGAGTGACTTGGCGAGTCAATGCCCTGACTCGGCGAGTCCAAGGCCATCTTCTTACCTCAAGAACAGACTCGGCGAGTTGTTCATACAACTCGGAGAGTCTCAGCATAGGGTGTTCATTGGATGAAGATGAACTCGAAGAGTTGTTCATGCAACTCGGCGAGTAGGATGAAGGACCTTTGGACCTCAGTTTAGAAAGAGAACTCGTCGAGTCAATGCCTAACTCGACGAGTAGAGGCGGGATTAAGGACAATCGAATCGATAGGGACTCGACGAGTTGGAAAGCCAACTCGGCGAGTCGGGTCAACTGGAAGTTGAATTTGACTTGGACTTTGACCTGGTCAAGGGTAAAATGGTTATTTTACCGTAGGTTCAGCTAGCAGTGTTTGACTGAACGTTTTGTGGGAATTATAGCCGGAGGACTTCCGGAACAGCAACAGCAGCAGCAGACAGTCAGTTCCCGCTCAAATCAGCAGCTACTTTGAGGTGAGTTACCTTCTAGTAACGGTGGGTCTACGGCCACAATGCCGACCCACCAGTAGGAGTTGTATGTTAGATGATTGTGTTTGATATATCATCTAGTTTGCTACAACCTGATATGTTATGTGCTGGCATGATATGTTATATGTGATAGTAGTAAGAGTTCGGTCGTTTGGACCGAAGTGTAGCTCAGACACCCCATCTATGTCTGACAGTATGTGATGATATGTTTATATGTTGGCCTGATATGATATATATGTGGTAGTAGCAGTAGGGGAGAAATAGTCCCCGCGGATCATTTGTTAGGACCGATGGGTAGTCAGCCCCCCAAAATGGCTTGACACGGGTAGGACGGCACCCCAGAATAACCGCACCGGGTAGTCAGGCACAACAGAATAGCCTGGCAGTATGTATGTTACGTGATCGCATGGTATGTGGTACGATGGGGGAACTCACTAAGCTTCGTGCTTATAGTTTACAGTTTTGGTTTCAGGTACCTCTTCGTCGAAGGGGAAGGAGCTAGCGCGGTAGTGGCACATCATACACACACATTGTTTTCCGCATTCATGGGATTGTTCTGGGATTTATACTCTGACATTTTGATTGATCACATGTTTTGGTTTTCAGACGTAGTATATGTCTATGAAATGGTTTGATCAGACAATGTTTATTTGCAAATGATTTTACTAAATATTGATTGAAAAATGAAATTTTTGGACGTGAAAAATGGGTCGTTACATTATTCATGTAGTAAAAAGATTTTCGCTTGTATCACCCCCCTAAAAACATGAAAAAGCTTGAAAATGTGGGGGTATGAACTCAACTTGAGTGGTTTTGTTGGTTGATTTGAAGAGGTGTTGAGAAGTTTTCAAGCCTAAATACTTGAATGGAGTTGATGAACATCCTTCGGAATAATGTTATCCTAATGGTCTAACCACATGCAAAGTGTGTAAATGAAATGAACTAACATAAGAATGTAAAGGATACTAAGAAGTCTCGAATTCACTTACCAAACCTAAGAAAATGCTTGAAGAATTAACCCTCTTTAAAGCTTGGAACTTGACCTCTTGAGAGCAAATGGAGTTTTACAGTAAGTGGAATGGGATTTATGGTGTGTAAGGGAGTGATTTCATTCTTAATAAAAGAAAGGAGTATTGGATATAGTGTCTAAGTCCATAACTTTATTTGGTATGTGCTTGACCCGACCCAGCATGGTCCATTTGGGTTGCATGGCATTGCAACACTTGGATTGACAAAATGAGAGAAAGTACAATTGTGATTATTAATATATTATAAGTTCTAATATATTAATAATAGTATTATTTAATTAGTATTGATCAAGTATTAATCTAGTATTAATTTGGTGATCAAAGTGAGACTAATTAAATATATAGGGTTGATTATGATTAATCATCACTTCTTTTATGGTGGATTAATGATCCATGGTTTATGGGTTTGGTTATAACCATATGGAGCTCCATGGATAGTCCATGGGAGTTACAAACCCATGGGTCATGAGAAATGAAGAGTCATGACAATTAGGGTTTACATTTGTAACTCCTAATTATGACACACTATAAAAGAAACACTATAGCATGCAAAATCGGACTAAGGGTATTCATAAGAGGGCATAACCGATTGTTGAGGCTAAGTGACATTCTCTCAAGTTATTCCAATTTTGTAGTGTTGTGTGAAACATTTGGGGTGCTAGGCTCACAAAGTCTTGAAGGAATCCAAGCAACAACAAGGTATGCATTTCTACTAGTTTTTATGTTTTATGTAATGCCCATGCCATGCTAGTTAGGAAATAACCTTGCAAAAGAAATTTGTATGTATATAGAGAAAACATGTTGGATTAGGTGTCTAAGCCCATAACTATAATTGGTATGTACTTGAATTGACAGCAGCACAGTCCTTTTGGGTTGCCCTCAAACCTAGCAACCGGACAAGGTAATTATGAAAGGAGAGATATTGGTTTATTATAAGATTAATAAATTAATATAAATGATTTATTAATATGTTAAAAGATTAATATATTAATTAGAAATCATTATGTTTTATTAATAGTTAGCCAGAAATTAATCAGAATTAATTTTGGGGTTAAAAGTATTAATTGTAAGGTGCAGGGACTAGTTTGCAATTATCTATTAGTTGAGTGGAGGGTTCTAGAACCCCCTTGGAAGAGGTTGGACGAAATCTATAGGGGAAACCCTAATGATTTCGTCCATAGGGGCTTGGATAAGGCCCTTGGGCTTGCTTAGGTCCTAAGCAAAGGATAACTAGGGTTTCCCCTAAACCCTAGATCCCTCAGCAATACAAGGAGCCTCCTGGTTCATGTTTTGGTCACTCTTTCTTTTGAAGAAACCCTAAGGCCGAGATTTTGCATACTCCCTCTCCCCTCTCTCTCCTACTTTCCTTTTTGCTAGTTCTTGGGTGTGATTCCATTAGAGGCATTACATTTGTGGTGCTAAGCTTCCAAGAAGATCAAGATCAAGAGGATTGTCAATTGTTTGCCATAACAATTGAAAGGTATGTAACTCCTAAACCCTAGTTTGTTAATTTCGAAATTAGCCTCTCTCCTCTAGGGTTCTTATTTTGCAATTCAAATTTATATGTTCGATAGTTAAAACATAGATCCAAAGTAGGTTGCATGTGAACTTAGGAATTGTTTTCTAGTTTATTTGTTTTACCTAAAACCCATCAATCCAAGCAACAACAAGGTATGTATTTTTACTAGTTTTTATGTTTTATGTAATCCCCATGCCATGCTAGTTAGGAAATAGCCTTGAAAAAGAAATTTGCATGTATATAGAGAAAACATAGATTCAAGGTTATTAGGGTTGCATGTACACTTAGGAAGTGTTAGAATGCTCAAATCCCATCAGTGGTATCAGAGCCTAGGATTGTTTTCTGTATACTTGATGTAATTTGCAAGAAAAATCGTTTTTTTGGAATCTGCCAGTTTACCACGAGGTGGTAAATTTTACCACGAGGTGGTGACTGTTCAGTGAAAAAAAATTGTTTTTGGCCTGTTTTGGATTAGAATCATTACCACAAAGTGTTTTTGTTCTTAAAACTTGATTTTTGATGTTATGGTAATGTTTATTCTCATCCAAATAAATGGTTACTATCAAAATTTCAAATTTTTTATGGGTTATTTATGATTCTTGAAATTGTTGATATGAATATTTGTTCTTATGAGTTTTAGAAGATCATAGGAATTGTTTGTAACTTGCATGGTTGATTAATTCATGATCTTAATGGCAATGATGGTGTCCATAACTTGTCCTCAAGTTATGGATAACCAAAAGTCACTTCTTTAAATTGTGATTAAAGAACTAAAGAGGTTTCATAAAATGAAGAGTCTTTATTTTTATGTACCATTAAAACTCATAAGTTACAAATTGAAGAGACTTGGAATAGTTTCAAATCTTTCCCTCAAGTTTTGGAATTTGTAAAGTCTTACACTTTAATTCCAAATTAAATCTTTTTTTTTTTAAAAGTTAAAAATAAATTCAAACTTTATGGACTTCATTAAATTAGTTAAGGTGTTTAATTAACAGAGTTAATAATTCCATAAAGACATGGTTTAAGTTTAATTAAATTAAGAGAATAGTTTAATTAATAGATTAAACCACCAATATTTTAAATGTTTAAAATACACTCTTATACTATTATTATAATTTTAATTATATAGATATGTATAAGAATAAGTCAATTTTACCATTAGTAGGCTTTATTCACGAAGCCGGTCTATAAGGGGGGTATAAGGTTACTGCCTATAAAAAGACGTTTAATGGGTGTCCACTCTCACCCACCGCTTCCTTGACTGGTGGGGGGTCGTTAGCCGAAAAAGGTAGGATAGGACCTTAATCCTCATTAAAAGTATAATGAAATTATAAAGTAACTATACCTTAATAATTCTCAATCTTAGTTACTTTAGGAAAATGTGAATTTGGTGTTGTAAGTCCCTAAACTGCCTGTGTATCAATCAGATCCGTTTGATGGTGCGGAATCCCAATCAAATAGATGATGTCAGATAAAATAGAAGAGAAGAAGAAGAAGAAGAATATGATGAATCTCAATGTATTGATAAATAGAATGATGATCCAGATACAGGAGATTCACACACACAAAACACACTTATTCTTCTTTCTCTCTAGACCGTACACTCCTTCATATTCATCAATCTCCTCCTCACCCTAACACCTATATATATATTAGGGAATATAGGCTTGGTGAACATGGGCCGTAAATGGGTTTACGGCCATAAACCTGTTTACGGCCGTAAACACAGTCGTAAACACGTATACGGCCGTAAACACCAAATTGTTTACGGTCTAAGACACAGAAATACATTTTTCTAGAAAAGTAAAGTATAAACCATATTGACCCAATAATCTCCCCCTTGGTTTATAATTTTATATTCTTAATTGAACCAACAAGCTCCCACTAAAAAGTAGCTGGCTTTTCTTGTTAATCTTCATTAGGAGATTGGCTTCAGCATTGATCTTCAAATTCTTCATCTTGAGCACTTGGGCTTTTCTTCAGAATTTGATATTGAACAAACATTAGGTGAGGATGCTTGATGCACTGATTCTTGAAAGATAGCGCTTTCAGCTTGAGAATCTTCAGAGAGAACAAATCTTCTGGATCACTTCAGCAGGTTTAAGATAGCAGCAGACTGATTGAGGAGACTTCAATGCAATCTGTCACATAATCTTCAATTTCAGCTTCACCTTGCTTCTGGGGTTGAAAGATTGAATGTTGAAAGACTAATCTTCATTTCTTGCTCATTTGAATGAGAATTCTTCGATGATCACGGATGAAAGCTTGACTCAAAAATCTTCGACACAAACTCCATGAGTTTCATCTACACCTAAAATCACTTTTCTGATTTTTTTTAATTCTCCCATAATATTTAAATTAGAAGAACACTATGAACAAACTTAACAAAAAAAATATAATAGCTAACCTTAAGAGTGTTTTGGGATCAAAGTTTTTAGACAGCCTTTATCCGTTTATCAGTACCTCTCCCTTCATGAATAGATCTGGTCAATCGTCGGTATTATGGTACACTTAAACACGAGAGATTGTGACAAAATTAGGACATACTATATGTGACAAGACAATGTGATCCTAAGTTCCTAGATAATATTCCTTAAGGACCATTCAGCTGACGACGACCAAAGATATTGTTGTCCACCTAAATTGAGTAGCGAGATCTACAGACAGCCTGTATGTGTTCAATTTTAATTGTACTAGAACGTGTTTCCCGCTTCCTGGCATGCCCCAACCATCAAGAACTTCCAAAATACTCCTTACACCGGGTGAGCAGACAATTATTAAGAGAGAAGATAGATTTAGAATGCATATGTTATACATCCAGGTCAGAACTCTTCCAATCATGCAGAGGATGAAACATATGACTAACTGAAGTTTTAGAGGAATTGAGAAGAGAATGGTGCATATAATGTGTAACAGGTCGGATTTTGAGTCACGCAAAGGAGACAGTATATGGCTAACAGATAGAAAGAATTGCATAGATAGAAGATGCAGAGAGATAGAGTTGCATATGTTACAGTCCAGGTCGGATGTATTTCAATCACGCAGAGGAGGTAACATATGACTAACAGACAGAAAAAAAAGAAAATAACTTTCTACAGACCTAATTTATCGGAATTCCCCAGTCATCCTATCAAAACCGGAATTAAGGATAGAATCCGCACATGGAGGAAAAGTGAATCCACAGTTCTAGATACGGGTTTTTTTAGTGTGACCAATAGATGCCCGTGTATATCTCCCCGCTCAACCTATCCGAGCGTCGTATTATCAGGCTAAACGGATCTAACTAGGTCAATGTTAGTCAAGTCCTTGAATTCCTTAAGTTCAAATCTTCCTAGTCAAGTCCATTTTAAATCTTTCGTGCCTACCAGCGTATCAAACACAGAGCCTAGAGAATTCAAATTTAGTCCCGTACACAAATTCAGATTTCCTGTTATCACATGATTATATCACTTCCCAAAACATCTCCTGCAAGCACATTCCATTAACACCATATTTTTGATTTTCTGATTTTCTAATGTTTTTGTATTTTTTTTTAAATTTTTAAATTTTTGTTTTGTTTTTATTTCTCCCCCTAAATTTGTGCATAGGAGAGAAACGAAAGTAAATGCGCAAATTTAAACTATCCTAAAACAAAAATTAGTCTTTAAAGCGAATCAGCTTAAGAAAAACTTAGGAATATAGAGAAGAAAACGCAAACCGTAATTCACCGATTGAATCTGCATTCTGAAGGTCTAAGAAAAGTAAGCATAATCTCAGAATAGATCCGAAAATTCTTCATATCATTAAGCACTAACCCCATGAGTGATCCCTTCCTTTCTTCCCTTCCCACAAAAGGACACATAATCTCAAGTAATGTTCTGAGTGTTGTACAGTTAAGAGATTTCCCTTATCATATGCCAGGAACAGCCACTACCAACAAACAGAAGTCTGATGATATGCCTCCATAGCTGCTTCGACACAGAGCGGGATTAATTGGTCTTTGGAACCCAGTCCATTTTGAAACTAGGTCGACCTTTGTCATCAACGCATGATACTCTCTCCCATGACATATCCTGCTTATCACAAACAGAAGATGTAGAATATTAGAATCATTAATTGATTTGGGAGATTGAACCTTTGGTACCCATTTATAGTCGGGTTTCACCCATTTCTTGTTGGATCGGATGGGTGCCTAGGCACTTGCTTTTGATCTGGATGTTAGCCATTGAGATGACTTTGACCTAACCGGTCTTTGTTTCACTTGAGCATCTCTTGGATTGGGCTTCTTGGTCGACATTTCCTTCTTGCCCTTGGGATTCAGATTCTTTGCCTTGTGGGTTTGATTCTTGGCCTTATGCGTGTTCCAGTCACCATTGTCTGAACATGACCTAGAGGGGTTTCTTTTGAAGTATCTCCCACTTGGCGCGTTTTGCCATCCTTGTGCATAGTAGGGAACGTACGCGCGATTAGGACAATTTCTGGCAATGTGTCCAGGTGTTCCATAGTGAAAATATGTCCTTTTCTTTATTGTGAAGTTGTTTCTTCCTGCCCCTGGTGGTGTATCCTTACCTCGTTTCTTGTTTATCCCACATGCACACTTGTAACAAGAACTCTGTTGCACTAGAATTGGAGGCCTGTATTTCTCAACGGCAGGTTTGTTAGGTGTAACAGAATTCGAAGCAACAAATTCTGAGTTCAAAGTGTCATTGGTTTGTTTAGTAGTGCTCTCCTTGTTCTCATCTTCTTCTACTTTACCTACACATGAAGTAGAAACATTAGTATTTTCAATATTAATAATTCCTCCCGACATAAATCCAACTCGTTTGCCACATTGAAGATGTGCCTCCCTGGCAATTTCTTCCTGTGTCATAGGGATGGATGTGTAGTTATGATTGAAAGGTAGAGGAACACTATCATACCCTAGACCCTTGTTTTGATTATCTTTAAATTTTAATTGGGTTTCAAATAAGGACTCGACTGTCTGACTTGACGCAGTATAATTTTTGAAACTGACATCTGTTTTTCCACACTTAATTTTCAATGTGTCAAGTTCTTCAGTTACAGCAGCAAGTTGTCTCTTAATATAGTCATAATTTTCACACTTGTTACTATACTCTTCCTGAAGCTTCCTAAAGTCCTTCGTTTTTACTTCTAATTCAGCCTTTAGGGGTTTCTGTCCTTTCCTTAGTTGATATCCTTCAAATCTCAGGTCCTCAACTTCTCTTTTTAATAAATCAATTTGTTCCCGAAGAAATTTAATCGTGGCTTCACAAGCTGGAGTACATGTAACTTCAGTGATCGGAATGTTTTCAGAACTCATTGTTTTTCTACACTTCAAAGCATCAAGTTCTTTAATTACATCAGCAAGACTAAGATGATTAAGATCTTTTGTCTTCTTGATGATAGCCACGTTCATATCCCACAATTTCGGAAGTGAATTCAGTAGCTTTTTGTTTATCTCAAACTTAGACAAGAAGATCCCATCTATATTCATCTCAGTAGTAAGTGTAGTAAATCGTTGCAACTGAGTTTCGAGGGTTTCTCCAAGGATATAATCGAAAATGTTGAAATTTTGTCTTAACATATCTAACGACTCTCTTTCATGTTTTCAAGTCCCTCGTAGACCTAAAAATCAATTAAAAAGCACAACTAGAAACCAAAATCAAACTTAAAAGTCAACCCCTTTGACTACAAACCTCAAAAGTCAAACACAAAAGTCAAACTTGAAAAGTCAAACTCAAAAGTCAAACTTGAAAAGTCAAACCGAAAAGCTAAATTTGAAAATTTAAAAGTCAAACGAGAAAGTCAAAGATTAAAGTCAAAGGTCAAACTTGAAAGTTAAAGTCAATTTTTGAAGACAAAAGTCATAAATTAAAAACTATTTTTTTTTGGTATTATTATTGTTATTATTATTATTATTATTATTATTATTATTATTATTTTTATTATTATTTTTTTTATGAAAAAGGAATTTAAAAATAAAAGAAATTTAATTTTTGGGCTAAAAATGACAATTTTGCGAAACTTGGAACCGAAAAGGAGTGTTTTTGATTAAAAAATGCGGAGGAAAGGAACAAAGGTGATGCTAGAGGAGTTGGTTAAGGCACTGGTTGATGAATGGGAGGTCGTGAGTTCAATTCCTGGCCACTCCAAAGTCGCTCCCCTTTTTTATTTGAAGCTGCGAGGCGAGGAAGCTGATGCGAGGACGCTGGCCGCAAACCGAGGACCGAGGTGCGAGGCCGTAAACCACCGAGGCTGAGGCCGCAAACTACGAGCCGCAAACCTCGGGCCGTGAACTTCGAAACGCTAGCCGCCGGCCGCAAACTCCGCCACACCCTCGCAGGTTTCGACCAAAAACACCGATTTTTCGACTTTGAAGCTCGAAAACATGATCAAAACCCTTTTTTTATGAAAAACACGAAGAACAAATCCCCCTTATTTTTCAGAGATCTATCCAAAAACGCAAGAATATTTCGAAAATAAGATCAAATAATGCTCCAAATCTAACAAAATTGACTGATACAACCAAGCTCTGATACCAATTGTAGGTCCCTAAACTGCTTGTGTATCAATCAGATCCGTTTGATGGTGTGGAGTCCCAATCAAACGGGTAATGTCATATAATATAGAAGAAAAGAAGAAGAAGAAGAAAAAGAAGAATATGATGAATCTCAATGTATTGATAAATAGAATGATGATCCGGATACAGGAGATTCACACACACAAAACATACTTATTCTTCTTTCTCTCTAGACCGTGCACTCCTTTGTGTTCATCAATCTCCTCCTCACCCCTAACACCTATATATATACTAGGGAATATGAACGTGAGTAAAGAGAAACTAGAGAGAAGAACAAGTGTTTTAGTGTGTGTGAATCTCCATGGGCAGGAAGAAACAACTTCACAGTGAAGAAAAAGACATGTTTTCACTGTGGAACACCTGGACATATTGCCAAAAATTATCCTAATCGCGCATACGTTCCCAACTATGCACACGAGTGGAAGAACGCGCCAAGAGGGAGATACTCCAACAGAAACCCCTCTAGGTCACGTTCAGACAATGGTGACTGGAATGCGCAGAAGGCTAAGAAGCAATCCCTCGAGGACAAGAATCTGAATCCCAAGGGCAAGAAGGAAATGTTAGCCAACAAGCCCAATCCAAGAGATGCTCCCATAAAGCCAAAGTCAAAGTCATCTCGAAGATCGGCTTCAAGTTCCAAATCAAGTGCTGAGGTACCCATTGGGTCGAACAAGAAATGGGTTAAACCTGAATATAGATGGGTACCAAAGGTGAAAAGTCCCAAATCTTCTAATGACTCTAATATTTCATCGTCTTATGTTTGTGATAAGCAGGATATGTCATGGGAGAGAGTAACCTGCATTGATGACAAAGGTCGACTTAGTTTCAAAATGGACTAGGTTCCAAAGACCAACTGATCCCGCTCTATGTCAGAGCAGCTATGGGGGCATATCATCAGACTTCGGTTTGTTGGTAGTGGCTGCTCCTGGCATGTAGCACCTGGTTCCTGGTACGTAAATCTTATTTGAGTATTTTCCATTTTTAGCCTTGGACTTCCGGACTCGGCGAGTCACCGCTGTTGGATGAAACCCTAAGTTTTAGGGGTTTGCACCCTATTTAAGCCTCATGTCCGCCCCAAGCCAGCCCCCATTCACCCTCAGAGCTCCCAACCCTCGTTCAAAGCTTATTTCCTTGAGAGTTTGAAGCATTATTGTGTGTTCTTGAAGGTTTTGAGAAGGAAGTGGAGTAGATCAAGAGGAAGGGAAGGAAGCCAAGCATCTTAGTGTTCTCTCAGTGATTCCTTTGAGGTATAACCCGTTTTCCCTCTGTTTCTATTCTTATTACTCCATTAGGTCTTTCTTGAGCCCTTCCCCAAGCTTGTATGTGCAATATAATTCGTAATAAGTTGATTGGCCTTTAGATCTAGGCATTGTTGAGCTCCGGAGCTCAGATCTGTTGCCTTTATGGACCCACATTGCATGAAGACCCTAGATCTACCCTTTTGGGTGCATTTTGAACCCTAAAACCCTTATTGGTGAATATCTACACATAAAGTTGGAAACTTTACGTGTGATTCATGCTCTAGGAACCCAGATCTGTGAATGGCATGGACTGGAATTGAGCAAAACTGCATAGTTAGTGGTTGCATGGCAACGACTCGGCGAGTCGTTCATCTGACTTGGTGAGTCTGCTCGCGAGTCTCCGAGTTTGTCCCCTTTTCGTAGTGTCGAGTGTGAGCAGTGAGTCACGGGGTGTGACTCAGTGAGTTGGAAGCCAAACTCATCCATGAAGGAACTCGGCGAGTCAATGCCCTGACTCGGCGAGTTCAAGGCAATCTCCTTAGATCAAGAACAGACTCGGCGAGTTGTTCATACGACTTGGCGAGTCGCAGAATAAGTGTTCTTCGGATGAAGATGAACTCGGCGAGTTGTTCATATAACTCGGCGAGTAGGATGAAGGGCTTGAACCTCAGTTTAGAAGGAGAACTCGTCGAGTCAACTCCTAACTCGACGAGTAGGGACGGGATTCAGGACAACCGATTTGATAGGGACTCGGCGAGTTGGCGAGCCAACTCGGTGAGTCGGGTCAACTGAAAGTTGACTCTGACTTTGACTTAGGGCATGATTAGGGGTAAAATGGTCATTTTACCCAAAGGGCAGTTAGCAGTGTTTGATTGTGTATGTTGTGGGAATTACAGCCGGAGGATTTCCGGAGCAGCAGCAGCAGCAACAGTAGACAGTCAGTTCCTGATCAGATCAGCAGCTACTTCGAGGTGAGTTACCTTCCAGTAGCGGTGGGTCTAAGGCCATAATGTCGGCCCACCAGTAGGATTTGTATGTAGATGATTGTCTCTGTGATATTCATCTGGGGATTACTACTACCTGTGTTATGTTTATGTGCTAGTATGATATGATGCTATGTGGTAGTGACAGTAGGGGGAGATAGTCCCCGAGATATCCGGTCGGTATGGCCGAAGGGGTAGTCATACCCAGCCATGATATTGTGATACATGTTATGTGGTAGTAGTAGAGGGGAGAAATAGTTCCCCAGTATCCGGTCGAGAGGACCGAAGGGGAGGCCAGCACCCAGATATGCTAGGCAATATCCGGTCAAGAGGACCGAAGGGGAGGCCAGCACCCAGATATGCTAGGCAGTTTCCGGTCGAGAGGACCGAAGGGGTAGGTCGGGCACCTAGATATGCCTGACAATATATGTATGTTATGAGATTATATGGTATGTGGTACAGTGGGGGAACTCACTAAGCTTCGTGCTTACGGTTTTAAGTTTTGGTTTTTAGGTACCTCTTCTTCGAAGGGGAAGGAGCCGGCACGGTAGCGGCATATCACACAGACTCTTGTTTCCACAGTTATGAGTTTATTTTGGGATTGGTACTCTGATATTTTGGTTGTTCAAATGTTGTGGATTTGAAATTTGGTTTTCGATGTGAAATGGTTTAATTAAACAATGTTTTACTTATTAATGTTTTCTAAGTAATGTTTTAAAAACGAAATTTTTGGACGTGAAAATTGGGTCGTTACAAGTTGGTATCAGAGCCCTGGTTTTAGGGATTCGAACACACCTTTGGGGGTGTCTGAACTCAAATCGAGGGATCAAAAGATTTTCCAAAAGAAAATGTTTTCTAAAGATTGAGAAAGGAATTTTGAGAAAGAATGAAGTGTGTGATGTGCACGACCGGCCGAGCTCAAGTAAGTTTTCCCCAAAGTAACCATACGAGTTTATGTTATGTTTATCAGCTTTTGTAGAACAGCATGCTAGAATAGGACTAAGGATCTAGGAGTGATGCCTTATGTGCCTGCTTTATGTGTTTCAGTTGTATGAGAATTGCATGCTAGTATTGAGTAGACGACAAGTAGGATAGCCTGATTAGGTTATGCCTGATAGTATGAACTTAGCATTGTATGCTAGTACAAGTTCCTGTAAGCAGATAGAGTTGATTGAGATTGTTACCCTTGTCTGAATGCTGCTTGCTTCGTGCTTTGTGGGACTCTAAATAATGGGAGTTAGCCATTAGGTGAATACGTCACGTCACATGTGATCAGGGTCGAATAATCTTAGAGTGTCGGATTTGATCCTACTGCGCAGCTCTTGTTTGAGTCCAACCGTTGTAGGGACGGGTCGGGTACTCGAAGGATTATCTGAGCCTCTTTACATGTGATGGTATTCGGGTAATGGCTAATTGGCATTACAAGGAGGCCTGCAGCAGCTGAGGACTGGATAGAGTAGAATCAGAGATTTCCCTAGGGCAAGCCTAGGATGAGTATAGCAGTGATCAGCCATAGTGAAAGGGATCTGGTGGAGTCGAGGCATTCCTTGAAGAAGGTACGGATAAATGTGGAAGGTAGTATGGGCCCGTACTACTGAAAGCAGAGGATCCGTACCCAAACCAAGGAAGGCCAAGATAAGACCAGGGAACTTGTAAGTAGCAGTGATCCCTCAGGAAGTATCGGTATCACTAATGATTGTTATTATGTATTGCAGAATGGTGGTACTTCGATCGAGGCCGATAGATGGCGGTTCAGGAGAGGGGTCAGGTTCAGGATCAGGTTTCGAGCCGGTAGATGAGGGACTACGCGAGTTCATCTCGTCAGAGATCACCAGGGGTATCCTTGAGTCGACTCCCATTATCTTTGGGTCGATCAAGGAAGGGATCATCGAGTTGATGGAGGATCGCCTCAGGGCGTTCAGGAGTGACATGGCATCTGGCCAGTCGGGATCTCGCACGCTGTCCTTTAAGGACTTCAGGGGCAGTGGTGCGCCGGATTTCCACGGGGTGAAAGACCCCATTGTTGCCAGGCGATGGATTGCGGACATCGAGTCTGCACAGTTGACTAGCTTCTGCCCCGAGGGGTCGAAGGTGAGGTATGCAGCAGGATGTTTACGAGACCGAGCTCGAGATTGGTGGGAGTCAGTGGGTGACTCGTTGGGAGCCTCAGCTATCGAGGCTATGACCTGGTCGGACTTTGTGACCAGGTTCAAGGCAGAGTTTGCACCGGCTGTCGAGCTTCAGCAGATGCCCAGGGAGTTTTTGGACATGAGACAGACGACGGAGACTGTGGCGGAGATCACAGCCAAGTTCCGGGAGAGGGCACTGTTGGTGCCCCAGTATGCGGGCGATAAGGACATGAGGAGGACCCGCTATCATGACATGCTCCGGGCTGATATCCGGGAGCACGTTAGTTTTTCAGCTTGCCCCACCTTGGACTCCATGATTGCCAGGGCGAGGGAGAGGGAGATAGATTTGGAGCACATCTGGAAACGGAAGGCAGAAGAGGGTCAGTCAGGAGGGGCTTCGGGGAAGAAGCCCAAGGGATCAGATGCGGGGCCTAAAGGCCAACAGGGACGGGGACGCTGCCGGAAATGTGGCAAGATGCACGAAGGGGCGTGCAGGTTGGGATCATCAGGCTGCTACAAGTGTGGCAACTCTGGGAACTATAGCAGGGATTGCACTGCTCCGGCAGCAGTTATTCAGTCGTCTGAGTTGCTGTGTTTCCACTGCAACCAGAGGGGCCACAAGAAGGCCAATTGCCCCTAGTTGACAGTTTCAGCGCCAGTGAAGGCGCCAGCTCCAGTGACCCTGCGGATCACAGATGGCCAACAGGGCAAGGCAGAGGCTCCAGTGGTGAGGAGCCAGGCATTTCAACTGACCACCGAGGAGGCACGTGCCGCACCTGATGTGGTGACGGGTATGATTCTTTCCCTCTATTTTATTTTTATGATGATATGATATTGATATGTGCTCCGTATGTATATGTATGCATTAGGATCGTTCCATGTGAACGACATCCCAGTACAGGTGTTGTTCGACTCGGGTGCATCCCGATCATTTGTTTCCCTTGCGCTTAGCAAGAAGTTTCATGAGTCTTCGGGCGAGTTAGATTGCCCTTTAGAGGTAGAGATTGCTGATGATCGATCAGTGCGAGCATCGATGGTGTTTTGAGATTGCATATTGCGTTTGTTTGAGGAGCGCTACTTGGTAGACTTGGTTCCCATTCCGTTGCGTGGGAACAAGGTGATTATAAGCATGGATTGGTTGAGCCCCAATGGGGCGGTGATAGATTGCGCACAACAGCTAGTGCGAGTCAGGACCCCAGGTGGGGGAGAGTTAGTGATTCATGGTGAAAGGCCACAGTATGGAACTACAGTCTGTTCGGCAGCGAGGGCTAGACGATACCTTCAGCAGGGATGCGCAGGATATGTCGCGTACGTGATGGATACCCGGGAGGCGGGTAAGGCGACAGTGAGCGAGGTTCCGGTGGTGCGAGATTTCGCAGATGTTTTTCCAGAGGAGCTTCCTGGGATACCTCCGGAGCGACAGGTTGAGTTTAGGATTGACCTCGTTCCTGGTGCGGCTCGGATAGCCAAGGCGCCGTATCGGTTGGCTCCTCCTGAGATGCAGGAGTTGTCTACACAGCTGCAGGAGCTGTTAGACAAGAGATTCATTCGACCGAGTAGTTCACCCTGGGGAGCCCTGATTTTATTCGTGAAGAAGAAGGACGGGTCGCATTGGATGCGTATAGATTACCGGGAGCTGAACAAGGTAACAGTGAAGAACCGTTACCCACTCCCGAGGATTGATGACCTCTTTGACCAGCTTCAGGGAGCATCGTGGTTCTCCAAGATTGATTTGCGTTCGGGTTATCATTAGATGAGGGTCAGGGAGGAGGATACGCAGAAGACTGCGTTTCGGACGCGCTATGGCCATTATGAGTTCGTGGTGATGCCGTTTGGGCTCACCAATGCTCCTGCCGCATTCATGGACCTCATGAACCGCGTATGTAGACCGATGCTGGATCGGTCTGTGATAGTCTTTATCGATGACATCTTGGTTTATTCCAAGACACTGGAAGAGCATGAGGAGCATCTGAGAGAGGTATTGAAGACCCTGAGGAGGGAGAGCTTGTATGCCAAGTTCTCCAAGTGTGAGTTTTGGTTGCGCGAGGTGCAATTTCTCGGACACCTTGTCAACTAGAACAGGATTCTGGTCGATCCGGCCAAGGTCGAGGATGTGATGAGATGGGAGGTTCCGAAGACTCCATCTGAGATTTAGAGTTTCCTAGGATTGGCAGGCTACTATCGGAGATTCATTCAGGACTTCTCCAAGATAGTCGTACCCCTGACGCGGCTGACAAAGAAAGCCGTAGTCTTTCGGTGGGGACCCGAGCAGCAGGCAGCGTTTGAGACGCTGAGACGGAGATTGTGCGAGGCGCCAATCTTAGCCCTGCCAGAGGGCGTAGAGGATTTTGTGGTATACTGTGACGCGTCCTTTTCAGGGCTGGGCGCGGTACTGATGCAGAGGGGGCATGTCATTGCTTACGCTTCGAGGCAGCTCAAGCCTCATGAGGCGAACTACCCGACGCATGATTTGGAGTTGGGGGCGGTGGTTTTTGCCCTCAAGATTTGGCGGCATTACCTCTACGGGGTTTGATGTACCATCTACACGGACCACAAGAGTTTGAGGTACCTCATGGATCAGCCGAATCTGAACATGAGGCAGCGTTGCTAGTTGGACGTGGTGAAGGATTATGATTGTGAGATCCTTTACCACCTGGGGAAGGCCAACGTGGTGGCCGATGCGCTTAGCCGCAAGGCGGCACCGATCAGGGATGTTTACATGAAGATGACCATAGTGACTCCCCTGTTGGAGCAAATTCAGGAGGCTCAACAGGAGGCTATCAAGGAGGAACATCGGAAGAGCGAGCGTGTGGTGGGCCAGGGTTCCTCCTTCGATTATGATAGTCGAGGACTATTGACACTACACCGTAGGGTGTGGGTGCCGTATCACGGAGGTGTGCGCCAGATTTTGATGGAGGAGGCGCACAAGTCTCGATTCTCTATTCATCCCGGGGCGACGAAGATGTATAGGGATCTTCGTCCAGATTATTGGTGGCCCTGCATGAAGCGGGATGTGGCATGGTACGTCGAGCGGTGCTTGACCTGCAGGAAGGTCAAGCCGAACATCAGAGACTGCATGGCAAGATGCAGCCGTTGGATATTCCACTGTGGAAATGGGAAGATATCATGATGGATTTTATCACGAAGCTTCCCAAGACTGCGCGTGGAGTAGATTCGATTTGGGTCATCGTGGATCGATTGACCAAGAGTGCCCACTTTATCCCGATTCAGGAGAGCATATCGGCCAAGAAATTGGCCGACATCTATATCAGGGAGATCGTGGCGCGGCACGGGGTGCCAGTATCGGTTATCTCGGACAGGGATGTGCGTTTTACTTCCAGGTTTTGGAAGAGATTTAATGACGAGTTGGGCACTCGTTTACATTTTAGCACCGTCTTTCACCCGTAGACGGATGGCTAGAGCGAGATGACCATACAGACTTTGGAGGATATGTTGCGGGCATGCGTGTTGGATTTCGGTGGTAGCTGGGATACCTATCTTCCCTTGGCCGAGTTCTCTTACAAAAACAGCTACCACGCTAGTATTGATCGTCCCCCATTTGAGATGTTGTACGGTCGGAGGTGCAGGACCCCGATATGCTGGGGTGAAGTTGGCCAGAGAGTCATGGGGAGCACCGAAGTGGTGCTCAAGACGACCGAGAGGATCCAGCAGGTTTGGAGCAGGCTTCAGACTGCTCAGAGTCGGCAGAAAAGTTACGCCGACAAGCGTCGATTCGACTTGGAATTCCAAGTCGGGCATATGGTTCTCCTAAAGGTGTCGCCTTGGAAAGGCGTCATTCGATTCAGGAAGCGAGGCAAGTTGGGCCCGAGATTCATCGGACCGTTCCGAGTTGTGGCCCGGGTGGGCAAGGTGACGTATAGGCTGGATCTGCCAGTCGAGCTCAACCAGATCCACATCACTTTCCATGTTTCTCAGCTGCGGAAGTGCCTAGTGGACGATTCGGCAGAAGTGTCGTTAGAGGATATTCAGGTTGATGAAAAGTCCCTGTTTGTGATAAGTCCCAAATCTTCTAATGACTCTAATATTTCATCGTCTAATGACTCTAATATTTCATCGTCTTCTGTTTGTGATAAGCAGGATATGTCATGGGAGAGAGTAACCTGCATTGATGACAAAGGTCGAATCAGTTTCAAAATGGACTAGGTTCCAAAGACCAACTGATCTCGCTCTATGTCAGAGCAGCTATGGAGGCATATCATCAGACTTCGGTTTGTTGGTAGTGGCTGCTCCTGGCATGTAGCACCTGGTTCCTGGTACGTAAATCTTATTTGAGTATTTTCCATTTTTAGCCTTGGACTCGGCGAGTCATAGGTCCGACTCGCCGAGTAGAGACGGGACCCGGGACATGTTTAAGTTGGTGACTCGGCGAGTCCATATTCCGGACTCGGTGAGTCACCGATGTTGGATGAAACCCTAAGTTTCAGGGGTTTGCACCCTATTTAAGCCTCATGTCTGCCCCAAGCCAGCCCCCATTCACCCTCAGAGCTCCCAACCCTCGTTCAAAGCTTATTTCCTTGAGAGTTTGAAGCATTATTGTGTGTTCTTGAAGGCTTTGAGAAGGAAGTGGAGTAGATCAAGAGGAAGGGAAGGAAGCCAAGCATCTTAGTGTTCTCTCAGTGATTTCTTTGAAGTATAACCCGTTTTCCCTCTGTTTCTATGCTTATTACTCCATTAGGTCTTTCTTGAGCCCTTCCCCAAGCTTGTATGTGCAATATAATTTGTAATAAGTTGATTGGCCTTTAGATCTAGGCATGGTTGATCTCCGGAGCTCAGATCTGTTGCCTTTATGGACGCACATTGCATGAAGACCCTAGATCTACCCTTTTGGGTGCATTTTGAACCCTAAAACCCTTATTGGTGAATATCTACACGTAAAGTTGGAAACTTTACGTGTGATTCATGCTCTAGGAACCCAGATCTGTGAATGGCATGGACTGGAATCGAGCAAAACCGCGTAGTTAGTGGTTGCATGGCAACGACTCGGCGAGTCGTTCATCTTACTCGGTGAGTCTGCTCGCGAGTCTCCGAGTTTGTCCCCTTTTCGTAGTGTCGAGTGTGAGCAGTGAGTCACGGGGTGTGACTCAGTGAGTTGGAAGCCAAACTCATCCATGAAGGAACTCGGCGAGTCAATGCCCTGACTCGGCGAGTTTAAGGCGATCTCCTTAGATCCAGAACAGACTCGGCGAGTTGTTCATACAACTTGGCGAGTCGCAAAATAAGTGTTCTTCGGATGAAGATGAACTCGGCGAGTTTTTCATACAACTCGACGAGTAGGATGAAGGGCTTGAACCTCAGTTTAGAAGGAGAACTCGTCGAGTCAACGCCTAACTCGACGAGTCGGGTCAACTGAAAGTTGACTCTGACTTTGACTTAGGGCATGATTAGGGGTAAAATGGTCATTTTACCCAAAGGGCAGTTAGCAGTGTTTCATTGAGTATGTTGTGGGAATTACAGCCGGAGGATTTCCGGAGCAGTAGCAACAACAGCAGTAGACAGTCAGTTCCCGATCAAATCAGCAGCTACTTCGAGGTGAGTTACCTTCCAGTAGCGGTGGGTCTACGGCCACAATGCCGGACCACCAGTAGGAGTTGTATGTAGATGATTGTCTCTGTGATATTCATCTGGGGATTACTACTACCTGTGTTATGTTTATGTGCTAGTATGATATGATGCTATGTGCTAGTGACAGTAGGGGAGATAATCCCCGAGATATCCGGTCGGTATGGCCGAAGGGGTAGTCATACCCAGCCATGATAGATAGATTCTGATATTGTGATACATGTTATGTGGTAGTAGTAGAGGGGAGAAATAGTTCCCTAGTATCCAGTCGAGACGAACGATGGGGAGGCCAACACCCAGATATGCTAGGCAGTATCCGGTCGAGAGGACCGAAGGGGTAGGTCGGGCACCCAGATATGCCTTACAATATATGTATGTTATGAGATTATATGGTATGTGGTACAGTGGGGGAACTCACTAAGCTTCGTGCTTACGGTTTTCAGTTTTGGTTTTCAGGTACCTCTTCTTCGAAGGGGAAGGAGCCGGCGCGGTAGCGGCATATCACACACACTCTTGTCTCCGCAGTTATGAGTTTATTCTGGGATTGATACTCTAATATTTTGGTTGTTCAAATGTTGTGGATTTCAAATTTGGTTTTCGATGTGAAATGGTTTAATTAAACAATGTTTTACTTATTAATGTTTTCTAAGTAATGTTTTAAAAACGAAATTTTTGGACGTGAAAATTGGGTCGTTACATGGCATATGATAGGGGAAATCTCTTAACTGTACAACACTCAGAACATTACTTGAGAGTATGTGTCCTTTTGCGGGAAGGGAAGAAAGGAAGGGATCACTCGTGGGGTTAGTGCTTAATGATATGAAGAATTTTTGGATCTATTCTGAGATTATGCTTACTTTTCTTAGACCTTCAAAATGCAGATTCAATCGGTGAATTGCGGTTTGCGTTTTCTTCTCTATATTCCTGAGTTTTTCTTAAGCTGATTTGCTTTAAAGACTAATTTTTGTTTTAGGTTAATTTAACTTTGCGCATTTACTTTCGTTTCTCTCCTATGCACAAATTTAGGGGGAGAAATAAAAACAAAACAACAATTAGAAAATCTTAATTTAAAAAAAAAATCCAAAAACATTAGAAAATCAGAAAATCAAAAATATGGTGTTAATGGAATGTGCTTAAGGGAGATGTTTTGGGAAATGAAATTAGCAAGTGATAAAGAGCAATCTGAATCTGCGTAACGTACCTAAGTTGAATCGTCTACGCTCTGATACCAACTGTAAGTCCCTAAACTGCCTGTGGATCAATCAGATCCGTTTGATGGTGTGGAATCCCAATCAAACGGATGATGTCAGATAAAATAGAAGAGAAGAAGAAGAAGAAGAAGAAGAAGAAGAAGAAGAATATGATGAATCTCAATGTATTGGTAAATAGAATGATGATCCGGATACAGGAGATTCACACACACAAAACGCACTTATTCTTCTTTCTCTCTAGACCGTACACTCCTTCGTGTTCATCAATCTCCTCCTCACCCCTAACACCTATATATATATATATATATATATATATATATATATATATATATATATATATACTAGGGAATATGGGCTTGGTGAGCGTGGGCCATAAATGGGTTTACGGCCGTAAACCTGTTTACGGCCGTAAATACAGTCGTAAACACGTATACGGCCTTAAACACCAAATTGTTTACGATCCAAGACACAAAAATACATTTTTCTAGAAAAGTAAAGTATAAACCATATTTTTGACCCAACAGGTGTTAACCCATAAAATTACACTTTGTACCTTACCAAGTCGTTAGTGGAGTGTGTGTGGTTAACCAACACACTAACAAGAACTAGTAAGTGTGGCAAGGGGTAACTTGACCTTATTATAGATCGGTGGAGCTGTGTGGCTAACCAACACATCGATTAGGTGATAAAGTTAAGAGTACCAAGTCAATTTGTATGGTTATTTACACCTTGTTTGTGATCCTCGGCATCCCAGTCACAAACTTGAGAGGGCACAATCGAGATTAAAACATGCCATTGAAAAGTTCAATGTATCTCAAAAGATCTAGGAGTTTCAAAACCAATAAAACCTAATAATAAAATATTTCGTTCTTATGGTGGAAATTGGTAAATCGTCATTTACCTACCTGCAACTATTTTATAACTTGGATTATGGCATCCCTCTTCCAGTTATAAATAGGTTGTTGGATCCTAGCCTTAATATTTCATATTGGGTGTTATATTAAGGACTTTAAATCAACTAACTTGAATTTCTCCCATTATAGATGTCTAGTTTAGACAGCTATGGTCTGCCTAAATCTTTAGGAACAAGCTTCCTAATGAAGATGATATCCCAAATGGCAACCAAGGTGAAAGATCAATCCCTTTGTTGTGCATTAGTGGGACTGGAAATCATACTTCACTTCCTCCACCTCCTCCAATAAATCTCCCTATCTCACAAGTTTCAAGACCTTATAAGTTCTAAGTTACTCAATCCCTATTGGCAAACAAAGTCTATATGTGCTTAGGTCTTGGATATTAAGTCCCATATTGACAAGCCGGGAGAGTCGGGTGTCGAAGTCTCGAGGTAGCTGGCTGTTGACTTGGTTCTTCAGTCACTCCCTGATGACATATCACGACATGACCTTTAATGATCTTACCTATTTACTTGATGATGCTGGATCAGCAATGATTTGGAGCATTGGTAAAGCAAAATTTAATTGGAAGATCAAGTTCCTAAACTTCCATGGACATTGACAATGGTAACATTGGAAGTCCAGAAAAACTTTCTCTTCCCAATTGAAAGGGATTGGCCATAGTCAACTCGGTTGACCAAATGGTAAAGAGAAAGGCTAAGTCTGTGTACCGTTTCCAAAGAGTCGATATGTTTCTGTTGCCAAAGGAAGGGCATTGGTTGCGAAGCAGCCAAATTTACCTAAAAGGTTATAAGGACAGTAAAGTCAAATGTTTGACTCTGCTTTAGGTAAAGTCCATTATCTAACTTTATTAAGTTTCTATTCTGAGATTCTTATTGCATGATGTGACTGGGTCACATATTGATGTTTTAAGAATCAAAGAAGAGTGAAGAAACTTAAAGGAAGTATATGTTGATTCTGATCGTGAAGATGGATTTTGATCGCATGGTTCGGTGATCAGAATTTTGAGTTGTTACTTAAGAGTTATTATATATTGCTTAGGAATAGATAACAACAAGTTTTCCATATGGATTGTAAGGATAAGTTTTCTGCAAAGTTTTAAAATAAAAGAAAATGGTTTGATTTTATTTATTTTAAGTATCCTTACAATGACATTTGTGAAAAAGGTTATTGCTTATATTTTTCCATTGATAAGCAATACGGGTAAAAGGGTTTGATTCTTTCATTAGTGGTAGTGTCATAATTTACCGAATAAGGAAAGATTCTCATCACCAAAGTTTCAGTTGGATAGAAACTTGGAATCATGCAAGTTGTATTGTGTGATGAATGAGATTTCTATCTTTGGTAAATTAAGACTAATTCCTTGTTCACATTCGCATGTGAGTCAAGCGAAGGACTAAAGGATCGGGTACATTAAGTTGTGCACTATTCAGGTCCACCACAAAGGTTGATAAGATTATTCGTTATGATTTACTAAAGCTTAGTAAATATGGTTATGCTTACAAGTTTAAGTGTATTTCTAAAACATTAGAAAAGTTTCAATGTATGGCAGAATGAATAAGAAGAATCAAATAAGGCAGAAAGATAATAGTTTCTCCAATATGAAGAGATGGGAGAGTACTTGTGTATTTTGTTTTATGATTATCTTAGTGATTATGGAACCATATCACAATTGATCATCTAAGGACACCTTAGTGTGTTTGTTGCCTAAGGAGAGGAATTGTGAATTGTTGAAATGGTTAAATCAAAAGATAATTCATACTTCGTGCCAAAAACAAATCCTGGAGTTATACTCCAAGATTGTAACTTGAGTGACATAGTCTTTAGAAAGTTCATAACACTTGTCAAATGTAGAGTAAGATGTTTCCTATTCTTATACATTTGATATTGGTAAGTTGTGATGTTTTGGATAAAACAAAGACCAGCTAAGACCAATAGTGAGAAGTGTTTAACTTGATAAGAATCCGCACTAGCTCTTGAATATTTGTTTTGTCAAGGAATGGTTCTTGACAAAGAGAAGTATTATATGTCAAGAGGACAGTGGGAGTCTAAAAGATTCTGAGATATTTTCAAGAACTAATCAAGAGTTTTGTTAAACATTAGCCCATGACTTGAGGTTTGTAACCTATCGTGTTGACATATTCTTATTTCTATGTCTATTCCAGTTAAAAGTTGATTATGCTTGTGAGTTCTATGAGTTCTCAATTGTTTGCATAACAACCCGGAAGCAATAGTGGGCATTGTGCTACCAAGTGGCAAGAAATTAAGATTGAACAAGTTCAGTCCATATGAGTTTGCATTTGTCACTAACCTTGTCTTGTGATTATGGTTATGACAAATTCACATGGATAGGAACACATACACCATAAAAATGTAAGTGTCATAAGGAAACTCTTTCACTAAGTAGATTTTGAGTAGATAGCAATTGTGAGAATGACAAAAGGTCTAAACATTATGATTACGGCATCCCTCTTCATAATTGTTTAGACACACAAGTGAGATATCTAAGGAAAGGTGTATGGTTTTGATAAAGTATTATCAAAGAAATTGCGTATCAGAAATCTGAACTTTGGTAGAAAAGTCAATAAAGTATTGATTTCTAAAAGCCCAGCTGATCTCTGGATACATGTCAAAGCTAGTGGGAGCATAAGTGTTATGATAGTAAGATAATAATCATTATGCTAGTGGGAGCATGATTATTATGTTAAGTGTTGCAAGTCAGCAATATTAATTATAGAAAACAAAAGTTTCAATTCGCCTTGAAAAAGTTGTTTTGCTATAATTAAGGGAGAGGATTTTATACTTCACTCCAATTCTACAAGCTTAGATTGAGAATTTAATCTACTTTAGTCAAGAATATATATGAATGTTATGCTGGAATGGTTCAACATAAGGAAATTCTATGTATGTTGCGTTCTCAAAATTCGATTATAATTACGGCATCCCTTTTCATAGTTCGAATAATGAAAACATGGCAAATAAAAAATTTTATAGCATAAATCATGTCCCATATGCTTTGGGTATACATTTGATTACATGTGCTATAATATTCATCCATTTTAAATTTTCCAAATGCCTAGGGCATTAAGATGGAAAAAGGAATAGAACTGGAAATGACTAAAATGATTAAGGAAAGTTGTCGAGGACAATCTGAGGTTTACCAAAGATTGGTTGCTCATGGACAATTAGAAGTATAGAGTAAGGACCATATTGACATATTTTGAAAAGAGGAAACTCTTGTTTAGAAGTGATGGTCAAAATGGTAATATGGAATTGTCTCCATAGGTGGAAGTTATTCTTTGAATTTGTGTAAGATTAAAGAACTTAATGCTAAGAAGGATGTTCAAAGGAATGTACTTTGAATTTGAGACTTCATTTCCATGGAATTGTTTTCCATTGGAATACTTTGTAATGTTTGTTGCCAAGTCTTTGTGACTTCTATGCATAGTCATTACAAGGGGATCATTGCATATAAGTTTGGAATCTTACAGATTACAGTAAATGGCAAGAGTTTGGTATTCTTGCATTTACAACAAGGATTGGAATTGTGAAATGAGCATCATTGGAATATTGTAAATTGATCTATTTAACAAAGAGAGGACTATATGTAAACATAGTATGCATACTTGGAGTATGGCATAATTGTTGTTTGGAAAAACATAGTGTACATGCTTGGAGCATGGGACAACTAATGTTTTAATTCAAACATAAAGTTGATTAATCGAAACATAAATAATGAGTAATCAATATGGTGCTTAAATAAAAGGTGTTTTTATTTACACTCGAAGTGTTGGGGCCATATAAGATTAGTATTATTCTTGTGTTTCACTTTGCATGTTTTGACTTCCAGAATAATTATGTTATGGTATATATCATATTATTCAAACCATCCACAGTCAGTCATATGTTGGAAGTAGATATGAATCAAGACTGTCATGAATTAGGCTTGTATGATTTGTCTAAAGTGCTTTAGACAATGCAATGGTTGCTACAACATTCATGAGTACTCATAAGGGCTGAGTATTGGGTTCAACCCACGCTCACTTGCATCACTTCATGGAATTTATCTCGAGTGATCGTGAGACGGTAATATCATATAAATCTTCAAACCTAGAGATATGAGTTGTTGACTATGAGTTGGTTATTCATTGATTGTACGAAAACTCATTGGAAACTCGATGTTATAAAATGTGCCTTTGTTAATAATTCAACAAGTAGTTAGTACAAGCATATCAGTCGAAGTTTATCTGTTCCTTCTAGAAATAGAAGGGATATCTGGGCCCCTCGATGATTTGGTTTTGACTTATGTATCGGGCTCGGTCAAAACCTAATTGATGTGTTCAGTTTAGTTCTATGTCGAAACAAATCAGATATCGAGAAACAAATGCTGGACAATAAGTAAGACCAAGTTCCATGTGTTTGTCCGGCTGATATCTTGAGAGCAGAGGATTATATGATCACTTATCTTAAATGGCGTATCATCATCTCAGTTCCGAGAGACTTTGAAAGAGCTATGATTGCTAGTCGGATTTTGAAGTCATATTTGCAAATATAGTTATTAGACTTATCCAAGTGGGAGACTGTTGGATATAGTGTCTAAGTCCATAACTTTATTTGGTATGTGCTTGACCCGACCCGACATGGTCCATTTGGGTCGCATGGCATTGCAATACTTGGATAGACAAAATGAGAGAAAGTACACTTGTGATTATTAATATATTATAGACAAACTTCAAAAATGGTCCCTGTGGTTTCCAAAAATATCAAGTTTAGTCCCTAAGTTCAAAAAACCTCACAGATGGTCTCTGTGGTTTCAAAACTTTTAACATTTGGTCCTTCCGGCTAACTCCGTTACTATTTAGCCGTTAAGTCAGGGGCATTTTTGTCATTTCACTACAGAGGGACCATTTATGAGGTTTTTAATTACTTTTTTTAAAATAAATAAATAAATAAATAATATTTAAAAGGGTCCCACTCCTCTCTCTCTCTCTCTCTCAACACATTGACTTTCTAACAATCAACACCAAAAAAAACATTTACAGCAAAAATATTTCGAGTTCTTCCATAACACACTAATTTGATTTTTACACAGATTGGAACCTAGCCATTGATTCTAACCCTACCTTTCTGATTTGGAGATCGTTGGAACCTAGCTGGAGAAACAAAAGCCTAGTTGAAGTGCTTCAATAGTGGCAGATATCTCAAAAGTTCAAGTAAGTTCTGATGGTTGCAGAAAGCTCGCCGGGGCAATTGATCATGATTTCCCCACCGATTGTAAAGCTTGGAAACAATACAGAAGATGAAGTGGTTGAGCTACCTTTAAAGAACAATTTACACATTTTTTTTGACCCATTTCTCCGACAAAATGAGATACATGATAAGGAAAGTAACGAATTTGCAGTCGGCGTGATTGACGCCAAGACATGGTCAAAGATGATCGAAGAAAAAATCCCCAAAATCATCCCCAAAACACCCATTAGAACGCCTCCCAGCGAGCCGGAAACGATCAATGCGTGGGAATTGATGGAAGGTTTGGATGATACAAGCCTACTCCGACCAAAATCCGCCGCGAATCACATCCGCAGCTTCTCATTTCATGTCAATCCCAATTCCTTTACATCCTTCGGTGAATCTGCAACAGAATTCCCAGAACAAGATCGACAAACTGAAATCTCCGGCAAACCACTATGTCTAGCAATACCAGAGAACCACTCCTCAGATTCGAATTCCCTTTTCGATTCAAACGACACATCGGTGGCATCGGATTTTGATACTGAGGTAATTTCTTCATTCCTAAAATCACTAGAGTTGCTACCTCCAGCGAACCCATTTCACATAAAGCCATTAAAGAAGGTGTAATCTTGTTATAGGTAATCTCGTTCCATTTTTTTTCTTCTTCAAATTCTTTTTCTGTAGATCTTAAATCCACCGATTGGGGAGGGGGGAAAGGGGTATGGTTTAATAATCTGTGAAAGGGTGAAGGAATTTGAGCACTTGTGGAGGATGATATTGCTAGTGACTATCAGAGAGAGAAAGATGATATGGGAGAGCCATGAAGACGATGAAGAAGAGAGAAGAGAGAAGAGAGAATGAGGCTGAGGCTGAGGAGGATCGGTGCACAACGCATATGGAGAGAGAGAGAGAGAGAGAGAGAGAGGAGTGGGACCCTTTTAAATATTATTTATTTATTTATTTTAAAAAAAAGTAATTAAAAACCTCATAAATGGTCCCTCTGTAGTGAAATGAAAAAAATGCCCCTGACTTAACGGCTAAATAGTAACGGAGTTAGCCGGAAGGACCAAATGTTAAAAGTTTTGAAACCACAAGGACCATCTGTGAGGTTTTTTGAACTTAGGGACTAAACTTGATATTTTCGGAAACCACAGGGACCATTTTTGAAGTTTTGTCTATATTATAAGTTCTAATATATTAATAATATTATTATTTAATTAGTATTGGTCAAGTATTAATCTAGTATTAATTTGGTGATGAAAGTGAGACTAATTAAATATATAGGGTTGATTATGATTAATCATCAATTCTTTTATGGTGGATTAATGATCATTGGTTTATGGGTTTGGTTATAACCATATGGAGCTCCATGGATAGTCCATGGGAGTTACAAACCCATGGGTCATGAGAAATGAAGAGTCATGACAATTAGGGTTTACATTTGTAACTCCTAATTATGACACACTATAAAACAAACCCTATAGCATGCAAAATCGGACTAAGTGTATTCATAAGAGGGCATAACCGATTTTTGAGGCTAAGTGACATTCTCTCAAGTTATTCCAAGTTTGTAGTGTTGTGTGAAACATTTGAGGCACAACATTTGGGGTGCTAGGCTCACAAAGTCTTGAAGAAATCCAAGCAACAACAAGGTATTTATTTCTACTAGTTTTTATGTTTTATGTAATCCCCATGCCATGCTAGTTAGGAAATAACCTTGAACAATAAATTTTCATGTATATACAGAAAACATAGATTCAAGGTTATTAGGGTTGCATGTACAGTTAGGAAGTGTTAGAATGCTCAAAACCTATCAAGGAGATGATAAGATGTGTGCTTGGTTAACTGGAGGTTAAATCATGGGTATTTGGTGGGTAATACGTGGAATACTGCTATTTTATTGGAAATGTGTAGGAAATCAAATCCTAAAGTCAACTTTCCTTGTCTTATCCTCATCCTTAACTGCAAACCCTTTAAAATATCCTAGTATGACTGAAATCACATGTGATTTCGGTCCTAGTCTTGACTTTACTTTTTAATTTTGGTCCTAGGCCTTTTCCCATGGTAATTTCGGCCTTAGTGAATCCTTAGGGTGTGTTTTCGTCCTTAGTGAGCTTGTTTGGGGTTGATTTCAGTTTTAATGTTTCCTAGACATTGTGATTTCGATTTGAAGTAATATAGACCAAAAGGATGATGGCGTTAAAACTTGAGAATTCAAGGTCCTTGCATAGATACAAGTTGTTATGTTAAAACTATTTGATTCTTGTTTGATTTGCATTGATTTTCAAGGTTTATTTCAACATAAATTTCCAAGTACATATTATCTTAAGTCATAAAAATGGTGCCCTCTTGGCTTTCAAATAAAATTATTGCATCAAGTTACATAGATATACATTAGGGATACACTCATACACAAGGCCCCTTAGACTTGGTTTGACTCAAAGTCTTCTAGTTTCACAACAAATTTTATATAAACTGTAATTACTTTCGGTCTTGTGTTTTATTATTTTTAGAAAGTCATGATTGTGTTTTACTAAATGACTAGGTGTAAGACCCGTGTATAACATAAGTTGATTAAAAAAAAAGATTAAACATCAAAGTGTAAATAATAAGTGTTTTTCAAAATAAATTTTGAAATAAAGAATGAAGAAACGCATTAATTACAATTTAATATCACGTTTATTACATTTAACACTTTATATATATATATATATATATATATATATATATATATATATATATATATATATATAAGTATTATATGTTTTTTTAATTTTAAATTTTGAAAAAAAAAATCAAGAAATTTACATATAGATATTATTTATTCAAAAAAATATCACAAAATAACAAGTCTTAGAGATTGACGTGTGACAAAATAGATATTCTTTTATTATAGTAGATATTTACTGAAAATGTTTACCATTATTTAACAAAACATGTGTAAGGCCAAAAACACATTTTGAACAAATATTTATTTTTGACATTGTTTCTCATTTAGAATCCTTTTTTATTACGCATTTTCATATATATATATAATTGTCATTGCAAAGACTTAAACATTTTCAAGAATTTGAGAACTCCTATTTGTATCATTTTTCAAAAACAAGATCACCATTGGACTCATAGATTTGCGTCTAAGATAAATCTATGTAAAAATAACAAAGATTTGACGAACTTTTTTTTTTTTACGAAATGTGCATATATGCACATTTGAATGTTCATATATACGCATGTATGCACATTTAATGTTTTTTTCAAAAAAAAATACAAAATCAACACAAGAATGAGCTTTAATACCAGCTTTTAAGAGAATCACAACTCAAAAACGTAAAAAACATAGGAAACATAAATATGAATGTATGCACATTTATATGTGCATATATGCACATCTCCAAAAAAAGAAGTTTGTTTAATCTTTTTTTGGACCGTGGATCACTCGTAGATGAAGCTCTTGGAGTCCAATGGTGTGCTGGGTTTTTGAAAATTGATGAGCAGATTAGGAGTTTTTGAGTTTTTACAAATCTTTAAGTTCTCAATGGAACTTACTTCTCTCTCTCTCTCTCTCTATATATATATATATATATATATATATATATATATATATATATATATATAACTTATTTATTAAATAATTATGGTAAATAATTAAATAAATTAATATGCGGTTAAATTGGGGAAGTTAGTTTAAATCTACACCACATTCATCTGCATAATCTTGCTGTCAGCATCGACCACCACCAAGTTTTCCATAACACTACTTCTGTTTATAATCAAGTTTATCAGCCTTGATCCGCTCTCTCTTTAGGTATATATCTAGATAGTCAACAACCCCCATCATCTTTATTGTTTACCACATCACCCTCACACAAACTCCAATATCTCATCATCACAATCCTATAACAGTTGCACATCATTTATGTTACAATCATCCGTTGTAACTTGTGAAAAAGAAGTAAACAAAGAGTGTGTGTTTGATGCAGCGCAAAAAAACAACACAAAGATAACCAAGAATGAACCTGTTGATTCTAAAAGAATAGCCAGGACAATCTCTTCAAAACCACGTTGATTCTACGAATACCTTGGGATTGGCTTCAAAATCTGGGTTAAGACACAAAATTTGGGAGACAAACGAAAGTTCATAAAATTGATGATCGACCATCCAAATTACATCAAAAACAGTTAAATGAGAAGCAAAAATTAAAATGAAACCCTAAAAGTCCATGGGCCAAATACAAACCCAAAACCCAAAAAATTAAGGAAAAATAACAAAATTGTTCATAACTCCATTTAGAAAATGATTTCTGGACTCAAAAATGGGTAAGTACCCTTTGGGGACTTATCTAGACATGCTCCCTGCTCCAAGCTTCGATTTGATTGGTCGTAGGCCCGAAAAGGAGATTCGTAGCCAAAGTTATGGTCATTTCCGTGAAGCCCCTTTAGTCACACGATCGTGGGCCTCTAGGAACGCAAGGGCCCGATACTCCACACTAGGGCCCGCATCACCATTCCTTGTCTAAACATGGCTTCAATGTTAATATGCAATGCACATGTGCATATAAATAAATTAGCATTCAGATAATTGGGACCTATTCCTTCAGTCATGTGAAGGGATGTTGTTCTGAACACTTAAGGATCACCCCCCACTTCATACATCTTCTTTGAACTTCAAAAATTTAAATACACAGGAAATAACTGATAAATAAAGTTGTATTTCATCAAATATACATTCATTAGTTGATGTTTATTGAGAATTACCAAATTCTTGTAGAGATGATGTCTTTCACAAATTTTGACCTTACTATTACATTAACCCGACTCAAAATCTCTATTGGAAGATCATCTAACGAACGACAACTTGTATTCGACATTCTACTTACAAAATACACATTGGGGTAGTTGATTTCAATTTTTTTTAAAATAAATTAGGCGTAATTGTGAAAAACAGTGTAACAGGGTATGAAAAAAAACTTACTTTATGATTCTCTGGTTGCGAGAACTGAATACATGAGTCACTATTATCGGATAAAATCGATTTTAAGAACGATTACCCTTCGACGATTTGGGGGTTTAAGTGTTCGTCTGTAGTTTTATCGTCGGGAAGATTTGTGATGTTCTGAATGGTTGAAGAACTGAAACGACGACATGACATCAAAGACATCATGGCGCGTAAATGATATAGATTGCAAAAAGACCAAAGTGCCCTTAAAATCATTCCAAATATGTGATAAATAAGGGTAGTTATGTCAAAACACATTATTCAAACATTATAACCTTTTATGGGTGAAAGTGGAACTTTGACTCGTTAAATAAAAAGACTGAAGGTAGTAGGATTCAAACCCGCGAATTCGGGAAAGAAGAAAGACGCTTCATCCGGCTGAACTAATGTACAATATATTTCTTAAATTTGTATAAATTTAATATTATGTATTCATAATTACATATTATAGAAAAATATAGAAACGTTATTATACTTATTATCACAAAATGACAACCTCAACAATTTTATACAAAATTCACCCAGATTCATTAAAGTAACATACACTAAGGTGACTTATGTTTCTCACAATTGAATAACTTTAATATTATCTTCATTAATGTGGATTCGAATTAATACATGGTATTTGAAGTAATTATGTATGTAAAATATAATATAACCACTAATATATATATATATATATATATATATATATATATATATATATATATATATATATATATATATATATAAACTTGACCAAGTTAGGAATAGTAAATTTTTGTTGACTCTCATTTTGCCACAAGACTTTCCAAACTTTTACTATTTTAGTCCCTTATTAACAACACAACATATTTACTAATCAAGTAACAACATCAAGTAATTACTTATCAAGTAAATTACTATATATTCATATTTTAAACCAAAAGAATTTACATATCATTAATTGTCATAATATGAAATTACATATCAACAAACTACTCATAAATGATCCCAAACTCCCAAGCAAACCTAACGAAACAAGCATCCCACAAACAAATGTCACACCTAAACACCCATTTCTATCCATTCACAAAAGGGTTTGATACACTAATCACAAACTTATGCATTACACAAGTTCTATGGAAGCCATGAAAGTGTACATGTTTCCTCTCCTCCCTATTTAAGTGGAGACGAACCTTGGAACAAGTTGTTTTATGACTCCACGTACCTTTTGTTATGCGGTAAGCGTTGTTCAACATGTCCAAAGCTTCCTGCTTCCTATGCCTCCCTTCTGCCATCAGCATCATTCCCAGGACAAATGTTGAATCCGAATGTCCCAATGCAGATGCTTCTTCAAGCATCGTTTTTCCTTCTTGATCAGCTTCCAAGAAAAATAACTTCATCAGAAAAAATACATTAAACACATAATTTCTAGTTAAAGTAATGCAAAACAAGAAACAAATTAATTAATACTATGCATATATATAACAACGTACCAATCCATCCATGGACAGAATATTTGGGTTTCTCATCTCTTTGCATTTGTTGACAACTGCATGTTAGACCACCTATGAAACAGTAATCCATCTACATGCATCTGTTTGTATACTTCATCCGTTTTTCCTGCCTTTTTGAAGATTCTGCTTCTGCAAACGAAACACAATATTGGCCCCAAAATGTAAGGACAAATCAAATAAACTAGTGCAATAGAAGGACCGAAGACAAAACATACACACTCTTCATCTTGAAAGCGTCGACTGCTAAATTTTTTCATCAGTCGACTATTATCTTCTCAATCAATTCCAATGGCATGTATGTTAGCGATTTTCTTTGATTTCTTGGTTGCATCTTCGAAGAAGTACTGGCTTCCATAATATTATTCCTTGACTAAGATAACGATTCTGCAAAAATGATTTCAGGGTTTTTTGACTGTCGGAATTTTGAAATTGGGGTTGTTTGCAAGTGACTGAAATAAGACTGAAGAACTGAAAAGACGTGTTTCGTCGGAAAAATTATGGCACCTAGAAGTTGTTGACTATAAAATTACCAAATTGTCCTCATACATACAATGACTTAAATTTGTTTTGTAAGGGTAGTTTTGTCAAAAATCATAATTAAAAAAAAAAAATCAATCTATTTTAATACACAATCGACACAATTGATATATGCCTTTTTAATCTAGCAATTACCATATTTTCCCATCACAACCATGACCCATATGTCATCCATGGGTTACCATCACCAATATGTCATCCATGGGTGTTACCATGCACTATAAACAGCTATCATATTGACCAAATGATCCATATGTCATCCATGGGTATACCATGACACTATAAACAACTACCATGTTGACCAATGACCCGTATATCATCCATGGATATGCCATGACACTATAAGCAACTACCATGTTGACCAATGACCCGTATATCATCCATGGGTATACCATGACACTATGTGCAACTACCATGTTGACCAATGGCCCGTATGTCATCAATAGGTATACCATGACACTATAAGGAACTAACATGTTGACCAATGACCCGTATATAATCTATGGGTATACCTTGACACTATAAGCAACTACCATATTGACCAAATGACCCATATGTCATCCATGGGTATACCATGACACTATAAGCAACTATTATATTGACTAAATGACCCATCTGTCATCCATCGGTATACAATGACACTATAAGAGACTACCATGTTGATCAATGACCATATGTCATCCATGGGTATACCATGACACTATAAGCAACTACCATGTAACCAATGACCTGTACATTATCCAGGGCTGGTCCAGACGGTGGGCAACCCGGGCGACCGTCCAGGGCCTACATCTCTAGGGGGCCCAAAATTTGTGGGCTATGTAATGCATATATATATATATATATATATATATATATATATATATATATATAAATTATCACTTGAATGGTTTTTAGGGTTTAAAGTTGGTTCAAACTCAAACTAGCTCAAAAAATAAACAATTTGGTTTGCTTGTTATTGTTATTTGAACACGTTTTGTAGTGAAGAATAAATGATATCATTTTTTGAATCTTTACTATATTTGTCTTTAGGGACCCTTTTTTTCTTTTCGCCCTGGGCCCTATATACGTTTAGACCGACCCTGACGTCATCCATGGGTATACCATGACACTATAAGAAACTACCATGTTGACCAATGACTCGTATGCCAAACAGGGGTATACTATGACACTATAAGCAACTACCATATTGACCAAATGACCCATATGTCATCCATAGATATACCATGACACTATAAGCAACTACCATATTGACCAAATGACCCATATGTCATCCATGGGTATACCATGACACTATAAGCAACTGCCGTGTTGACCAATGACCCGTATGTCATCCATAGGTATACCATGACACTATAAGCAACTAACATGTTGACCAATGACCCGTATGTAATCCATGGGTATACAAGAACACTATAAGCAACTACCATGTTGACCAAATGACTCATATGTCATCCATGGGTATACCATGACACTATAAGCAACTACCATATTGACCAATGACCTGTATGTCATCCATGGGTATACCGTAACACTATAAGCAACTACCATATTAACCAAATAACCCATAGATCATCCATAGGTATACCATGACATTATAAGCAACTACCATATTGACCAAATGACCTATCTGTCGTCCATGGGTATATCATGACACTATAAGAAACTACCATGTTGACCATGGATGATAGATAGGTCATTTGGTGTGAAGCCATTACACTATAAGAAACTCGTACGTCATTCATATCGTTTATAATTTGAAATTAGAATTATGTTATGAACACCTCGTTAGTCTATGTTTCTTGATGTTATATATATATATATATATATATATATATATATATATATATATATATATATATATATATATTTGGAACTACTTTAATAAAATTGAATTACTAAATATTTAGCGCTAATTAGCATAATTCAAAATTTTCATTAGCGGAGCTTCAAAATATTTCACAATTCCTTTCCCTCCAAGCTACACACGTTTATGCTGCGTATTAGGATAAGTTTACTGATTAGAAATATGGTTTAGATTTTCTGTAAACATCATCTCCAGCGGCTAATTCATCGAAATCTATGTTTATAACGTTTGTGCATTGACTTTAGCGATATAGGTTGTCACTCATCTAAAATTTATTTTTATTTAATTTACTATTGTCGTGATCATCGTTTCTTGTTCTCTGATCATCTTCATGTATATTATCATCTTAAATTACAAGTAAATTGGTTTTGATTGTTTTCAATAGTTTGTATGCGTAGTAATGCCTTTATCTATCATTTATTTTTATTGTTTGTTTGTTCTCTCTGTTCATCAGTAGTTTATCATCTTTAATACATTGGTATTGACTATACTTTTTTGTTTGTTTTTAAGCAAAAAAGATGTCGAACTTGAAAGCAAAAGGAGCATTCGGTGTGAAGCCAACTAAATTCATTTCACCACAGGTTTTGAACCGCAACAGGACTACAACTGCAAAATTCATAAGCAGACAATTACAAGATGAAGAAATCGACTTCCCAATACCAACAACCACATCCAATGCACCTATAACATCTACCACCAAAACCCATAAACCTAAATTATTAACACCAACCATGACTACCACTTCCTCGGCATCACTTACAACATCCACATCATCCTCAGCAAATACATCCAAAAGTTCAAAAACTGGGACAATACAATCCTCAACACTTACATCAATAACCTAAACTTCAACACCTACATCATATAAACCATCCTCAACACCGACATCAACTACCACATCATCAACACATATATCTACTACCACAACCTCAAAACCTGCATCTACACTACCATCCTCCACAACTACAATAATTACCACATCCTCCTTAAGTAAATTAACTACCACATCCTCAACATATACATCTATCCCAACACCTACCCCAGAATATACCCCATCAACAACACTTATCCCAGAATCTACCTCATCACCAACACAACCAATCATGAATGGATCTGTAGTGGAAAGTGTAGAAGGTGAAAACAATTCCTCTAAAGATTATGGACCAGATGGACGTTTAACTATTCATGTTTGGAAGGAAAAAAAACGTGAGTTATACCAATCATATCTTACTAATTTTTCTATGTATAACCTTTTGGTTTACACGTACATATCAATTCAAAACCAAACCCATCACATGATTACTTGCAAGCTCATGCCACCAGGCCCTTGTGCACACTTTATTAGTCTGTCCTTTTTACAAAGAGTAGATCCACAAGGGTACGCTTGGGGAAAAGTAAGCAAAGAAATGCGCGAATTATATTAGGAGGAGTTTCAGGTAGTTAACTATATGTGATAAATTGTTGTTTTGTAAACATTTACGTTTAAACTTATGTTTCTATTGTGAATGTGTAGAAAAAATGTTGTTAGATGAAACAATAGACTCACTGGTGAGGCAAGCTTGGGTAAGGAAAGCGGCACAAAGTTATGGTCAATATCTCTTCAACATGCGGAGCCCAAAAAGAAACAAACATGGCTTTAAACCAACTCATATTCCACAGGAAGTATGGAACTCCAGGCAATTAAAATGGAATACAGATGAATACAAGCTAAAATCTGAGCAGAACAAGGAAAATGGGCGTAACGGTGTGGCTGATAGAGTAGCAAAACCTACACATAACGTTAGATCCGCTAGTCATTTGAAGATAACTTCTTATCTGGTAACTTTTTTTAATGGTACATCGTATCAATGTTTATATATGTTTATTTGTATATTTGACATTTTATGGTATTTATGCAAAAGAGGAAATTAAGACGCGATCCACCCCATAGTTAGTTTTTCTGTATACACACACGAAGAATCACGATGGAGTCACTTTCACAAATGAAAAAGATACACAAATTCATTCATTCAGGTGTTAAACTTTTATATTGTAGCTAGTCCATAATATCATTCATAACTTTGATATCTTTTAACTTATATTATTTTTATTTTGTGGGCGGCCTATAGAGAAAAATGGGAAAAGTTGGAAATTGAAGGTGTTGAATTTGAAGATGACAAACTATTTTATGATGTTGTTGGTGGTCATGACAAAAAAAAGTCTTTATGGATTAGGCTCTTTTGCAAAGGCGGTTCCCAATAGGAACAATAAAACAAATGTATCTTACATTCCAAAAATGATGATGAAATAGAAGAAATGAGGGAACTTCTTGGTAAACAAAATGAGCAAAACGAAGAGTTTAAAGAAATGATGAAGGCCCAACAAGAAGAAAACAAAGCAAGGATAGTGCATCTTAAAAAACAACTTCAAACGACATTGAATGTTATTAATGTCTTTACAAAAACAACAACATTAAGCTAGTAGGTCAAAAAGTGTATTGATATGTGTTTATTGCAGAGTATTTATTTTAGATTAGTAACTTTCTTTTTTTTCATGTAATAAATAATTATTGTATTATTTTATGATATAATGGTTTTCATTTTTTTTTGTTATTTTTGCTTTTCATATATTACTACAAAATAATATGGATCTAATTTATAAATCAATTATCCATCTTGTCCATATGGAATATGATATATATAATATGCACCACGAAAATTGCTAGGGTTCATGACCACGAAATTTGCTAAGAAGTCATCAAATGGAATTTGCTAGGGATTCATCATGATGGAATTTGCTAGGGAATCACCATAACGAAATTTACTAGGGAATGACCACCACGAATTTTACTAGGGACTCACCACCACGGAATTCACTAGGGAATCATCACAACAGATTTTGCTTAGGATTAACTACAACGGAACTTGTGATGGAATAACTACCATAGAATTTGTGATTGAATCCTACAACGGAATACACGACGGAATACCATCTACCGCGGATTTCATTCCGTTGTTACAATTACGACGAAATGATTGTTCCCTAGCAAATGCTCGCTACGAGGTTTTTTGGGACGGAACTCGGTCGTCGCAATTTTTGTCGCTATTCGTCATTCGCAACGGAATTTCAGCTTTTCGCAACGGAATCCTTCCCTAGCAAAATCGCATTTTCCTTGTAGTGATTGATCCATCTTATATATATATATATATATATATATATATATATATATATATATATATATATATATATATATATATATATATATATATATATATATATATATATATATATATATATATATATTCATTTCAAACCATGTTAATTTTGTTAGACCGTGAGATGTAATCTAAAAATAATTTTAAAATGCAAAATAAAAGAAAAAATCCAAAAAAAAAATTAATTATTATTTTCGTCATTTTCTTTACCTAAAAACATAAAAAGTAATTACTGTTTTTTTTTTTATGAAAAATACATGAAATATTCTGATAGAATATTAAATTGTAAATATTCCAATATGATATTTTGAATGTTAGAATATTCTAATATTCTAATAGATTTGTCAGATATATAAAATATTTTATATGCTTTTATATAAATTATAATTATTTTATTTTATTTTTTGGTATATTTTACAGCTATATTACAATCAACAACAATTAGTTATCTATTCCTAATAGAATATACAACTAAGAAACTTAATATTCACAGTAGAATAAACATTTAATACACACACTTTGTTATGCATGTATGTTGAAATAAAAACACTGTGAGGATGAGAATACTATATGAACCATGTCAATCGTTGTTGATTATATTTGGTATTTCATCAAACTAAGAATAATAAAAATATCCCAGATGATTAGATTGATAGATACTATAAGTATCTAAATGGTATATATTTTTCATCAATTAATCACAATGTTCCCAGTTCGTAGAATTTATAAGGAATATAATCTCAAACTTAAACTACAAAACTTACTTATATATTATCTGTTCATGTATTTAGAATCCATTGTGAAAATGGAATAATTTGGTGGCGTGCCTAATTTGGTGTATCATGTTCAATGAGGAATAAATAGAAAATCCAAATGAAGATGTGAATTACAGTGGTTTGTGAAGGACCAAAGTGGTAGAGGTATTCGTACGGCACAAATGTGAATCGTGAAACATGGAATCCCATTAGTTAGGGTGAGGGAGGGGACCAAAGCAGCGATCAGTTTGAGTCAAATTTGGACGCCATTCTCCATTTCTTGTTTCTATTTGAGGTCCATTTCATTGTTTCATATTTGTAGATGTGTTGATATTTACTAATTTATATAAAGAAACATGTCAAACATATGTATAGCTGTTTATTTTATATTAAAATGATTACAACATTGTAAATCGTTTTATATAAAAAATGTATTGCGTTTTAAGACTGTAATTTTAAACATCTTTAATGCATCGGTATATTAATTAAATTAAAAGAACTCCAATAATTGTTGACAAGTGATTGCAATATATATTGGATCGGCATAAAACTAAGGTTTTTATTAGAGCCCGTAATCTCAATTTGAACTCCATTCCAACCCAATAATTAGCGGTTTAGGTTGAGATTTCAACCAATTTAGTTTATCGAATCAAACCCTCTAACCATTTTAATTATATGAGTTGTGTTGGTTAAGGTTGAAATTCTAGACCTGATTTCAAGTTGTTAACCCGTTAAATTATATTTAAATATTTTTCATTTCTATGTATTTAGTACTACTATTTAATTATCTTTTAATATTTTAATACATTTGGAAATAAAATAGGAATATACGTGAATACATACCCTTACTCACTAACATCGGTTACTTCTTGGACATAAGTTACTTCTCGAAGAACTCATGAAATTGATATCCAACACTTTCCCGAATGGCTAAGGACATGTTAGTCGTCCATATCACAACGACGATATTTGAATTTGCTTTTAGCACAGATAGTAGGATACTTAATGTTTATGGAAGTTCTTTGAAATCTTATGCAGAGACATCAATTTGTCCAAGTGATTGGGTCTATGGATAAGATTAGCTTTAAATCCTTAATTTCTTGTCCATGTATTCTTTGTAATTAATAATTAACCAGAAGGATCCCCACGTTTCACGGCGGGCAAGAGTGTTGCAACATATACATGTTCATTCAATTTTTGTCGTTCTTTGTTGATAGGACATGGTTCCGTAGGGGCAATAGTGCCCTTTTGCTTTTTTGCTTTTGGCTCACTCGGATTGCCCATGTTTGGTAGAAAACTCGCCACCACTTCCTGAAATTTTATAAAAAAAAGTAAAAAATCAAAGGCTTAAGTATAAGAAATAACAACTTTTATTTATTTGTTTACTATAGCCTTAGTCTACTACTTTCACTCCTTCCTATTACAATATTGCAACATTGTACTTTGAAGAATCTGTGAAATTGTAGCTATGGCATCCACATATAAAGAAAATTTTCACGTTATAATTGGATAGATTTCTTTGAAAAGGTTTAACGACATATACATATATATAATTTCTTTAATTGTATGTGTGCAAAATGTATTTGTTTTTAATCTAAGAAATCACATTTTTTTAAAGTCAATGTATATATATGCAAACTTGAACATGACTAACAGACATGAGAAGTCCTACAAGTTGACCCTAACCACACTCCCATCAAGGCTACATAAATCTATGCTTATTTTACTTTCTTTCCCTCCAATCTCCCCACTTGTAAACGATCCAGATAATGATAGGATTTCAAATCTTCCCTAAATGCAACAAATAACAACATACTTTCTTTTATTTGTTTATTATATCATCATACATTCATTCTTCCCATCACAACATTCTACTTTTAGTTTTTTTCCTCATTAACTCATTGTGCTTTTCAACTTCTTATTATTAAGGAATCGTACTTTTAAAAATCTACAAGACTATTGTTGGATTAGGTGTCTAAGCTCATAACTAAGATTGGTATACATACTTGAATTGATAGTAACACAGTCTTTTTGGGTTGCCCTCAAACCTAGCAATTGCACATGAAACTTTTAGAGAGAGAGATTGATTTATTATGTGATTAAAAAATTGAAACAAATATTTTATTAATGTATTATGAAAATAATATATTAATTAAAAAAGCTATTATTTAATTAATAATTGATCAGAAATTAATTAGAATTAATTTTGGGATTAATGAAATTAATTAAAAGTGCAAGGTTTAAAGTGCAATTGTTCAATAGTTGAACAAAAGGCTCCAGAACCTTCCAACCCTAGGGATGGACGGTTTTGAGAGGATATTCTAGGGTTTCTAGAATATCTCATGTGGATAGATACGAAATGTTATACATACTAGATTTGAAATATTAATTTAATATTCAAATCAGGATTATCTAGGGTTTCCTGTGCCATTATATAAAGACCATTTGGCCTCTTATTTTCAGCCACTCATTCTCCTTAAGAGATAGCGGAAAATACTACTCTCCTCTCTCCTCTTTCTTAAGCCTCCTTCTTGTTAGCTTGGATGTGAACCATTAGACTCACGACAATTATGGTGCTTGGTTCCAAGAGATCTACAAGTGAAGGATTCTTGTTCTTTACTATAATAACAATAAGGGATGTAATCCTAAACCTTTCTTTGGTATTTTCAAAAATATCCTAGGGTTTCTATGGTTTATTATTTGATGTTTTTAGTTATAGGTTCAATAGTGAAAACTTAGATCCTTTAGGTTGCATATGAACTTAAGGGTTTTAAGTTTATCTGGTTTACCTAATTCCTACCAGTAGTAGCAGAGCTAATTTGTTTTCAATTAAATTGCTATAATTGTTGAATTTGATCAATTAGAGTTTATAGAAATTAAACTCTAAAAGGCTAAGATTTTAATTAGGGTTAGGGTTTTAGAAACCATGGCCTTCCTCCCCAAGATTTTCGAAAATGGCTAGGTTGTTAGGGTTTCCTATTTTAGATAATTGTTAGTTTAATTTGATTCAAAAGAATAATTATAAAATTAGATAACTCATACACCCTAATTTTAGAAAATTAGAGGGTTAGGATTAGGATTAAATTATTTGATTAATTTAATTAGTTAATCTTTATTTGATTTAATATATTTAATTAATTGTTAATTAATAGATAAATATTAAATCAATTTTTTGGTTTGTTTTAAATTTAAATTAATTGATCATTAATTTTCGAATTTTAAAATTAAATAAACCTAGAATTTTGAAAATTTTAAAATACACCTTATATATTATTATTATTATTATCAATTGTTAATATATTATATGTATAAGAAGCAGTCAATCAAATCGCTAGTACGCCTCATTCACGAAGCTAGTCTATAAAGGGGTATAAGGAAACTGCCTATAAAAGGGTAGTTGAATGGGCATCCACTCAACCACCACTTCCTTGATTAGTGGAGGGTTGTTAGCAGAATGGATTTTATAGAACAACTAAATCTCCTTAAAACTATAATGTTATTAAAAATACTGGAACCTTTTATTTAAAATCCCAAATCTAGTTACTTTAGGAAAGATGTGAATTAGTATGCTAACGCATGAAATTGCACATTGCACTTTATAAGTCGATAGTGGAGTGTGTGTGGTTAAACAACACCCTAATATGGACTAATAAATATTTGTAATGGGTATCTCATAAATTATCATTGTTGATGGAGCTTGTGTGGTTTACCGACATGTTAATTGGGATGATAAATGGCAATGAGGTTACCAAGCACATTTGCATGGTTATTCACATCTTTTGTTTGTGATACTCGATATACTAGTCACAAATAAAGAGCATAATATGATAAACATGCCATTGAATAGTTTCAATGAATCTCAAAAGACCTAGGAATTTCACTTAATTTCATTTATTTTCTGGTGAAATTGGTAAATCGCCATTTACACACCCTTACAAAATTTACAATTAGATTACGACATCCTTTTTCTAAGTTGTGAATTATATAGTTGGGTCTAAACCTTAGTATTATATTTTGGGTTACTATATTAAGAATTATTCTTATCTAACTAAAACTACCTTATTTTTATAGATTTCTACCTCTGCTGATGCATTTGCTCCCTCATCCTCTTCCCATCACAACTTCTCTTGCTCTCTATCTGCTCCAAAGTTATATTGAATGGTACCAATTACAATGATTGGATGCAAAATATAAAGATGCTTCTTCGATTCGAGAACAAATAGTATGTCCTCGAGAAAGAACTTGTTGAAGTCGAAGAGGCCAAAGCTACCCCTGAAGAATATACCTCCTACCAAAAGCATTACGATCGATGCAACAAAAGTTGCTTGCATCATGGTCGCCACTATGACCCCTGAGGTGCACAGATTTTATGAGGATTACTGGCCTTATGAGATGAACAAGGACATTTTGGAAAATTTTTCACAAGTGATCTCGTCAAGAAAAGTACGAAGTGGTGAAAGCCATCATGACATGCAAGATGAAAGAGGGAGAATATGTATGTAGCCACATACATAGAATGCAATGATACATGGAGCCCCTTGTTAGGATCAGTTCATTCTAACCTATCATTTGGACAACATTGAGACCACCTTGGCTCCATTACACAAACTATTGCAGACCGCTAACGCAAGAATGAAGGGTAAGAACTCAAACCCTAATCCTGCTAGTGCTCCTATTTTTGCCATTGGTCAAGGAAAGGGGAAGAAGAGGAAAGATCCTCCTAAATAGAAATAGAAAGGAAAATCTCATGCTAGGTCGTCAAGAATTGGACCCAACGGAAAATCTAGTTCTAACATTCCACACAACTCTTATCCTAAAGAGGCCATTTGCTTTTACTTCAACGAAAAATGGCATTGGAAACGAAGCTTGTTAAAGTATCTGCTAAACATCAAGGATGGCAAAGTGAAGCCATCTTCTACAGGTATATACATTAATTTATCTAACAACTCATCATCTTCTCGTTCTTGGGTCCTTGATATAGGATGTGGTTTTCACATTTGTTCTGATTTGTAGGGCCTAAAAAAAAGTGAGGAGGTGGAGAATGGAAGAATGAACCTTATCAAGGGGAATATGCGATCTTCTACAGTTACCAAGATTGGAGTTTATAGTCTAGTGCTTAGTAGTGGTGTTAGTTTGGATTTAATAAATTGTTGCTACTTGTCAGAAATGACATGTAACATTATTTCATTTCATGCCTTATTCAGACAAGGTTTTAGATATTCTTTTTATGTTTTGAATAGTTCTATTTCAGTTTATAAAAATGGTGTTTTTATATTTTAAGCTTTACCTTGTAATAGTATGTATGAAACTGTAACGTGTGTTGACAATTTAGGCAATAGTGCATTTCATATTTATTTGTCTAATGGTTTAAACAAAGTGTGCTTGTGGCGTTATCGGCTTAGACACATTAACAAGAAACGCATTGCTCGACTCCAAAGGGATGGAGTGTTGGATTAATTTGACCTAATGTCAAATGATACATGTGAATCTTGTCTTTTGGGAAAGATGACAGAATCACCTTTCACGGGATCTAGTGAAAGAGGTGAAGGTTTGTTGGTTCTCATACATACAGATGTGTGTGGACCCTTCAGATCATCCACAAGGGATGCTAATCGATTCTATGTGAATTTTATACATAATTATAGCAAATATGATTAGATCTACTTAATCAAGCATAAGTCAAAAACCTTTGAAAAGTTCAAAGAGTTTAGACATGAAGTCGAGAATCAATTGGGTAAGAAGATACATATGTTTAGATCCGACAAAAGCGGAGAGTATCTTAGTACCGAGTTCAATGACGATCTAAAGGAATGTGGAATAGTTTTACAATTCAGTTCTCCTAGGAAAACACAATTGAATATTGTGGATGAGAGGCGTAATCGGACCTTATTAGACATGGTTCATTTGATGATGACTCGTTTTTCTCTTCCTATTCACTTTTGAGGGTATGCCTTAGAGACATCTGCCCACATCCTCAATCTTGTCCCTACAAAGAAGGTTGCCAAAAACCTCACGAGATATAGACATGGAAAGTTTCCTCGTTAGCACATATCAAAGTATGGGGTTGTGAAACTTTCGTGAGACGAGAGACTCATGAAAAGCTAGCAGCTAGAAGTGAGAAATGTATTTTCATCGGTTACCTAAAGTAGTCATTTGGATATTTTTTTCTACAGACCTAGTGAGAACATTCTTTTTGTAACACAAAGATGAGTCTTTTGAGAGAGAGAGAGAGAGAGAGAGCTCATATTCAAAGAGGACAATAACACTACCATTGACCTTGAAGAAATTCAAGAGTCAACCAGTGAAGGAACCCTAGATGATGCTAGCACTCAACAAGACAGAGAGGTTCATGTTGAACCAATAGACAAGTCATTACCTCTTAGGCGTTCCAATAGAGTTAACATGCCACTTGAGTTTTATGGCTTCCATATTACTACAGACGGTGACACATTTGTCAGTGATAGGACACTGATAAATTTGGATGAGCCGGCTAGTTACAAGGAAACAATGGCAGGCCCTGAGGCTGCTAAATGGAAAAAAGGCAATGGATAGCGAGATCAAGTCCATGTATGACAACCAAGTTTGGAATTTGGTTGATAATGTACAAGGTCGAAAGACAGTTGGGTGCAAATGGATCTTCAAAAAGAATACCGACATGTACGGAAAGGTACACATTTTCAAGGCTCGATTGGTTGCAAAGGGTTTCACTCAAACCCTGGAGGTTGACTATGATGAGACCTTCTCACCAGTAGCCAATATAAAATCTATTAGTATAATGCTCGCCATAGCTGCCTTTCACGACTATGATATTTGGAAAATGGATGTCAAAACCACTTTCCTTAACAGGAAGTTGGCTGAAGATGTTTACATGAGTCAGTTAGAGGGTTCTGTTGATGAAAAGTTTCCAAATAGAGTGTGCAAGCTTGAGAAATCCACTTATTGATTGAAACAAGCATCTCACAGTTGGAATCTTTGCTTCCATGAGAAAGTCAAAGAGTTTTGTTTTTCTAGGAATGAAGATGTGTCCCGTGTGTATATCAAGGCTAGTAGGAGTATGATGACTTTTATGGTGTTGTATGTCGATGACATACTACTCATGGGAGACGACATTCCAACTTTGTAAGAAATTAAGTCTTGGCTTGATAAGTGTTTAGCCATGAAAGACCTTAGAGAAGCAGCCTGTATTCTCAGGATAAGAATCTTAAGAAAAAGAAAGAAAAGACTAATTGGACATAGTCAAAGTACATACTTGGAAAAGGTAATAAAGCGTTTTAGTATGGAAAATTCCAAGAAAGGAGAGTTACCAATCCGGAGCAATACCAAATTAAGTAAGACTCAACGCCCTAGTACGAATAAAGAGATAGTTGTATGAGTCGGGTACCTTACGATTTGACTGTTCGATTATGTATGCTATGAAATGTAATCAACCTAATGTGTTCTTTTCCTTGATCATGGTCAGTCGCTATCAGGGAAATCCCGATAAAGCACATTAGACAACGGTTAAGAACATTCTCTAGTATTTGCGGAGGACGAAGGACATGCTTCTAGTCCTTAGTGGTAGTGATATGTTGAGTGTGAGTGGGTATAGTGACACCAACTTTCAGATAGATACAGAAAACTTTCGTTCTCAGTTGGACTGGGTGTTCATTTTAAACGGTGGAGCCGTAACTTGGAAGAGTTCCAAATAGGACACAGTGGCCGATTTAACTTGTGAATCAGAGTACACAGCTGAAAGAGAAGCATCAAAGGAAGCGGGTTGACTGAAGAACTTCATCGGTGACCTCGTAGTTGTTCCAACCATTTAAGAGCCAATGAAACTTTTCTGCGATAATGAAGGATCGGTTGCCTTGACTAAGGAACCAACGATCATGGAAAGTCTAGACATATCGACAGAAAGTACCGTTACATTAGACATAGAGTAGAAGAAGGTCACTTCTTCGTGAAGAGGGTACCATCAGAAGAGAATCATGTAGATCCTTTAATGAAGACTCTGAGTAGGGTCAAGCACAGTCAGCATGCTAGGAGCATTGGTCTGAGAGATGGTCTTAGTTTTAGTAGTTAGATATTTAGTTTGAAACTTGTAACAAAATAAATGTAATTGATTTTTGGTGATTAAATAATGGAGAATTATTTATGAGTTTGTTTAATACCTTTTATCAATTGTTTATTCTCCTGCTTTGTTTTGCATGTTTTACTTCCTGAATAATATGATTATTCAACATTCCATAGTCAGTCGTACTTTTGGAAGCAAGCAGTGAATTAAGACTGTCATGACTTGGATTGTAGATTATCTAAAGGGCCATCTTTTGTTAAAGATATTATTTTAGATATGACATCCTGAAAAAGCAAATGATAATTATTCGTAATGAAAATTACCCATTTATAATATATTTTAAACATCATTCGAGTTTAAGGTTCGGTGTTTGAGAAATGTAAATTTAGGTGTGTGTGTATATATCAAGAAATTTTCAAACCCACAACAAAATAGGAAAATTAAACCAAAAAAAAGATGTTACTTAACATAAAAAGTCGGAATTGATTGAATAAATGAGAGACTTTGATGACTCTAACTTTTTTCTTGATATTCATACATGACTTAGTGACTACTCATCCATGTTCCATGGACAAACATATCAATACCTTTATTATTGGAGATATGATCATTAGTCATTACGCTTTCAGACTCTCAATTCACAAGCTCTAGATATCATGCATTCAACTAATTTTCAAAAGAAAAACATTTTAACACTTAAATTTATGAATTTTTATTTTTTAAAAAGAGGATCTTATTTTCCTAAAATCATATATCAAATGGTACTATGTGGAAGAGCTAAAAAGCAACCATATAAACATAAACATCACACATTTCATCAATAGTAATATGAATTATTAATCTTTTATGTTATTCTCTTATCATATGTAACAAAAAGGGCTATAGAACACACCCATGTGGTCTCTAATTCCATACAATTTATGAACATAAAATTATATCAACAAACCCATATAGCAAACCAAATAAATAAGTAACCGGTTAAGATCAAGTATAATGTCCTAATATGGAAAAAAATTAACAATCCATATTATATCAAGGTAAATTCTTCAAAACTAAAAAGTCTATATAAGTTATATCATCAAAATAATAATCATTTTTCGTTGCCGAAGATAGGTATACCTTTCAAAGAAAAATATCCTAGTAAAAAAAATGAAGCACAATGGTATCAATAAGTTTAATTTCCAAAATAGTGTCTTAGTAAAACAGAAATAATGATAGAAAATTTCAATAAAAAAAGGGAAGTCGGACATTTCAAAAACAACCACACAAAAATACATTTTTATTCTTTTGCATTCAACACTAACTTTAAATAAAAAAGAATTTTGTGTACGACGATCTAAGAGTGAAAAATGGCAACATATTCTACTCTTATCACCAACTTGAACGGATTCAAGAGAAAGCTAGGCAAGTTAATAAGTTAAAATTGAAGGATATTTTAATCTTATTACAATATTTAGGATGTACTTTATTTTACCTGTAAGGGCATGGTACTTGCAATTATTTACCCATAATTGCAGTATGTAACATACTTTGCTAGGATAATGAATGGGATACTTTGCTAAGATAGTGAATGGGATTTCCCATTCGGCAAGAAAACTTTTGTACTACAAATTCATATATGTATTCAATAGTAAAGTGTTGTCTTCAAAACCAATGGTATATATCAGTGCAATTAAAACTCATTCATATGTGGTTGTAACACTTATGAGCTTAAGGAAGGATTTATCAAATAGTTTAAGGAATAAACCAACAATAGGAAATTTTCCTCTTTCTTACCCTTGAAATCATAAAGTGAACCATAAAGGGTAGCAAGTTCACCGTAACCATAAGTTTACAACCATATGACTTATATATATATATATATATATATATATATATATATATATATATATATATATATATATATATATATAGAGAGAGAGAGAGAGAGAGAGAGAGAGAGAGAGAAAGAAAGAGAGAGAGAGAGAGAGAGAGAGAGAGAGCTAGGTTCAAATGTTTTTAGCAACTATTGTGTGCATGAATGCACGAATAGGAATTTAAGAATAATTTAATCATTAAATAAATTAAAAAGGGTAAATTAGTAAATCATGACTCTAAAATTATGGTAATTTAGATAAATGGGGGATTTGATTTTAAAATTACCAAAATAAAAGGAGGAAGAACGACCATCTTCTGATCCGCTTCTTCACAATCCAACCCTAAATCACGAAAGTCATCGGCACTACCGAATTCCCAATTGGGGGCAATGTTGGTTGGTGAATCCCTGCAACCAACGAAACTAAACTCTACAATGTTTGGGCTTCCAGACGAAACTTCCATATCGGCGATACCCTCAGTCTGTTCAAGACTGAATTGGAATTGGAATTTGATTTTATGTTTGTTCACAGGTTTTCGTTACAATAATGATTCAGTGGCTGTGGTTAAAAAAATGGGTGTTCTACCATTTTCAATCAAAACCGAAGCCCCAGAACCATTTATGCTTTTTTTTTCTTCGATCGTATGGAAACCGAACACAGGAGTTGTACCCTCCTATGTAACTCATTTGATGTTGATGGTTCTGAATTGGATTTTTTTTTCATTCATGATTCATAGAAAATGTGGTGATTTAGGGAGCGCCCTTAAAGTGTTTGATGAAATGCCAAAGAGAAATACGACAGTCTTAGATTGTATTCATGGTTAGTGATGGAATCACCGGTTAATGAGGAGATACTGGTAAGTTTACATGAACTTTATTGATCTTTGATTAAGTTTTTTGAGTTGGGTTTTTGTAATTTTTTATTTTTTTCAAAAATTCAAAGACACCATTCTTTGATGGCAGAGAAGTTGTAGCTGGAAGTATTGATGATCCAATCTATGTTTATGATGTTGAAGCAAACATCTATCCTGATCATAGATTTGATGTTGAAGCAAACTGACTTTTCCTTATGTTTATGATGTTGAAGCAAACAAACATATGGGCTGATCATAGCTTTGACCTTGTTTACCTTTTTATAATATTTCCATTCTGAAAGACTAGTTTATTATATAAGAATATTATTGCTTTATTCTGATAGAATTTGTAGTTAATTAATTATATGTTTAATGTGCAGTTGTTACAAGTGTATCACTATAAAGTATTTGGCAATGAATTCGTGATAGAAATGGCTTGAAGACCTGATGGGAAACGCTCCTTGTATAAAATCATTCTCATGCAATACAATTCTGACAAAATGTCAATCTCATAGAATACTAGCATATTTTGAATTGGCTTAGAGGTCAAACATACACAAGACATCTAGAATGCTGTTATTTTTTAAGATTATATTTGTTATTCTTTCAGAATGTCTGTTATAATTCAATGAATCACAATCGTACAATGTAATTATTTGGTATATTATTAGTTCAAGAATCGATTTTGTGTATTCTTTCAGAATATATTTACTAGTTTATGGTTGACATTCTGTCATTCTGACAAAATAAAATCGAAAAATATGTTTACTACTTTATGGTTAAAATTCTATCATTCTGATAGAATAAAAATCGGATTTTTAAATTTAAATTAATTTAAAATATTTAGATTTTTAAAACTAAAGGAATTAATTATCCCTAAAAATCCGAAAATTTCCTTTATTAATATAGGTTAATTGACTAGAATGCCCTTATGCTCAAATTTGTATGATTATATGGTACATGTTATCCTATTCTACTATCATAGACCCTCAGATCATGACATTTGATTATATTCCATCGAATGGTCCAGATCTATGCATTCTGGCATACAATAGTTACTAAAAACAAAATAACTTAACCCTATATATATATATATATATATATATATATATATATATATATATATATATATATATATATATATATATATATATATATATAGAAGTAGGTTCAATGGATAATGAATAACTAGGGCAACATATGTTGAAGTCAATAATCAAGTGACATGTGTCCATTTCTTTATTCATAAGTAATGTATTATGGAAGCTATTTATATAGTTACTCCAAAGTGATGTATTATTATTTTTTCATTGGTTCCAAGACGTGTAGACCTAATAATTTTTCCATATAACTCTTCCATATATATATATATATATATATATATATATATATATATATATATATATATATATATATATATATATATATATATATATATATATATGGAAAAGTTCAATAGAGAACCATTATTTATCAAGGAATCAAGAAACCAATCCAAAGCGTCGAAATTTAAAGCGATCAACGACAAAAGGAAGGGTTGTAGACTTTTACAATGGACGCACATGCACCGGATTATAACAAAACACACTTCCTTTTTTTAGTTTAAAATTTTTTTAGGCCATGTTTTTTATCGAAAAAAAACCGAGTATATTGTTGTTTACGGTTTTTCGTCCTCTTTCCAAAGAGATCCATGATGATATATAAAAAACGAACTTTTTTTTCGAAAAAAATCCACTTCATTTTCTTTGTTTAAAAGTTAAGGTCTATTTTTTTTATAGAAAAAAATAAATATATCAAAATTCGTGTTTTTTTATACTTTTAAACATAGATTCATATTCGAGTAAAACAAAACTATGTTTCAGTTCACATTCACATTGTGAACTTTCTCAGATTTATAGTGTGCGTAATAGTAAGTCAGATTCACAGTGTGAATCTGAACTGATCGGGCTTTTTAACATTGTGAATGTTAAAATTTGAAATATTTACATTTTAGATTCACAGTGTGAATCTACACTGATCGACTTTTTTTTTTGAAATTTCTTAGATTCATAGTGTGTATAATAGTAAGTCAGATTCACAATGTGAATCTGAACTGATCGAGCTTTTTCACATTGTGAATGTTGAAAATTGAAATATTTACAGTTTAGATTCACAGTGTAAATCTACACTGTTCGATTTTTTTTTTTTTTTTTTTTTGTCGATGTTGATGTTTATTAATAGAGTACAAAAAATTAATATTTTTGGTATAATTTGTTTTTTTTAAATAAACTTAAATATTAAAAAAACTAACAAAATGAAGTGGGTTTTTTCGAAAAAAAAAACAATTTGATGTTTATATATCAATATGGATCACTATGGAAAGAGGACGAAAAAACGAGAACAACGGTATATTCGTTTTTTTTTTTGATAAAAATGGTGGCCTAAAAAGATTTAAATGAAAAAAAGAGGTGCGTTTTTTGATAAAGAGGTGGATTTTTTTGGTATAATCTGGTGTGTGTGTCCAATATAAAAGTGTACATCCATTTCTTTGGCCGTTGATCATTATGATTTCCGACACCCACGATTGGTCCTTCTTAATTATGGTTCTTTATTGGTTCTTTTATATATATATATATATATATATATATATATATATATATATATATATATATACACACACACACATAGAGAGAGAGAGAGAGAGGAAGGATCATTTGAGAACCTATAGTTTCCAAGAACCCGAGAACCAAATAAGGACCGTTAGATCAAAATAAAAAAGGGTCAAGATGATTTGTGGCATTTTTGTAAATAATTAAGGACAATAAGACACGGGGGTAAAGAAATTAAAATGAATCAAGGACATTTTAGGAATTATCTTAATTCCCTGATTACACCTCTTATTTACGTCTCTCTCTCCCCCTCTTTCATGTCATCTTCTTCACCGTCTTCCGTCTCCGTCCCTCCTCTCTTGATCGATCACTTCTACCTCTGCAACTGGTACAAATCCATCGTCATTCATCTCCAAATCATCGATGAATAATCCACGATCCAAGAGATCGATTCCGATCGGGTTCATCTTCGATTGCAGAAGTGTTCATCGAAAGCCTAAATCGTTCGGTGGTGGATCAACTAGGTACTCGTGACAAGCTGACAAATCTTTTCTCTAATTTTCCATCTTCACCTTCATCGTCTGTAATGGCACAAAATTATCAGGGCATCTGTCTCTATTCCAGACTTACATTTTGAATTTGAAAATGTATCTTAAGAAATTGTTATACTTCATCTGCAGCCGGTTTTGCTACTGAATGCTAACTAGGTTTGACATCTAAAACATCAAAATTCAGCTCTTTCTTTGGGACAGATGTTGCAGTTTACATGTTTTGTGCTTTTCTATGGTAAAAAGTGAAGTATATTTTCATAAACACTTCCATCTTTACTAGGAAATTGAATGGTTAGAAGATTTGAAATTTATGTTGGAAAGTAAAAACTAGTTTTGTTGATTGTTTAGATGTGGTAGGATCAACAATAGGAGTGACGATATTTTCAGCTATGCTAGCTTCGTGGGCCCTTACCTTCACCATCAGAGGTGAACGTCTTTTTGGGCATACATGGGATGAAATGGTAATGTATAATGTTGCTGACAAATATGGTTTGACAGGTTGGATTTAGTGATTGGAATTGGAATTGTAAAGTCTGGAATGGAATTAGAGAAGCAAGTATTTAAATTTCATCTTGTTGGCGTGACGATATTGTGTTATTTCAAACACTAATGAAATTGGATTCAAACAGTGGCCCCTTTAGGATGATTAAATTCAAATTTCAAGTCAATGTATGTAGGAATGATGTTATTCACACTTCACAGTTTTGGTTGTGTTTATGTTTCATTTCTTGTAGCTTCATTAAGAGTTTGTTTTTGGGATAATGCAGAGAATTTAGAGCTGTAACATTTCTATTAATAAAAAATGGGGAAGTCTCCTGAAAGTGGATCAAGACTGTGTTTTTTGGGAAGAACTCATCAAAATTTAATCTCTCAAAAGTAAGAAAAAGGTTACTTTTAGTACATCACTTGTATGTTCTCTTAGTATGTGATCCTGATGTCATCTAATTATTGCAGGATACTACTTCAGAAATAATAGTATCCATCACTGGTAAAACACCATCAAACAATTTTGGTGCTGGTTCAATGATCATCTCAAGTCTAGTGCGCTCTGTAATTTATTCAAGTGATCATACAGAGCTTGAAAAGACCTCAAGTGTTAACTTAATAACCGATTCACCTGAAAATGATAATGCAAATGATTATACAGAACTTGTATAATTGATTGTTGCAATTAAACCATAGAGTAGATGATAAGTTTTATAAATGATAATGCAAATAGGAGCACAACAACCAAGGTATATGAATATTATTGTTATAATCTTTTTATTTAAAAAAATGCATAATCTTTACAAACATTCTAATATTTATATTATTTTTTGGACATAAAGTAATTATATAGTGCACTAATAATCACAACTTGCTTCTTTAGTATTCTATTTTTCAATTTGTGTTTTGGAATTTAGCAAATCTCATATCGTTATAGAAAAAAATCACATGTAATTCACATATGGATCACATGTGATTCACATGTAAATCATAAGTGAATCACATATGAATTACATATGATTCACATGTAAATAACATGTAATTCACATGTAAATCAGAAGTGATTCACATTTGAATCACAAGTGATTCACATATAAATCACAAATGATTCACATGTAAATCACAAGTGATTCACATATGAATCACATGTAATCACATATAAAATCACATGTAATTCACATGTAAATCACAAGTGAATCCCATATGAGTTACATATGAATTACAAGTGATTCACATATGAATTACATGTGATTCACATGTAGATCACAAGTGAATCACAAAAGAAATACATGTAATTCACATGTAACTCACATATGAATTACATGTGATTCACATGTAAATCATATGTAATTCACATATGAATCACATGTAAATCTTATATGATATATGGATGTGCATTTTTGTGAGTGTTCTTGCATTAATCAAAATTTTTTAATTTTCTTGTAGATTTTGAAGAATTTGTGGAAAACATTGAAAATGTGAAAAGTGATAAATTGAAGAAAATATGAAAATCTTGATATGACGAAATGATAACATTGTGAATCTTTGTAGCATTTTTTATTTTTTATATTTTATTTTGTATCGAACAAAATACTTATACTATTATGTTTATAGATTGATTAATAAAAATGAGATTTTTTATGACTTACTTACGAATATTATAGTATAATAAATATGCATATATTCATTTAAAAATATTATGAATATATGCACCTAAAATGTTGATTTTTTTTGTTAAAAAAGTTAGAGTTTTTTTTTTAAATATTCTAGTTTTTTTTATATATAAATTTAGTGATTTTTAAAAAATTTATATATTTTTTGAAAAAATGCAGATTTTTTAAAAAAATTGCAATTTTTTTTAAAAAAAAATGTAGTATTTTTTTTTGAAAAACTTGCACTTTTTTTTGAAAAAAACTGCAATATTTTAGAAAAAATACAGTGTTTTTGAAAAAATTACAGTTTTTTTTTAAATTCCTATTTTATTAAAAAATATGCAGGTCTTTTAAACATAGTTTTTTTTTTCAAAAAATTTGCAGTTTTTTTTTTGAAAAAATTGCAGTTTTTAAAAAAAATCAATTTTTTTAAAAATTTATGCTTTCCAAAAAAGTTTAAAAAATTTGCAGTTTAAAAAAAACGAAAATTATTTATTTTTAATAAAAAAATCCAAAATTTTGTTCTATAATGTTAATTTGAGAACTTTTTATTAATATTTCCAATAATACAAAAAATTAAGTGGGATTGGTATGATGACGATCATACTCTTAATGATTTGATTTTAATCCACCGCTCCACCTTTAGTTCTTAGGTTCTCGGAAAACTATGAGTTTTCAACCGATCTCATCGATATATATATATATATATATATATATATATATATATATATATATATATATAACAATTTTCCTAGGTATCGTATAAATTGATAAATGTGCAAAATTATATATATATATATATATATATATATATATATATATATATATATATATATATATATATATATAGGGTTAGGTTAATTTGTTTATTACATTTATTGTGTGCTAGAATGCACCAATAAGAATTTAGTAAATTAAATAATTATTTAATTAAATAAATATAGATATTAAATGATTTCCATAATTATATGTATATTAAATTACATTTATAATTATAATTCTCTTTTTTTGAAAACTAATTAAATCCGTCATTAATGTCAGCAATAACATTATTGCAGAATGAATTCACATCTAGGTTTTTATATATGAGTTCATATTTTGTTTCAGGGCCTACTCACTTAAATTACAATAAAGTTGCATGAAATATGAAGAACAATAGTGTATTCTATTCAAATATACTCTCATTCCGCTGGAATACACTCTTATTCTTTTATATATGAATTTATTCTGAAAGAATATTATTATTGACATTAACGACGAATTTAATTGGTATCCATAAAAATGAGTTATAAGTATAGATAACATTTAATATACATATAATTAATACTAAATTTCTATTGGCGCATTCTATGACACAATAGATGTGAGAAACATTTGAACCTCTATATATATATATATATATATATATATATATATATATATATATATATATATATATATATATATATATATATATATATATATATATATATATATATATATATATATATCCAAGCACCGTTGTATTGGTGGTTGTATTTTTTTTACTTGATGGCTAGCAGTATATGGTTTGAATTAAGTTCTATTAATAAATAACGGCCGATCACAACCGCCAAATAATTGATTGTTAGATATTTTTTTGGTTAAATGTGCAAAATTATTTTTCGGTTACGTATTGTAAGCATCAAATAATATCGGGCGATGAGAATGATGGATCATGGAAATGTCAAAGGGGTGATTTTCATAATTAATTGAACGGGCACAATACATAATGGCAACTTTTACTTATTTGTGTATATAACAATTTTTATATTTTTATATTTTATTATTACTATTCTATTATAAATAAAAAAATCTTTTGTTACTAAATGACATGGATATAGTTAAATACTATCTCCGTCTTAAAATTATTATCCACAGATAAAAAAACACACAATTTAAAAGCTAACTTTATTAAATAAAATAATACTTTTACCCTTTTGTTGCATTTAATTCTATGATGGTTGTATTTAATTTAATAATAGTTTAACTAATAATGAGAGATATTTTGGGGCGGAGAGAATATAAAGCCAAGATATATATATTTCAACCTTTTTAATATATACATTTTGGTGATGAAGATATAAATACAAAGACTTTATACAGTATCACATTCAATGGATTCAATCACTACAAGAAAACAACTTTTTAAAGACACACAATACATGTCAAAAAAGGGTTAGATGACATGTAAATATGTGTTATTAAAACATGTAACAAAAATGATGATGACACACGTTTGCATGTCATAAACTTACGACATGCATTTTATAACATGCAAATGCATGTAATCTACTTTTATAACAACTTATATGGCATTCATTTACGACACATATTTACGATACATCTTGATCAAAGATGACACATCCATGCTCCATTGTGCTTTATACCTTTCCCAGGTGCTCCATACCCACTTTTAGTAGATCGGTTCCTCTGTCACTCGATCGGTTCCTTTGTCACTTGATCGATTTCTTTGTCAAATGATTCATTCCGATATCAGATGATTTTTTCCTTTATCACATGCTCCATTGAGTTCCATGTACTCCATTGATCCCAAATGCTCCATGAGAATGATACACATGCTCAAGTCACATTTAAAAATATCCACAATGACTTGAGTATCCTCTGAACTCAACCTTAAACCAAAAACTTCCTTTCCCTTCCCACCATCCATCCCTAAAGGGATTGAACTCCTGCGAACATCAACTAATTCCAAGAAAATATTGTATTACTTTGTGGGAAACGACTTTTTCAACATATCTGCTAGGTTCACTGTAGTACAAATCTTCAGTATATAGAACTTGTCTATTTCCATATTGTCACGAATGAAATTCAACCTGAAATCAATGTGCTTCGTCGTCTTATGATACATAGGATTCTTTGCAAGATTCAACGCACTTTATATGTCCTAGTACAAGACATGCTTCTCCACCTTCAAACCAAGACTCTAAATAACCTCATACAACCATATATCTTCCTTTATTCCTTCCTTTATAGACATGTACTCTAATTCAGTTCTAGAAAAAACACTATCTTGTAATGTTGACTTCCAACTAATGGAACATTCGAATAAAGTCAAAATATAAGACATCCATGACCTGCGTTTCAGCAAGTCAGCTCCATGGTCTGATTTAACATATCCAACTAAGTCGATTTTTTATTAGTTCCATACACAATGCAAACATTTTTCATTCCCTTCAAGTATTCCAAGATTCTTTGAATGCTTTCTAATGAGCCTTTCCATGATTTCTCACAAACCTACTTACTACACTAATTGAATTATCCAAATTGGGTATGGTACAGACCATTGCACACATGAGATTTCCAACAACACTAGAGTATGTAACGTTGCTCATGTAGTTCGTGCCCTCATTAGTTATGGGTATTGTAGCTCAACCAAGTTTAAAGTGTCCCGCCAAAATAGTTCCAACCAGTTTGAAATGATCAATGTAGAATGATGACAAGACTTTCTTAATGTACTTTTTTTTAAGAAATAAACAACCGCCATGCTCTTCTATTCCTTTAAATCTCCATCCCAAGTATCTTATTTGCAGCTCTCAAATCCTTTATCTCAAATTCATTCTTCAGGGTAGCATTCAAGTAATTTATTCTAGCCATGTCCTTGGCTACGATGAGCATATCGTCTATGTACAACATATATATATATATATATATATATATATATATATATGTGTGTGTGTGTGTGTGTGTGTGTATATATATATATATATATATATATATATATATAGGAATAAGGTGTCAGTTCCTTTAAGTAACACAGTTATAAAACTGGATCTGAGTGTAGCAATATGAGGTCATGAATGAATCAAACCCCTTGAAACATTTCCTTAGGCACTACTTCAAGACATAAATGGATTTCTTTAGCAAACATACATGATCCATCTTAGAATCAAGAAACCCTTCTGGATGGGAAATGTAAATCTTCTCTTCTAAATTCCAATAAGGAAATTCACTTTTTCACATCAAGTTGTTCAAGATCCAAATCAAATGTACTCACCATAATAAAAAGAACCTAAATCATCTTGTGCTTCACGGTCGGTTAGAACACCGCTTGATAGTTGATTCCTTCCTTATGAGAAAACCCGTTTGCCACCAACCTTGCCTTGTTGGTTCTAGTCTTTAAATCAAGCAAGTGCCACAAGGAATCTTCAAATGCTTCGTATACCAATCTACTGTGATTCAGAGAGTGTCATTTCGATTTTACATAGTCCTATTCAGCACTCCAAGACGAAACATATGGAAATGCGGTATCACTTCATCAAGGATCACATCCTTAAAGGTAACATTGAACTTATCTTTGTTCCCACACATGAAGAAATAGCTGATGTTTTCACCGAAGCACTTGATTCCACTAAACTAAATGGATTTTTAGAGATGTTAGGAATGATAGACCCTTATCCTTAGTTTTTATTGAAAGGATATATGACAAGGACTTCAAAGTCTTGACATCTATCAAATAGGTATGTTTCATTCATAATGTCACCATAATATCTTTGAAGCACACTTATTTGTCTTTGTTTTAAATTTTATCCTTTTTAGTCTACCTACTGAGCACAAAATTCATAAATGCCTTCTCAGAAATTTTGTTCACTGAAGACTATTTATGATCTATGTACTCTCCGGGTCGATTTATTGTTTTTATGTTTGACCTTGTGATCAAGTTACTTTCCAGTTCCATATCATACCATAGTCTTAATCCTCAGTCATACCACAATTCTTCCTTCAAGAACACGGAGTTACTTTCTCTATTAGAAGTAAATAAAGTTTCAAGGGTGTGTTATTTAATGAATCGGATCAATCAAAGTGTTTTCAAAGGAATTTTTTTATTAACTTTCATTAAATACATTCTTATCCCTATTTATCTTTTCAAAAACTGTCCTTTTTCTTCTAAAATAAATAAAGGAGATTTGTCTTTTCTTAAAAGTGATTTTCTAAACCCAAACTGATATGACAATGCACTTATCAACCGTCAGTCGATTTTCATTCCCATTACCTATCAAGTCTGGTAGTTTTCTTACCCAAAATCCCACATTTACCCACTAAATATTCACATTCATTAAATATTTTTGTTATCTCATTTAATGATTTTCTTTTCTTCAAAAATATTTTTATTAAAATAAATTTAAATGGTGAAAACCCAAAGGTTTTCACAGCTATGAAAATAATTTCTCGTTTGAAATTTGGTTTCAAATCTAGAGATTTAAAAACCCTCTATTTCTTTCCAAGAAAGATTTACGTTTTTTGAACCCTAATCGATGAACTTCATATTTTCCCTTTTTCCAAAAATATTTCTGCAAGTTATAAAATATTTTTTCAAACAAAACAATGGCGAAATCGGGTGCATCCAATTGCAACAAGCAACTATCGAGCCATCTTTCAAGATCACCATCACTATGATCCAGCCATCAAGCTCTTAATTAGACACATGCCAAAGCAACCATTATTCAATACCTTCGACTCTGTTGCAGACACTGTTCTTGTAATATCCCAAAATTTGAGCCAAAAATTTTGTTTTTAATTAAGTGATTTATAAATGTGTTTATAAAAACATTTCCAAGATCATGTCAATACATAAAATGATAATATCATGTTTCAAACCAAATCATCTTGAAGTAACAAAATGTCATAGTACAATCCCAGAAAACTCTAAGCGGAAACCATGTGTGTGTGATGTGCTGCTACACCGCCGGCTCCTTCCCCCTTAGACGAAGAGGTACCTGAAATCAAAAACTAAAACTATAAGCACAAAGCTTAGTGAGTTCCCCCATCATACCACATACCATACAATCCCATAACATACATATTGTCGGACAATTCTAGGGCGCCCTTCCTACCCATGTCGGGCTATTCTGGGGTGCTGACCTACCCACGTCCAGCCATTATGGGGTGCTGACCTACCCATGTCATGCCATTCTGGGGTGCTGACCTACCCATGTCAAGCCATTATGGGGTGCTAACCTACCCATGTCATGCCATTCTGGGGTGCTGACCTACCCTCTGATCTATCTCAGCTGAACACAGGGACTATTTCACCCCTACTACTAACACATAATATCTTATCATAATCATGATGTCAGACATATCTGGGGTGTCCGACCTACCCATTAGTCCTAGCGACCGAATTGGGGACTAGTCCCTCTTCTAGTGATACTATCTCACATAACATAGCAACTAGCAAACTAGCATACTCACATATCTAGCGATCTAGCATACTCACATATCCAACAATAACATACCAGAAAATTATCACAAAGATAATCATCCCAACTAACAATTACTAGTGGGCCGACCTTGGTGCCTTAGACCCACTTCTACTGGAAGGTAACTCACATCGATGTCATGTAGTGTCTAAACTGTCCTCAGCATGAAATTCGGCTCACCTCGACTCCTCAATAACTACATGACAACCCTTATATGTTATCAATTTGTACCCACAATCCCTTCAAGGGTTAACTTGAATCCAAGTCAAAGTCAAAGTCATGGTCAAACCCTGGTAAGGTCAACTTTTTTGTTGTCCAGACTCGCCGAGTTGGTCTGCCAACTCGCCAAGTCCCTTCGTCCATATAATACTACAAACCCGACCCCACTCGTCGAGTCTAGCAAGAGCTCGATGAGTTCACCTTCAACAACACTTCAGTCAATCTTCAACCGAATCGGTGAGTTCTTCCTTGAACTCGTCGAGTTCATCTTCAGCATGTGAATGCGTTTAGTCTATGACTCGCCGAGTTGTAATAACAACTCGTCGAGTCCATCTTCAAAGACTGGGATATTGCCTTGGACTCGCCGAGTCTATTCTAGCACTCGTCGAGTCCCATGATTTCTAGGTGCAAGGCAAACCCCAAGCAGGTTGAGTGTTCCTTTCATTCAACCAAAACCATTTTAGAAGACGTTTTTGGGGAAAAAGTGTCTGGACTCGCCAAGTCACCCAAGTGACTCGCCGAGTCCCTCCTTGGCCAATACTATACAGTCGATTTCAGTGGGACTTAACACACCAAAACCATAGATCTGGCCTCCTAATGTCCATTATACACGTAAATTTCCAAACTTGGTACGCATGCAAGGGGGTCTTTGGCTCAAAAAGCCATAAAAGATGGCCTCCAAGGTGCATGGGGTGTTCAGGGTAGCAAAATGGGCACCTTTGTGCCATAAAACCCCCAATAGACCTGAATCTAAAGCATACACTGACTTCCAAAACTTAATCCCGAATACAACCTCTCTAGGGCTTAGAAAGACCAAGGAAAAAGCCTAAAAATCAAGATCTATAGACAAAGGTTCAGGTTCATACCTCCAATAAGCTGAAAATGAGCCCCAAACTCTGGATCTTCATTTTTCCCCTTGGTCTCACAAGCTCCTTTCCTCTTCTCAAGCTTCACAATCCACTAAAAACACCAAAATGGCCTTAGAACACACAAAAACGGCTAGGGTTTTGATATGATGTCTTCTAGGAGTATATGGGATGATAGAGGCTGAGATAAGGTGTTTAAATAGGGTGCAAACCCTCAATTTAGGGTTTTACCCAAACAGCACCTACTCGCCGAGTCAGTCTTCCGAAACGTCGAGTAGGTCACTTAAACTATCCGCGGATCTCGACTCGACTCGCCGAGTTGGGCCTCCAACTTGTCGAGTCCTAGAGAAAAACACAAGAAATGCTTGAATTAACTGCGTACCAGGAATTGGGTGTTACAAATCTCCCCCACTTATCTTAGACTTCGTCCTCGAAGTCTGCTCCTCGATCCTGAAAAAGCTCGGGGGTAATGTTCCCTCATCTCATCCTCCGGCTCCCAGGTCCATTTCGAGCCCTTTCGGTGCTGCCACTGCACCTTTACTGGCTCCACTCTCTTGTTCCTCAGATCCTTTGAATTCCAGTAAAGGATTGCCACTGGTCGTTCGATATGTTTCAGGCTATCATCAACCTGAATATCCTCCAAAGGCACCACTGCCGAATCGTCCACTAGACACTTCCACAACTGGGAGACATGAAAAGTGCTATGAATCTGACTAAGTTCGGTTGGCAGATCCAGCGTATATGCCACCTTGCCCACCCGACTATAACCCTGAAGGCTCCAATATACCTGGGGCCCAGCTTGCCCCACTTTCTGAATCGAATAACGCCCTTCCAAGGTGACACTTTCATGAGTACCATATCCCCGACCTGGAACTCCAGGTCCGACCGACGCTTGTCAGCATAACTTTTCTGCCGACTCTGAGCAGTCTGAAGCCTGCTTCGAACCTGCAGGATCCTTTCCGTAGTCTTGTGTACCACTTTGGTACTCCCCATGACTCTCTGCCCAACCTCTCCCCAGCATATCAGAGTCCTGCACTTCCTCCCATACAACATCTTGAAAGGAGGACGGTTAATACTCGCATGATAATTATTGTTATAGGAGAACTCAGCTAACGGAAGGTAAGTATCCCAACTACCTCCGAAGTCTAAAACACACACCCGCAACATATCCTCTAGAGTCTAGATGGTCCGCTCGCTCTGACCATCTGTCTGTAGGTGAAAGGCGGTGCTAAAATGCAGTCGAGTACCCAGCTCATCATGAAACTTCTTCTAAAACCTGGAAGTGAACCGCACATCCCTGTCTGAAATCACTGAAACTGGCACCCCGTGCCGCGCCACTACCTCCCGGATATAGATGTCGACCAACTTTTGGTCAATCGATCAACGATGACCCAAATCGAATCCACTCCTCGCGCGGTCCTGGGAAGCTTCGTAATGAAGTCCATAGTAATATCCTTCCACTTCCACATCGGGATATCCAACGGCTGGACCTTGCTGTGAGGTCTTTAGTGCTCAGCCTTGAACTTCCTACAGGCCAGGCACCTCTCCACGAACCAAGCTCCATCCCTCTTCATACAAGGCCACCAATAATCAAGACAAAGATCCCTGTACATCTTTGTCGCCCTGGGATGGATAGAGAACCTGGGTTTGTTCAACTCTGACATCAATACCTGGTGCACACCCCCATGATAAGGGACCCACACCCTACGGTGAAGAGTAAACAATCCTAGGCTATCATAGTCGACGGAGGAAACCTGACCTACGATTCGCTCGCTCTTTCGATGTTCCTCCTTCATGGCCTCCAGCTGGGCCTTCCGAATCTGCTCCAACAACGGAGTCACAACTGTCATCCTCAGACGGATATCCCTAATCAGCGCTGCCTTGCGGCTAAGCACATCGGCCACGACATTGGCCTTCCCCGGGTGGTAGAGGATCTCGCAATCATAATCCTTCACCACATCAAGCCACCGACGCTGCCTCATATTCAGATTTGGCTGGTGCATGAGATACCTCAGGCTTTTGTGGTCCGTGTAAATGGTACAACGAACCCTATAGAGGTAATGGCACCAAATCTTGAGGGCGAAAACAATAGCCCCCTGCTCCAAATCGTGTGTCGGATAATTCTCCTCGTGAGGCTTCAGCTGCCTCAAAGTGTAAGCTATAACATGCCCCCTTTGCATCAATACCACGCCCAAACCCAAGATGAACGCATTGCAGTATACAACAAAATCCTCCATGCCCTCCGGCAGGGCTAAGATTGGCACCTCACACAATCTCTGTCTCAATGTCTCAAACGCAGCCTGCTGCTCAGGCCCCCAATGAAAGACCACGACTTTCCTTGTCAACCGGGTCAAGGGAACGACTATGTTGGAGAAGTCCTGAATGAATCTCCGATAGTAGCCTGCTAGTCCCAGGAAGCTCCGAATCTCATATGGAGACCTCATAACCTCCCACCTCATCACGACCTCCACCTTGGCCGGATCAACCAAAATCCCATCCTGGTTGACAAGGTGCCCAAGAAACTGCACCTCGCGCAACCAAAACTCACACTTGGAGAACTTTGCATACAAGCTCTCCCTCCTCAAAGTATCAAGAACCTCCCTCAAGTGCTCCTCATGCTGCTCTCGCATCTTGGAATAAACCAAGATGTCATCGATGAAAACTATCATAGACCGATCCAACATCGGTCTGCACACGCGGTTCAAGATATCCATGAACGCGGGAGGAGCATTAGTGAGCCTAAAAGGCATCACCACGAACTCATAGTGGCCATAACACATCCGAAATGCAGTCTTCTGCACATCCTCCTCTTTGACCCTCATCTGATGATACCCTGAATGCAAATCGATCTTGGAGAACCAAGATGCTTCCTGTAGCTGGTCAAAGAGGTCATCGATCCTCGGAAGTGGGTAATGATTCTTCACCGTTACCTTATTCAGCTCCTGATAGTCTATACACATCCAATGCGACCCGTACTTCGTCTTCACAAACAGAATCGGGGCTCCCCAGGGTGAACTGCTCGGTCTAATGAATCCCTTGTCTAACAGCTCCTGCAGCTGTGTAGACAACTTCTGCATCTCAGGAGGAGCCAACCGATACGGTGCCTTGGCTACTGGAGCCGCACTAGGGACTAGGTCGATCCTGAACTCTAACCGCCTCTCCGGAGGTATCCCAGGCAACTCCTCGGGGAATACATCCGCAAACTCTCGTACCATGGGCACATCGCCCACCGTCGCCTTACCCGCCTCCCGAGTATCCATAACATAGGCGACAAACCCTGTGCAAACCTGCTGAAGGTAGCGCCTAACTCTCGTTGCTGAACATAAAGTTGGTCCTTGCTGTGACCTCTCGCTCTGAATCACCAGCTCCCCCCCCCCCCCCCCCCGACTTGGGGTGCCCAAGTGGGGTCCTGATCTGCACCAACTGATGCGCGCAGTCAGTCACTACCCCATTGGGGCTTAGCCAATCCATACCAATAATAACCTTTTCCCCTGCAAAGGTATAGGAACCAGATCTACCAGATAACGCTCCTCGAACAGCCTCAAAACACAATCTCGGTAGACCTCTGATGCTCACACTGACCAGTCGTCTGCAATCTCGACCTCTAGAGGGCAATCCAGTATGCCCGAAGACTCAAGAAACTTCTTGCTAAGCGCAAGAGAGACAAACGATCGGGTAGCACCCAAATCGAACAATACCTAAACTGGATACCGTTCACATGGAACGATCCTAAATGTAGCATATACATAGCATATCAGAATCACAGCGACATAATATAAAAGCATAAGAAAGAAATCGTACTCGTCACCACATCTAGTGCAACGCGTGCCTTCTCGGCTATCAACTAAAAAGCGTGGCTCCACACCACAGGAGCCTCTACATTGGCCTTCAGGCCATCCATAACCTGTGCTGATGTTGGGGTCGACGCCGCCGCTGGCCCTGATGCTGTCGTTGTTGTCAATCTAGGGAAGTTGGCCTTCTTATGGCCCTTCTGATTACAATTGAAGAAAATCAGGTCTGACATCTGCACTGTGGATCGGGGGCAGTATAATCCCAGCCAAAGTGTCCCATCTTGCCGCACTTGTAGCAGCCTGACGATCCCGCTCTACAAGCTCCTTCATGTAGCCTGCCCCATTTCCTGCATCAGCTCTGGCCCGGCTGGCCCTTCGACCTAACGTCGGATCCCTAGGGTTTCTTTCCCGAAACCCCTGTCACCTGCTCAGTCTCTACTTTCCTCTTTCGGACGTGCTCCAAATTGAGCTCCCTCTCCCGTGCCCTGACAATCATGGACTCTAGGATCGGGCAGGCTGAATAGTTGACATGCTCCCGAATATCAGCCCTCAACATATCATGATAGCGGGTCTTCTGCATCTCCTCATCCCCTGCATACTGGGGTACCAACAGGGCCATCTCCCTGAACTTGGCGGTGATCTCCACCACTGTCTCAGTCGTCTGTCTCATATCCAAAAACTCTTTGCCCAGTTGCTGAAGCTCCACAGCAGGCGCAAACTCAGCCCTGAATCTGGTCAGGAAATCTGACCACGTCATAGCCTCAACTACTAGGGCTCCCAACGAGTCACCAACCGACTCCCACCAGTCTCTAGCTCTATCCCTCAGACATCCCTCAACAAAGTGGACCTTCGACCCTTCTGGGCAGAAGCTCATCAACTGCGCAGACTCAATGTCTGTGATCCATCTCCTGGCAGCAATGGGGTCCTTCACCCCGTGAAAATTTGGCACACCACTCCCTATGAAGTCCTTAAAGGATAGTGTGCGCGTACCCGCCTAGCCAGACACCAAATCACTCCTAAATGCTCGGAGGCGATCCTCCATCAGCTCGATAATCCCATCCTCGATCGACCCGAAAATAACCAGGGTCGACTCAAGGATACCTCTCGTGATCTCAGACGCGATGAACTCGCGTAGCCCATCATCCACCTGCTCGGATCTTGCCCCCGAGCCTGATCCTGATCCTAAACCAGATCCTGAGCCTCCTGCTCTATGTCGTGTGACCACCGTATAGAAAATAAACTTGTAAACGTCAGGATCATACGTACTCCCTAGAGGTCTCACACGCTCCCCCGGTTTCCTGGTTCCATCTCGACCCTCCTTGACTCGAGTACGGATCCTCTACTTTCAGTAGTACGGGCCCATACTACCTTCCACATCTATCTGTACTTTCCTCAAGGATTGCCTCAACTTCACCAAGTCCCCTTACCAATGTCCCTTTTCGACTGATCTCATCCTAGGCTTTCCTAGGGCACCCTCCGACCTACTCTTCGCGATCAGCTACACTAGGAGTCCCTACCTTCCTTCCCTAACTAGCTCGCGAATATTGTTACATATCCGCCCACTAGTTAGTTAATGTTAGCCGAGACCCCTTAGTACAAAGCAAGCAGTATTCGTGCATTGAGTAACCACATCAGGCATAACCTAATCAGGCTATCCTACCGTTGGCTAAGTCGCCCTAGCATAGAGCTCAAACAACAGGCATTCAAGGCATCCTCCTAGATCCTCAGCCCTAATCTAGCATGCAGTTCTCAGAATCATATATCAGGCATACAAGGCATCCTCCTAGATCCTTAGCCCTAATCTAGCATGCAGTTCTCAGAATCATATATCAAGCATACAAGGCATCCTCCTAGATCCTTAGCCCAAATCTAGCATGCAGTTCTCAGAATCATAAATCATACACACAACATAACAAGTATGGGTATCTTGGGGAAAAGTTACTTGAACTCGGCTGGTTGCACGCATCACACACCTTGTGCTTTCTCAAAATTCTTTATCTTAAAATTTTAGAAACTGTTTTCTTTGTGGAAAATCTCTTAGTCCTTCCATTTGAGTCCAGACACCCCGAGGGTGTGTCCGAATCCCTCAAACCAGGGCTCTGATACCAACTTGTAACATCCCAAAATTTGAGGCCAAAAATTTTGTTTTTAATTAAGTGATTTATAAATTTGTTTATAAAAACATTGCCAAGATCATGTCAATACATAAAACCATAATATCATGTTTCAAACCAAATCATCTTGAAGTAACAAAATATCATAGTACAATCCCAGAAAACTCTAAGTGGAAATCATGTGAGTGTGTGATACGTTGCTACACCGCTGGCTCCTTCCCCTTTGAAGGGTCCAATTAGTGGTTTGGTCTAGGCTTTCCATGTAATAGGTTCTTTTGGTCATTTGATAGCTTATAGTATTTTTCTTGGAGTTTACACTCACTGTAATGAGTTTATGGCCGTAAGCCTGTTTACGGCCGTAAAACCAAGGCCGCCCATGATAGTATATATAGAGGTATGCTAGGTCTTTTGTGGTTGTTGATGCCTCGGTATTCTCAACTCTTGTAAACTGCAAGTTGTACCAGACGTGAATCTAATAGAAAAGCATGTGCAAGCTTATTTGATTCACTATTCTACTCATTCTTATTTGATTAACTGATTGTATTTGCTGTTGATCACTGGTAAGATTCTTTCAGGACCTTACAATTGGTATCAGAGCAAGACCAGCGTCAAAAGCACTCTACAATCGATTTTGGACCGGGTTCTCATCTGTTTGCGACTAAAAGTTGGTGATTACTGCAAAAGGGTTCTCAATTTCGTCAAAAATCTGCAAATTCTCTCAAGTTTAAGAGCTTACGGCCTTAGCTTATGGCCGTAATCTCAGTTTACGGCCGTAAATTCTTCGAAGTTCTTGTACCGTAAATTGTGTTCTTGGGCCGTGAATAAAGAGTATTCATAACCAGAAACTGATTGTTCTTGGACCGTGAACTTTAGACCGTAAACACTTTACGACCATAAACTCGGAGTTTACGGCCGCAAACTTTCATATGACCGTGAACTCTGTTTACGGCCATAAATATTGTTTTGCCTGTGTTTGACCAAAAGCTTAATTTAATCGTAAATAACTTAATTTCTGTTTCATATTAATTAAATAATAATAATGGATTCTCAAAGTCAAACAAACCACCACGAGCTGGATTCAGTTATGGGCACAACCACCCGAATTCCTAAACTCCTATCCGCTGAAGGTTTCCCAGAATAGAAGTATAGAATTGAGCAGTACATAAAAATGAAGGACTTCAAAATCTGGAGAAGCAAAATAAAAGATCATGTCAGAATAACCACTACTATTTTGGGGCAAGTGGTTGACAAGAAGATGGAAAACTACATTGATGAAGACTTTGAGAAGGTTGAAGAGCAAGAAAAAGCTTTGGCCACCTTGACCATGGCAATATCTCCACACATTGCTCAAGGTTTTAGGGAGTACACTTCTGCTAAGGCTTTGTGGGAAGCCCTAATTGAAATTTATGAAGGGAACGAAGATATGAGGGAGAGTCACCAAGATATGCTGCGACAACGTTTCAATATGTTCAACTACGTTCTTGGAGAAACCCTTGAAGCACAGCTGCAGCAGTTCACATCTCTTAACACTGAAACGACCGTAGCCGGGATTTTCTATACAAAGTCTGAGATAAACAAGAAGCTACTAAATGCTCTCCCAAAGTCTTGGGACATGAATGTAGATGTCATCAAGAAGACTAAGGATCTTAGCCGGCTCTATCTTGCTGAAGTAATGGCTGTTATCAAGGCCTGTGATATTGATGACAAGCAGCGAGAGATCAACCATATGAACTCATACTCATCTATGAACCTTGGAATCTCTTCTAACAATGCTCGTTCATCTCTCACTTTTTCTTTTGCAGGTCAATCATTTGCTACTCAGCAAGCTCAGGTTCAGTCCTTCCCCACTCCATCAGCTTCCTCTGCATCAGCCATGCTTCTCTCTCATAACCAATCGTTTGTGGCTGCTCAAGTTGCTTCCTCCTCCAATGTGTCTTCTTCTTCAAAAGGAAAGGAGGTTGATGAAAATCTCGCTCTCTCTACAGGGCTTGTCAATTGCTACAATGCACTCGTAGCTGGAGATCTTCCACCCCAACTATCATTTGCCGATCTTGATCAGATTCACCCTAAAGACGTTAAAGAGATGGATATTACATGGCAAATTGCCATGGCAATTTTCAGGGCAAAACAGTTTGCTAAGAGGACCGGAAAGAACAACTGGGGGATGAGTGCTGACAAGAAGGTTGGGTTCAGCAAGGGAAAGTTGCAGTGTTTCAACTGCCACGAGCCTGGGCATTTTGCTCGTGATTGTCCACAGCCAGACAGAAGATTAAATAATGATAGGACAATAGCTGCAGTTGGGAACAATCGAAGCGGTGCTCAGGTCAACAATGAGAAGGCTATGGTTGCACAATCGTTTGGCTGGGAGGATCAGATGCATGCCTTGAACTTATCTAGACCTGAAAATGCCCACCTGGCACTGGTTAGTGATGATGCTCCGGCAGAGATTGTTGCAGCTGAAGATCAAATGATGGAGCTGCAGTTTGCGTTGATGGTATCTTCTTCTCATGAACCTAATAAAAACGAGGTAAGTCTACCCTCATGCTCTCAAGCTTGTATTGATTATGTTAAGATTCTGCATGAGAAAATTGGGACATTAGGTAGCAAAGTAGAGAACCTTAAAAATTCTCCGTGAACTTAACGACTCACTAAAAAGGGAAGTAGAAGATCTTAGATATGAAGGTTACCAACTCAGAAAAGGTCAAAAACCTCTTAAAGCCCAATTAGAATCTAAAAAAAAGGACTTTAGGAGACTTCAGGAAGACTATAGTAATAAATGCGAAAATTATGACTATATAATGAAACATAACACTGAACTAGTGGCCGAAATTGAATCATTAAAGGGCAAATTTGAAACTGCTGATTTTGAATTTAGAAAATTTGATGTATCGAGTGAGGTAGTTGCAAATATGATAGACCACTGCATGCAATTTAAAAGAAATCAGTCAAAGGGTCTAGGGTATAATCAAGTGCCTCCTCCATACATATCAGTTTCAACTCCTGTCTAAAGAAGAGATTGCCAATGAACCATTCATGGTTTATGGCAAGCCATCTGGTTTTCTTTTGGGAGGATTTATTAATGTTGAAAGTACTAACATTTCTACTTCTCTTGCAGATCAATCCTTGAATCAGTCAAAGCATGAAGTTCAAGGATCTGTTTCTGAAAATAAAACTGAGTCTGAACCTGAAGTTTTAGTTTTAAATAAAGACAATAATTTTTCTGATGTTTCAAGTGACAATATTTTTTGTGGTGTTTCTGTTTCTTCTGATACTGTTATGAATGGTTTTAAACTGTCTAATACTAGTTTGAATAATTTGGTTGACAATTCTAATGTTTGTGATGATAATCTTGAAAAACCACCAGTTTCACAATCTTCTCCATCTAATGTACCCTCACTTGTCTCACAACTTAATTCTTGTTCTTGTTCTTGTGAGAGAAGCAAGGTTGTTAGTATGGAAAACAAATCCGGTCAATGTAGTACAAGTTATAACAATAACAAACAGATTTGTTTTAATTGTGGTATTGGTGGTCATATAGCTAGAAATTGTCTAAATTGATTGGAAAAATGATCGGTGTAGAAAATGGGCTGTTTTTCAAAAACATAAAAAGATCCTTCATAACAAAGTCTTAAGCAGTTTGCCAAAACCGAGCATGGCCAAGCCAAGGTCGGTTTCGTCAAGAAGCAGCAGTGGGTCTTCAACTAATTCTAGTAGAAAACCTAAATTCTTCAAGAAAACTGATAAACATTCGATTTCAAAACCAAACGGGACTGTTATAAAACCTAATTATCAATGGTTGCCCAAATTAGCTTCCAATTTATCATCTGTGTCCTCTGAAAAATCCGTAAATGATAATAAATCTGAGAAGGCAACGGGACCACCCAGGAAAATAATGACCTGGGTTCCCAAATCTAATTAAACCCGCACATCATGCAGGGACAGTTGCAGGGGAATGTCGTCAGACCCTGGTTCGTCGACAGCGGCTGCTCCCAGCATATGACATGAGATATCACCCAACTGCACAACATTCAATCCTTTAATAGGGGATACATCTCCTTTGCGGATGGAGAAGGTGGAAAAATCACTCAAAGAGGTACTATCACAAATGGGGTTTTGAGTTTCGAAAATCTCAACTTTGCTCCGGAATTGAAGCATAGTTTGTTGAGTGTGTCTCAGATATGCGACAAAGGCTATTCTACACATTTCACTAAGAAGGAATGTATGATTATCAAGCCAGGCTTTGTCATTCCAGAAGAGTGGATTCTTGTAAAATCTAAAAGGGATGGGAATGCCTATATCATTGATATGAATAGCAATCTTCCAGAACAAGTTACGTGCCTCTTCTTAAAGATTTCCGAACAAACTGCAATGCTGTGGCACATAAGACTTGGTCTTGCTAACGCCAAGAACTTGAATCGTCTTGCAAAGAATGAGATGGTCTGTGGTTTGCCTGTCAAGGACTTTATCATGTTTAAGAAGTGTGTGTTATGGTCCCAAGGTAAGCATCATAGAAAACCACACCTGCTAAAACAGGTCAACTCAAATAGTCAGATGCTTCAATTACTACATATGGATCTGTTTGGACCAGTAAATGTTCTCAGCATTAACATAAATTCGTATTTTCTAGTCGTGATTGATGATTTCTCATGTTTAACATGGGTTTTCTTTCTATCCAATAAAGCTGAAGTTGCTGATCTGATTAAGAAATTCATTGTGTTAATTGAAAACCAAACTAACAACAAGGTGAAGGCGCTTCGTACTGAGAACGGAATAGAGTTTAAGAATTTTGTTCTCGATCACTTCTATCCCAGAAAAGGGTATTATGTGTCAATACAGCTTCGCTCACACACCCCAACAAAATGGTGTTGCTGAGAGGAAAAACAGAACTTTGAAAGACATTGCAAGGACGATGTTGTGTGACTCTAAACTGCCAGTCTTCTTTTGGGCTGAGGCGATAAACACTGCTTGCTACGTTCAGAATCACGTGTTGATCAACAAAGCTCAAATGAAGACTCCGTACGAGATTATATATGGTCACAAGCCTTCAGTCAGTCATTTCCGTGTATTTGGCTGCCCTTACACCCTTCTTCACTTAGAGTCCAACCCAAAGTTCAATGCCAAAGCCGATGACTGTTACTTCATAGGGTATGCTGCTCGCACCGCCTATCGGGTCTAACAAGAAGACAAAGCAAGTTGTAGAATCGTATGACGTGCACTGGTTGGAAGAAAATGAGACAGATGCTCGAGTAGGTCCGGATTGGTTGTTTGATTACACATCTCTGTTCAAATCTATAAATGTATCTTCAGGTAGCTCATCTGGATCTATCTCTGGTTCGAAGAATGTTTCTGAAGACGAAGACGAAGAAGTTGTATATAGACGTCCAATCTTCACAACCTGAGGGGGAGACTCCTGCTTCGCCCGAGGGGGAGTCATCTGTACATCCTGATAGTCCGAAATCTCCAGTTCAGAATACTACTCCTGATGCTGAAACAACACCACTCACTCTTATAGAAAGAGACTTCATGTCCAAAGACTCTTCCGCTGCTACTTTAACATTTATGGAGCTACTCTTTCCTGAAGACTTTTCAAATGAGTTTGTGGCAGATTCGTCTGGCGTGGCTCAATCAGCAAATGAGGGAGGTGTCAATATTCACAATCTTCCTGTCTCGCTTAATGACATCAGCCAGGAAATACCCTCAAGGATTCAACGTGATCATCCGATCGACAACATCATTGGTCAGCTGGGCGACAGTGTTAAAACCTGAAGTCAGAGTGGAGATGTCAATGCCTGTCTTTACTCTTGCTTTATTTCTCAAATAGAGCCCAAGAATGTTGAAATGGCTATGAATGAGCCCAGCTGGGTAGATGCAATGCATGAAGAGTTACATCAATTTGAAAAACTTGGGGTTTGGAAGTTGGTTGAGTTACCGAAGGGCAAAAAGTCTCTTGACACACGATGGCACTATCGAAACAAGTAGGATGATTCATGGGTTATAGTGCAGAACAAAGCTAGATTGGTGGTTCGCGGGTTTCGACAGGTCGAGGGTCTTGATTACACTGAAGTTTATGCTCCAGTAGCTCGCTTGGAGGCTATTCGTATCTTCCTACATGAACTTTACCGTTTACCAAATGGATGTCAAGACCGCCTTCTTGTATGGCAAGGTTAAGGAAGAAATCTACGTTAATCAACCTCCTGGGTTTGTTGACTCAAAGTTTCCTAATCATGTCTACAAGTTGGACAAAGCATTGTATGGGTTACATCAAGCTCCTCGAGTGTGGTATGCAACTCTGACAAAGCACTTGCTCGCTCATGGTTAATCTCGTAGCACTATCGATCAGACTTTATTTATCAAGAATGTCGGTAATGATCAGATACTTGTGCAAATCTATGTTGACGACATTATATTTGGGTCAACCAGTCCGCAGCTCTGCAAAGAATTCGAAGGTGTTATGAAAAATAGGTTCGAAATGAGTTCGTTGGGGGAAATGACCATATTTTTGGGGCTTCAGGTCAAACAAAATTCAACTGGGACCCTGTTACATCAAGCCAAGTATGTGGAAGATATTCTCGAGGAGTTCGGGTTTCACGACGCAAAATCTGCATCGACGCCAATGGCTGAAAGACCTCTCCTGACTCCAGATCCTGATGGCGAATCTATAGATCAGACGCTCTACAGATCGATGATCGGATCGCTGATGTATCTTACTCAAGCCGACCTGACATCATGTTTGCAGTTTGTCAATGCGCACGTTATCAGGCTAATCCTAAACTTTCACATCTTATTGCTGTCAAAAGAATTTTTCGGTATATCAAAGGTAGCCCAAAATTGGGTCTTTGGTATCCGAAGAATTCTGAATTTGACTTATATGCTTTTGCTGACAGTAATTATGGAGGCTGTAAGCTTGACAGGAAATGTACCTCGGGAGGGTGTCAATATCTAGGTGACAGATTAGTGTCGTGGCAGTGCAAGAAACAACACACTGTTTCAACCTCAACAACAGAGGTGGAATACGTTGATGCATCTGCTTACTGCTCTCAAGTTATCTGGATCCAACATCAGCTGTTGGACTACGACTTGAATTATTTAGAAACCCCCATTTACCGTGATAATGCGGCCGCAATCCAAATTGCCAAAAATCCAGTCCAACACTCTAAAACCAAGCACATCGATATTAAAATTCATTTTATCAGAGACTGTTATGAACGTTCGCTAATCCGGCTGGAACAGGTTCCCACTGCTAATAATGCGGCAGACCTGTTCACTAAGCCCTTTAACAAAGCTCGCTTCGATGTGCTTGTGGGATTTCTGAAAATGATTCGTTTTGAGGATTAATTTTTTTTTTCTATATTTCTTTTCTTAATTCTTCTAAAAATTTTTAAATTTGTTTTGGTTTCTGTAGGTAGGTTAATTTAAATTTGCGCATTTCATTGTATTTTTATTTTCACTCATGCACAAATTTAGGGGGAGAAAAATCCAAAAATCCAAAAACAATAAAAAATTCATAAAAAATCCAAAAACAATAAAAAAAATCCGGAAAATTAAAAATATTGCTGATAGTCTTGTTTGCAGGTGTTGTGACGGGAAATAAAATTAGGAAGTGTTAACGGGAATCTGAATCTGCATAACGTACCTAAATTGAATCGTCTACGCTCTGTGCTCGATGCGCTGGTAGGCACGAAAGATTTTAAATGGACTTGACTAGGGAGAGTTGAACCTAATAAATTCAAGGAATTGACAAACATTGACCTAGTTAGATCCGTTTAGCTTGAAAATACAACGCTCGGATAGGTTGAGCAGAGAGATATACACGGGAATCTACTGGTCACACTTAACCCTTATCTAGAACTGTGGATTTACTTTTCCTCGATGTGCGGATTCTGTCCTTAATTCTGGTTGGATGGGGTGACTGGGGAATTCCGATAAATTAGGTCTATAGAAGGTTATTTTCTATCTTTCTGTCTGTTAGTCATATGTTGCCTCCTCTACGTAATCGAGAGATCCGACCTGGACTGTAACATATGCAATTCTATCTCTCTGCATATTCTCTCTATGCAATTCTTTCTGTCTGTTAGACATATACTGTCTCCTTTGTGTGACTCAAAATCCGACCTGGTACACAGTATATGCACCATTCTCTTCTCAATCCTTTTAAAAACCTCAGTTAGTCATATGTTTCATCCTTTGCGTGATTGGAAGAGATCCGACCTGGATGTACAACATATGCATTCTAAATCTATCTTCTCTCTTAATAATTGTCTGCTCACCCAGTGTAAGGAGTATTCTGGAAGTCCTTGATGGCTGGGGCATATCAGGAAGCGGGAAACACGTTCTAGTATAATTAAAATTGAACACATACAGATTGTCTATAGATCTCGCTGCTCAATTTAGGTGGACAACAATATCCCTGGTTGTCATCAGATAAATGGTTCATAAGATATTTACCTAAGAATAAGGGCTAAAAATTTCATTTTATTGGTAAATTGTCCAAATTATGTCACAAATGTTTTGTGTTTAAGTGGACCACAATACTGACGATCGATCAGACGAAGACGTGAAAATAAGGGTACCGACAAGTGGAGTAAGGCTGTCCAACAAATTTGATCTCAGCGTCACAAATTCATTCTAAATAATTAATTTTTTAAGTTGTATATTTTAGTCGGAGTCAATTTAATTTTAATTTTTAATTTTATTTTTATTTTGTTAACTGCTAAAATAAAAAAATTATTATTATTTTTTAATTTTAAATTTTGCAAAGTTAATTTTATTTTATTTTATTTTATTTTTAATTTTAGTTTTAATATTAATCCTCAAAAGATTTGTTTTTTAAATTTTTGAGAAAAAATTGGACAGTGTTGGAGACTGCCTTATACTGTGTTGTTATCAGGTAAATGAAAGGTGGGTATAAAAGGAGGTTTACAGCCGAAATCTCTACCATTTTCTTGATTCCGGCCGCAAACTCTCTCATCCTCTCTCTCCTCCGAATTTTTTTTATCAATTTTTGTGAAATTAATCCGATAGTCTTGAAGATATTGCGTTTTCGACCAGGAATATGCATCTCGTTTCGTGATTAACCATGTTTTTTAGGTTGAAATCGACAAAAAGGGTTTTCGGAGTTTACGGTCGAAGCTTACGGCCGTAAGGTGTTTGCGGCCGTAAGCTCCCCAAGTGGTCAGTGGCATATCAAGGGTTTACGGCCGTAAACCCTCGTTGACCGCAAACTCTGATGTTGACCGCAAACTCTGACTTTGACCTAATTTTAATTAAAAAAATTATTATTTCATTTTGGGGTCAAAAATTAAATCATTTAAAATTTTAATTGCTCATTTGTCCTTTTTGTCTCACTTGGTATGTGTTAGTGCAGATAAAATGACAGCTTTGAAATTTGCAGATATGCACAACCTGGCGATGATTCTTGCTGACCCTCCGGTGGCACATTAGGATTTCAAGTCGATGATTCACGGTCTTTGAGAATGCTGCTTGGCCTCTACCATTACGATGAACACTGCTGTGAACCAGATAATGATTCGTGAGTTCTGGCAGACTGCCAAGATGACAAGGGACGATAATGGAGCTGTCACTATAGATGCGATCGTTCAGGGATGCAAGATTGTCATTGATGAGACCTTTTGTGGGAGAGACTCTGCTAATTAACGACCTTCCGACCTTTCCCACGGAAATTGGTATTAGTGATGCTCCAAAGATTCTAAGGAGGATAGGATACGAGCGTGATACTCCACCAACAATGAAGAAACTTCTGCCGCCTTATTGGAGATTCCTAGCCCACGTGTTCGTGAGCTGTATCTCCGGCAGGGATAGGCTTCAACTTTTCTAGATTTATTCTAGACGAGTTTATGGTCAACATTAATGCCACTACTCGGGATACTTTCTTAATGTACCCTCGATTTATTCAGCTCTTCATCAACAAGCAATTCCCCAATTTGGTGAAGGATGGAGAAACATTGGATATGAAGTCTTTGGGTCCTCATACTATTGGGCTCATTAAGCAAAACCGCAGGGGGAAGGTGGTCTTTCAGGGGTTGTATCCATTGGTCAAGTTCGGACGATTTGCCGAACCGAACGAAGCAACCGAGTCTCATTGATCATCAGACAAAATTTCTTCAGAACATACTTCATCAGAAAGGGTTATTTCATAAGGAGATGTGGTCACAATATCGGATCAAGAAGGAGAAGAGACTGATGCTCATGTTGTATCAGTTGCAGAGGAACATAATCTACAAAATGTTCAAATCAAAGGAGATTACAATGAGGGATCATCTAAGAACACTTCCCAACCTACCCAATTTGAAGACCTTGATCTTACTGGATTTGATCAAGATGACATTCCTGAGACTTTTGGAAGAAATGATTGATGGGTTTTAGCCATATGAACATTCCTATGTGCACATGCAACCCTAATGCTTGGATCTAGGTTTCTCTAATTGAACATATATTGAATCCAAGACTTCTAATGGCTAATTAACTATAATAACATTATGAAATCAGATATTAGAAGTTTACCTTGAATCACTTGCTTAATCTTCTTGTTCTTGGAGCTTTAGAGTCACAATTGTCACTCCTCTAATGGCTTATAAACACCAACTAGCAAGAGGATGATTTGAGAGAGAGGAGAGGGGATCAAATCGGCCAGGGTTTCTTCTCTAAGCACAAGTGCCGATTTCCCTTGACCCTTGGGGTCTATTTATACTTATAAGGCTCCTAGGGTTTCACCCTTAAACCCTAATTGGATAACTTAGGCCCTAAGCAATCCAATACCCTAATAGATAACCCCTTGGACAAATTCTAAGCTTATCCTAAGCCCTAGAAATTGTCCAACATTATCCTTAAGGGATTTATAGCCCAAAGTCTAACTATCATACAATTGACAGTTTATACCCCTTTATTTAATTAATCTCTTTAAGTCACCAAATTAATTCCTAATTAATTTATGACTTATATTAATCAAATAACAATATTATTATTCCTTATATTATTCTCATAATATATTAATAAAATTTCTTCTCTCATAATAAATCATCCTGTCAAGTTGCTATGGTGAAGGCAACCCAAAAGGAGCATGCACAACTGGGTCAAATAGTTGCCTAATATAGTTGCAGCCTTAGACACTATTCCAACAATGATGACTTCTTAGTAAGTGTAAATCTCAACTCTTTGCTAGATAATGTCAGTGATGTTACTATCCCAGTAACGAAGACAAGGGAAAAGGAAGATGTTTTTGATTCAACCCCCGTTTCTCAAGAACAAGTGGTTGGTTCTTCAACTCCTACGGTGACAGTGTCAGGGATTCCTCCCCTTGACAGTACATTTCCCATATTTGAACCACTTCAAGATGATCAACAAGAAGACCAGACAGTGCAGCCTCCATCAAAAAGGAGAAGAAGAGATCCTAGGGTCGGGTTTTTGGACTCTGGCCTTTCTCAAGGCATGCCTACTACTCTAACTACTACTCTGGCTATCGTAACCGCATAACCATTCAATGAAGGCCCTAGTACTGTTTTTGAAACCGATGGTCCCTCTTTACCACCAGGGTTCTCTCCTCCATGGGCAGATCATGAAGAAGCTTCCATTCGTTTGGCTCAGTTTTTGGCTCAAGAGCAAACCGGTGCAACTACTTTTAAGGCAAAAGGGATCGTTTTTAATTAGGGCCAGTCTAGAGATGAAGATTCTGTAATCAATGAACTTCAGAAAAGAGTAAATGTGCTTGATCAGAAGAACATTGAGCTTAGCATCCAAGTTGAAGATCTTCTAAGTGAAAATATAAATTTAAAGATTCATGTCTCTGATCTTAAAGAAGATGGGGCGACAAAGACCAAACAGATATCTGAGCTCCAAGCTCATTTTAATCCTTGACCTCCAGCTACTTTGATATAAAGAAGAAGCTTGAAGAAGATTTGGGTGTTAAGTACAAGACTACTGCTGATGAATATAGAATTAATCTTCACTCTCAGGCTCATCCCATTGATGTGCCAACTGTTGATACCTCACGGGTCATGAATCCCTTTGAAGAAGAGCCCATTCATGCTCCGCATATTTCAGAGATCATTCGGGATAAACAAGAGAAGGCTGCCAAGAAGGGACAAATATTATTCAAGAGGAGTTCTGACAAGAATGCACCGGGAAATCAAACGGATCTCGAAACCGTAAGGTTTAGAGATACGTATGGTGATAGGTCAGGTATCATCTCTTGGGGTTTTCACGATCCACTGAAAATATGGATTGTTCGCAGAAAGAGCGGCAATACAGAGCTCTACCAGGACTGTCATGATTTTAACTCATAGACTAGAGTGGATCTTTCAGAGCTATCACAATCTCCGTTCTCAAACCCGACTGATAACTAGCAAGCAACAAGCTTCAAGCACTTTCTGGAAGACAAGGTAAAGAAGGGATTTCTAGCTATGAATACTGCTGAGTCTGTGATAATGGATCATCCTGATGTTATTGATCCCAAGACTGGCAATCCGCTTCAGGTGTTGATGTGGCTTGCTACAAATCAGGTCAAACAAATTCCAGTGCTTTAAGATTATTCGGATGGATCTCTAAGCTCTATGCTTTACTGGGTGTTTGATGAAACCACAAAATCTGCTGTCATCAAACTGAAGGAGGGGTGCATTCGTTTATATGACAAAAGGGATTTGTACAAGTTTGGAAAATGGGACATTCAGCATTTGAGCCATTTCCATATTCAAGTTGCTGAGGAGATTTTTGAGTCTGCTGCGAAAGAATATACCACGATGGTTGCTGAAATTATCAACAAGCGAATGTGGAATGGAGCGATGGGGCTGGATGATGTAATGATCATAGACAAAGATTGATTTAAAGCTTGCACCAAACCAAGGGGGAGATTGAAGGTTCCAATTAGTGGTTTGGTCTAGGCTTTCCATGTAATAGGTACTTTTGGTCATTTGATAGCTTATAGTATTTTGCTTGGAGTTTACGGTCATTGTAATGAGTTTACGGCCGTAAGCCTGTTTACGGCCGTAAACCCAAGGCCGGACCATGATAGTATATATAGAGGTATGCTAGGTCTTTTGTGGTTGTTGATGCCTTGGTATTCTCAGCTCTTATAAACTGCAAGTTGTACCAGACGTGATTCTAATAGAAAAGTGTGTGCAAGCTTGTTTGATTCACTATTCTACACGTTCTTATTTGATTAACTGCTTGTATTTGTTGTTGATCATTGGTAAGATTCTTTCAGGACCTTACAATTAGACGAAGAGGTACCTGAAATCAAAAACTAAAACTATAAGCACGAAGCTTAGAAAGTTCCCCCATCAAACCACATACCATACAATCACATAGCATACATACTGCCGAGCAATTCTGGGGGCCCATCCTACCCATGTCGAGCTATTCTAGGGTGCTGACCTACCCACATCCAGCTATTCTGAGGTGTTAACCTACCCATGTCATGCCATTCTGGGATACTGACCTACCCATGTCAAGCCATTATGGGGTGCTGACCTACCCATGTCATGCCATTATGGGGTGCTGACCTACCCTCCGGTCTATCTCAACCAAACACGGGGACTATTTCACCCCTACTACTAACACATAATATCATATCATAATCATGTTGTCAGACATATCTGGGGTGTCCAACCTACCCATTGGTCCTAGCGACCGAATTGGAGACTAGTCCCCCTTCTACTGATACTATCTCACATAACATAACAACTAGCAAACTAGCAAACTCACATATCTAGCGATCTAGCATACTCACATATCCAACAATAACAGACCATACAATTACCACAAAGATAATCATCCCAACTAACAATTACTAGTGGGTCGGCCTTGGTGGCTTAGACCGAGTTCTACTGGAAGGTAACTCACCTCGATGTCGTGTAGTGTCTCAACTGTCCTCGGCGTGAAAGGTGGCTCTCCTCGACTCCTCAATCCCTACACGACGTCCCTTCTAAGTTATCAATTTGCACCCACAATCCCTTGATGGGTTTACTTGAATCCAAGTCAAAGTCAATGTCAAGGTCAAACCCTGGTAAGGTCAACTCTTTGGTTGACCAGACTTGCCGAGTTGGTCCGCCAACTCGCCGAGTCCCTTCGTCCACATAATACTACAAACCCGACCCCACTCGTCGAGTCTAGCAAGAGCTCAATGAGTTCACCTTCAACAACACTTCAGTCAATCTTCAACCGACTCGACGAGTTCTTCCTTGAACTCGTCGAGTTCATCTTCAGCATATGAATGCGTTTAGTCTATGACTCGCCGAGTTGTAAGAACAACTCGTCGAGTCTATCTTCAAAGACTAGAAGATTGCCTTGGACTCGCCGAGTCTATTCTAGCACTCGTCGAGTCCCATGATTTCTAGGTGCAAGGCAAACCCCTAGCAGGTTGAGCGTTCCTTTCACTCAACCAAAACCATTATAGAAGACGTTTTTAGGGAAAAAGCGTCTCGACTCGCTGAGTCACCCAAGTGACTCGCTGAGTCCCTCCTTGGCCAATATTATATAGTCGATTTCAGTGGGACTTAACACACCAAAACCATAGATCTTGCCTCCTAATGTCCATTTTACACGTAAAGTTCCAAACTTGGTACACATGCATGGGGGTCTTTAGCCCAAAAAGCCATAAAAGATGGCATCCAAGGTGCATGGGGTGTTCATGGCAGCAAAATGGGCACCTTTGTGCCATAACCCCCCCCCCCCCCCAAATAGACATGGATGTAAAGCATACACTGACTTCCAACACTTAGTCCTGAATACAACCTCTCCAGGGCTTAGAAAGATGAAGGAAAAGGCCCAAAAATCAAGATCTATAGACAAAGGTTCAACTTCACACCTCCAATAAGCTGAAAATAAGCTCCAAAATTTGAATCTTCTTGTTTCCCCCTTGGTCTCACAAGCTCCTTTCCTCTTCTCAAGCTTCACAATCTACCAAAAAGCACCAAAATGGCCTTAGAACACACAAAAACGGCTAGGGTTTCGATATGATGTCTTATGGGAGTATTTGGGACGATGGAGGCTGAGATAAGGTGTTTAAATATGGTACAAACCCTCAATTTAGGGTTTTACCCAAACAACACCTACTCGCCGAGTCAGTCTTCCGACTCGTCGAGTAGGTCACTTAAACTGTCTGCAGGTCTCAACTCTACTCAACGAGTTGGGCCTCCAACTCGTCGAGTCCCAGAGAAAAACACAAGAAATGCTTGAATTAACTGCATACCAGGAATCGGGTGTTACAGTTCTACTCTCAGTGCTCAACAAGTGTATGTTTTCTGCATATCGTCCAACTCAATATCCGGAGGAGATTCATCTCAAACTCGTTGATGATTCCACTGTATTTCTCACCAAGAAGAAGTTCCTTGATGCAATCAATCTCAGAATTTCTGCAAAGATTGTATTCAAGAGTCCTAATAATGAACATGTGTTCAAGTCTCTTTACAAAATGGGGTTCCAACTTCCAAACAAAATTGAAGGGTGTTGCTGACTTCAAGTAAAGGAAATTTATCGGGTGTTTGTAAATTCCTTTGCCACTACATTATTCGAAGCTTTACAGGTAGAACCGGTGGTACAGAGGGCAAGCAACTATTAGACATCGTAAGGAGTGTTTTCACCAACGAACCACTTGATTATGGCTCCATTCTCTAGAATGACTTCATCACTTATGTTGGAAGAGAGTCACCAAGGAAAGGACTCACCAAAGTAACATTTGTACGTTTTTGGTCCCTCTTCATCAAGGATCTGCACTCTCAAGCCAAAATCAACATGGGTGAAGACATCTGCTTCTTTGTCTGTAGAGAACTTAATAGGTTTTCTCTTCCTAAGGATCAGTTTATGTTCGGTCCCATTAGACAACTCCCTTTGCACAGTTTTGCCGAACTAGGACTTATTGACCTTGCGGTATCCAACCACATGGAAGCTACGAATGATAAAGAATTGTATCAATATACCCTGCCAAGCCCTACATCGCAACATATTGGTCATGTTCCAAAACCGAAATCCACAAGAGGTAAAGTCATCTTCAAGAGAAAGACCCCGGTCAAAATTGTCACAAAAAGTGTCGGAGCCTTAAAAAATACAAGGTCAAAATCGCAGAGCCCATTCATATTGAAGAGACTACTAATACTAAAGATCGCAGAGGCGATACCCAAGAACGAGCTCACAATATAGACCATGAACAGACTATAGATCCCACAAAATCTCTAACTCCCATCGTCTCTAAAGAATTAGTGAATGTCATTTTCAAAGAACCTAAGTAATCAAACTATGAAGAAAAGTTGGAACTTCCCACCTCTATTAGCCAAAATCGATCCAAGGTAGATACCATAGTCTCTCAAAAGTCTTCAGTTGCCATTGGATTTAATGTTGAATTACCTAATGAAACCCATCCATCCACTCCACTACAAATTATGTAACATATTCAATTCTAAAACATAGAGATAACACCCAATTATGATTCCAAGGAGATTCTGGTGTCGATAGACGTCCCACGGTCTCCGAGATCAAGCACTTGTACGTTGTTACACCCAAAAGTTGAAATCCAATCTTCTTTCCATTACAAATACACCACAAAAACTGAATGCACATCAAGGTCCTTTTTCAGAGACCCTAGCTAGAACAGAACCGAGGCTAAACATGGTTCAAGAACAAGGAGATTGAGGAAGTTCCAGAAAACCTATACCGCCACCATTACTTACAAACGGATTAGGAATGGAGAGCACCATTTTGCGAGGATCTGTGAACCAAGGGAATACCCTAGTGGTTACTGGTTTTGAAGGTTATGTTTTAGATAATACACATGCCCAATATCAGCCAAACACTGATTCAAAGAAGAAGAAGTTTGAAGCATTCAATTGAGCCCTTCGAGCACGAAAAATGAGAAAGACTCAACAAAAACAACAAAAAGAAGGCACAAATCGTCAAATCGCAGTCTACTGGGCAACATTTCTTCACAACAAAAAGAAAGATGATGATATGGAGAGAACTCGAAAATGGGTAGCCCGTACGAAAGAAATGATGAGAAAGACTCGAGAAGCAACAAGAAACCAAGAAGGATGTTTGAAACTTGTTCCTATGCCAATTGAAGTATGAGATCCCAACAACTATGGTGCCGCAGTGTGGCTCAATGAAGAACCAATCTTGGAATTCAATTTCAAAAATGAAGAAAACAAGGTGAAAAAGTAAGGGAATGATGATGACTTCTCGATGTTTATTGAAGAGGACGAATCAAGTGGATCTCATTACTCCACTTCCAAGCCAAATCCCAAAAAGAAAAAGAAGCTAGATGTGACCAGAAAAGAATTCCATGAACTTAAAGGGACAATTGATCAAATCTTGGTTGCATTCACAAACTCTCAGCCATCGCAGACCCCTACTATGGCTAGATAGCAGATCTTAGAGGAATGAATTCTGACGATAGAAACACTTGAAAAGTTCACGGCTGAGCGCGTCTTGCTTTGCATTGAGATAGGAATTCATCAAGTAGATGTCCAAAGGCAAGTAGATCACATGGAATTCATCAAGAATGTTGAGGAGCTACTGAAAGTTGTTAAAGATTTGAAAGATCAACTCGTTAGGGTGACCATAGAGCAGGAAGAGAAGACTAAGTATCTGATAAACAAAACCCACAATACTTATGAGATGGGTATAGCAAAATTCAAAAGTCTTTCAGAGGTCTAAGAAGATCTTTCACTTCAAGAGAAACAATCGATGATATTCAAGAAGTCACCAAGGATATCCTCGAGTACATCAAAAACTCAACCCTCATGACAACCAATGGCTTAAGCACCTAGATGCTGACTAGGTTCTACCGAAACTTCAAACTTCTTGAGGAATTAAAAGCATTATTTGAGGAGAAGGGGAAGCTTTCTTCCTCAAAATGGGGAAAGGAACCAAAAGTAGAAATCATATCCTCCTCCAAAAGCTCTAAGTATCCCTCGCCTCAGAAAAATCAAACTCCACCTCAGTCTCCACCAAAATCCCCTCCAGAAGAAAAAAATCCAACACCTCCTCCTTCTCCTCAAAAGCTGAAAATTACAACTCCTCCTCAATCTCTGAAGAAAGAAACTCCACCGCAATCTCCAAAGAAGACCTCACCCATCAAAGAAGCAGTTTTGGAGCCCTATATGTCTTTAGATAAGTCGAATGACTCCCCTGCAACTAAACAACAAAAATTTGACTGTAGATCTGCTAAATGAGCAGAATACATGTGGAAGGAACAAGCATTTGATGTGAAGATGAATGAGTCACTAATGCATTCATGTATGAACCTAATGTGAAGACTTTTTTATACAGACTATGTCCCTCATCTAACGTATGTTGAGCCGCCCAACGATGGATACTTGGAGATTCCTTTGTCTCCTAACGCAAAATACTTCCCAATATTCAAACCATTTGATCTTCACATCCTGATCACAGGCTTCCATTGGTGTTTGAAAGGTCGAACTTGTTTCACAACGAGTATGGGAAGAAAGTTGATGAAATTTGGTCCAATGATGCTCCGAAAGCAGTTAAGACATACAAACCTCACTCAATCAAAGGCACAACCTACTTTCAATACATGCTCTCCCACATCAACAAAGAATACCACCACACTCAAGCAAACTTTGTCTTTATGAATCATTAAGAGATCTTTCTAATTCCAAGGGTTTTCCAAAACAAGATAGAAAAATACCACAAGATCTAACCCATATATGCCAGAGCCCATGACTTTCTTAAGGATTTAGTATATGACACTGCAAGGATTGATGTCGAGATATACCATGTCCTTGCTGAAAGATGAATTTTCCACATTTCGAATATGCTCTAACAATTACTGAAGGAATTCAAAATCTAAGCCACCGAGCCAAAAACTTTCTAAAACTTGGCATTCTTTTCAAAATATCTAAAGATAGTGAAAAATTCTTCATTCTAGCCAGTATGTTTCATCGATGCTTGAAAAAACAACTTGAAGACACTATCTCGTATGTTGAAAACTTCAAGTTCACCACCGATGAAGTGAAGTATGAGTTAACTAGAAGACTCAAATGGCTTCTTTAAGCTAGGAAGTTTTGGTGGCTTATCATTAAGTTTCTCAAACTTAATTGATGAAGAGGATAGTTGCGAGGTCACCTAGGGGAAATTGTTGATACAGGAAATTGTGTCCCTCGGCAGCTATGTCGTGTATTTTTTAAGCGAATAATTGTTTAAATTGAGTAGCGAAGATTTTGTAAGACAAGTGATAGCGAAGAGTTGTATCATCCTAACCGAAGACTTCAAGACTGGAGATAAGGATGTGCGAAGAGTTAAAGGATTTTTGTGACATCCCCAATTTCACGGCCAGAAAAGACCGATTTTGTTTATGCTTTGTAATAAAATCAAAGTAACTTTTTAAAGAAAGTGTTGCAGAATTTGTTCCCATAAAAATATAGATAAGAATTTATCAAAGCATTTTCGAAGAAATGAATTTTCATTACATTACAAAACTCGGGATGTCATTGTTAATACAGATAAAAAGCATAAACCAAAAACAACATAGGCCTTACAACATTTCTATTTATTACTACTTGCCTATAATCCATAATCTCTCATCAGATCATCACTTCTATGCTCTTGTATCACTACCTGTAGTACAAGAAACTAAGTGGGTCAGGCTAGGAAGCCTAGTGAGCACATAGGGTTTTCAACCCACGATAAATAAGTTTATTATTTTCATCAAATTGTTAAACCCGATTACTCGTTCCCGTTATCCTCACTTTACGTCCCTAGAGCATCTATTATAAGGGACCTAGCCTAAGGAATTTCATCGGGGTGGACACTACTACTAAAGGGGTTCCTTAGTGTTAATTATTCGTAAGGTAACCATGGGGGGATGGAGTACACCGGTGAAAACATCATTCACAAGCACCTACAGGTTGCGAGCCTGCTAGCGTTCCACTGGACTGTCTAGAAAAGTATGTGGTCGTCATCCATATTCCACTAGATAACTAGATCATCGTCAACATCGAGGCCTTTCATCATTTTATTTCATCACACATCAACTATCTCATCCACCCATGTGTTACCCAACATATTTGTAGATATAAAATACATATATAGTCTAGACCTTGAAAAAAAACCGAAGTTTAAATCTTTCATCCAGCATAGATCTCAAAGTATAAAATACATATAAAGTTTAGATCTGAAAAAAAAATAGATCTGAAAAGAAAGAAGTTTAGATCTTTCATCCCGTGTAGATCTATAAAATACATGTATAGTTTAGATCTGAGGAAAAAAAAAGGTTAGATCTTTCATCCAGCATAGATCTCAGGTAAACAGATAATATGGACACATAGCACCTAATTTATATAAAATACTTCATATCTATGTGTAAGATGAAAGTAGCTATGCACTCACTTGATAAGGTTGTGATTCTAACTTGATCAGCGCTTCGCTTCGATGAAACCGAGAGGTTTGCTTGAAAATCGGGCTCTGCGGGGGCAGGGTTTTCCGAACCGAAAAACTATTTTTCTCGGAGTCTTTGGGCGCTCCAGGGCTTTCTTTTAGTGCTAGGGAGGTTTCCTAGGCTTGGGGGTGTTTGGGAGGTTTAGAGAGAGAGTAAAGAGAGAAAGAAATAGTCGAAGATGTGAGAAATGGGGTTGCCTTCGCTCCCCTTATATAGGTCGAAGCCTTGCACTATGTTGGGTATACCCTCGGTGGTAAGTTGTGCATGAGGGGCAGGTGTCGCTCATCGGATGGTGCATCGTGGCTTGCTTAAGACCGTGCAATAGGAGACTGCTGAGCGTACTTCGGTCAGCGCGGGGCGTACTCGTACGTGAAGCGTCCGAAGGACTACGCGGGGCGTAGCCAGGCATCCAGCTTCGCATTTTCCTCTTTTGACTTCTAAAATTTGTAACTTTAGCATATGAGCTTCGTTTTTGACGCTCTTTATATCCACGCGTAGGTGCAGACATACTCTACAACTTTCGTTTAGACTCCATCGACTAATTTTGATTTTTAAAGTTATATTTTTAACAGGCCGAGATAGAAAAGTCCGTTACAAATTCATAACTTTGTCGTACGACGTTCATTTTCATCTGTCTTTTTATGGTTGTGCTTCTATTAATGAGATCTTCGATTCTCGTTTAGGTTTTGTCTGCTGAAAATCGCTCGATCTAAAATTCGAACTCCGGGCTGCACACTATTATGCCAAATTTTAGAAAATTCATAACATCCTCATACGAAGTCAGATTTGACGTTCTTTTTATGCACGCTCTCAGTTTAACGTATACTACGACTTTCGTTTAGATCGCTAAGGCTAAAAAGCAATTTATCACAAACTCACTTTTTACGTTACACAGCGTCGTGCCGGTTATGTCGCGAAACTTCGACAGGTCATAACTTATTCAGTATAACTTGGATTTTGGTGTTCTTTATTTTTCCAGAATCCTTGTCACGACCACTACACTTTCTTCATAGATGTCTGGTTTATCTAACATTTTATTTTTAACATTTATTTTCATTCTTAATTTATTATATCACTATAAACAAGTATAAAGCACATAAATTCAAACAATTCCTTTTTAGTATTTCAAAATAAGTTACATTTGTTGACCCTAACTATTACATCATCGAATCAATGCTTAGCCTCGAAACATGGGCATTATAGTTTTGTCTTTTGTTATACCGAAGTGTCAGAAATGCACTGAACACCTTTTCTGATATTGTGTGTTTGATTGGTTTTTCTAGTCACAAGCGTGGGAAATATGATCGTCTACATCAGGATTATTTTTGCATTATCTTAATTATAAACGTATACTATTTCCTTCTATAGATAGACAGTCTTTTAATCCTTTTGAAGTGTGTCCAATTTCCATCTTCTTTGTGATCGTATAAAGTGAAATACAAATCTCCATATCTCTTATCTTTTATCTAATATTCTTCATTGTTCATACTTTATTGTTTACTGAATAGTAACTTGTGTTTGGCTGTAAACCAAGTTATGATCCAATAAGTACCTCTTTAACTTGCTTACATCTAGCGATATATGTTGTTGTTATGTTTCCTTTATAACTTCACTATCTTTTATTGTTGAGCTTCATCATCATCCATGAGATTAACTTAAATTCTACACTATAATCTATTTATTATCAAGCTCTTCTCTCAGCACAATCTCGAATTATACTCCCCGATTTGTGACTGGGATAACGAGAATCACAAATAAGTTGTGAATAACCATGCAAACCCACGTGGCACCCTCTTTGTCATTTATGATCTCATAGTGGCGTGTCATTTAACCACACACGCTCTATCAATAACCATAAACTCGAGTTGTACCATCATTTCAACTTTTGAGTTCTAAATTAGTATGTTGAGTAACCACGCACGCTCCATTAACGGCTTAAAAAGAAACAATGTCTATTTTCATAGATTAACATACAATTTCACATCCCTTTCGGCTAATGAAAATCCACCACACAAAGAACCGGTGGTTGAAAAGGACACACATTAAATAGTCATTTTATAGATGGTTTCCTTATACCTCTCTTATAGCATGACTTCATGATTAAAGCTTACTCGAGGATTGATTGGCAATTATTAATCGCATACATATAGTACTATAACTCTTATATATATATATATATATATATATATATATATATATATATATATATATATATATATATATATTTGTGTGTGTGTGTATGTGTGTAAGAGTGTATTTTAAAACTTTTTAATAATACAAGGTTTAAGTTCAATTACTCTAATTAACTTTTAATTAATTAATATTTAAACCAATTTTAGACTTATTTTTTTATCTCTTAATTAAACATTTAATTACTTATAGTAAATCTTTTTAAGGATTAAACAATTATCTTAATTAATCTTATAATTAAATAATATTAATTCCTTTTATTTTTTCTCAATTTTCGAATTAGGGTTTTATAATTATCTAGTCTAAAGGTTCATATTTTATTCAGATAAAATAAAAATTAAAATCTAATAGTTATCCTATAATTTGAAAAAAGACAAGTAATCTCGAAACCCCACTGCAGCTAAAAGCACGCCACGCCAAGAACCACGTGTGCCATAACCTATCATTGTCATGTTTTTTTTTATTTCTTCCATATCTATTTCCAGTTTCATATATGCACAAATAAAAGAAAACCCTAGGCTCTTATACTGTTTATGGGTTTTCTAGGTTACAATCAAAATATTTGCTCAATGGAGTTTACATAAACACTTATGGGTACACGCAACCTAGAATACTATGATATGTTCTCAAGTTATAGTAACATACGTATGAAACAAACTTCTAACCTATGTAAATAGAATATTACAACTTAGAAGACATACCTTTTTATAAAAATCGAATAATGCAAACAATCCTCTTGAATTCTTCCTTGGAAAGCAAGCACCAATAATGTGGATGCCTCTAATAGTTTACACCCAAAACCATAGAAAAACCAAGGATCGAAAATAAGGGGAGAGGAGGGATAAGAATACCGATTTCTATTTCTTGAGTATGTAAGGGGCATTTTCTGCTAGGAATATGGTCCATATTTATAGTTGCTAGAAACACTTCTTTGAATAATAAACTAATAGTATTTTATCATAATTCAAGTATTTTTCCTTATCAACTTTAGGAGGCTTCCAGAACCCTTCTCGTTCATCCACGAACCCATCCAACGAATGGGAGGTTATAGAATTGCCTCTCTTGCTCAACTATTGAACAATTTCAATTCAACCCTTGCATCCCTATTAGTTGTAATTAATCCAAATTTAATTTCCAAATAATTTTGAATAACTCTTAATTAATTATTAACTATTTCTAATTAATATATTAATCATATAATATATTCACAAACCATTTTATCTCTTTCTGAATATTAATCTAGCTATTTTTGGTTATGAGGGCAACCAAAAAAAGACATTAGTTTTATTCACTAAGATCATATCAATTTAGTTAAGACCTTAGACACCTTAATGCAATAGTATATCCAATCGATATGCCACCTTGCCCATCATAGGAATCACCCGGAATGGTCCGATGAACCTGGGGCCCAATTTTCCTTGCTTTTTAAAAATGAATAATACCCTTCCATGTTGATACCTTCATCAATACCATATCTCTGACATGGAACTCTAACTCAAAATGATGTCTTTCCGCATAACAATTCTGATGATTTTATGTTGTCTACAGTCGTTGTCTGACCTGCTGAATGAGCTCTGTCGTCTTGAGCACCACCTCAGTGATCTTCATGACCCTCTACTTAACCTATCCCCAATAAATATTGGTCTAAAACTTCCTCCTATAAGTAAGCTCGAAGTGTGGAACACCAATGTGAGAATGATAGCTGCCATTGTATAAAAATTCTACCAAAGAAAGATAGGAATCCAAGCTCGCACCAAAATCGGTAATACAAGCCCTCAACATCATCTCAAGTGTTTGAATGGTCCGATCACTCTGCCTATCTGTCTGTGGATGATATGTAGTGCTGAAATGCAACTGACTACCCAATTTCTTGTGGAACCTCTACCAAAACCTATAAGTGAACTGAATCTCTTGATCTAAAACTATAGAAGTTGGCACACCAGGACGAGAGACCACCTCTCGAACGTAGATATCTGCCAATTTCTCGACCGAAGAGATCTCTTGGATAACAATAAATGAAAATCCAAGTAGCATCAAATTCGCTAGCAATCTTTGGTAGCTTCGTAATGACATCCATGGTGATATGTTCCTATTTTTATATAGGGATCTCTAATGGCTGTAACTTTTCGGGAGGAATGTGATGTTCAACCTTGACTTTCGGATGAGTCAAGCACCATTTTACATGCCAAGCTATCTCCCTCTTCATTCTGGGATACCAATAACTAAGTCTCAAGTCCCTGTACATCTTTTGAACCCCACCTAAAACTGGAACTCGGACCTTGTCACATTGATTCAGTAATCCACGCCTACCAGTGGCAAAGTTAGCAATTTGACCCCTGATCTTCTCCTTATTTCGGTTCCTTTCCTTGATCCCTTCAACTTGTGCCTCCTCGATCAAATCCAAAAGTGGTGAACTGATTGTCATCCGGTCATCCTCAAACATAGGTATCCGATAGGATCGCTAGTCGCTTTACGACGGAAAGCATCGGCCACCATATTGGACTTCTCCAGGTAATACAAGAATTCATAATCATAATCCTTCACCACATCGAGCCATCTACGTTGTCTTACATTAAGATTTTTCTGGTCTATTAGGTATCTAAAACTCTTGCGATCTGTGTAGATAGTACAACTAACCCTGTACAGATAGTGTTTCCAAATATTAAGGGCAAAAACCATTGCCCAAAACTCCATATCATGAGTAGGATAATTAGCCTCGTGAGGCTTCAACTTCTTAGAAGCATAAGCAATCACTGTACCACGTTGCATAAATACCGTTCCCAGCCCTATGATCAAAGCATCACAATATACTACAAAATCCTCGACGCCCTCAATAAGGTTCAACATTGGAGCCTCGCATAGCTTCTATCTCAATGTCTCAAATGCCACCTGCTGCTCAGGGCCCCACCAGAAAACAACATTTTTCTTCATCATGTAGGTGAAAGGAACAAAAATATAACAGAAATCTTGAATGAACCTCCGGTAGAAACCTACTAAACCAAGGAAACTATGGATCTCATATGGAGACTTCGGAACTTCCCACTTCATCACCACCTCAATCTTGGCCGGATCGGCCAAAATTCCATCTTGATTGATGAGGTATCCCAGAAACCGAACCTCGCACTAACAAAAATCACTCTTGGAGAACTTGGCATATAAAACTTCCTTCCTTAAAACCCCAATAATTTCCCACAAGTTCTCCTCATGCTGCTCTTTGGTCCTAGAAAAGACCAAAATATCATCGATAAATACAATGATCGAGCGGTTGAGTATCGACATGTACATCTGGTTCATCATGTCCATGAACATTGACGGTGCATTGGTCAGCCCAAATGGCATCATCACGAACTATAATGACCATAAAGAGTTTAAAAGGTCGTCCTCTCAATTTCCTCCTCTCTGTACCTCATTTGATGATAACCCAACCTCAAGTAAATCTTGAAAAACCAAGATGCTCCCTACAGCTGATCAAAAATGTCATCAATCCTTAAGAGTGGATAATGATTATTTATTGTTAGCTCATTCAGCTCCCTGTAGTCTATGCACATCTGATGTGAATTGTCCTTCATAACAAACAAGATCGACACTCCCCAAGGCGAATTGAGCTGTCGGATTAACTCTTTGTCCAAAAGCTCTTGGTGGTGAGAGGATAACTCTTGCATCTCGGGCAGTGCGAGACGATATGGTGCCTTATCAATCAGGACCACCCTAGGTCATGTCCAACGTAAATATACCCTCAAAACCACAAAAAGGACATAAAAAAGCCATAAAATGATAGATCTAGGAAGTTTAAGCTACAAAGCTGGGAAGGTGACTACTTATAGAGGTTTAATGAATGAGACGTCATGGTAACGTGGCATTACCATGTCATGGTAAGACAACACCATGCTGTGAAGGAGCTTAAAACTCAAAAGCTAACTTATAAACTTAAGCATAGTAAGAATAAACTCATACTTGGATTGGGTGTTACAATTCTCCCCCACATGAATCATATTTCGTCCTCAAAATCTATAGCAATAAACAAATTTAGGTAGTGCACACACATCTCCTCTTCAGGCTCTCACGTCCACTTAGAACCATTCAGGTGCTGCCACTGCACCTTCACCAAGGTCACCACCTTGTTCCGTAGAGCCTTCGTTCTTCTGCCCATAGCAGATATCAACTTCTCCACATAGAGCGAGAGAATGAGTATGAGTGTAAGGATATATATATATATATATATATATATACACACACACACACACACACACACACACACAGAGAGAGAGAGAGAGAGAAAGGAATAAGTGACAGTGTAGAGTATAAAGAGAGTAGTGACATAGTAAGAGAATGATTATAAAGGATATAGAGAGAAAGAGAATAAATAGAGGAAGAGATAGTATATATATATATATATATATATATATATATATATATATATATATATATATATATATATATATATATATATATATATATATATATATATAAAGAGAGAGAGAGAGAGAGAGAGAAAGAAGGAAAGTGTAGATAGATAGATAGATAGATAGAGAGGGGGGGGGGGGGGGGGGGAGGAAGAGAATAAGTAAAGAAGGGGTATAGAGTAACGGAATAAGTATAGAGAGATATGTTGAAATGAGATAAGTAAAGAGTAAGAGGGACAAAAGAGAATACGAGTAGAGAGTGTATGATGAGTTACATAATGAGCTCTTATGATTGTATTTCATGAGTATAGCTGAAAGGTGTGATTAAAGATAACATTAGTTAAGAATTGCTCACTAAGCTCTTTGTAGCTTATCCTTTTGATGTGTGTTTTGGACGTAAATCTATTAAGAAGTAAAGATTGGAGAAGAAAGATAGTGATGTTCAGCTCTCATGATTGTATGTTATACTCTTAGTGCAGTTATGTTGATAACTATTTGTATATGATTATTAATGTAAGCATACATCGATGAGTTTTATAAATAAAAAATAAATTGTTTAGGGTGTATATGTATTAAAAAGCCAAGTGTTACACTACTAATGTGAATATGTTGAGATTTTAGATATTTAATTTAATATATATTATATTTTAGATTTTATGTAGTAACGCCCAAAGGAGTTTTGTAATATGTGCTAATTCGGACTTCTCCGTTTGTGGTGTTGTTATTTTTGTATTCCATCATGTGTTCCTATGGGTATATGTTCTTGGATTTTGTGGGTGCTGTAACAACAAACTGTTTATTATTCTCTAGATGACATTTTCCATAATCTTACACCACGATTCATGAGTCATGATGATCACACTTGAAAAGAAAAGAATTACAACTAAAACAATAAGAGTTGTAAGTATGAAGTGATTTTTTTTCTTTTAAAATGGTAAATCCAATCTACCACTAAACTACTCACAATTTTATCTATGTTTCAGACGTGACTTGAACCCTCAATCTCAAGAATGAAAAACATCATCTCATGGCGATTGGCTAGAAACGCGGAGAGTACATGCATTTGTCTTCAAAAATATATAGATCCTTAAATCATGTGCGTTGATTGAAAAGTCATTCCCTAAACTAAGAACACAAGACATTATTTTATTTTATTTTTTTTATCTTTATGTGTTTAGCTTGAAAATGTTTCTTACAATTCGAGTAAACATTAGACAAATAAGAGAGGCCTTCCCCAACAAAATGCAATGGAAAACGACTAGCTAGCAAAAGAAGGCTAACTATAGACAATGATATTTGGCAGCCACCATTTACCAGTTATTGCCCATTTGATGGCTAACTAACACGTTTTAGAAACTCCTATGAACCATCGTCATCAAATGTCAGACCCAATATCATTTGATTGGACTACTGACCCGAGAATTCTTATGGGTGTTAATATGTTTGGTACTAGAACCGACTCGACAAGATATGTATGAATGTGTACCAATAACTCTAAGAAACATGTGTCAAGTGCCTTGATCACTCGATTTGACCCACCAGAATTGCCAAGTTCGTAACTTGGTATTGGGCAACACAAATATTTTTATGGCTGCTAGAGTGCTTGTTCCTACAAACCGATAGGTAACACGTTTTCAATAAATCAGAAGTCACATGTGAGTTGGTAAGGGTTGTGTCCTAATCTTTTGCAACTTTTTAGATCATGCGTAATGGAAAATCAAGTTGACTTAAGGTCTTGGTTGAGACTTGAGAGTGATATAACGACGTGGAAGAATGAAGAAAAGCAACGCACGATGGGCACTTTTAAGGTGGTCATGATTTAATTAATATTTAGACATATCCAAAATGGTAATGATGCATATACAATTAAAAACAGTACTTTAGGGGACCGTTTATTTGATATTTTATTTACTCATTTAAACCATTATATAAAATGGAATGTAAAATGGATATATCTGCAATCATAAAATTTATACAACTAGATGTGATTCTTATATTTTTAACAACAATGTTTGCATTTGTTATCATTATATGTAATAAAAATAATCATTTATATATAAACCGGATTATGCAAGCATAGATTGGTGAATTTTGGTAACAAACTCACATGTGCCCGTCTAATTCCGTCTTACAAATAGTGTTCTACACTTTTATATCTATAAGTTAATAAACAAAAGTTAAGCATGTTTACATAGGGCTAGGTTATAATGTGGATGGACAACTATTATGCAGACGTGTTGACAATGTTATTCTATGCGAATTACTAAAAGAATAAGTTGTTTAGTAATGTAAATACGTTCAACCTCACACAATTATTGTCATTTTTATTCATTCTTACTAATTCTTATTCATTTTTGTACCAACGCTCGTTTTTCATCCATTTTCATTCTTACAGAATTCAACTCAATAAATATTCTGACTACATTCTGACAGAATATGAATAATAATAAAAAAAGTCTATAATAACCTTATAGACGATTTAATTTGTGAAAATATGTGATAATGACAATAGTTATATAAGATTGAACGTATTCGTATTATCAAACAACATATTTTCTTTGTCATTCACACGTTCACACAATAGATGTCAATCAACATTTGAACATAACTCTGTTTATATATATATATATATATATATATATATATATATATATATATATATATATATATATTACCCATAATGTAAACCAAAAAATTCAAGTTTAACTCGAGTCGGTTTATGTTTTGGAAAAAAGTTTGTAGAAGGGTTGTCTATGTGACATTGAAGGGTTTAAGTTTTGGAAAAAAGTTTCTAGAAGTGTTTTTTTATGTAACATTGATTGTTACCTTAGAACATCTTCGGTTAATCTTATAATTACGGGATGCCATTTTAAAAATCAATGATATATAGACTGTAATGCTTATTGAAATTTGATAAAACTATAAAATTGGTTCTTGTTGTTTTTAAAAAATTATGGATAGAGTCCAAAAGCTTTTCAATTTGCATGGAATGTCCAAAATAAAGAAATTTCCATGATTTAGGTCTTGGACTACTTGAAAGATGGTTTTACCCTTTTCTTTTATTTTTTCAATTTTCTATATTTATGCTAATACCTTTTATAATTTAAGAATAAAAAAATTATCAGTCAACCGGTAACCTCTCTCTCTCTCTCTCTCTCTCTCTCTCTCTCTCTCTCTCTCTCTCTCTCTCTCTCTCTCTCTCTCTCTCAGACACACAAATACATACACCTGCAACTCAAAACATACAAACACATGTAACTCGATCATTCATCTTCTTTCATCATCAAACCCACCCACCAAATTCTTTCTAATATGTTCAAAATTCTCACTACTTTCTGCAATCTCCAAATTTTGAAGATGATGGCGATGATTTCGAAGAACACCCAGCACCATGATTATGTAAAAAAACACTAGTCTGTCCAATTCAAGGACACCTAGATAATCATGAACGCTAAATTCGGAGCTTTTCAATATATCTGAGTGAAGAAAGAGACATTTTTAGTAATTTTACCTTGGTGGAACCAATAGAAGCCATGGAAATTGCAATAGTTTTGGACACGTTTCCTAGAATCATAGTGGGTTTAATTTCAATTAGCTCAAAACATGTCTTTTAACCGAAGCTAGAAGCTCCGAAGACAACTAGATTGAGTACCCAAGGCTTACGCAACTGAGACGCTACACCGATGACACCTTTCATGATCGGCAACCAAACTGGGACCAAAACTAAGAAAAATTCATTATTTTGGACCTTCCATGCAAGTTGGAAATTTTTTAAACCCTATCCACAATTTTTTGCAAACCACAAGGAACAAATTTGAAGTTTTGTCTTGAAATTTTTAAGGGAAAAAATAAAATTTTTAATCCTTAAATAAATATTAAAGTTGGGTTTTGTAATAAATGAATTTTTAAATGCATTTAATTACAATTTGATGTTGATCCAATTTTGATCTCTTTCCGTCTTTCTTTATCTATATCCTTTAAGTTTAGGGATTGCCATCTTTTATTTTTGGGGTTTATCTCGTGTTTTTTTTTGTCGCTGCATATAGCCTTAGTTTTCTTCTCTCTCAGTCGGTTATGAAATAAAGACACTGGTAATACAAAATTCTTCTTTGTTTTCTAATTTTGTTATGATATCATAACCGAACCTGGTTTTATAAAGGTCGTATACCCTCCTGTAACAATGACAGGCAAAACTTCTTCCACTCCAGAGAAAAATTCCATTGATGCATCTTCTCCATACTTCCTCACGCCAACTGACAACCCAAGACATAATTTTGTTGGTGTAAATCTTATACGGGATGGAAACTATGGTGATTTGTCTCAACATGATGACCAATGTACAATAAGCTAAAAACAATAGTGACGTTGTTGACGAAACTATTGACATGCCAAACGAAGGATCACCAAATCTGATGAAATGTACAAGATGTAATGTCGAGGTGAGAAGATGCCTTACAAGTATGATGGAAAAGGAAATCAAGAACAATGCAAAGTATACAACCACAACTACAGATATATGGCTTGATCTTCAAGAAAGATTCAGAAAACAAACACTCCTATGGCATATGAATTGAGAAGAAGTATTAGCATGATCTGTCATGAAAATTTGTATGTATTTGCTTATTACACGACGTTACAGGGTGTCTAGGATGAATCAGATTTATAAGCCCAACACTCTTCTGTACATGCAATGGGTAAAAGTGTGGTGTCTCCAAAGAAATAGAAAGCATGCAAAATAATGAGCTCCTATATGACATTCTGATGGGTTTGAATAATGAATATGGACCTTTCAAAACTCAGATCCTTAGCAACAATCCTATTCCAGACATAGGGGATTCATATCACCTCATCTGTTAAGATGAACAAAAACAACTGATTGGATTCGCACGAAGGATGCCACCTAAATAAGGTACATTTCAAGTCTCCATAAAAAAACCCAATATCGATCAATTAACAAACCTTACACACATGAAACAACTAAAGAGCATGGAGATGGAGATAAGAGGAATGGAAAGAATCATAATCGATGATGTGCACGTCGTCGAAAGACTGGGTACACTTATGATGGATACTTCGAGATTGTGGGATATCCAGGTTGGTGGATGGAAAAATATGGACACAAAGTTTTGGAAATTTGAAGTCTCAGCCGTGCCTAGTAGCTACAGTCTCATACTCAGACATGCTTGGATTCTCCAAAGGAGAGCATGCACAATTACTTCGAATGATTATATTTGTTTAGAAAAATGATAAGGTTCCAAAGTCTCTTATCGTTAACATGACTGGTAGGAACGATTTTCAGTTCATCGATTATTGAATCTGGTGCTAGTAAGCGCATCACATTTAATGAAAACCTATTGAAATCCATCAAAACCATCACTGGGAGTCCTTTGTTAAAAGTACCAAATATGTATTCCATACCCGTTAAAAGCGTTAGAAACATCCGTTTGTCTAAAAACTTAAATTAAACATGTACTCAACATACCTGGTTTTCATTTCAATCTACTGTCTGTAATCAAGTTAACCCGTAATTAACACTGCTCATTTATGTTTTATATAGATATGTACATTGTACAAGAATTACATTTTAGGAGATTGATTAGGATGGGTAAAGTTTGAGATGGTCTATACTACTTGGAGTTATTCAAGCGTAAAGGGATGGCTATGTTAGTCTCTATGGATTCCATAGTTTCGTATAGGATTTTTAGATATGATTCGATTTGGGTACTCAAAAGAATACAAAAATATAAGAATTTTAGTGTTCATGATTTATTTTGTGATTCTTGTATGTGTATGAAGTTGTGACATCCTTATTCATGGTACGTAATTTTATTTGGTTTTGATTTGAACATTTCGCTGAAATCTAAAATTTGTATTTAATCGCAAGAAGCACAACACGCTTCTTATGGGCTCAGTAGGCTTGGACTCATGGGCTAGACAACTTTTTAGGGGTTTGAAGGTTATTTAAACACCATTAATCTCTAGGGTTATCTCATTCTAAGCCTCCATCGTCCTCTAAAGAGATCCCACAAAACCCTAGCCCTGTTTAACTTATTTTGAACCTTGGAATCATTTTAGGAAGATTGTTTCTCCATTTTTAGTTAAAGCTTAAAGAACAAGATCCTCATTAGTACATTGAAGAAAAGAGCAACTGTGACACCCCCGGTCAGTGGCAGAAACGTCAAGCTTTGCGACTTTGTCATGGATCACAGTCATTGAACATACATTGAATAGTACAAAAATGTAAAAAGAATAGTGAATGTATTATTACTAAACATAGATTACAATGATATTCAGAGTTACAATAATCTGATGCCTTAAACAGTGTGGTACTTAATAAAATTGCAACAGTAATCTATATGTGATTGCAATTTATTGTCTTCTAGTAGTGCAAGCTTCCATCTCTTGATTTCCTAGGAATACATGCGAATGCAAAAATGTCAACATAATGTTGGTGAATTCACATGTTTTTTTAGCTTTTATATCAAAAGTACTTTTAGTATCAAAAAGCATTTGCTTTACTGTATATAAGTCTGTTTTAACATATATTATTATTTATGTACTCTTATCAAGAGTAGTGTTTTACTAAGTATAAGTCTATTTCAACTTATATAAGCGTTTGAGTACTTTATTCAAAAGTATTATTTTACTATGTATAATTCAATTTTAACTTATACCATTGTTTGTGTACTCATCTCAAGAGTAGTGTTTTATTTGATATAAGTTTATTTTAAGTTATATAAGTGTTTGAGTACTTTATTCAAAGTATTGTTTTACTGTGTATAAGTCCATTTAAACTTATATCATTGTTTTTGGTTTTGTATCCAAAAGTATTGTTTTAATATATATATATATATATATATATATATATATATATATATATATATATATATATATATATATATATATGTCTATTTCAACTTATATAAGTGTTTGTGTACTCTATTCGAAAGTATTCTTTTGCTTTGTATAAGTTTGTTTTAACTTATATAAATTTTTTCTTAAGGCGTATACATCAAGGTTACAATGAGTTCCCATAATCGAGTTATTGACATGTTGGTACCCCCCACAATGCTTCATCAGACGTCGTAATGTTTAAACAGTTATCACCCATGACTTGACCATCGTGGTTGTAGCTAGCAATCGCAGGTGGGGGTGTCAGCCCCTATAGATCTATATGTAACTCTCCCGCTAACTTGTGATTTAACGATTATGGGTTGGGTTCTTGTCTAAGTATTTAAACTTACATGATGAATGTGTGTCATTTAACCACTACTTGCATAGTTTTAATTGTTATAGTCTTAACTTAATAATTTTAAGTTAATAAACTATTATTGCATGGTAAAATTATATTAATATATAGTTATAGCATTTAATTATCTTTGTACATAATTAAACGAGCAGAGTAACATCATAATACAGTTGTTATCCATTTTTAAATGAGCAGAGTAATGACATAATGTAGTGATTATCCATTTCTAAATGAGTAGAGTAACAACATAATATAAATATTATACATGTTTAAATTAGCATAATAACGGCATAATATAACTATTATCCATTTTTAAACTAGCAGGGGTAATCATATATCTAAGTTTGCATAACAAGGCTCAAATAATTAAAATATCATAATGATAATTAATAATTAATTAAAATAGCATATTAACCATGTATCCCCCCAATTAAACAGATTTGGAAAAGGAGGCCATGAAACTCACCCTTGTAGCGTGATTTAACGAAACTGGTTTGTTCCGAAAAGTTGTCAGAAGCTCCGAATCACTCGGGCCTCGGGAAGGGGAATTACTTTATAAATAGAGAGTCGATGTATGGGATATGGTGTGAGAAATGAAAGAGACCCGAGCAATATAGGAAGGATCTTGGAGGGCGAGGTGCGCCCCTGACAAAAGCACGTCACGCTCAGGTGTGATGGCTCCACCCGAGTGTTGCCATGTTTTGTACCCTCGTTGGTCTGTGTCGCTTGGTCAGTGGAGAGCAGCGTCTATCGGGTGGCCACGTTTCTCTCTCTGTTTGTGTCACGTCACTCTTAGTATGTAAATCTTGTATTTTCAAAAAACCATTACCTTTGCATACAAGCTCCGTTTTCGGCCTTCTTTATATACACGCGTTCGTATCGACGAGTAATACAACTTTCCTTTACGTTGTTTTGGTTAAAATTCAACCAATTCTCTTCTAAATTTTTACCACACACATTTCTGTGTTAGTTAACTTTAAAACATAAAAAAAATCATAACTTCCTCATACGAAGTTAGATTTTTACGTTTCTTATATTTTCGAGATCATGTCGAAGGGTACTTTCCGAATATGTTACTATTTATATATAATAACACAACTTTTTGTGCACCCAAATCTATAGTTTTTGGACGATTCGATTGATTTTTCTTTTATACTAGAATGTCTAATATTGTATTTTCATTTAAAAATGATCATATATTATATATTAGGTTAGTACGTCGACGATCGTTGACCAATTTTTTTGATGGTTGTCACAACAACTATAGATCCAACTAAGTTTCTTCAGTTTAGGACCTTTGTGAGTGTTAAGCTTCAAAATTTCCTTTTTGTTTGTTAGATCTTTACACATTTGTTAATATACACCTTTTTGGCCCTTTTTGTTGGTGATTTTGGATTTGGAAGAACTCTAGCACCATTTGAGCACTTTGGAGGTTCTCCTTGGACCTATTTGACTAAGAAAGTAGAGGCCTTTAACTCCCCTTTAAGCCATGCAAGCCTTGAATAGAGTTTTATATCATTTTAGAGCGTAAACTTTAGATATGGGTTGTTTGGTGATGTGTACTAACATGTTAAAGCTCAGATCTGGAAGTTGGAGCCTTGACTTAGTGGATTAAGTCATTTGGCTTTGCAAGATTGGTTTGGACACGACACACTTCTTGAAATTAGGGTGTACTTCTTAAAAGCATAGTGTGCTTTTAGAGTTTCTAGATTCTCACCTATTTGAACCTAAAAACTTGACTATTTTATCTTGTAGTAAGCACGCCACTTTTTTATAGAGCGTGGCAAGTTTGGTTGACTAGAAGTTAACTTTTAATCATGTTTGAACTTGGGTCAAACTTTAGGGTTGTAGGTCATGGACTAAGTTTTGACCCTATTATTAATGTTTTAGTGGTTTGAGCCCATCGTTCACATTTTTTGGTGCAAGTGTGGTGTTGTTAGTTATTTGTTAGATAAGTCTCCTCATTCTACTGTAGGACACTAGGTGTCACTATGTGTTGCCGTCTTCATAACCCTTGTTGGTATGTTAGTATGCTAGTAAGATATACGTTGTTTAGTTGAAATAGAATTGTTCGGTTGAAACAAAACTATTCAGTTGAAATAGACCTGTTAGGGTTGAAACAAACCCGTTCTGTTGAAATAGACTTGTTAGGTGTAAAACAGGCCCGTTCGGTTAAAATAGACATGTAGGGTTGAAACAGACCCATGTGGTTGAAATTGACCTATAGGGTTGAAACATACATGTTCGGTTGAAAAAGACATGTTAGGTTGAAATAGACTCGTTAATTTTATGTATGGATTTTGTGCTACATATGGTATTTTGTAAAACTCACTAAGCTTTGGCTTACAGTTTTGGATTAAATGTTTTAGGTACTTCTGAGGATCGTGGCAAGGCAAAGACGTGACTATACACATTTAATATCAACTCATATTTTGAGATTCCGAATTGTTATGATACTCTGATTTTGGATTTATGTTTTTGGACAAATGGTTTTATGCTTGATTGGTATTTATAAAAATGGTCTTTATCTTATTTTAAAATATGAAAAAAAATATTGTGAAATTTGGGACGTTACAGAAGCATCATATACCTCCTTTATGCATTAGTTTTACAAAGGTTACTAATGTGTTTGAGTTAATACACATTGAAATTTGGGGTTCATATCAAATTGCTTCATTTTATGGTGCTAAATACTTTTTTTATCTATTATCGATAATATAGTCGAAGTGTTTGGGTGTTTTTAGTGCAACTCAAAATGGAAGTCATCCATTTTTGATAGCCTTTTGTAACATGGTAGAAAACCAATTCAATAAAGAGGTGAAAATAATTCGCACAGACAATGGGTTAGATTTTAATCAAATTACATGCTCGATTTTTACAAAATGCATAGAATTCTATTAGAATTTTCCAACTCATACACACCCCAACAAAATGGGGTTGTGGAAAAGAAACACATACATCTTTTAAAAATATTTTGTGCACTTCCTTTCCAACCATGCTTGTGTTGATACATAAAAGTGAATCTCTAGGAATCTGAGCTAAACCAGTTATGAAGTCAGTACAATCCGATAGGAGAAGAGTTCCAAAGTCAGTCTTCTTCTGAGATGAAGATATTTCTGATACATTCGTAGTTCATTGATGTGATAGAGTCTGTACAAGAATTTAATGTTCCTTGTCGTTTTATTGAGTGAACAGTTCATATGACAAAATCAAGTAAATCTTGTGTTTCAGATTTGTCAAGTTCTCCATTTATCTAGTCCATAAAATGTTCATGGTTTGTAATATATCTAACCTTTACTATTTAAGGAGATGATGTTTCATGCATTGTAAGCTGGAAGTAGCAATATTCTCTTCACATCAATTACAAAATCTCTTGCAAGTCAAATCTCCTTCACCATTATTCTTCTTGTTCTTAAGTTGTCTTTACTTTGCTCATACTCATTTTACTTTACCTAAATATTTTGTTGAATACTTTGTTGATCTTCATACTTCAAGACAAGACTGGTTTATCAGACTTGACTGCACTAAAATATTAGCAACAAACATTGATCTTAAGTTAATTCAAGGTTTGAGTTTTCAAAACTTGTCCGCATACTATGTCTTTCACTTTCAGCTTGCCAATAGAATTTTGGGGGGAAAGTTCCTTGAGTGTTGCATATATCATAAATAAATTACCATATCGTGTTCTTGAGAACAAAACACTACATGAATTGCTCCTTAGAAGGGTTTCCGCATATCAACACTTTTGGTTTTTGCGTATCTCGTCTATACTCATAATAGTCAATGTCAATTGGATAGTTTGGAGAAAGAGGCAAACCTTGCACTTTCATAGGCTACCGCATGGAATATAAAAGGATACAAAGTTTACATTTTAAAAACCTAAAAGATTTGAACCAGTCCTAATGTGACCTCTTTGAAGACATAATTCCTTTTGATGAAAACTTTAGAGGTCTAAATCTAAATAGAGAGGTGTATTTGATAGAGAAGCATAACAACATTCAATAAGAATTAGACCCAAACAACCATGATTTGTTGGATCATAATTATTTGGGCTACAATGAGGAAGAGCGAAGCATTTATAGCCTACAAACCACACTTGAGCATAATACAATGAGTAATTAGTTCGAAAACAAGAAGCAACCCACTAAAATAGTTGTTGATCCATCTACAACTTAGAATCCTGAAATCACTTGACAAAGCACTTGACTGAAGGCCATTTGATGTGGGCCCTAGTGTGGAGGATCGAGCCCTTGCATTCCTAGTGGCCCACAATCGTGTGACTAAAGGGGCTTCACGGAAATGGCCATAACTTTGGCTACGGATCTCCGTTTTGGGCCTATGACCAGTCAAATCGAATCTTGGAGCAAGGAACACATCTTAATAAGTACCGAAAGGAGACTTACCCATTTTTGAGTCCAAAAATTGCTTTGTAAATGGAGTTATGAATAGTTTTGTTATTTTTCCTTAATTTTTGGGTTTGTATTTGGCCCATCGACTTTTAGGGTTCTGTTTTAATTTCTACTTCTTATTTAAATGTTTTTGATGTAATTTGGATGTTCGATCATCAATTTTATGAACTTTCATTTTCTCCCAAAATTATGTGCGTGTTAACCCAAATTTTGAACTCAATCCGACGGTATTCGTAGAATCAACGTGGTTTTGAAGAGATTGACCTGGTTATTCTTTTAGAATCAACACGTTCACTCTTGTTTATTTTTGTTTGTTTTGTACTTTGCATCACCATTCCCAAGCATCTTGAAAACTTTATGACTGACATTCATCCTTTAATAGATCATACTCAACTCATTCCTAATTTGGACTCCTCTACAGTACATCACATATCCAATTATGTTTTATATGATAAATTATGTAAATATCACAAAGCTTTTCTAGTAGCCATCACCTCTCATGATGAGCTTAAATACTTTTCTCAAGTTGTTAAAAGTTATTAATGGCATGATGCTATGAAAAGGGAAGTCCAAGCTATTGAAGAAAACAACACTTGGAATCTTGTTAATCTTCTTCCTTGAATGAAAGTTTGTTGACTCAAAATGAGTCTACAAAATCAAATACAAACTAAATGGTAAGACTAAATGCTACAAGGCATGTCTGGTAGCAAAGGGATACACTCATGTCGAGGTTATCAATTTCCATGGCACATTCTCTCCAGGCGCTAAGCTAGTTACACTTAGATATGCCTTAGTGGTTTCATCAAAAAGAAATTAGGAAGTTCACAAGTTAGATGTTGATTAGTGCTTTTCTTCATGGCGAAGTCCAACAAGATGTTTACATGAAGATCCTACAAGGATTTGCCAAAACAGGTGACTAATGCGTATGCAAACTTCAAAAGACTCTTTATGGCTTTCATTAAGCTTCTTATAATTACTGTCATAAGTTCACCAAAAATCTTCTTACCCTTGATTTTAACCAGTGTAAAGTTGATCACGCATTATTTGTGTTTTAAAAGGGTACTATATATGTGTCTACTCTTATTTATGTGGCAGAAGTTTTGTTGATCAGTAACGACACGTTCGCATAGAGGTTGTAAAGGATTATCTGAAAGAACAACTTATCATCAAAGACTTGGTCCCTATAAAGTACTTCTTGGGAATAGAGGTTGTTTGCTCGTAATAATGCTTTGTTAATAGTCAATTAAAATATACCTTGGACATCTTGGAAGAGTTTGGAGTTCAAGGATGTCGTTCGAGGAAATTTTGTACGAATGATGATGGTCAAGAAGATGACGCATCTCAATATCGACGTTTGATTGAAGGTTAAATTACCTAACCATCATTCCAACAAACATTGCTTACTCAGTCAATTTATAAGTAATTCCAAACATTCACACATGAATGTTGCTTTCCATGCCCAACCTTGGAATCTAAGCAACTTTCTTACACAAGGAAACCATAGGAAGACTATACAGAATCGGAGGTAACAAGATTATCCCTAATCATTAAATACCCATGGGGTAGGCACTACAAGAAAATTTCATGATGAAATTCTTTCAACGGGGAGAGAATATGACAACCATCAAAAGTTGGTCAATTAACGACAATCAAACATTAAAATTTTAAACTTAAAGTATAATATAAGATAAATCTTTATGAAAATATAACCCTAAAACATAAAATATATCAGCGAAATCGGTCAAATTGTGTGAAAACTAAAAAGTTAAGTATGCAAAAAGTTTTGTTTTATCACTTTTTATAGCCCATTAAACCTTAGCCTTTTGAGCTAAATCTATTGACTCCAATCGCTCAGTATCAAGAGTCGATTTAACAACAGAAGCCCTTGTAATGGCCAAAACTAGATCACCCAAACCCTCATCTTATTTTCAATCCATCTCAAGAGGCACTCGTTTAATTTCCATCTTTTTTACTTTTCTTTCAGACCTAATGTAACGCACGTAGATCCGGGCTAGTCAATTTAGAGACAATGAGCGTCAAAAAAATGACTTTTTGATGGAAGATTATTTTCAAGGAATAATCTTAACCAAGTTGTAGAATATTTCTCAAGGGTTCCGGGAGACGTAAATAGTGAATTTACGATAGAGGACTTTTTAGCCTTAGTGATCTAAACAAAAGTTGTAGTATACATTACGCCGAGAACATACAAAAAAAGAATGGCCAAAATAGACTTTGTATGAGGAAGTTATGAATTTTCTAAGATTTGGCACAACAGTGCACGACCCGAAACTCGAATTTTAGTATGAGCGGTTTTGGCCTACACGACCTAAATGAGAGTTGAATATCTCATTAATAGGAACTAAACGATAAAAAGACAGACGAAAAAGAAGTCTGTATGAAGGAGTTACAAATTCTTCGTGGTCATTTAACTGTCTAATATCCTCCTACTATTAAATTTAAGATTAGTTGAGAATTAGCCGAAGGAGTCTAAATGAAAGTTGTAGACCTTATTTTTACCTACGCGTGGATATAAAGAACATCAAAACGGATATCGTATACGCAAGTTATGAATTTTTGAAAATCGGTTGATTTCCACCCTGTGTGCGATGCCACGTGTCAGCACCAGGCGAAACCTTAGAGCCTACGCAACCCCACAACGTGGTGAGAGGCACCACGACGTGTTGAAGCCTCAGGAAGCCTATAAATAGAGGTCTCGGGTGAAGCTCATTCCTCACACCTTCCAACTTCTTCCTCTCTCTCTCTATAACATCTCTCTAAGCACTAACCCCCCCCCCCCAAAAAAAAGGCTAGGGAACCCCCTAGCATGAGGCAGAAGCCCTGGAGCACCTGACGGCTCCGAAAAGAAGAGCCTCCGGCTCAGAATCTCTGCTTTGGCGGAGCCCGGTTATGATAAAAACTCGTTGTAAGATAGATACGCCTATCCTATGCTTAGTATAGCTTATGTTTTCATATAATAACATTATTAGGACCTTAAAATAATTATTTGGGCTATTATTATGAGTTATATAAGAGTGTTTCTTAACGCTTATATAATAGTAATAATAGCTAGACTATTAATTAGTCGCGGTTAACGTTAGACCAAACCCTAGTGGTATTGATCCTAGGTTTTGTCAAAGGAAAATTGTTTTGAGATAACGAAGTGCTGTCCGAGTACCGAGTCACCACCTTTTCAAGTGAGTGCATAGTTACTTTCACCTTACACATAGATACGAAGTATTTAATATAAATTACATGCTATGTGTGCATATTGTCTGTATACTTGTCGTTTGTGCTGGGTGAAAGATTTGTATACATGTTTTAAATGATTTAAACTGTATATATATTTTATATCTACAAAATATGTTGGGTAAACATGGGTAGAGGTTCACTTTCAGGTTCCAACAATCTCGCCTAAGTGAACTTAGCAATCCATTCAATTAAATAGCTTTGTCCTTGATGAAAGTGTAGGCTCGGAACAACCATTCTCTGACTTCAATGTACTAGGTCGGTTGACTTACAAACTTTGCTTTGACCTGTTCTAGAGTTTTAGACTTGGATGCATGATAGATGCACTTCCAAAGGGCATTGGTCGGAACTAAGTGTTTGTCAAGGACATGGAAATAGTCCTTCTTGTTTGTCTTCCTGGTTGTGTAGAAAAACCCTAGAATCGGGTCATTGATTGGACTCCGTATAGATGGGCTAGCTCATAGTCGCATCTGCAAAACTCCGCGACGTAGTCCTTAAGGAAGCTTAGAGCAGCATGGAAAGCACCCATGATGATATCATTGTCTTGCATTCCTCGGAAGTGAGCAGCCAAAGTCAGAATGTTGTTCGGATTCATCAAAGGGAAATCCGCATCAGTGATTGTCCGGTGAGTTGGCTTGTTTCGAAAGACATGAAATCAAAATAGTGGGCAGTTGAGTTCGAACTTCACTAGGATGTTCCTTGAAAATCCATGGACTTTGGTAATTCTTTTTCTTGTCCATACTTCCTTCAGAGGTTGTGCATTCTTGGAGTAGAATGTTTCAAGCCTTTCTTGTTTTGTCCGAAAGATCACTTCCAGATCGTCATTGGGGTGAAGAGGAGCAAACTTGATGTAGTATTTACTGTATGGAGAGAGAGGGAGATCGAGTTGTTCGGAGTCATTGGTGGGAACATCTTAATACATGAAAGGAACAATTTCATGATCACGGAGAATGCCTTCACGACATAGAGGAGATATCCCACGCATCAGATCAGGATTATCCTTGAGAGCTTCGATATGGTTGCTATCCTCTAGTGCCTTGTTGATTTCCTCCTAAGACCATCCTTGTTTTTGCTTGAGAGGATGTCCGGAGTGGAAGGCTTGTTCTTCGGTAGTCATTGGCGTTTTGCCTTTGTCTCTTTTCAATGCAACCATGATGAACTGCATATTCTCATCCACAACATATTCCAGAGTGGGGTTCGGAAGAGGATCTTCTGGAATGTCATCAGGGATCCGGAGTGGAGAACCCTGGTATATGGCAGTAATTTTTGGAGCCGGAATAGGTGGGAGCATTGAAGGAGTGGCTCGGAAGGCTTGAGCTGTGAGGAGTGATTTTGCTTTGGCTATTAGAATGGCCCTTTGAAGAACGTCAGGTAAAGAGGATGGCCAAGAGACTGCAAACCATATCCTCTTTTCTTCCTCTGGCATCACCTTTGGAAATAGCTTCTTCGGAGCCTCGAGACCAAGAACTCCTTTGGTGGCATACTTCTCTTCTTCACTATCTTCTTCATCATCAGAGTTATTTCCTAGAAGTTCGAACACAACATGAACATCATCATCGAAATTTAAATCTTCATCTCGGAGTTGAAAAATCGAGGCAGGCTTCCATGGTTGGCTAGGACCTTCTCTCCCTCTTGCATCGATGGTTTTCAGAACCGGTGCAATTAATAAAGAGTCCTTTAAATCTTCAAACTTGGAGAATACCGTCTGAAGTCCTGTGATGAGTTGACGAGTGAGGGCATAGTATGCTTCGGAAGTGGGAGCCTGAGCAGCGAGATGATCGAACAGATGGCCAAGAACAGCTAACATCTCATCAAACTTTCAATTTGGAACATCAAAGATGTTCCAAGTGGATCGAAGTAGCTTAATGAGCACTTGTTGAATTATGAGGTTCATCTCATCCTTCTTCTTGATTTCCTTCTCCATCCTTTGAATTTGCTTCTCATGAAGAACATGGGTTTGCTTAATAAGATCGTTGGTAGCAGACACCAAGTCATCATGGACCTTCAGCATGGTGGTTATTTTTTCCAGGTAGTGCTCAACGGAGACATCCTACTTGGCCTCAACTTCTTTAATGGAGTGCTTGAGTCAGAGAGAAATGAGTTGATCTAACTGAGCTTCTCTTTCTGCAACCGAAGGTCCGGACTGATTTCAGAGAGACTGAATGATGGCATCAAGTTTGGAATCAAGTCCGAAAACCTTTTGATCCATTTTTGTGTTGAGCTCTGTTACGGATGTTTCGATTGAGGAGACCTTCTTCATGGTGTCTGACACATCAGTTTGAATTTCGAGAAGAGAAAAAGGATCAATATCATCACCAGCTGACGATCTGGTGTCAGGATCGGAGTACTGAGGCTTTTCCTTGTGATGCTTGGGATTCGTAGAAGTCTTAGGAAGAGTGGCAGCATCATCATGAAGCTTGTGAGTTGATTCTGATTCATGCTGAGTGGAAGAGGAGGATCTGAAATCAAACATTGACTTTGAAGAGGAAGGCTTCAGGTGGAGTTGAACTGAAGAAACCATATGGGCATCAACAACATTTGCAGCATCGGTATTCAGCAACACTTCTTTAGAAATTTCATCTTCCGAAGCAGAAGGATTGGAAGCTTGAGGAGGAGGTTTTGGAGTTTCTCCATATCTGAATTCCAGATCAACCAGCTCATCAGTAGGAGAGACGTATGGCGGGTTGTTTTGTATGGCTCTCTTCTTCATGGCAATGAGAGTTGATTCCACTTGAGATCTGGTGAGCTTCGGATGCATGGAGTGAGCCCTGTTCACATAGTCTTCACACAAAGGATCGTTAACACCTGGTCGTCCTGTACCCTTTCCGGGTATCAAACCGGTTGGGGCATCCGAAGTCGGAGGCACAACTCTAGCTTCAGAATCTTAGGGTCCGGAACAGGGGTTCCAGAGTGTGTGCGTGTAGAAACGAGTGGGATATTATAAGTGACTTGTGGGTGTGTTCTAGGGGGTGCAAGGAACTATGGTCAACACCGACATCACCTTTTTAGGAAGGTGAGGGTGGATTATGTGGAGACTCCACGTGTGTGTGTGTGTGTGTGTGTGCTTGTGATGTTGGAACATTGAGGGGTACATCAGATGAGTGCGCAGGAGGGGTGTTCGTACAGCCAGAGTCAGCCTGAATGGCATGAGCATCTTCATTTGGAGAGGAAGAGCCAAATTTGGTTCTCTTTTGAGGCTTTGACTTGGTAGGGGAAGTTTTCTGTTTGGCAGACTTCTTCGTTTTCCTTGGTCCGGAAGATGTTGGCTCTGCCACTTTCGAAAATGGGCTCAATTGGGACTTGGGCAGACTGTGTTGGGTCGAACGCAGTCGAAGTCTATAAATGTTTTTTCAAATTAAGAGAATCGGAAGGAATAATGTCCACCATATGTTGAGGTAACCTTCGGACAGGACCAAAAGAAGATTGGTTCGAAATTCTATAGGACTTAACAGTTTTGAAGGATATGCATATCTCCGGAGGAATCGCAACACAAGGAAGTGGTTCAGAAAGCTCTTTCAAGAGTTGTTGCAGAGTCAGAGCCCATAACCTAGGAATTGAGATTTCATTCTCCTTTCTTTTGATGTGCAGGGACAAGGTTTGAAAACTCAAACCTTGAGTGAAAGCTTAAGATTAATGTCTGCTTGCAAATAAATGTTCTAGTCAAGCCTGGATAGACCAGTCAAGTCTAATTTAATATATATTCAATAAATGATCAAATAATAAATGACGAATAAGAATAAATGATCAAGGTAAGGCTCATAAATGAAGAACAAGAAGAATGTTTGAAAGAGAGTTGAAATATATTAGTAAAATGCTAACAGTGAGTGAATGATCTATCTCATAATATTGCATTGAAAGCTCCTTTAAATAGGAGTAAGTGAAACATGGTACAAACCAACAAACATACATAGGACTGGATAAAAGGAACAATTCTTACATTCTGATTGTCCAAGTTGACCAACATACTAAGTCCTATGAAATGTCTAATCATGCAAAGAGACAAAAGTAATTAATACAGAAAGAGACAAAATAGCTTCTCCAGATCACCACACATTCCGGACATGAAGTCCATTCCGGAATGTCTTCACTCATGAACTTCTAATCAACTTCTCTCCAAGTCCGGACAACTTCTGGACTACTCTTCACTTTGGAACCTGATGCTGACTCCGGAATAATCACTTGAACTTAGGATTGCTAGAGGTTCACTTTCAGGTTCCAACACAACAACGATTGGGCGAGAGGGGCGGTCAATAAAATAAGGGCAGCAATAGAAAAACAAAAATAAAGTGTCAAAAGGCAAAAAATTGGACAAACCTGGTGGCGAAAATGTAAAGTAGGCAAAACAAATGAAAGTAAAGTGTCTAAATTTTGATTTTGGAAAGCTTATAGTGGCCAAAATGTGAAGAAACAAAAAGTAACTGTAGGTAGGGCTCCCCACAATTAAGTATATATAAAATGAAAACAAGAATAAAAATTGTTCAAGATAATCCAAATGGTCAATGTTCATAAATTAATGATTTCTACGTGCTACATTCAACATGTTTTATATGAGAGATCTAAATCTAACACGCATTGTCAGGTTTTTAGTAAATAAAATTTAAAAAAAGTCGCAAAAATAAAATATTAATCAATCATGTGATTTTAGGCAATCAATCACATGATTTACAATCAAAACTGCTAAAGATGAATCATAAATTAACAATAATTTAGAGAAAATATAATTTGGAGCCAAACCAATGGGATTTGCCAATTTGGAGCTCGATTGAAGGTTAAATTGCCTTTGGCGGTTTGTAAGAAGCTCTGACCGTCGAGAGCTTTCTTACGATATAAATGAGTCTTAAAACAAAGCTCTTGATAAATCAAAATGTATGATAGTTTCGAAATGGTTTTTTTTGCCACATTGGTTATTTTTTCATTTATCCATAAAAGTTTTTGTAAAGTCATATTCACCAAAGCATTATCAAATTTATTGGTTAAAGTGATAAAAGATTCTATGTAAAATTTATAGAGAAAATGACTTGTAAAGGTATTTTTATTTTCGTCTTATTCACGTTTATGAAACTTCATTTTTTTTTGTACACATTTGACCAATTAATTTGTTAAATGTGTTAACATATTAGCATTGTTACCTGCTATAACAGGTGACAATGGTAATATGTGAATACATTTAACAAGTTAAATGGCTAAATATATACCAAAAAAAGGTTATCTAAATGTGAACAATTTTTTTTTACAATTTTTTTATAATTTCTTATAACATTTTTATGATATATTTTTTTTCATATAAGTTTTTCTAATATATTGTTTTAAACTTTGCTTATAATTTTTTTTATTTAACTTTTTTTATAATTTCATATAATTTTAATACAAGTGATTTTAAACAAAATATTTTATAAATGTTTTAAAATTTTTTTACAAGTTTTCTAAATTGTATTTTTTTTTACATTTTCATACAATTTTTTTTATACTTTCGTACATTTATTTCTAAACTTTCATTTAGAACATTTTTAAATTGTTTCACAGATTTTGAATGACAGTTTAGTATTTTTTTTATAACATATAAAAATACTTTTGTTAAATACTAGTTTAAAACGTTATATTAAAAAAATTAAAAGTTTATAAACTTCTAATTAAAAAGTATTAAAAAGTTGGAATAATTTTAGAACACTTACATTACATATAATTTTTTTGTTTTTTTATCCGCCAAGTAATATTTTCTTTTTATTTTTTTAAAATGTCCTGCATACTTATTGTTACATATTTAATTTTATTATTAGACACTATTTACTTTAAAAATATTGTATAGGCTTAAAAGAAAAAGGAAAAAAATATATAATGTTATATAAAATAGTTCACAAAACAAAAACTTTTTTATTATTTAAAAAGTAAAGTTTAAAATTAATCAATATTTAATAAATTATTGATACTCTAAAAAATGTTTGAAAAAAATAATACAAACAAATATGAAGAATAAAATCGCTATTAAAAGTGAGAAAAATGATTTATCAGAGTATATAACTTTTCGTTTTGTTCACATTTATGTAATTTTCTTTTTTTGTACAAATTTAACCATTTAATTTGTTAATTTGTTCACATATTACCATTGTCACCTGGTATAGCCGGTGATAATGACAATATATGAACACATATAACAAAGTTAAATGATCAAATATATACAAAAATAAAAAAAAAATTACATAAATATAAACAAAACGATAAAAAAAAAAATTACCTTAGTAAGTTATATTCCTAAAATTTTTCATTTCATTACCTGCCAAAGGACCTAGACGGGGTAACAGGGAGCCAAAATGTGAAAATGATAATATAATATATGATCAATTTATGAATATATTTATTTATGACTGTTTATGGATGTGTTAGTCAAAAGGACATTGAGAGGCATCACTTGGCCAAAACATGAACACGATTTTGATGACACTTCACATACAACTAAAAATTCAAACTACTTGAGTAGACACCTTGACCATCTGCACTATGTGTAATAATATATTTTAGTGCCTAATTATTTTAATTATGAAAATAAAGGTAAAACAAAATCCGTTTTTTAAACTCAGAAAAACATACTATATATGAGTATATATTAGAGTTAATTACAAAAATGGTTCTTGTGGTTTGGTTGAATTGTCGATTTTGGTCCTTAAGTTTAAAATTTGATAGGTTACATCCTTGTGGTTTGTGAAAATTGCACTATAAGTCCTTGGTCCATATAAGAAAATCAAATTACACTTTCTTTCTTTTTTGAGTAAATTACATGAATGGTCCCTATGGTTTAGGGTAATTTGCGTGTTTGGTTCCTAACTTATTTTTTTAACTCGGAAGGTTCCTACTGTTTGTTTTTGTTACGCGCTTGGTCCATGTCTTAACTAAAAAGACTATTTTGCCCTTGATTTTTTTAAATATTTAAATAAACACACCCTAACCCCCTCACTTTACCCAACCTATCCTACAATTTTTTCCTATTTAAATAATAGTTTTTTTAGATAAGACAGAGACCAATCGTGTAACAAAAACAAACAGTAGGGACCAAGCGCGTAACAAAAACAAACATTAGGGACTTTCCGAGTTAAAAAAATAAGTTAGGGACCATGTGACAATCCGAAAATTTTTCCGTCACTGTAACCCGTTTCCGGTAATAAAACCCGTTTGTATTCCAATTTTTCCGTTAACTTTTGGGTTAAGTTAATTAAATTGAGACCTTTATTATGATCTCATGAGTGTCCAAACCCGTTTAAAAAAACATTAAAACATCCAAATTTTTAATTGGAGAATTTTTAATTTCGACCACATCGGGTTACGACAACTAAATCGGGTAAGACCATAAGCCTCGTTTAACGTCAGTATCTGGTAGGTTTCCACCGGGTCTCAAACTCAAACCATATATAAAGTTGAGAGGACCTCATTTGAAGCTTTTTCACTTCCTCTCACTACTCTCTCTCTACAAATCCAAGTTTTGATCCAAAATCACCCCCTTTCAAGCTCTGATTTGGTAAGTAATCCTTCCTAGTTGATAGTTTAGCATGTTTAGCTTTCAGATTCGTGTTTAATTCACTCAAAAGGACCAAGAACATGTGTTTATGGTCCAGGAGCAATCCCAAACCGTAAACACCCTTAAATGGGGTTTTAGAGCCCCAAAACCCTTCCAAACCACTTCTAGAGCTTAGATATGACTTAGGGATTTCATGAATGGACTTGGATCACCAAAATCTTAACATTTGGGGATTAAACATGAGTTTACGGCCCAAGAGCATGCTTGGACCGTAAACACCCCTTCTAAGGTCGTAAACACCTTTTAAGGTGTTAAAATGCCCCTTAAACCCCTCCTAAGCCTTGGAATAATGTCTAGAATCAACCACCATTGTGTTAGGGACCTTAATCATGAAAGAAACCATCACCTTAGGAGATTACGGCCGTAAACCCCCCAAGGAATGGTTCCTGGGCCGTAAACTCCTCTATGGTGGTCAAATGGTGCCCTAACTTCCTTCCATGGCTTGTACTTTGGACTAGAACCACTTGTGCTTAACCTAGGACCACCAAAACACATAAGGAAAGGGTACATGAGAGTTTACGGCCGTAAAATCCTTGTTTATAGTCGTAAACTCCTTAAAATGGTCCATGTGTTGGTCAATTCACTTCCCTTGCCTTAGAACTAAACCTAGCATCACCCCTCAAGTGTTGTAAGACCATTAAGCAACCAAGAACACTCTACCCATGAGTTTACGGCCGTAAACTCATGGGGATATGGTCATAGGGACGTAATCTTGATGGGTTTTGAGCATTCTAACACTTCCTAAGTGTACATGCAACCCTAATAAACCTTGGATCTATGTTTGTCTAAGATACATGCAAATAATTATTTTTTCCAAGGTTCATATCCTAACTAGCATAGCATGGGTAACATGAATCAAATAAAGCTAGTAGAAATACTTACCTTGTAGTTGTAGTTGATTCCTTGGAGTTTTAAAGCCTAGCACCAATAGTGTGGATGCCTCAAATGGAAATCAAAAATCACCACAAACTTGGAACTTTGAGAGAATAGTCACTACTATCTTGAAATCGGCCCTCTTGTTTTACTCACCTCAACTAGTGTGACTTCAAAAACCAAAGCCTCCTTTACATAGTGTGGTGGATTAGGGTTACATCCATGTAAACCCTAATACCCATGTCTTTTCATTTCAATGAGATCCATGGGTTAAAGCTCCATGGAGTATCCATGGACTTTCCATGCAAGCCTAGCCCATTCCAAATAAGCATTAGCCCATACTATATAAATGTAGAAGCCCATATTTAATTAGTAGTACTTTTGATCTCTAAATTAATCCTAGATTATTTATAGATCAATACTAATTAAATAATATGATCTTATATTAATATATTAGAACTTATAATATATTAATAAATCATAACTTATACTATTCTCAAAAGATTATCCATAAATTGTTCGGGTGAAGTGCAACCCTAATGGACCATGCCGGGTCGGGTCAAGTACATACCAAATATAGTTATGGACTTAGACACTATATCCAACAGTCTCCCACTTGGATAAGTCTAATAACTATAGTTGCAAGTATGACTTCAGGAACCGATCAGCAATCGTAGCTCTTTAAACTCTGTTGAACTAGAACGCGCCAGTTTTTAGATAAGTGATCATATAATCCTCTGTTCTAGATATCAGCCGGACAAATACATGGAACATGGTCTTACTTATTGTCCAACATTTGTTTCCCGATTTCTGATTTGTTTGACATAGAACTTAACTGAACACATCAATTTAGTTCTGACCGGGCCCGGTACATAGGTCAAAACAAAGTCATCGAGGGGCCCAGATATCACTTATAATCCTAGAAGGAACAGATAAATTTCGACTCATATGTTTGTTCTACCACTCATTGAATTATACACAAAAGCACGTTTTATAACATCGAGTTACCAATGCGTTTTTGTACAATCAATGCATAACCAACTGGTAAGTAACAAATCATATCTCTAGGTTTGAAGACTTATATGATATTACCGTCTCACGATCACTCGAGATAAATTCCATGAAGTGATTCCAGTGAGCATGGGTTGAGTCCAATGCTCAGAACTTATGAGCACTCATGATTGTTGTAGCCATGTCCAACACCTTAGACCTCTGTAACCAATCATGACAGTCTTGATTCATACCTACTTCCGACATATGACCGACTGTGGAGGTTTGAATAATATGATATACCAAACATAATTATTCTGGAAGTCAAAACATGCAAAAGAAATATAATAAACAATTGACAAGTGATAGCAACACTTTACTCATAAATTTTATTTATCATCAAATGTCAATTACATTTTACAAATTTCAAGATTATCTAACTACTAAAACTAATATCATCCTTCAGCCCTATGCTCCGAGCATGTTGGAGATGCTTAGCCCGAGTCAGTCCCTTCGTGAGGGGATTTGCTGGGTTCTCATCCGATGATACCCTCTTTGCCACGAGGATTCCTTCTTCTATTCGATGTCTGATGAAGTGATATTTTCTGTCAATGTGTCTGGATCTCCCATGATCTCTTGGTTCCTTGGCTAAGGCAACCACACTATTGCTGTCACAGAAAATCTCCATTGGCTCCTTTATAGCTGGTACAACTCCAAGGTCTCCGATGAAGTTCTTTAGCCATATAGCCTCCTTTTCTGACTCGCTTGCTGCTATATACTCTGATTCACAAGTGGAATTAGCCAGTGTCTCCTGCTTGGAACTTTTCCAAGTAATTGCCCCTCCGTTTATGGTAAAGACCCAGCCCGACTGAGAGCGAAAATTATCCCTGTCAGTCTGAAAGCTAGCATCACTATACTCTACAACTCTCAAGTCATCACTCCCACCGAGGGTAAGGACCCAGTCCTTAGTCCTTCGCAGGTACTTGAGGATATTCTTTACCGCAGTCTAGTGTGCCTTGCCAAGGTTCCCCTGATACCTGCTAACCATGCTCAAAGCAAAAGCTACATCAGGTCGAGTACATGTCATAGCATACATGATCGATCCTACAACTGAAGCATAAGGTAGTCGAACCATTTCTGCTATCTCAGCCTCAGTACTAGGGCTTTGTGTCTTACTCAATCTAGCGTTACTCTGAATGGGTAACTCACCTTTCTTGGAGTTATGCATGTTGAATCTTTTCAACACTTTGTCCACATAAGTGCTTTGACTAAGTCCAATTAGTCTTTTACTCTTGTTTCTTAAAATCCTTATCCCTAGGATATAGGCAGCTTCACCAAGGTCCTTCATAGCGAAACACTTCCCAAGCCAGGACTTTACTTCCTGTAGGGTTGGGATGTCATTTCCTATGAGTAGTATGTCATCCACATACAGTACCAAAAAGCTGACTATGCTCCCACTAGCCTTGATATAGACACAAGATTCATCTTCACTCCTTGAAAAGCCAAGTTCCTTGACTTTCTCATCAAAGCAAAGATTCCATCTCCGAGGTGCCTGTTTCAATCCATAAATGGATTTCTCGAGTTTACACACTCTATTGGGGTACTCTGTACTGACAAAACCCTCTGGATGAACCATGTAAACATCTTCAGCCAACTTTCCATTAAGGAAAGCGGTTTTGACATCCATTTGCCATATTTCATAGTCATGATATGCAGCAATGGCTAACAGAACCCTAATAGACTTTATCTTGGCCACTGGTGAAAACGTCTCATCATAATCAACTCCCGGAGTTTGAGAATAACCCTTTGCAACCAGTCGTGCCTTATAAGTGTGTACATTACCATCCATGTCGTTCTTCTTCTTGAAGATCCATTTGCACCCAACTACCTTACGATCAGGTACATGGTCAACCAAGTTCCAAACTTGATTGTCATACATGGACTGTATCTCGCTATCCATAGCCTATTTCCATTTAGCAGCTTCAGGGCCTGCCATGGCTTCCGTGTAGCTGTTAGGTTCATCCAAACCTACAAGTGTCTCACCTTCCGTAGTAATATGGAAACCATAGTAATACTCAGGTGCATTCCTAACTCTCGTGGAACGTCTCAGAGGTACAGACTCGTCAATTGGCTCAACAGGAGTTTCCTCCTCAAGTTGAGGGCTAGGGTTTGAAGTTCCTTCACAACTTGACTCTTGAAGTTCTTCAAGGTCAATTTGCCTCCCACTGTCTCCTTGGCTTATAAACTCTCTCTCTCTTTCTCTCTCTCTCTCTCTCAAAACTTATCTTCTTGCTACAAAGACCACATTATCACTAGGTCTGTAGAAGAGGTAACCAAAGGATCTTTATGGGTAGCCGATGAAAATACACCTCTCGCTTCGGGGTTCTAGCTTATCATGAGTCTCGCGCCTCACAAAAGCCTCGCAACCCCAAATCTTGATGTGGTTTAGTTTGGGTACTTTACCAATCCACATCTCGTGAGGAGTTTTGGCAACTTTCTTTGTAGGGACTAGATTAAGGATATGGGCGACAGTCTCTAAGGCATACCCCCAAAATGAGATTGGTAGCGAATCTCGACTCATCATGGAATGAACCATATCCAACAAGGTTCGATTACGCCTCTCAGCTACACCATTCAACTGTGGTGTCCTGGGAGGTGTCAATTGTGAGACAATCCCACATTCCCTAAGATAGTCGAGGAACTCTGAACTAAGATACTCACCACCTCGATCGGATCGAAGCATCTTAATGTTCCTGCCCAATTGATTCTCGACTTCCTGTTTAAATTCTTTAAACCGTTCGAAAGTCTCTGACTTATGCTTGATTAAGTAGACATATCCATATCTACTGTAATCATCAGTAAAAGTCAAATAATAACGATTAGCATCCCTTGTGGCATGTTTGAATGGTCCACACACATCCGTGTGTACAAGGTCCAACAAACCTTCACCCCTTTCACAAGAGCCTGTGAAGGGTGACTTTGTCATTTTTCCAAGTAAGCATGATTCGCAACTATCATCTACTTTAGGTCAAACGACTCCAAGACTCCATCCTTTTGGAGTTGGCCTATGCGTTTCTTGCTTATATGTCCAAGACAACAATGCCATAATGATGCTTTATCCAAGTTATTATTAGTAGTAGAATCAATACACATCACATTATTTCCTAAGTTATCTACAACAGACACAGCTTCATACACACCATCACAAGGTAATGCTTTAAAATAAAGAACATTATTAAAGAAATCATCAATAGAACCAACTTCATTGTTAAATGAAAAGGTAAACCCTTGTTTATACAATGCATGAAAGGAAATAATATTTCTTGCCATTTCTGGCGAGTAACAACATTTATTCAAATCTAAATTAAACCCACTACTTAGCGATAAAGTATAAACTCCAATCTTGGTGACAGGTGTAACTTTCCTATTCCCCATGATTAAGTTTATCCTTCCTTGCTCCACATTCTCACTTCTTCTTAGTCCCTGCAAGTCACAAAAAATATGAATACCACAACCGGTATCAAGGACCCAAGAGTTAGAATTGGGTGAGTTATTAGAAATGATAGTGTAAATACCTGCATGGTTGGGTTTAACTTTCCCATCCTTCACATCTTGCTGGTACTTTGGGCAGTTCCACTTCCAATGTGCCTTTTCATGACAATAGAAGCATTCAGCCTCTTTTGGGTCAGAAGAAGGAGTGATGAAACCTTTCTTGGTTCCACTTGAAGAAGAGCCATCAAGGGTCCTAACCTTCGTACCCTTCGAAGAACTCTTTCTCTTCTTCCCTCGTCCTTTCCCGATTGCCAAGACAGGGGCGAAGTTGGTAGGAGTAGGAGTAACAATCGCCTTACCCTTAAGACCACTTTCTGCGTTCTTTAAGAGTCCTTGAAGTTTGCTGAGTGTGACCTCTTCCTTGTTCATGTGGTATGTCATGCGGAATTGATCATAACATGAAGGTAAGGAGTGCAAAATGATATCTATTGCAAGCTCCTCGGGGAAGTTCACATTAAGCTTCAGCAAACGGTCCATAAATCTTTTCATTTTCTGCATGTGGCCCGTGATGGGTTCACCATCCTTCATGCGAGTTGTTATCATGGAGGAGATGATTTCATACCTCTCTTGACGAGCACTTTGATGGTATCTTTCCATAAAGTCTTGGTGCATCTCATAGGGGTAGAAATCTTCATAGGATTTTTGGAGATCCGCGGTCATAGTGGCCATCATGATGCATGCCACCTTGGTGGCATCCCTTTCATGTGCCCTAAACTCAGCGATCTCTTGAGGAGTAGCAACTGTCTCATCATTCTCCTTAAGCTCCTTATCGAGGACATATTCCTTGTCCTCGTAGCGAGTAATCATTCTAATGTTTCTGATCCATTCATTAAAGTTGGATCCATCAAAAGTGACTTTCCCACACAAGTTCATAAGAGAAAAGGAGCCATTAGGATTAGAGCCAGAAGCAGCAGTGTTTGCAGACATCTGAAAAGAAGAAAAGTTTAGTTTAGAAATAGAGATAGTCCTTAATAAAACACCCAAATGTAGTATTAAGGCTAGGACCCAATCACAATATATTATACTTAGAAGAGGTATGCCGTAATCTAAGTAATAACATATTTGAAAGGTAGGTGAATGACGATTCACCAATTTCCACCAAAAACGAAATATTAAATATTAAGTTTTAATTTGGTACTTAGAAATTCCTAGATTCTTTTAGAGATTCAATGAACTTTTCAAAGGCATGTTTCAATCTCGAGTGTGCCCTCCAAGTTTTGTGACTGGGATGCCGAGGATCACAAAACGGGGTGTGAAGTAACCATGCAAATTACTTGGTACCCTTAATGTATTACCCCTCAATCGATGTGCCAGTTAACCACACACGCTCCATCGATACTATGATAAACATTAAGTCACCCTTTACATACCTTGTTAAGTTCAAGTTAGTGTGCCGGTTAACCACACACGCTCCACTAACGACTTAGACAAAGTGTACAGTGTAATTTCATGGATTAGCACCTTATTCACATTTTTCCTAAAGTAACTAAGATTGGGAATTTAATAAAACATTTAGTTTCTTTATAATACTCTTCATACTTTTAATGAGAATTTATAAGTCCTTGTCCTACCCGTTCGGCTAACGACCCTCCACCAGTCAAGCAAGCGGTGGGTGAGAGTGGACACCCATTAAGTTGCCATTTTATAGGCAACAACCTTATACCCACCTTATAGATCGGCTTCGTGAATGAGGCGTACTAGCGGTAAGACGACTTTTGATCTTATACATATATATTATTATTAACTTATAATATTATAAGTATAAGGGTTTAATTTTAACTTTTAAAATTCTAAGGGTTGGAACTAAAGTTTTAATCAAGACTTTACTTGTTCCAAAACTTGAGGGCAAGTTTTGTAAACTTTCAAAACATTTCATTTCTTGTAACTTATGAGTTAAATAGAGTATTAAAAATGAAGACTCTTCATTTTTATAACCCATGTGTTCTTTTAATGGTTTTAAAGTAAAGTGATTTTTGGTTTTCCATAACTTGAGAACAAGTTATGGACTCCATTAAAACACATAAAGATCATGAATTAATCTACCACATAGGTTACAAATAATTCTTATGATCATCTAAACATCATAAGATCAAGAACATGAATATGAACACTTTCATGAATCAAAAATTACATTTTAATACTTGTAATTTTGATAACTTGTTGTAAATGGATTAGCAAATACATTACACCATCTAAAACAGGTTTTCAAGTACCAAAACAGTTTAGGGTAATGTTCATAGTCCATTTCCAGCAACTAAAGTCGAAAAACTGCATTCTGAGCCTCCTACTCGCCGAGTGCATGAACCTACTCGGCGAGTAGGTTGAAGATTCACATGAACTCGGTGAGTCCCCCATGGACTCGGCGAGTTCATCAATCAGAATGCAGGAAATCGACTTTTTTTCAATTATTCAGCACAAATAACAAACAAACAAGCCTAGACTCTGATACCACTGATGGGTTTTGAGCATTCTAACACTTCCTAAGTGTAAATGCAACCCTAATAAACCTTGGATCTATGTTTGTCTAAGATACATGCAAATAATTATTTTTTCCAAGGTTCATATCCTAACTAGCATAGCATGGGGAACATGAATCAAATAAAGCTAGTAGAAATACTTACCTTGTAGTTGTAGTTGATTCCTTGGAGTTTTAGAGCCTAGCACCAATAGTGTGGATGCCTCAAATGGAAATCAAAAATCACCACAAACTTGGAACTTTGACAGAACAGTCACTACTATCTTGAAATCGACCCTCTTGTTTTACTCACCTCAACTAGTGTGATTTCAAGAACCAAAGCCACCTTTATATAGTGTGGTGGATTAGGGTTACATCCATGTAAAACCTAATACCCATGTCTCTTCATTTCCCTGAGATCCATGGGTTAAAGTTCCATAGAGTATCCATGGAATTTCCATGCAAGCCTAGCCCATTCCAAATAAGCATTAGCCCAAACTATATAAATGTAGAAGCCCATATTTAATTAGTAATACTTTTGATCTCTAAATTAATCCTAGATTAATTATAGATCAATACTAATTAAATAATATGATCTTATATTAATATATTAGAACTTATAATATATTAATAAATCATAACTTATACTATTCTCAAAAGATTATCCATAAATTGTTCGGGTGAAGTGCAACCCAAATGGACCATGCCGGGTCGGGTCAAGTACATACCAAGTATAGTTATGGACTTAGACACTATATCCAATAAATCTCCCTTAGGAGTTTAGTCTTGAAGAGCGAACTCCATATCTAAGCCCTACACACCTTTAGATGCTACCCGAATCACTCCTAACACTTGAAATAAAGTGTTTTCGCATCTCGGAGTGTATTTTCTTACTTATTTGGTAGTTTAAAGTCTAATTAGATACAATTTATGTATCTCTTCATATTACATAGGAACCTCGCATGTTTTCAAGCCCCGAACTGACACTTAGCATCCTATCGGCACATTTCTCGACTGGTGAGTTCATACCCCTACACCTTTTGCCGTGTTTTTCAATGTTTTCAGGGGGGGAATACAAGCAAAAGTACAAGGAAATCTTGTACTCAAACTTATTATTTCTGCTGAAATGTTTCATATTCCGTATGCTTTTAAGACTGAAATCGTATTGACCAACCATTTAACTTGCAGAGTTAGCTTTCAGATTAATTGTAGATCTCATTATAAAATGTTATAATTTATGTTATATTTTATAATTTACGAAGGATTCATGCTAATCATAAATTAGGATTATTACTAATAGTATACGCCTTTGGATGGCACCAAAACTTCGAAAATAAAGCTAATGTACGTCTTTGAGAGTCAACAGAGTTTCAACAATACGTCTAAAATACGCCTTTGGATGGCACCAGAACTTCGAAAATAAAGCTAATGTACGTCTTTGAGTGTCAACAGAGTTTCAAAAATACGTCTAAAATACGCCTTTGGATGGCACCAGAACTTCGAAAATACAGCTAATGTACGTCTTTGAGTGTCACCAGAGTTTCGAAAAATACGTCAAAAATATGCCTTTGGATGGCACAAGAGCTTCGAAAATATAGCTAATGTACGTATTTGAGTGTCACCAGAGCTTCGGAATTTCGTCTAATAACCTCCACTGAGTAAAACTAGAGTTTCGAAAATACGTCTATTAATATATACTCCTCTGAGCGAAATTAGAGATTCAAAGATAAAATTCTTGTTAAGTATAGTAGATATGGTTGCGGTGAAGTCGGGCATTTCAAGCGAAACTGCCCCAAGGCAGCAACAACTGGCAACACCGGGAGAGTTCTAACTATGGGACAAGATGAGGAAGTCGTCGATCCCCCTGTTGCCATAGGTATGTTCCTCCTCGACAACTCTTATGCTTGCAATCCTTTTCGATTCTGATGCTGAAAGAAAATCTGTTAGCTATTTATTCAAACATTTTCTTAAACATAGTCCTCAACTAGTAACCGAAACGTTTACCGTCGAGATGGCGAACGGCAAGAAAGAGAACACTAACGATATAATTAGGTTGTACCCTTACCCAAAACGATCAATCCTTTCCCATCGACCTAATGTCAGTTTCCATAAGAACTTTGATGTTATCATTGGCATGGATTGGTTGAGCCCCAAAGATTCTGATGTCCTTTGTTATTAAAAAGTCATCAGTCTAAATCTTCCTTCTAGCCAGACTCTCATGTTCTACGGTGATAAACTCAGTTCCAACCTTCGCATCATTTCATGCATCAAAGCTCAAAAGCTCTTGCGAAAGGAGTGTTACGCATTCCTGGCTCATGTAATCAACGAGAAACAGGAAGTTAAAGACCTCGAGAGCATCCCCGAAGTCTATAACTTTCCTGATGTCTTTCCCAAAGAGCTCCCGGGAATTCCTCCCGAACGTCAAGTCGAGTTTCGCATCGACCTAATTCCTGGAGCAAATCATGTAGCCAAATCTTCCTATCGCTTAACTCCAACAGAAATGCAGGAGTTACCTAGTCAGCTCGATGAGCTGCTCGACAAATGGTTCATCAGACCGAGTTCCTCACCCTGAGGAGCCCCGATATTGTTTGTAAAGAAGAAAGATGGATCCTTCCAAATGTGTATAGACGACCGCAAGTTGAACAAGTTGACCGTCAAAAACCGATATCCTCTTCCTCGAATAGACGACCTTTTCGATCAACTTCAGGGAGCCAGTTATTTCTCGAAGATAGGCCTTAGATCAAAGAAGTTGTACGCGAAATTCTCCAAGTGCGAATTCTAGATTCGGAAGGTAGCTCTCCTTGGTCACGTGGTAATCGAGGAGGGTATACACGTGGAACCGTCCAAAAATCAAGGCGATAGAGAATTGGTCGGCACTGAAGACACCCACAGAAATCCGTCAATTCTTGGGTCTCGCTGGCTACTATCGCAGGTTCATCCAGAATTTTTCTAAAATCGCCAAACCCTTAACCACTCTGACACAGAAAGGTGTACCCTTTTGTTGGAGATTGTGTGCTGTTGAAGGTCTTACCCTGGAAAGTCATGATACACTTTGGAAAGCGCAGAAAACTTAACCCGAGGTACAAAGGACCTTTCGAAATCGTCGTTAGAATCGGTCCCGTAGACTACAAACTTCGACTACTTCAAGAGTTCTGCAACATCCACCCTATATTCCACGTCCTAAATCTTAAAAAGTGTTTATTCGATGAAACCCTCGTGATCCCTATTGATGAGATCGAGATCAACAAAAGTCTGAACTTTGTGGAAGAACCCATTGAAATCATGGATCGAGAGATCAAACATACGAAAAAAGCCGTATCCCGATAGTGGAGGTTCGCTGGAATATCAAGCGGGGACCCGAGTTCACTTGGGAACGCGAAGACTCGATGAAACAGAAATATCCGCATCTCTTTCCAAATCCTTGATTTATATCTTAATTCTAAATTTCGGGACAAAATTCCCTCTAACTGGGGAATAATGTGACAATCCGAAAATTTTTCCGTCACTGTAACCCGTTTCCGTTAATAAAACCCGTTTGTATTTCGATTTTTCCGTTAACTTTTGGGTTAAGTTAATTACATTGAGACCTTTATTATGATCTCATGAGTGTCCAAACCCGTTTAAAAACACGTTAAAACATCCCAATTTTTAATTTCGACCACATCGGGTTACGACAACTAAATCGGGTACGACAATAAGCCTCGTTTAACGTCAGTATCGGGTAGGTTTCCACCGGGTCTCAAACTCAAACCATATATAAAGTTGAGAGGACCTCATTTGAAGCTTTTTCACTTCCTCTCACTACTCTCTCTCTCTCTCTACAAATCCAAGTTTTGATCCAAAATCACCCCCTTTCAAGCACCAATTTGGTAAGTAATCCTTCCTAGTTGATAGTGTAGCATGTTTAGCTTTTAGATTCGTGTTTAATTCACTCAAAAGGACCAAGAACATGTGTTTATGGATCCAGGAGCAATCCCAAACCATAAACACCCTTAAATGGGGCTTTAGAGCCCCAAAACCCTTCCAAACCACTTCTAAAGCTTAGATATGACTTAGGGGATTTCATGAATGGACTTGGATCACCAAAATCTTAACATTTGGGGAGTAAACATGAGTTTACGGCCCAAGATCATGCTTGGACCATAAACACCCCATCTAAGGCCATAAACACCTTTTAAGGTGTTAAAATGCCCCTTAAACCCCTCCTAAGCCTTGGAATAATGTCTACAGTCAAGCACCATTGTGTTAGGGACCTTAATCATGAAAGAAAACATCCACTTAGGAGATTACGGCCATAAACCCCCCAAGTAATGGTTCCTGGGCGGTAAACTCCTCTATAGTGGTCAAATGGTGCCCTAACTTCCTTCCATGGCTTGTACTTTGGACTAGAACCACTTGTGCTTAACCTAGGACCACCAAAACACATAAGGAAAGGGTACATGAGATTTTACGGCCATGAAATCCTTGTTTATAGTCATAAACTCATTAAAATGGTCCATGTGTTGGTCAATTCACTTCCCTTGCCTTAGAACTAAACCTAGCATCATCCCTCAAGTGTTGTAAGACCATTAAGCAAACAAGAACACTCTACCCATGAGTTTACGACCGTAAACTCATGGGGATATGGTCATTGGGCTGTCATCTGCCTTAGGAGTTTACTCTTGAAGAGAAAACTCCATATCTAAGCCCTATACACCCTTAGATGCTACCCGAATCACTCCTAACACTTGAAATAAAGTGTTTTTGCGTCTCGGAATGTATTGTCTTACTTATTTGGCAGTTCAAAGTCTAATTAGATACAATTTATGTATCTCTTCATATTACATAGGAAGCTCGCGTGTTTTCAAGCCCCGAACTGACACTTAGCATCCTATCGACACATTTCTCGACTGGTGAGTTCATACCCCTACACCTTTTGCCGTGTTTTTCAATCTTTTCAGGGGTGGGGGTGTTGGATTAGTGTCTAAGCCAGTAACCATAATTGGCAAATACTTGACCCGATTGTGCATAATCTCTTTGGGTTGCCTTCATCAAAGCAACTTGACTGGAGAAATAATAAAGAGAGAGAGGTTATTATGATTTATTAATATGTTATAAGAATAATATATTAAAGGAGAAATCATATTTGTTTAATTAATATTGGTCAATAATTAATTAAGAATTAATTTTGTGATCAAATGTAATTAATTAAATTAGAGGGGCTGAATTGTAATTATGTGATAGTTACAAAATCGGGTAAGGATTATCCTAAGGATAGGTTGAACGAATTTAAGGTGATAAGACCTTAGAATTCGTCCATGATAAGGATTCAAGGCTTATCTTATAGGTTGCTTGGTGGGCAAGCAACTAGATAAGGATAAGGACTGAAACCCTATCTCTACACCTATATAAACCTCCCTTTGGCTCATGAATTCGGATATACCTTCCCAAGGCTTCTTAGGGACGAATTTTATACCTCTCCTTCTCTCTTTATACCTTCTCCATTTGCTCTTGGTGTTTGTGAACCATTAGAGGAGTGACACTTGTGACTCTAAGCCTTCCAAAGTCAATACAAGGAGATTTGGGATTGTTATTACTACATAACAATCAAGGTAATATTATAAACCTATTCTTATGTTAATATGATTACTTATATGCTATAATTAGGGTTTTATTATGTGTTCATAATGTTGTGTATCTAATAGTGAAAACATAGATCCAATGCTAGGGTTGCATGTAAACATAGGATTGTTTGTATAAAACCCATCAGTGGTATCAGAGCCTTTGGTTAACTTGTTTTCAATTAGTTTATTCAATTGTATGAACTTGACACATTAGGGTTTATTGCCAATAAACCCTAGGAGGATAGGGTTTTTCGAGATTAGGGTTTGCAAACCCTAATTTGCAAGAGTTTGAATAAGATCTTCAAATCCTTTCCTTAAACCCTTAAATTTCGAAATCTAGGGTTTGTTTTAATCCCTTGATTTTCGAAATTTTCCTCCTCCCCAAGATAAGATCCTAAATTTTAGGGATTTGGATTATCTCATATATTGTAATTATCCTCTAGTTGTTATATATGGTAATTATAGATTTTGCATTATCCTAACCATAATTTTGAAATCTAGAGAGATAATTAAGGGATTAGGATATCTTAAATGTATAAATGGTAATTATCCTCATGATTTAGATAATCCCTTATGATTTAATAATTAAATTAATAGTCTAATTCAAGATAATTATTAAATCAAGAGTTTTAATATTTAAAATTTTTTAATTTAAATGTCATAAATTCGAAAATTTAAGAGAAATTAAAACTAAATTGTTTTGAAAAGTTTCAAAACTTGCCCTCAAGTTTTGGAATTTAAAAGTTGATTAAAAGTTTAATTAGGATGTTAAATTCTAAAACCCTATTATTGTTTTGAAAAAGTTCAAATTACACCCTTATGGTTTTATTAATTAATTAATTAAGGTGTATATTTAAAAGAAGTTTAATAAATCCATAAAATTTTTGGTTTACAATTAAAAATATAATTGTTATATTTGACCACCTAGTATTTTAAAGTGTAAAACACACCCTATACTATATATAACATTAAAAGTCTAACATTATATATATGTATAAGTAAAAGTCAGTCTTACCGTTAGTAGGCCTCATTCACGAAGCTGGTCTATAAGGGGTGTTTAAGGAAATTGCTTATAAAATGGCGATTGAATGAGTATCCACTCTTACCCACCGCACTCTTGACCAGTGGAGGGTCGTTAGCCGAACGGGTAGGATATGATGAAACCTTCCATTATAAGTATAATAAAGTATAAAAGTAACTAAATGTTTTCACAAATTCCCAATCTTAGTTACTTAGGCAAAAGTGAATTGATGCAATTCCATGAAATTACACTTTGTACCCTTGCGAAGACGTTAGTGGAGCGTGTGTGGTTTACCGGCACACTAAATGGTTCTAAGTGAAGGTAGCAAAGGGTGACTCAATGTTTGTCATAGTTCGGTGGAGCGTGTGTGGTTTACCGGCACATCGAATAGATGACTGTAACATGTGAGGGCACCATGTAAGTTTGCATGGTTATTCACACCCGCTTTGTGATCCTCGGCATCCCAGTCACAAACAAGAGGGGCATATCGAGATTTAAACATGCCATTGAAAGTTCAATGAATCTCAAAGGATCTAGGAGTTTTCATAGATTTAAAACTTAAATACTTTTTCGTTTTTCGTGGTGGAAATTAGTGAATCGTCATTCACTTACCTTCAAATATTCTGCAATTAGGGGTACAGCATCCCTCTCCCGAGTTATAGAATATTGTGTTGGGTCCTAGCCTTAGTATCTCATTTGGGTGATTTGCTAAGGACTTATTCAATCAACTAACTTGAATTCGTTTTCTCCCGTATTGTAGATGTCAAAGTTTGACAACTATGGTCTTCTCAAATCCCGTGGAACAAGCATTCCACATGAAGATGATATTCCACGATTCGATCGAGGAACAAGAGATCATACTTCACTTCCTCCTCCTCCTCCAATCATTCTCCCTAACCCACAAGTTCAAAGGCTTGAAAAGTTCAAGATCACTCAAGCCCTTTTGGAAAGTAAACATAAAAAGGAAAGTCAGTGTGTGCACACGTCATAGGGATGAAGTCACACATTGATAGGTTAAGAATGTTGGGATCCGTAGTCTGTGAGGAAATAGCTGTTGATTGGGTTCTTCAGTCACTTCCTAACTCATATAGTGAGTTCGTAAGAGAGTACTATATGATGAACGGCGACGTGACCCTTATAGATCTCACCTATATGCTTATTGCTGCTGAATCAGAAATGTTTTGGCACAATGGAAAAGCAAAGTTGATTGGTGAATCTTCCTTCAAGACCTCTATGGATATAGACAATGGCAACGAAATACATGCTATGATCGAAAGGTTTGATCATAAGAGAAAGGCGATGTCTGAAGTAGTTCCAAAAGAGTCAATTTGCTTTTATTGCCAAGAGAAAGGGCATTGGAGACGAAGCTGCCCTATTTACCTAAGAGATCTAAGAGATGGGAGAGTCAAAACGTATGTCTTTGCTTTAGGTAAAATCCATTGACTAACTCTTTTAAGCTTCTATTCTAGATTCTTAATACATAATGTGATAAGATTACAATTGATGTTTTTTAGGATCGAAGAAAAGAAAGGAAGCTTAAGGGAAGAAGTGAGCAAAATCTAACCGTGAAGGAATGGATTTCGATCGCATTTCTCAAAGATTAGATTCTTGAGCTACTACTTAGAGTTAGAATTAGATTGCTAAGAAAGATGTATTAGCATAGTTTTTCAATGAATTGCATTGTAAGGACAAAAATTTTTCCGCAATAAAATAAATTTTGATTTTATATTATTTATTTATCCTTGCAATGTCGTATATGAAAAATTGATGTTTGGATGTTTCTATTATTGGCAATAATGGATTTGATTCTTAGTTATGGAAATGTCGAAAATTTAACAAATAGGGATAGTTTTTCATCGCCCAAGTTTCAATTGGACAGAAATTTAGAATCACGCAACTTGGTTGCATGATGAATGAGAAATTTCATATTTGGAAATTAGACTAATTCGTTGACAAAGTGTCAAGTGAAGGACTAGGAGATCGAGTACACAAAGTTGTGTGTTGATCAGGTTCACAATAAGAGTAACAAAGATATTCGTCATGATTTACTAAGGTTTAGTAAATATGATTATACTTATAAGATTAAGTATAATTTGGAATTGATTAAAAAAGGTTTAAATCAATAGCAAAACGAATGAGAAGAATCAAGTAGGCAAAAAGATAAAAGTTTCTCCATTCTCAGAAGAAGGGAGAGTACCTTTTATGCTTTATGATAGGTCTTAATGATTAAGAACCATATCTAAATTGATCCTCTAAGTAAGTCTTAGTACAATTGTATGTTCAAGAAGAGGAATCAAGGATTGAAGAAATGGTTAAATAAAGAAGTCAATAAAACTTCATTCCAATAACAAGTCTTAAAGTTAAGATTGTGACAATGAGTGACAAGTATTAAGAAGGTTTATAAAATTCATCAAATGTGGAAAGTTGTGACGTCTTGGATAAGACAAAGACCAACTAGGTCCAATTTATGAAGTGTTTTGATAAAAGCTACACTAACTCTTGAATATTTGTTTGTCAAGAAATGGTTATTAACAAAAGAATCTTATATGTCAAGGAGTCAGTGGGAGTTTTAATGGTCTTGAAAAGGTTCAAGAACAAATCAAATAAACTTTACCGATCATCACTAGCACACAAGTTTTGGTTTACAACCTATCGTGTTGACATTTTTTATTTCTATGCCATTCCAATTGAGTTAATTATGCATGTGAGTTCTATGAGTTCTCATTTTGAACGCATAAAAGGCAAGGCACCTTAATCAATGAAAGGTACATTTATAGGAAAGGGTGAGCTGCTTAACTACTTGGAAGACGTGGTGGGCAGCTGTGCTACCATAAGGCAAGCAATCAAGATTAAGAAATTTCGATCCATATGAGTTTGAATTTGTCGTAAACTTTGTTTTTAACAAATTCACATGGATAGGAACACATACACCGTTTAAATCTAAGTGTCATAAGGTTTCCTCCTTCATGAAAATGATTGTGAAGAAATGCTTTCACTAAGAAAGATTTTAAGAAGATAGTGATTGTAAAATTGCATTCTCAAATTCGATAATGGTTACGGTATCCCTTTCCATGATTTGAGTTGTGAGGTTTGGCAGTTAGTATTAATTGTTTAGACACACATATGAACTATCTAAGGCAAAGGTGTATAAGTTCAAGAAGCCTTGATAAAGGATTATCAAAGCATTAAGTATTAAAAACATGAACTTAAGAAATTCAATAGGTATTGTTTTTCTGAAAGTTAAGATGTTTATGAATACATGTCGAAGCTAGTGGGAGCATAAGTGTTATGTTTTATAGTAATCATCATGATAGTGGGAGCATAAAAGTTATGATTGTATGATTATTATGGAAAGTATTGCAAGTTGGCAATATTAATTATAGAAAACAAAAGTTATACCTTGCAAAGTCGTAAGGGTTGTAAAGTTGTTTTGCTATAATTAAGGGAGAGAATATTATGCTTCATTTCAAATCTAAAGGATTAGGTTGAGAAATGTTGATAAATTTAGTCAAGGGTACATAGTGTATTCTTAAAATTTCGATTATGATTACGACATTCCTCTTCACAATTCGAATTTTGAGAACATAACAAATAAAACATTATGCGTCGTGTCCCATACGCTTCGGGTATAGGATCGATTGCAAATGCTTTAATGATTGACCATTCTAAAAAAATTCAAATGTCTAGCTCATTTAGAGGGAAAAGGGACTAGAATTGGTTTTGACTAAAACAATTAAACAACTATCAAAGGACAACCCAAAGTTCGACGAGGATTGGTCGCTTGTGAGTAGTTGGAAGTATAGTATTGGAAAATATGGAAATCTTTCCATATTGGATGGACCATATCGAATCTATTATGAATAGAAAATATTCTATTAAGAATGAGTTGTCATATGGAACATATGGAAGTGTGTCCATATTGGGAATTGAATATTGAGAAATCTATGACTAGATTAGAAACTTCTATGCAAAAGGATGTTCAAAGGAATGTACTTTGAGTGAGAGACATCACGTCTATGGAATTGTCTTGTAACAATCTCCGATAGAGGACTTTGTAATATCATTGGCAATAGTCTTTGTGACTTTTGTGCAGTGACATTACGAAAGGACAATTGCATAAAATGTTAGAATCTAGCATATTCTATAAGTAGCAAGAATTTGATATTCTTTCACTTATGAAAAAGGATTTGGAGTTGTGAAATGAGAATGATTGGAAATGTGCTCAATTTGGTCTATTTCATAAAGTAAGAACCATAGGTAAACATTGTGTGCATGCTAGGAGCATGGGACAAGTGTAATAATTCAAGAAAGAAGTTGATTACCCGAAACGACAAATAATGAGTAATCAATATGGTGATAAATAAAAGGCGTTTTATTTATACTCAAAGGTTGAGACCATATGGGATTAGTATTATTCTTGTGTTTCACATTTGCATGTTTTGACTTCCAGAATAATTGAGTTTATTAAGAATAATCGAATTATTCGAATGGGCCACAGTCGTTCGTATGTTGGAAGTAGGTATGAATGAAGATTGTCATGAATTGGTGTGTGGATTGTCTAAAAGAGTATTAGACATAAGCAAATGTTTGCTGCAACGTTTGTGAGTGCTTATGAATATGATTTGAGCATTGGATTAAACCCACGCTCACTTGGATTACTCCATGAATTGTATCACGAGTGATTGGTGAGACGATAACATTTTATATTCTTGAAACCGAGATGTGTGAGTTGTATCTTGCAAATCGGTTGCACATTGATAATATGTAAACGCACTAGTAACTTGGTGTTATAAAACATATTGTTGTGTGTGATTTGGTGAGTGAGTGCAAGCAAGCATTGTATCAAAGTTTATCCATTCCTTTTATCCAAAGTAGGATAAAAGCGATATCTTTGGGCCCCTCGATGGTTTAGTGATGACGAAGGTAAATGCTCGGCCGGGCTAGGGCTAATTTGATTTGTTCAGTTAGTCGGTCGTCACAAATCGGAAATCGAGATATAGTACAAAGAGAATGATTTGAAATCATATCTCATATGATATCTAGAATGGAGGAATATATGATCCCTTATCTAAAGGACATGGTTACTGATAAGATCAGAGTGTGACAGCGTCTTTGAGAGCTACGATTGCAAATCGAGGTGTACTTACATTTATAGTTACTAGACTTATCCAAGTGGGAGACTGTTGGATTAGTATCTAAGCCAGTAACCGTAATTGGCAAATATTTGACCCGATTGTGCATGGTCCTTTTGGGTTGCCTTCACCAAAGCAACTTGACTGGAGAAATAATAAAGAGAGAGAGAGGTTATTATGATTTATTAATATGTTATAAGAATAATATATTAAAGGAGAAATCATATTTGTTTAATTAATATTGGTCAATAATTAATTAAGAATTAATTTTGTGATCAAATGTAATTAATTAAACTAGAGGGGCTGAATTGTAATTATGTGATAGTTACAAAATAGGGTAAGGATTATCCTAAGGATAGGTTGAACGAATTTAAGGTGATAAGACCTTAGAATTCGTCAATGATAAGGATTCAAGGCTTATCTTATAGGTTGCTTGGTGGGCAAGCAACTAGATAAGGATAAGGACTGAAACCCTATCTCTACACCTATATAAACACCCCTTTGGCTCATGAATTCGGATATATCTTCCCAAGGCTTCTTAGGGACGAATTTTATACCTCTCCTTCTCTCTTTATACCTTCTCCATTTGCTCTCTGTGTTTGTGAACCATTAGAGGAGTGACACTTCTGACTCTAAGCCTTCCAAAGTCAATACAAGGAGATTTGGGATTGTTATTGCTACATAACAATCAAGGTAATATTATAAACCTATTCTTATGTTAATATGATTACTTATATGCTATAATTAGGGTTTTATTATGTGTTCATAATGTTGTGTATCGAATAGTGAAAACATAGATCCAATGCTAGGGTTGCATGTACACATATGATTTTTGTATAAAACCCATCGCGGGGGGGGGGGGGGGGGGGGGGGAATACGAGCAAAAGTACAAGGAAATCTTGTACTCAAACTTATTATTTCTGTTGAAATTTTTCATATTCCGTATGCTTTTAAGACTGAAATCGTATTGACCAACCATTTAACTTGCAGAGTTAGCTTTCAGATTAATTGTAGATCTCATTATAAAATGTTATAATTTATGTTATATTTTATAATTTACGAAGGATTCATGCTAATCATAAATTAGGATTATTACTAATAGTATACGCCTTTGGATGGCACCAAAACTTCGAAAATACAGCTTATGTACGTCTTTGAGTGTCACCAGAGTTTCGAAAATACGTCTAAAATACGCCTTTGGATGGCACCAGAACTTCGAAAATACAGCTAATGTACGTCTTTGAGTGTCACCGGAGTTTCGAAAAATACGTCAAAAATACGCCTTTGGATGGCACTAGAGCTTCGAAAATATAGCTAATGTACGTCTTTGAGTGTCACCAGAGCTTCAAAATTTCGTCTAATATCCTCCTCTGAGTAAAACCAGAGTTTCGAAAATACGTCTATTAATATATACTCCTCTGAGCGAAATTAGAGATTCGAAAATAAAATTCTTGTTAAGTATAGTAGATATTCGATATTCGCGTATGAATAACCAACCAACTTTTAAGGAAAATAAGGGTTTTTCCTGGGATAACTTGACTTTATTAACCAGGATGTGTAACCAATGGATAACTAGACTTTTCTTGTAAGAAAATATGGGATTTTCTTGGATAGCAACTTTTTCAGAAAACCAAAGGAATCTTGTTCATTTACAGAAACAAACCACTTATGAACTCACCAGCTTTATGCTGATATTTTCAAAACTGCTTGTATTCTCAGGTCCACATTAGACAGGTACCCCGCGATCTTTTGGAGAAGACGGAGCATTTTAGCAGTCTCACCTTTACTTTTGTTTATTTTGGATGTATATATCTATAATCATGTATAACTTTACTTTCAAACAAATGTAAATACTTCTATGTAAAGTAATGGTTGTGTTTACTACGCTTACTATGTATATTGGTTGTGATACTTTACATGACGTCCTCCGCCCCGGAACATTTCCGCCATTGGTTTCGGGGTGTGACAGATTGGTATCAGAGCCCTTGTTTATAGTGAACTAAGTATACCAAACCTTACATGGTATAAGACTAGAAACACTAAGGGGTCGAAGTGCTCTAAACTAAAAGTATACTTTAAAATATAAGTATTTTTCAAAAGTATACAAGTATACCTAACTGCCGGAATCCGTAACCTCGAGTAGAACAAAACATAAGTAATTGGGTGTTGTACGCTGCGGTTAAACCTGGGCAGTTATGTAGTCGTGTCTAGGGTCAATATAGTCTGATCAACTATATTCATTCGAGACATGGCCAACATGTGCTTCGGAGTGACTGTGGTGTGTAGCATGCCTAAAACTTACCTAATATCCAAACAATGAGTCATCGTCGCAACGAAACATAAAATACTATGGGAGTATTTTAGCCAAAGCCGATTACGTTGTAGAAATTCATTTCGAGTGTTGCTACTCATTATTTCCTTAGCGATAGTTTACCTGCTTTGGTAGCTCTTTCCTATTTTATCGCTTAATAGGACTCTATATCTTTCATAATGAGATATCTCTTGTTCCATATCTCTTGATTCCATTCAGATGACTTATGATCCTCTCCTTCCTGGCTATTTTATGATCCACACCCTTCAATGGTACTGGAGGTGTAATTACCCTAACTTGATGGTTTGAGAAAATCGAATCTATTTTCGAAATCTGTACCTGCTCTGAAACTGATAAGGTGAAGTTCTCCGCTTGCACTTTCACTGATAAAGCCCTGACTTGGTGGAATGGCCGAGTCAAATCCTTAACCCTACCTGTAGCCAATGCTATGGGTTGGGAGATCATGAAGGAACTTCTACTTGCGGAGTACTGCCATCGGGGCGAAATGCAGAAACTAGAGCATGAACTCTGGAACCTAAAGATGAAGGGTTTCGATATCGCCGCTTACACTTCCAGATTTGATGACTTGGCGCTTCTCTGTCCGGGTATGGTTACCCCGAAAAGAAAAAAGATTGAGAGGTTCATGTGGGGGTTGACCCAGCCAACCAAGGGTAATGTCTTGGCTGCAAATCCAGATACCTACGACAGCGCCAAATGCCTAGCACAAACTCTGATTGACCATAGTGATGACCTTGAGGAAGCAGCCACCACTCCTGAACCGATAGAGAGGAGTGGTAAGAACAGAAAATTTTGGAAGAAGAAGAAGAGTCAGTCTTCGCAGGATTCCTCGAAGAAGCAGCAAATTGTGGCAGTCCACACTGCTACTACCCTTGTTGCTATTTTTGTCATTGGTTCCTTAGCTCAAGCACCCACCAGTGGATATACCGGTACCCTCCCATGGTGCAACAGGTACAGTTACCACCATCGTATCCCTGGCCCATGTCGTGAAAAGTTTTGAAAAACTATGGCCAGGAGGGTCACCTTGCGCGAAACTGCAGAACACCAACCCAATCAACCAATCAAGCTTCCGAAGCGGGTGTCAGTCAAGACTGCTACGGTTGCGGTGAAGTCGGGCATTTCAAGTGAAACTGCCCCAAGGCAGCAACAACTGGCAACACCGGGAGAGTTCTAACTATAGGGCGAGATGAGGCAGTCGTTGATCCCACTGTTGCCATAGGTATGTTCCTCCTCGACAACTCTTATGCTTGCAATCCTTTTCGATTATGATGCTGGAAGAAAATCTGTTAGCTATTTATTCAAACATTTTCTTAAACATAGTCCTCAAATAGTAACCGAAACGTTTACCGTCGAGATGGCTAACGGCGAGAAAGAGAACACTAACGATATAATTAGGCTGTACCCTTACCCAGAACGATCAATCCTTTACCATCGACCTAATGCCAGTTTCCATAAGAACTTTGATGTTATCATTGGCATGGATTGGTTGAGCCCCAAACATTCTGATGTCCTTTGTTATGAAAAAGTCATCCGTCTAAATCTTCCTTCTAGCCAGACTCTCATGTTCTACGGCGATAAAATCAGTTCCAACCTTCGCATCACTTCATGCATCAAAGCTCAAAAGCTCTTGCGAAAGGAGTGTTACGCATTCCTGGCTCATGTAATCAACGAGAAACAGGAAGTTAAAGACCTCGAGAGCATCCCTGAAGTTTGTAACTTTCCTGATGTCTTTCCCAAAGAGCTCCCGGGAATTCCTCCCGAACGACAAGTCGAGTTTCGCATCGACCTTATTCCAAGAGCAAATCATGTAGCCAAATCTTCCTATCGCTTAACTCCAACAGAAATGCAGGAGTTACCAAGTTAGCTCAATGACCTGCTCGACAAAGGGTTCATCAGATTGAGTTCCTCACCCTGAGGAGCCCCGATATTGTTTGTAAAGAAGAAAGATGGATCCTTTCAAATGTGTATAGACTACCGCAAGTTGAACAAGTTGACCATCAAAAACCGATATCCTCTTCCTCGAATAGACGACCTTTTCGATCAACTTCAGGGAGCCAGTTATTTCTCGAAGATAGACCTTAGATCAAAGAAGTTGTACGCAAAATTCTCCAAGTGCGAATTCTAGATTCGGAAGGTAGCTCTCCTTGGTCACGTGGTAATCGAGGAGGGTATACACGTGGAACCGTCCAAAAACGAGCAAAAGTACAAGGAAATCTTGTACTCAAACTTATTATTTCTGTTGAAATTTTTCATATTCCGTATGCTTTTAAGACTGAAATCGTATTGACCAACCATTTAACTTGCAAAGTTAGCTTTCAGATTAATTGTAGATCTCATTATAAAATGTTATAATTTATGTTATATTTTATAATTTACGAAGGATTCATGCTAATCATAAATTAGGATTATTACTAATAGTATACGCCTTTGGATGGCACCAAAACTTCGAAAATACAGCTTATGTACGTCTTTGAGTGTCACCAGAGTTTCGAAAATACGTCTAAAATACGCCTTTGGATGGCACCAGAACTTCGAAAATACAGCTAATGTACGTCTTTGAGTGTCACCGGAGTTTCGAAAAATACGTCAAAAATACGCCTTTGGATGGCACTAGAGCTTCGAAAATATAGCTAATGTACGTCTTTGAGTGTCACCAGAGCTTCAAAATTTCGTCTAATATCCTCCTCTGAGTAAAACCAGAGTTTCGAAAATACGTCTATTAATATATACTCCTCTGAGCGAAATTAGAGATTCGAAAATAAAATTCTTGTTAAGTATAGTAGATATTCGATATTCGCGTATGAATAACCAACCAACTTTTAAGGAAAATAAGGGTTTTTCCTGGGATAACTTGACTTTATTAACCAGGATGTGTAACCAATGGATAACTAGACTTTTCTTGTAAGAAAATATGGGATTTTCTTGGATAGCAACTTTTTCAGAAAACCAAAGGAATCTTGTTCATTTACAGAAACAAACCACTTATGAACTCACCAGCTTTATGCTGATATTTTCAAAACTGCTTGTATTCTCAGGTCCACATTAGACAGGTACCCCGCGATCTTTTGGAGAAGACGGAGCATTTTAGCAGTCTCACCTTTACTTTTGTTTATTTTGGATGTATATATCTATAATCATGTATAACTTTACTTTCAAACAAATGTAAATACTTCTATGTAAAGTAATGGTTGTGTTTACTACGCTTACTATGTATATTGGTTGTGATACTTTACATGACGTCCTCCGCCCCGGAACATTTCCGCCATTGGTTTCGGGGTGTGAAAGATTGGTATCAGAGCCCTTGTTTATAGTGAACTAAGTATACCAAACCTTACATGGTATAAGACTAGAAACACTAAGGGGTCGAAGTGCTCTAAACTAAAAGTATACTTTAAAATATAAGTATTTTTCAAAAGTATACAAGTATACCTAACTGCCGGAATCCGTAACCTCGAGTAGAACAAAACATAAGTAATTGGGTGTTGTACGCTGCGGTTAAACCTGGGCAGTTATGTAGTCGTGTCTAGGGTCAATATAGTCTGATCAACTATATTCATTCGAGACATGGCCAACATGTGCTTCGGAGTGACTGTGGTGTGTAGCATGCCTAAAACTTACCTAATATCCAAACAATGAGTCATCGTCGCAACGAAACATAAAATACTATGGGAGTATTTTAGCCAAAGCCGATTACGTTGTAGAAATTCATTTCGAGTGTTGCTACTCATTATTTCCTTAGCGATAGTTTACCTGCTTTGGTAGCTCTTTCCTATTTTATCGCTTAATAGGACTCTATATCTTTCATAATGAGATATCTCTTGTTCCATATCTCTTGATTCCATTCAGATGACTTATGATCCTCTCCTTCCTGGCTATTTTATGATCCACACCCTTCAATGGTACTGGAGGTGTAATTACCCTAACTTGATGGTTTGAGAAAATCGAATCTATTTTCGAAATCTGTACCTGCTCTGAAACTGATAAGGTGAAGTTCTCCGCTTGCACTTTCACTGATAAAGCCCTGACTTGGTGGAATGGCCGAGTCAAATCCTTAACCCTACCTGTAGCCAATGCTATGGGTTGGGAGATCATGAAGGAACTTCTACTTGCGGAGTACTGCCATCGGGGCGAAATGCAGAAACTAGAGCATGAACTCTGGAACCTAAAGATGAAGGGTTTCGATATCGCCGCTTACACTTCCAGATTTGATGACTTGGCGCTTCTCTGTCCGGGTATGGTTACCCCGAAAAGAAAAAAGATTGAGAGGTTCATGTGGGGGTTGACCCAGCCAACCAAGGGTAATGTCTTGGCTGCAAATCCAGATACCTACGACAGCGCCAAATGCCTAGCACAAACTCTGATTGACCATAGTGATGACCTTGAGGAAGCAGCCACCACTCCTGAACCGATAGAGAGGAGTGGTAAGAACAGAAAATTTTGGAAGAAGAAGAAGAGTCAGTCTTCGCAGGATTCCTCGAAGAAGCAGCAAATTGTGGCAGTCCACACTGCTACTACCCTTGTTGCTATTTTTGTCATTGGTTCCTTAGCTCAAGCACCCACCAGTGGATATACCGGTACCCTCCCATGGTGCAACAGGTACAGTTACCACCATCGTATCCCTGGCCCATGTCGTGAAAAGTTTTGAAAAACTATGGCCAGGAGGGTCACCTTGCGCGAAACTGCAGAACACCAACCCAATCAACCAATCAAGCTTCCGAAGCGGGTGTCAGTCAAGACTGCTACGGTTGCGGTGAAGTCGGGCATTTCAAGTGAAACTGCCCCAAGGCAGCAACAACTGGCAACACCGGGAGAGTTCTAACTATAGGGCGAGATGAGGCAGTCGTTGATCCCACTGTTGCCATAGGTATGTTCCTCCTCGACAACTCTTATGCTTGCAATCCTTTTCGATTATGATGCTGGAAGAAAATCTGTTAGCTATTTATTCAAACATTTTCTTAAACATAGTCCTCAAATAGTAACCGAAACGTTTACCGTCGAGATGGCTAACGGCGAGAAAGAGAACACTAACGATATAATTAGGCTGTACCCTTACCCAGAACGATCAATCCTTTACCATCGACCTAATGCCAGTTTCCATAAGAACTTTGATGTTATCATTGGCATGGATTGGTTGAGCCCCAAACATTCTGATGTCCTTTGTTATGAAAAAGTCATCTGTCTAAATCTTCCTTCTAGCCAGACTCTCATGTTCTACGGCGATAAAATCAGTTCCAACCTTCGCATCACTTCATGCATCAAAGCTCAAAAGCTCTTGCGAAAGGAGTGTTACGCATTCCTGGCTCATGTAATCAACGAGAAACAGGAAGTTAAAGACCTCGAGAGCATCCCTGAAGTTTGTAACTTTCCTGATGTCTTTCCCAAAGAGCTCCCGGGAATTCCTCCCGAACGACAAGTCGAGTTTCGCATCGACCTTATTCCAAGAGCAAATCATGTAGCCAAATCTTCCTATCGCTTAACTCCAACAGAAATGCAGGAGTTACCAAGTTAGCTCAATGACCTGCTCGACAAAGGGTTCATCAGATTGAGTTCCTCACCCTGAGGAGCCCCGATATTGTTTGTAAAGAAGAAAGATGGATCCTTTCAAATGTGTATAGACTACCGCAAGTTGAACAAGTTGACCATCAAAAACCGATATCCTCTTCCTCGAATAGACGACCTTTTCGATCAACTTCAGGGAGCCAGTTATTTCTCGAAGATAGACCTTAGATCAAAGAAGTTGTACGCAAAATTCTCCAAGTGCGAATTCTAGATTCGGAAGGTAGCTCTCCTTGGTCACGTGGTAATCGAGGAGGGTATACACGTGGAACCGTCCAAAAATCAAGGCGATAGAGAATTTGTCGGCACTGAAGACACCCACAGAAATCCGTCAATTCTTGGGTCTTGCTGGCTACTATCGCAGGTTCATCCAGAATTTTTCTAAAATTGCCAAACCCTTAACCACTCTGACACAGAAAGGTGTACCCTTTTGTTGGAGATTGTGTTCTGTTGAAGGTCTTACCCTGGAAAGGCATCATACGCTTTGGAAAGCGCGAAAAACTTAACCCGAGGTACAAAGGACCTTTCGAAATCCTCGTTAGAATCGGTCCCGTAGACTACAAACTTCGACTACTTCAAGAGTTTAGCAACATCCACCCTATATTCCACGTCCTAAATCTTAAAAAGTGTTTATCTGATGAAACCCTCGTGATCCCTCTTGATGAGATCGAGATCAACAAAATTCTAAACTTTGTGGAAGAACCCATTGAAATCATGGATCGAGAGATCAAACGTACGAAACAAAGCCGTATCCCGATAGTGGAGGTTCGCTGGAATGTCAAGCGGGGACCCAAGTTCACTTGGGAACGCGAAGACTCGATGAAACAGAAATATCCGCATCTCTTTCCAAATCCATGATTTATATCTTAATTCTAAATTTCGGGACGAAATTCCCTCTAACGGGGGAATAATGTGACAATCCGAAAAATTTTCCGTCACTGTAACCCGTTTCCGTTAATAAAACCCGTTTGTATTTCAATTTTTCCGTTAACTTTTGGGTTAAGTTAATTAAATTGAGACCTTTATTATGATCTCATGAGTGTCCAAAACCGTTTAAAAACACGTTAAAACATCCCAATTTTTAATTGGAGAATTTTTAATTTCGACCACATCGGGTTACGACAACTAAATCGGGTACGACCATAAGCCTCATTTAACGTCAGTATCGGGTAGGTTTCCACCGTGTCTCAAACTCAGACCATATATAAAGTGGAGAGGACCTCATTTGAAGCTTTTTCACTTCCTCTCACTACTCTCTCTCTACAAATCCAAGTTTTGATCCAAAATCACCCCATTTCAAGCTCCGATTTGGTAAGTAATCCTTCCTAGTTGATAGTGTAGCATGTTTAGCTTTTAGATTCGTGTTTAATTCACTCCAAAGGACCAAGAACATGTGTTTATGGTCCAGGAGCAATCCCAAACCGTAAACACCCTTAAATGGGGTTTTAGAGCCCCAAAACCCTTCCAAACCACTTCTAGAGCCTAGATATGACTTAGGGGATTTCATGAACGGACTTGGATCACCAAAATCTTAACATTTGGGGAGTAAACATGAGTTTATGGCCCAAGAGCATGCTTGGACCGTAAACACCCCTTCTAAGGCCGTAAACACCTTTTAAGGTGTTAAAATGCCCCTTAAACCCCTCCTAAGCCTTGGAATAATGTCTAGAATCAACCACCATTGTGTTAGGGACCTAAATCATGAAAGAAACCATCCCCTTAGGAAATTATGGCCGTAAACCCCCCAAGGAATGGTTCCTGGTCCGTAAACTCCTCTATGGTGGTCAAATGGTGCCCTAACTTCCTTCCATGGCTTGTACTTTGGACTAGAACCACTTGTGCTTAACCTAGGACCACCAAAACACATAAGGAAAGGGTACATGAGAGTTTACGGCTGTAAAATCCTTGTTTACAGCCGTAAACTCCTTAAAATGGTCCATGTGTTGGTCAATTCACTTCCCTTGCCTTAGAACTAAACCTAGCATCATCCCTCAAGTGTTGTAAGACCATTAAGCAACCAAGAACACTCTACCCATGAGTTTACGGCCGTAAACTCATGGGGATATGGTCATAGGGCCGTAATCTCCCTTAGGAGTTTACTCTTGAAGAGCAAACTTCATATCTAAGCCCTACACACCCTTAGATGCTACCCGGATCACTCCTAACACTTGAAATAAAGTGTTTTCGCGTCTCGGAGTGTATTGTCTTACTTATTTGGTAGTTCAAAGTCTAATTAGATACAATTTATGTATCTCTTCATATTACATAGGAACCTCGCGTGTTTTCAAGCCCCGAACTGACACTTAGCATCCTATCAGCACATTTCTCGACTGGTGAGTTCATACCCCTACACCTTTTGCCGTGTTTTTGAATGTTTTCAGGGGGGGATACAAGCAAAAGTACAAGGAAATCTTGTACTCAAACTTATTATTTCTGTTGAAATGTTTCATATTTCGTATGCTTTTAAGATTGAAATCGTATTGACCAACCATTTAACTTGCAGAGTTAACTTTCAGATTAATTGTAGATCTTATTATAAAATGTTTTAATTTATGTTATATTTTATAATTTACGAAGGATTCATGCTATTCATAAATTAGGATTATTACTAATTGTATATGCCTTTGGATGGCACCAAAACTTCGAAAATACAGCTAATGTACGTCTTTGAGTGTCACCAGGGTTTCGAAAATACGTCTAAAGTACGCCTTTGGATGGCACCAGAACTTCGAAAATACAGCTAATGTACGTTTTTTAGTGTCACCAGAGTTTCGAAAAATACGTCAAAAATACGCCTTTGGATGGCACTAGAGCTTCGAAAATATAGCTAATGTACGTCTTTGAGTGTCACCAGAGCTTTGAAATTTCGTCTAATATCCTCCTCTGAGTAAAACCAGAGTTTCGAAAATACGTCTATTAATATATACTCCTCTGAGCGAAATTAGAGATTCGAAAATAAAATTCTTGTTAAGTATAGTAGATATTCGATATTCGCGTATGAATAACCAACCAACTTTTAAGGAAAATAAGGGTTTTTCCTGGGATAACTTGACTTTCTTAACCAGGTTGTGTAACCAATGGCTAACTAGACTTTTCTTGTAAGAAAATATGAGATTTTCTTGGATAACAACTTTTTCAAAAAACCAAAGGAAACTTGTTCATTTACAGAAACAAACCACTTATGAACTCACCAGCTTTATGCTGATATTTTTAAAACTGCTTGTATTCTCAGGTCCACATTAGACAGGTACCCCGCGATCTTTTGGAGAAGACGGAGCATTTTAGCAGTCTCGCATTTACTTTTGTTCATTTTGGATGTATATATCTATAATCATGTATAACTTTACTTTCAAACAAATGTAAATACTTCTATGTAAAGTAATGGTTGTGTTTACTACGCTTACTATGTACATTGGTTGTGATACTTTACATGATGTCCTCCGCCCCGGAACGTTTCCGCCATCGGTTTCGTGGTGTGACAGACCAAGCGCGCAAATTACCCCAAACCATAGGGACCATTTGTGTAATTTACTCTTCTTTTTTCTTTTAACAATTTATTATTATTATTTTTATTATTATTATTATTATTATTATTATTATTATATATATATATATATATATATATATATATATATATATATTATTGTTTGTTTATCTTTATTTTAACGGAATTAATATAGATTATTTGTAAAATTATTTCTAATTTTTAAATCAATTATCTAAATTATATAAAATCATATTATTATTATTATTACTATTGTTATTATTATTATTATTATTATTATTATTATTATTATTATTATTATTATTATTATTATTATTATTTTAACAGAATTAATATAGATTATTTTGTTTTTTTATGTATTTTTTGTTTACATCATTCACTTATATGTAGAGTTGTAAACGAACTGAAAATTCGATCAAACCACAAAGACTATTTATGTAATTTACTTTATATATTATTTTAAAGGCCGATGCTTTGTAAGGTAAAATCTGAAGTATGCTATTATAAATTCCAGACTTTAACAAATTCAAACGATAATCCAATTAAACATTGTTAAATTTTTATTAATTGATATTTTTTTAAATATTTGTTATCAGTATTTTTTTTTTCTTTTCATAATGTATTAGATATATGTAAAGCTGTCAAGATTTGGATCTTAAATCCTTTATGTGATGAAAATCGAAATACCATAACAAACTCAATTAGTCTTAATATTTCTCGTAATATCTTATCTATACAGAATGCATTATAAGTTGATGATGATTTAGAAATCGACAGTGAAATCCACATTAACTGATAAAGCATACACTATAATTTTTGTAGATGTAAACCACATAATTACGTAGAAAACATCTTCAGCAAAAATAAAAAATAAATAAATAAATAAAAAGAACCAAAAGTATTATGACCACGTACAACTAAAAACACATCACAAAGTGAGATAACATGTGCATCATGAGGCTCTATCTAATTCTGAAAGATTGGGTGGAGCTATGATGTTCTATGAGGTATTATGCCGTCTGTTATGCTCGCGTTTGACTTGAATGTATGGATTTTTTATTCTCGATTTCAAGCGGAATAAATATTTTTTAAAGCTCTACATGAGATTTTTTAGTAAAAAAGGACGAATATCCTAAGGATTAGAAGACTAAGACTCTACTATGGAATAAGGATAAATATCTGAGATCGAGGAAAGATCTTACCATGATCTTAAGATCACAATACTTATATTGTGTTAGAATATGTTCTGATGTCATCAGGATTGTTTTTGCGTCTGAGATATTTAGGATCAAAATCAATATATTAACAACCATTAACAAATGTAAAGTGAGCTTCTTGACTCTAAACTCCGTTTAAATCATTGTAACAATCTTTTCCCATTCTAGCTTCTTGCTAAAAGTCAGTTGTTCTAAGAAGACCATGAATGTAACACCCATATATGTTTACGTAAGAACTTTTAGAATCCTTATTCAAGTGTTTTAAGGATGTATATGATGTAAATAAATCCTTGAAATAATATAGAAGTGTACATATATGTCAATGTAAATTAACTCTTGAAATAACGTAGTAGTGTACATATATGTCAAGTATCAGAGTTCCCAAGTTAAAATGTTATTATGGAATAAATAACATATTTTCTTGGACACTATTGTATACGTTCAACCCTATTTTGAAATATGATTGTTTCAAATACTTTAATATGCAACTGCGTTAAAAGTTAAGCTAATGTAAAACAAATCAAGTCATTTGGTGTTTAATCCAAGCAAGAGTCTAAGAAATTATGAATTTTGGGGCAACTTAAACAATTTTTGGGTTCTTATACATGGTCCCAATAGGTGCATGGAAAAATCATGTGTGGTCCAAGCAAAACTATGTCAGCTAAAAATATTTAAATCTTAAAACAAACTAAAGTTTCATAAAAATGGACTACAAAAGGAATAGTTAGTTTTATTACACTTGGTTAGTGCAAAGTAATGTAGTGGATTGATTTTTAGTGCCTTGAATTGGTAAAACACGGGTTTGAAGGTTCAATGAAAGCAAGAAACATCAAAGATTGAAGTAGATATATGACATCTTCAAAAATGAGTAACCATATGTAAAGGATATTTGTTAGCATGTTGAATTTTATTCATAATTGTTTATTTTTGTTGAAAGTAACATATGTGTTGGAATTACTTGGTATTTGGGTAGATGTCCAGGAAGACCAAAGGGTAGGATTGAACATAAAGTGGTAATCTCTTGTGAATGTTGAAATGAGACTATGCTCCTGAGGGATATTTGTTTTGTTTCTTCCCCGATAGGAATGGTCATTTTATTTAACCCTCCAATAGGGATGCTTATCTTGTTTCGTCCTCGTTAGGGATGGTTCTCTATGGATCACATGAAGCTTCCTTTGGAAGTGCTTACCTTATAATTATAATGTATCTTATTGTTAGTTTCGGCTATATGGTTAATTTTTTATATTTATGCTTACTTGAATTGTAGAGCACATATAATAATGTTTGTTACTCCCAAGATTGATATAACTTAATATTATTATTTTTCATGGATGCATGTGAACATAGTCAGCGTAAGGAGTATTTTTACTCTTTTCTATCTAGAACGAAGGAGATGTATTTTTACTTTGACTATATTTTTTTTTAAGTTACAAACTTTCAACATTCACATAATATTATATATATATATATATATATATATATATATATATATATATATATATATATATATATATATGAATCAAAATATTTTATAGATTTGAATATAAAAAGAGTTGTAAATTGACAATGTAGTAATGATTTTCAACTATAAATGATCATAATGATTTAAAACTATGATTATTGAATATTAAATATATATAATCTTTTAAACTATGATAGCTGATAAATGATAAATGTTGAGATTATAAAATATAAAATTACAATTTTAACTTTATTTATCACATATGGAGAAATGACAATAGAACAAATAAATGTATTTAAAAAAGGAAAGTTAAACTTGATTTTATTGAAATTTTAAACTGTGAATTTACCTTCAGTGTATATAAAATTTTACATATTTAATATTAAGTTTTTAATATATAATATAAATTAACTAACATATGATTTAATTTTAAAATATGCAGGTGAAAACAAAAGAAAAGAAGATAAAAAAACAGAATCTAAAGAAAGAACAAAAACAGCTATGACAAAAGAGTTGATAAGGAAACTAACACCAATACATCTTGAAATACAAGAACCAAAACAATCAAATGGTAAAGGTATCATACACTAATAAAAAAACTTTAATTTTGTTTCTTATTGTTAACAATCTTAAAATTTTAGTTTTCTTTTGATTATACTTTTCGATAAAGGAAAAAACATTTTGATGAAAAAAATAAAACAGAGTGCTAAATATGTTCAAGGGACAACAAGACAAACAATATCACAAACACCTAACAACATAGATTAAAAAAATGAAGGTACACTATACAAGTTTCCTAATTATATTTTATTAATTAAACTATGAATTTATTTAGGTGTTGAATAAAAGAAAACCAAATTAGTTTCAAAAAATAAAAATACAGCAACAAAACAAAAAGGTATATAAAATATAAACAAAATATAGTTTTAAAAAAATATATAAATATAAATAATATGTTTATTGACAAGTGATTTTCTTTTAAAAATGATAGATGTTGAAGAAGATAAAGTTGTTGACAAAAAGAAAAAGGAAGAAAAAGGGAAAAGAACAAAAACTTTAAGGTAAATTTTACAACTAGATATAAATAATTGAGTACTTATTTAATTTCTCATATAATAGTTACTTATCATTATATAATGAAATTTTTATAGAGAAAAAAATAAAGAAACGAAAACAAAAGAAAACAATACAAGAGAAAAACAAAAAAGCTATAACAGAGCCTGAAGAAGATGATGAGAAATTTCCATCATTAAGAAGAAGGGTTGCAACACAATGTTTATGGAAAGCTGTAAAGATATTGAGTAGAGAACAAACAGAATATGTAGAAAGCTTAGGTTTAAGATCAGTCTTAAAGATGACATTGGATGTAATTCCTTCAAAAATAGGCTTCTTTTCTGTGTTTAGCTATGACCATACAACAAACTCAATTGATTTAGGAGATGGAAGGATAAATATAATTGAAGAAACAATAGGAGAAATTCTTGGGTTAAAAAATGAAGGCATGAATCTTTAAACAGTTGATGACTGTGAACAAGACAACAAGACATTAATTAAATGGAAAGAACAACGTCCAGATATAACAAAGTCTGCTCAAGCACTTGTAGATCTTATATAAAAATTGGAAATTGCAGATGAGATGTTTGTCCTAAACTTCATTGTACTTTTTGTGAACTCAATCATAAGGAAAAAAAACATCTGGAGCCATAGAAACAAGATCTTTGTTGAAGTTTATTAAAGTTGAGAATAAAGCAAATATCAATTGGTGCAAGTATATCAATCACACATTAGTTAAAAGTAAAAAAATTTGGAAGCCAATTTTTAAAAATAGCTACTATGTCAGACCATTACCATTTCTAACTGTAAGTATAATTTAAAATAATTTAACTTCTCATAAACTAAAAATATTTCATACAAATGTTTATCAAATTTATGTTGTTTTCATGTATCTTACAACTTCTATACGTGCATAGAACTCAATGTGTTCAACAACAGTTCATTAACAGAAGAATAAGACCACTTCAGTTCTGGAACTATAGGAAACTGAAAATTTGACAAACCAACAAAATTGCAAATGGGAAGTTTGGAATGGTACATATTTTGGAGAATATGGAGATGACTGAAGATGATGAAGAAGAATATGTTGATTTGGTTGAGGAAAATAATGAAAAGAATGAAGAGGAGTTTTCAGATTCAGATTATAATGAGGATATTGGTGCAGAGGTAATACAACTAATAACTAAATTTTGAATAATAAAATAGAAAAATTATATAAATTTAATATAAAAAGAATAATCATTATACTATGAAATTATTGTTACTATATGAATACAAAAAGTAATGATTAAGTTGTGAATTTAAGTATTGAAAATGAATTGACTGTTAATATCAATATTATTAAACTATGAATAGATTTTAAATATTAGGATATAAAACATAACACATGATACTATATATTTAATTAAACTGTGAATTAATTGTTAAGTTGTGAATTTCATAAAATAAAATATAACACATTATTAGTTTGTATTATTGTAATCTTATTTATTATGAAGTAAGAAAATACATATACTACAAGGATTTTGTTGGTTGATAGAAAAAGATTACAAAAATGAAATAGAAAAATTAATCATTATACTATGAAATTATTGTTACTATATAAATACAAAAAGTAATGATTAAGCTGTAAATTGAAGTATTGAAAATGAATTGATTGTTAATATTAATATTATTAAAATATAAATAGATTTTTAATATGTGGATATAAAAAATAACACACGATAACACATGTTTATTTAAACTGTGAATTAGTTGTTAAGTTGTGAATTTCATAAAATAAAATATAACACATTATTGGTTTCTTTTATTGTAATCTTGTTTATTATGAACTAACAAAATACATACATTGCATGGATTTTCCTTGTTGATAGAAAAGATTACAAAATGGCACCAGCTTGCAAAACGAGAATGGAAGAGACATTGGCAAAGGCAACAAAAAAACATGTGGATGTGTAACGACCCAAAAATATGATCCAAAAACTTCATTTTGATTTAATTAAAATAGTATTCCAAAACATTATCCATACAGACCAAATGAAAATAATTGTATCAACATCAAATCAATCTGAGTAATATCTCAAAAGCGGAATCCAGGTGCTGTGTGCGATGCAGTCAACCCGAGCTCTTCCCCTTGGAACCAGAAGTACCTAAAACATTAATTGAAAATTGTAAGCACAAAGCTTAATGAGTTCCCAAACTACCCCATACCATACATAATAAATCACATATTGGGCCCCCACCCTCCATCGGGCCCCGCCCGGTATCGAGTCCCACTCGGCTTCGGGCCCCGCCCGACATCGAGTCCCGCTTAGTATACATGTATGTTATTCTTAGGCCTCGGCTGACATCAGGCCACGCCCACTATACACATAGACATATATCACATAATCATACTATCACACCCCGAAACCGATGGCGGAAACGTTCCGAGGCGGAGGATGTCATGTAGTATCGCAACCAATGTACATAGTAAGTGTAGTAAAAACAACCATTACATTGCATAGAAATATTTACATTGTCTGAAAACAAAGTTTTACAAGTGTTATACATATATATCATATGAACAAAATCTAAGACGAGTCTTCTATACGCTCCGTCTTCTCCAAAAGATCGTAGGGTACCTGTCTAATGCAGACCTGAGAATACAAGCAGTTTGAAAATCAGCATAAAGCTGATGAGTTCATAAGCAGTTTATTTTCGTAAAAGATCAAGTTACCTTTGGTTTTCTGAAAAAGTCGTTATCCAATAAAATCCCATATTTTCTTACAAAGAAAGTTTTGTTATCAATTTGTTACGCAGTTTGGTTAAGAGCAGTTATGTTATCCCAGGAAAAACCCTTATTTTCCTAAAAGTCGCAGTTAGTTCTTGGTTCGGTATGCAATGTACTAGTATCTACCATACTTGTAGTATTAGATAAGTATTCTGAAAGCCTAGTTATCCAATACACAAATGTCGAATATCTACTATACTTATCCGAAATTCCAAATCTTTGGAGACACTAAGAGACGTACACTAGTTGTATATTCGAAGTTCTTGTGACATCCAAAGGCGTGTTTTAGACGTATTTCTGAAGCTCTGTCGATATCCAAAGGCATATATTATACGTATTTTCGAAACTCTGTCGATATCCAAAGGCGTACTTTTGAATTATTTCTGAAACTTTGGTGACACTCAAAGACGTACACTACCTGTATTTTCGAAGTTTTGGTACCATCCAAAGGCGTGCACTAGCTGTATTTTCGATGTTCTGGTACTATCCAAAGGCGTGTTTTATTAGTAATAATCCTAATTTATGATTAGCATGAATCCTTCATAAATTATAAAATGTAACATAGATTATAACATTTTATAAAGAGATCTACAATTAATCTGAAAGTTAACTCTGCAAGTTAAACGGTTGGTCAATACGGTTTCAGTGTTAAAAGCATAAAGAATATGAAAACATTTCAAATGAAATAATAAGTTTGAGTACAAGATTTACTTGTACTTTTGCTTGTATTCCCCCCTTGAAAACATTGAAAAACACGGAAAAATGTATAGGGGTATGAACTCACCGGTCGAGAAATGTGTCGGCTGGATGCTAAGTGTCAGTTTGGGGCTTGAACATGTGCGAGGTTCCTATGTAATATGAAGAGATACATAATTGTATCTAATTAGACTTTGAAGTACTATTTAGAATAGAATATACACTCTGAGACTCGAAAACACTTCATTTCAAGTGTTAGGAGTGATCCGGGTAGCATCTAAAGGTGTATATGGCCTAGATAAGGAGTTTACTCTTCAAGAGTAAGCCATTAGGGGAGTTTACGGTCCAATGACCATATCCCCATGACTTTATGGCCATAAACTCATGGGTGGTGTGTTCTTGGTTGCTAAATGGTCTTACAACATTTGTAGGATGATGCTAGGCTTCGTTCTAAGGCATTGGAAGGGGACTTGATCAACATATGGACTATTTAAGGAGTTTACGACAGTAAACTAGGAGTTTACGGCCGTAAAATCTCAAGTACTCTCTCCTTATGTGTTTTGGTGTTCCTAGGTTAATCATATGTGATTCTAGATCAATATACAAGCCATGGAAGGAAGTTAGGGCACCATTTGACCACTTTTGAGGAGTTTACGGTTTGTGAAGATGTTCTTGGTGAGTTTACTACCTTAAACACATGAATTTACGGAAGTAAACTCATGTTTGTCCATGAATCATGAGTTTTGGTGGTTGTAGGTTAAGCATACAAAGTTCTAGGTCCATTTCTAAGCCATATAAGGTGTTAAGGGCACTTTAACACCCTTTGGGTGTTTATGGTCTAAGAAAGGGTGTTTACGGTTTTGGGAGACCTTCCCAAACCGTAAACTCAAGTGTGACTCATTTGTGTATGTTTTGGTGCATCTCATGAAGGAATATAAGGTTCTAGGCACTCATGGAAGCTCATGGAAGCTTTTGGAGGTGTTTAAGGGGCAATTTAACACCTTAAAAGGTGTTTATGGTCTATAAATGAGGGTTTACAGTCCAAGCATGTTCTTGGGCCATAAACTCATGTTAACTCCTCAAATGGTAAGATTTTGGTGTTCAAATCTCATACATGCAAGTCCTTAAGCCTTATCTAAGCACTAGAAGTGATTTGGAAGGGTTTTGGGGCTCCAAAACCCCATTTATAGGTGTTCACGGTTTGGGGAGGTTCCTAGACCGTAAACACAAGTTCTTGGTCTTATTTCATGATTTAAACACGAATTTGAAAGCCAAACATGTTATACTATGAGCTTGGATGAATTTCTTACCAAATGGGAGCTTGAAATGGATGATTTTGGATCAAAGTCGAGTTTTAGAGAGAGAGTAGAGAGAGAAAGTTATGAGGTGGTGGTAAAAAGCTAAACTGAAGTTCACTCATCCTTTATATAAGGTTTGAGTTTGTGGCTCGGTGGAAATCTACCCGATACTGACGTTAAATGAGGCTTTTGGTTGTACCTGATTTAATTGTTTGTAACCCGACGGAATAAAACTAAAATTTTTCCAAATAATAATTTGGGGCGTTTTCACGTGTTTCTAACGGGTTTGGATACTCACGAGGTCATAATAAAAGTCTTAAATTAAATGACCTAATCCAAAATGTTAACGGAAAAATTGAAATACAAACGGTTTTATTGACGAAAATGGGTTACCGTGTCGGAATAAATTACGGGTTGTCACACATACTAACACATACGATGATCATAAACAATAGCATACAATATAGTCTTCAGGCCTCGTCCGACATCGAGCCTCACCCGGTATACATAGCAACACATATCACATGCAAGGGTCACTTAGACTCCTAGCATCCCAACATAAATAACAAGGGTCGTTATTGGTGCCTTAGACCTGCTAAACCCAGTGAGGAAATTCACCTCGACTATTAAATCTTACTGAAACTCCCTGGCTGTTGGTCCAACGAATCCCCAAGCTAATCAATACCAAAATAACACCCAATTAGCATTTTGGTCCTAAACCATATCCACAATCCATAATTGTGGTAAAAAGACCATTTTACCCTTAACCTAGCTTGGTCAAATACAAAGGCCCAACTTACAATATAAAAGGTCCAAAAGCCAAATACTCAATGAAGGCCCAATTATGGCCCAATTTTCCAAATTGGGCAAAAACCCCTTACATGGGCCTTACCTTAATGACCAACCATTTTTCCTAGTCCAAAACACTTACACTCAGATGGCCCAATAGGAACTCAAACACCCAATCCCAAAAGAAACCCGAAACTCGAAGCCCAATATGCAAAATCCCACCTAACTGAGTATGCAGGGTGTACTCAGCTGTACGCTAAACATACACGCTATTTGGCTTGTACGCTGTGCGTAGTGGCTGGTATGCCCAACGTACTCATTCATTAAGCCAAACTCTTCATTAAGCTCTTAATGCTTAAGTCTAGAAGTCAAAACCACGAATCTGAGTCCTAATAAGTGTCTAGAACCATAGACTCACTAACTTGGTGACTTTGCATGCCCCAAAAGAACCCAACTTCAATATATAACATTATACTTTCACCAAATGGAAATAATCTCATGCATGAGGGATTCTATACCCTAAAGGTGACAACTTTATGAATCTAGAACCTCAGAAACACCAAGAGTGGCAACTCAAATCTCCTGGAGTGGTATCAAACCACTAGATATCATTATTGGGGCCAATAGGGACCAAAACTCATACACAATAGAGCTAAGACATTAATGAACAATTTCATAGCTTTTTACCTAAAACAATCTGGAAATCAAGCCAATAATCAAGATTTACAAGCTCTTCCTTGATCCACCACCTTGCAGCAAGCTTCTTCTTCTTGAATATGGACCAAAACACACCAAAATGGACACAATGAGCTCAAAACACAAGGAAGAGGCTTAGGGTTTCAGATATGAGGCTTAAAGGTTAGATGAGTATGAGAAATGAGGGTTTCATAAGCCATAAGGATGATTATATAGTGTCCAGCCCCGAAATTAGGGTTTTCAAAAAAGCACACGTACACCCCATGTATGTGTCCAAAACCCCGTCAAACCCTCGCAGGAGTACGCTAAGCGTACCATGTGGTACGCCCTGCATACTCGCTTTGCAGCTTGTACGTAAAGCGTACCATGTGGTACGCCCCGCGTACAACACAAGGACCAAAATGAATTATAAATACACAAGGGGGAAAATGAACATACCAGGATTCCATGTCTTATAATTCTCCCCCACTTGAATCAGACTACGTCCTCGACGTCCGCTGCCCCGAACAACTCTGGATAGTGCTCCCTCACCTCATCATCGGGCTCCCAGGTCCACTCTGAACCCTTGCGGTTGTGCAGAATATCCTCCGATCCAAAATCGCCACTGGTCTCTCAACATAATTCAAACGGTCATCTACCTAAATATCCTCCAATGGCACCACTGCAGAATCATCCACTAAGCACTTCCACAGCTGAGAGATGTGGAATGTGCTATAAATCTGACTAAGCTCTTCTCGTAGATGCAAGTGACAAGCAACCCATCCCACCTAAGCCAAAACCCTAAAAGGACCAATATACTTGGGGCCCAGCTTGCCCCGATTCCTGAACCGGATGACACCTTTCCAAGGTGACACCTTTAGGAGAACCATATCTCCCACCTGGAACTCTAAGTTTGACCAACGCCTGTGGGCATAGCTCTTCTGCCGACTTTGAGCTTTCTGGAGCCTGCTCCAAACCTGTTGAATCAGCTCATTGGTCTTGAGTACCACCTCGGTACTCCCCATGACCCGCTGACCAACCTCGCCCCAACAAGTCGGGGTCCTTCACTTCCTCCCATAGAGCATCTCGAAAGGATGTCAATCGATACTTGCGTGATAATTGTTGTTATACAAAAATTACGCTAACAAAAGATACGTATCCCAACTCCCACCAAAATCTAGAACACACGCGCACATCATATCCTCGAGAGTTTAAATAGTCTGCTCACTCTAACCATCGGTCTGGGGATGAAAAGTTGTGCTAAAATGGAGACGAGTACCCAAATCGTCATGGAACCTCTTCTAAAAGCTAGAAGTGAACTAGAAATATCTATCGAAAACCACAGACACCGGTACCCCATGACATGCCACAACCTCCCGGATATAAATCTCAACCAACTTCTCTACATAAATACTCTCCTAAATAGGAACGAAATACGCGCTCTTGGTCAAGCGATAACGATGACCCAAATCGATTCCACTCCGCGCGTAGTCCTGTGAATCTTCATGATAAAATTCATAGTGATGTCCTCCCATTTCCACACGGGAATCTCCAATGGTTGCATTTTGTCGTGAGGACGATGATGCCCGACCTTAACTTTCTTGAAAGTCAAGCACCGTTCCACGTACCAAGCCACATCCCGCTTCATGCAGGGCCACCAATAATCATAACGAATATCCCTATACATCTTCGTCACCCTAGATGAATGGAGAACCTCGACTTAGGAGCCTCCTCCATCAGAATTTGTTGCACACCTCCCCAATACGTAACCCAAACTCGCCGATGCAAATTGAACAACCCACGACTATCATAATAGAAGGAAGCCACCTGACCCACAATGTGCTCGCTCTTCTATTGCTCTTCTTTCATAGCATCAGCTTGTGCCTTACGAATCCGCTCCAACAATAGAGTAATCACTTTCATCATAAAACATATATCCATGATCGGAGATATGACCGCCTTGCGGCTAAGAGTATCGGCCACCACATTGGCCTTCCCCGGGTGATAAAGGATATCACAATCGCAATCGTTCACCACATGTAACCATCGACGTTGCCTCATATTCAAATTTGGCTGATCCATCAAGTACCTCAAGCTCTTGTGTTCCGTGTATATAGTACAACAGAACCTTTACAGGTAATGCCGACAAATCTTGAGGGTGAAAACCATGGCCCCCAACTCCAAATCATGTGTCGAATAATTCGCCCCATGAGGCTTCAGCTGCTTTGAAGCGTAAGCAATCATGCGACCCCTCTGCATCAGCACTTCCCCCAAACCTGTGATCAAACCATCACAATAAACCGCGAAATCATCAACACCCTCTGGAAGGGTCAGGATCGGCGCCTCAGACAACCGTTGCCTCCGAGTCTCGAAAGCGGCCTCCTGCTCAGGCCCCCCAACGAAATGTAACCGTCTCTTGGAGAAATCCTGGTTGAATCTCCGATAATAACTAGCCAAACCAAGAAAACTCCGAATCTCAGATGGAGACCTCGGAACCTCTTACTGAATCACAACGTCAACCTTCGCCGGATCGAACAGAATACCATTCTGGTTGACAAGGTGCCCCAGAAACTTCACCTTGCACAACCAGAACTCACACTTGGAGAACTTTGCAAAAAGTCTCTCCCTCCTCAATGTCTCTAGCACCTCCCTCAAGTGCTCCTCATGTTGCTCCTGATTCTTGGAATAAACCAAGATATCATCAATAAATACTATCACAGACTGATCCGACATCGGTCTGCACACGCGGTTCATGAGATCCATGATTGTTGATGGAGCATTGGTGAGCCCAAAAGGCATCATGTTGGGTATTAGATGTTGCGTCATTGGGTTATTGTATTTAGTCCATTATGTACACGGTTTTGGGCCTATCCAGCCGTTTCATTTATTAGGGTTTATGTATTTATAGTGCATGCATGCACCGTAGGAGGTCAACACTTTTATCTTTGAAATCTTTTGTAAACCCTAATCACGCGCCTCTATAGTAGCAGTTCTTTGTCGAGCTCTTCTGAGGCTGTGAAGCTTGAATCATTAAGCATTATTTGATTTATTGTTGTGTTCTTATTTGCTTTCTGTTTTTTGAATCTTATCGATCATTAAGTATTTTATCCTAATAATTAGTATTATAGCAGGAGACTGTGTAAGCTATACGCATCTCTTCTGTTAAAAGAAGCTACTAGGGTTTCCGTTAATATTGGATCTTGTTCAAACGTCATCTGTGTGTTCTTGACGCTGTGATCTCAATATTACCCTATATTTTTACACGTCTAATTCTTAAACAGGTTACAAAGATCTTGTTAAAATGCCACACGACGATTCTCAAAGCAATTCCATCAGCAGTATCGGATCAACAACAAGGATTCCCATTCTCTTTCCCAGCGAATATGAAGTCTGGGCACTTTACTTTGTAGATTATGTTCTAGGATTAGAAGATAATGGTTATTTGATCTGGAAAGCTATCACTATTGGAGCTTTTGTTCACTCTGGAACAAGAAGGGTGATTAAAACTTAATTAGATCTCAATCGACTTCTTCTTGATGTCAAGGAAGTTCCTTAGAATGAGAAAGAAAAACTTCATAGCAACATCAAAGCAATAAGAATCATCAGATTTGCATTGCAAGTTGATAACTTTTGTCTTGTTAGTTCTTTTGACACAGTCAAAGCCATATGGGATAGGCTTAAAGAACTTTACTCAACAGATGCAGATCTGGAGCATTCTACTCAAACGCTATTGCTTTCTGAATTTGGTACTTTTGCGCAAAAGGCTGAAGAAAATCTTAGTCAAACGTTCAATCGCTACAATTATCTTTTGAGCAGGATGAAGAAACATGACATTGGACATGAAATCATCGAGCAGAAGGTAACGTTCATGAATAGGTTAAGGTCTGAATGGATGGCAGTGGTTTCAATGGTGAAGTCACACGAAAGCGAGGTGACTAAAGAAGCGAAAGTTGTGTCAAGCATGGGTACGTTGGCACTGGTTGCAAAGGGGAAGCAAGTTGCTGAGGATGAAGATGAGGCTAATCTCTCTGACTGTAAGCTCACAAATGAAGATTTTGCTCTGATGGTGTCGAATCCCAGGAGATTCACAAAGAAAAAGTTTTCCTCCAACAAAAACCGAAACTAGCAGGGAAGCTACAGTTCAGAAAAATCAAAGGAGGAGAAAGTGAATTACTTTAAGAAGGAAGAAGAAAAGAAAGAGAAACAACTTGCAGGTGATTTAGGTTATGACTACAACTATTGTCATGGCAAGAATCATTTGGCTAAAGAGTGCATGTTGAGGTGATTGAATGAGAAGAAAGAGGGAAAAGATGATGAGGCCTACCATCTTCACAAGCTTGAGGAAATCAAGCAGAAAAAGAAAGCTAATAAATCTATGCCTGCTTTGATTGTTCAGGGTGGAGTAGAGGTATGGTCCACTGATTCAGAGGATGAAGAGGTTAGAAGCCCCACTCATGGAAAGAGCTTTGAGGTGAATGAAGTGGATTCGAATGTGGGTGGAAAGTGTTTTATGGTGACAAATGACGTGTCACAAATGCAAGGGTATGCAAAAGATGGAGGACAAAGAGAAGCGAATGGAAGAAAGGATGACAGTTGCTTCACTGCGAAGGTAATTCTTGCACAAATCAGCGAATGTGATCAGCTGATTAATAAGGTACATTCCATTCTAGAATATTTTAATGTTCCTGTATCTAATTATGAAACTGAATTAAACGATTTAAAAATCACCTTTTCAAGTGTAAGTGAGAGTTTGAAACAAACTCGCCTATCAATCGCTAACATAACCGATCAAATCAGCAGGGTGTCGTCCAAGAGTGAGGAACGAAAGATATGGATAGAGAAGATAGAGTTTGAGCTATCTAGGTCTAGGGACGAGTCTACTTATTTACAACGAGACAATTTAAAGCTTTTAAAACAGCGTAACATTTTTTTGATTGATTGCTAAGAGGCTTTATTTTAATATCACTCAATTGCATTTGGATTGTGAAATTGGTAAGAAAATTCATAAAGTGATCTTGCCATTTTTGGAATTAAGGGAAGATGAAATTGATGTTGATTGTTATCAATGTGAATCTATCGTCTCATCAGACGAAACCTCAGAGGCTTATAAAATTGGACTTGACAAAATTGACTCATACATCCAGTCCAAAGACCACAAGGACATGCTGAGACAGTTACTTGATGAAAATGACAGGTTAAAGATCAAAACTGAAACTGTACATAAATTTGATTCATTGAGTTCAAAATTGAGTTTAGACAATAGATTAAATGTTGAAAATATTTCTGAATTCGATGAGGATAGTGAGATGAGTGAAATATATGTAGAAGATGAGGTTGACTGTTCGCAATTCCTTAGAAATGAACTTGAAAAAGAGAAAGTTCTCATTTCAGAAAATTCGGTTGAATTCGCATATATTTATCAAAATAATCCAAAGGTTTTGAAGGAAGTTGCGAATATCTTTCCAAAGGTCCAAACGTCACGTAACCAAGTCCTTACAGTTAATGGCATAAATAAATGTCAAACTGTCGAACTAACATCCTTAGTCGAAGTTGATAATGTTGATAGGTGTGATGAGCACTTCTGGTCCACCCCGATTAACAATACAGACGAAACAGTAGGTCTATCTGTGAAGACCTCTTGGAGAGTTAAAGGAAGGTATGTAGCTAAACCTTTAAATAAGGTTAATACTACCTACAAAAAAGGAAGTTCTAGTGGAACGAAGGATAATATCACTAATAACTCTTCAATTCAAGAAAACACTCCTGTACAAAAGGCAAGGGCAAACACGAATGTTCACAAATCTGCTGAATAGTTCGCAGCACAAAAATGTCAACGAAACGCAAGGTACAACGAAAATTTGCAAGAACAAAAGCAGTTTTGGAAGTCAAGAAATCCAAACTATGTTCACCAGAAAACACTCCTGTGCAAAAGGCAAGGGCAAACGCGAATGTTCACAAATCTGCTGAATAGTTCGCAGCACAAAAATGTCAACGAAACGCAAGGTACAACGAAAATTTGCAAGAACGAAAGCAGTTTTGGAAGTCAAGAAATCCAAACTATGTTCACCAGGAAAAGCGTTTCAATCCTCAAACGAATGTAAGATCGAGTGTTAATTCTAAAAACCAAAAACTCTCTTCAAACACGAAAGGTTTCTCATCTCGTAAGTCTCATAGCCCTCAGGATCCAAGAAACACAATTCATCATAGATCCTCTGTCTCTAAACCCTCTTATCCTTCAAACCATAAGTCATTTCCCAAAACCACCTTCGTTTCCAAATCAGGAACTTCGCACTCTTCCACCTCCTCACCACACAATAAAGGGAAGGCGAAGATGGTTTCAGAGTCCCACACTCCTTTTAGATCTAAGGAGGAAGAGCAAAATTTTGTTTAAATTCATATAAGAAACAAACAAAAACAAACTAACTTGAAAGAAACGAACCAGAAAGATAATGGTATCAAGGTTTTCACAATAAAGAAGAAAGATCAAACAACTTTAATAAAACAAACTTTTATGGTTGATCTCTGTATTGCTTATCCAGTCATTGTAAAAGGCTCACGAGGACCCAAACACCTTTGGGTTCCTAAATCTGGTTAATTTTTGCAAATTATACGTGACAAACAGTTTGACACTAAATGGTATATCGATAGTGGCTGTTCGTGTCACATGACAGGAAGAAGAGAGGAGTTGAGAGAATACAGGGAATTGAAGAATGGTGGTCTCGTGAAATTTGGCAACAATGCACTAGGGGAAATCAAAGGATATGGCATGATAACGAATGGAAAATTCTCAATTTGCAAATTGGCACATGTTGAAGGACTGCAACACAACTTAATAAGTGTTTCGCAGTTGGTAGTTGGTACTGGGTTAAAGGTCTCGTTTGACGATAAAGGATCTAAAATTATCGAAAAGAAGTCGAAAAAGATGCTGCTTAAATCAAAACACAAAGGCGATATGTATCCATTGAATATCAATCTGATACGAGGGAAGCCTTCTATCTGTCTACTCACTACAATTGCTTTAGACGATAGTTGGTTGTGGCATATGAGACTTTCGCATCTCAACTTCAAAGACATCAACAAACTAGTTCTTGGTGATCATGTGCAAGGTATTCCTCTCTTGAAATATGATAAGGATCATCTCTGTACCGCCTGTGAAATTGGAAAGCAAAGCAGTAAAAGTCATCCAACTATAGTGAACACGAAGGTTCTTGAGCCACTCGAACTACCTCACATTGATCATTGTGGCCCATCTGTAATCGAAAGTATTAGCAGTAACAAATATATTCTCGTTATTGTAGATGATTTTTCCTGTTTCACTTGGGTGTTCTTTCTTAAGCAGAAATCTGAAGCAACTCCTAAGCTCAAAGACTTTATCAAGAAGATTGAGATACAACTACGAAAGGTGGCTTGCAATGTTCGAAGTGGCAATGGTCTGGAATTTAATAACCAAGCGTTCGATGCATTTCTCACTGACAAGGTAGTATCTCACAATTTATCTTCTCCCTATACTCCACAGCAAAACGGGGTCTTTGAAAGACGAAATCGTTCATTGTGTGAAGCAGCCAGGACCATGCTTTCGTTCACATCACTGCCTCTTTACTTATGGGCTGATGCTATTGGCATCGCCTGCTTTACTCAAAACAGATTGCATCTTAATAAAAGATTTGATGTCACTTCCTATGAAATTATCAATAAATAAAAACCTAATGTCAAGTTTTTTCATTTTTTCGGTTCCAAGTGTTTAATTTTCAATTCAAAGGAACAACGGAATAAGTTTGATATGAAGGCTGATGAAGGCATTTTTCTGGGTTATTCACAAACGTCGAAAGCATATAGGGTTCTAAACAAACAATCCAAAAAGATTGAAGAAACCTATTATGTCACATTCGATGGTAATTAATTACAGAAGACACAAGCGAATGACAGTCAAACTAAAGAGATCTTTCCTTAATCGAACCAAGTGACCATTCCATCGGCCAATCTCTGTGAAGAATTCATGCTTCTCTTTGACGAACCAGAGAAGGCCATTACATCTAAAGCAAAGGCAACTGATAATAAGGTAGACAAATTGCAGAAGATAATTGATGACGCTGCAAAAGAAATGCACAATCAGCCATCAGTAGCGAATAAGCCTCAAAACATAAACACTACATTTGATGGGGAGAATTCTAACTCCACTACGAGTCGTCAGGAGGAGCTTTTTACTCCACAGAAAACGAATGATTCATTCCAGGGGGAGGGTTCGTCATTACCATCAAGCTCATCTCACCAAGGGGAGGATTCGCGTCCAGTTGTAACACACGAAAGTCCAATCGAGAGGTAAGAAGCAATTCCAGTCTCTGAAACTGTCTCATCATTTGAGGGGGAGAATACAGATGCGAATGATGATATGGACGTTAAATCAGAATTCGAAGACGTGAATGCTGAACTGGATCCATCTTATGATCCAAATTACCCTCCACTAACGAAATGGAGCAAAGATCATCCTAAACCACAAGTGATTGGTGAATCATCAGCAAGAGTTCTTACAAGATCTCAACAAAAAGTGAAACAGTCTGCTTTATTCTCTCAACTGGAATACTGCATATTTAATTCGTTTGTCTCCAAGATAGAACCTAAATCTGTTAATACTGCTATCGATCACTCTGAAAGGGTACAGGAAATGTAAGACGAGCTAAATGAGTTTGAAAGAAATAAGGTTTGGAGGTTGATTCCCACTCCACAGGATGCATATGTGGTCTGTCTGAAATAGGTGTTTCGCAACAAAATGAACAAAGAAGGAAATGTTATAAGGAACAAAGCGAGACTCGTGGTTAAGGGATACTGCCAGGAAGAAGGCATCGACTACGAAGAAAGCACCGCACATGTTGCAAGGTTGGAATTTGTTCACATCGTCTTGGCATATGCAGCACACAAGAACTTCGAAGTGTTTCAAATGGATGTTAAGTGTGATTTCTTAAATGGAGAATTAGAAGAGACAGTATACATGGAACAACCACCGGGTTTTGTGAATGAGAAGTATCTTGATCACCGCTATATATTGGACAAGGCATTCTATTGTCTGAAGAAAGCTCCAAGAGCGTGGTATGAAATGCTCACTAGCTTCCTTGAAATGTCCAAATTTAAACAAAGTTCGGTTGACCCAACCTTCTATTGCAAGAAAGTGGGTGAACACTTAATGATCGTCCAAATTTATGTTGATGACATCATCTTTGGCTCTACGAATCCTAACTTAACAACTGAATTCAGAAAGTTGATGGAAAAAAATTTGAGATGAGCTCTATGGGTCCGATTAACTTTTTCCTTGGCTTGAATATAAGATAGGGACCAGAAGGAATTTTCATAAATCAAGAAGCATACACGAAGACCTTACTGTCTAAGTTTGGTATGACAGAAGAATCTAAAGAGAAGGTTCCAATGGCATTTGGAACGAAAGTAACACCATCTCTAGAAAAAACGCTGTTGATATGACTCTTCATCGCCAAATGATAGGATCTATAATGTATCTAACAACTAGTAGACCAGATATTATATTTTCTGTTTTTTATTGTGCTAGGTTTCAAGCTAATCCATGCGAACCTCATATGGTGGCCGTTAAGAATATCTTTAGATATCTGAAACGAACCTCTTCACTCGGTATATGGTATCCTGCGAAATCTAGTTTCTTCGTACAAGCGTTTTCAAATATTGATCTTGGAGGATGCGAGTTGGATAGAAAAAGCATGACTGGGGGATGCCAATTTCTTGATGGCAAACTTGTTAGCTGGCACTCCAAAAAGCAAACATGCATCTCGTTGTCACAAACCGAAGCTAAGTACATTGCTGCTGCATCTTGTACTTTTCAGGTCATATGGATTCAGAGTCACTTGCGAGACTATGACCTGAACATGAAGCAAATCCCACTCTACTGTGACTCCAAAATCACAATTCGCATCTATCACAACCCAGTGCAACACTAAAAAAACGAAACACATAGCACTGAGGTATCACTTCATCAAGGATCATGCAGAAGACGGCAATGTTGAAATTTATTTCGTTCGATCCGCAGACCAATTGGCTGACATGTTCACAAAAGTCTTACTGGAAGCATCCTTTAATAGAATACTCCAAGGAATATGAATGATGGAAGTTGAGTTAGTTCCAAAACCACTTTCACTTTCGTAGTAGCCCATTCGCTTATGGGTAATATGTTCGCTTTCGTTTTTATTTTTCGTCAAGCGAAATAAACTGAACGCTCGCTCTATTTCGTTTCCGATTTTTTAGGGACAAAAATTAAGACGAACGTTTGCCCTATCTCGCGCCTCAAATTTTTTTTAAGTGAACGCTCGTTGTCTGATCTTTTTGTATATTTTGTATATTACACTTGTTTCCGTTTATTTTTCATTAAAGCTTTAAAAAATACAAAAATATTTAATTTGTTTATGTTTTCCTCTTTTAAATCTAAAATATAAAAAAAATTTATTTATGTTTTGTTTCTTTCTTTTTCAGAAATTATCAAAATACAAAAATATTTTCTTTTCTTATTTAAAATCTTTGTTTCTTTAAGTAACATTGCACGTTACCTTGAAAAAATGAATGATGGGGCAGGTATAATTTCCAAATATTTGTACTAGCTAAGTGTCCCTAGAAGCATGTTGATGCATGTTGTCCAAAGCCTCAATAGACTTAATGTAGATCCAAGTCCCCAAGCTCGGTCTAGCACGTAAAGTTTCGAACTTTACGTGCATGCATGGGACCTTTGAGCCAAAAAGGCTCTAAAATGACTCTTGTATTGCATGGGACCTTCCTTGGGTGCAAAAGCAACCCAAATCTGCTTTGTGACTCCTTCCAAGACTTAGATCTGAAGTCTTGACCCCCAACCATGTTTGCAATCATGGTTGGCCACCTCATTTGGCTTAAAAAGCTCTAAATTTTCCCCAAAAGGTATCTAACAAATGAACAAGCAAGGTACAGACTTTATACCTTTCAAGGACTTGAAATGATACACCAAACTCGAATCCTTCAGTCTCCTCTTGATCCTTCTATGCTCTTCCATCTTCCTTGAGGTCAAAACCCACAAAAATCACTCAAAAGCCTTAGATATTGCACTAAAACACTTAGGTTTTACTAGGGAGGGTTTCTGGGAGCATTAGGGATGAGTGGTGGTTGAATGAGATGATTAAATAGGGTGCAAACCCTCAGATTAGGGTTTTGTCCAATCAGAGCCTACTCGTCGAGTCCGGGACCCGACTCGACGAGTCCATCACTTAAATCCCACATCCCATCCCACTTCTACTTGGCGAGTTGGTCCTTCAACTCGCCGAGTCTAAGGCCAAAAATGCAAAATAATTAAATAAATTACATACCAAGAACTAGGTGCTACAAATCTCCCCCACTTATTTTAGACTTTGTCCTCAAAGTCTGCTGCTCGTTCCTGGAACAACTCTGGGTAATGCTCCAACATCTCATCCACCGGCTCCCAAGTCTACTCCGAGCCCTTCCGATGTTGCCATTGCACCTTCACTAGTTCAACCCTTTTGTTCCTCAGATCCTCATGTTTAGATTCGGCTTATCCATGAGGTACCTCAAACTCTTATGGTCCATGTAGATTGTATAACGGACCCCATAGAGGTAATGACGCCAAATCTTGAGGGCGAACACAACAGCCCCCAGCTCCAAATCATGCGTCGGGTAGTTCACCTTGTGAGGCTTCAGCTGCCTCGAAGCGTAAGCAATGACATGTCCTCTCTGCATCAATACTGTGCCCAAACCCGAGATGGATGCATCGTAGTATACAAAAAAAATCCTCCATGGACTTCATAACCAAGTTGCCCAAGACATCGGGTCTACTTGATACCATTTGGGTCATCGTCGATAGATTAACCAGGTCCGCACACTTCCTGCCCATCAAAGAGACTGACAAGATGGAGAAGCTTACAAGAACTTACATTAGGGAAATCGTATGACTGCATGGTGTTCCTACATCCATTATCTCCGATAAAGATAGTAGGTTCACTTCGAGGTTCTGGCAGTCGCTATAAAACTCCCTAGGAACGAGGCTGGACATGAGTACAGCCTACCATCCACAAACCAACGGACAAAGTGAGAGAACGATACAAACACTGGAAGATATGCTGAGAGCCTGTGTGATTGACTTTGGGAAGGCATCGGATACTCACTTACCCCTTGTAGAATTTTCCTACAACAACAGTTATCAAACGAGCATAAAGACTGCTCCATTTGAAGCCCTCTATGGCCAGAAGTGCAGATCCCCTCTGTGATGGGCTGAGGTGGGTGACACACAGTTAGTTAAAGGACGAGTTCCTGAAAGCGCTCTCACAGGTCCGGAGATCATTCGGGAAACGACATAGAAAATCGTTCAGATTCGTGAACGATTGAAAGCCTCTAGAGACCGACAGAAAAGCTACGCAGACAAACGAAGGAAACCTTTGGAATTCCAGGTGGGTGACCGCGTTCTTTTTAAAGTCTCACCCTGGAAGGGCTTAATACGCTTTGGAAAATCGTGGAAAGCTAAATCCAAGATACATAGGGCCTTTCGATATTCTTGCTAGAATCGGTACTGTATCCGCTCCCACTTCCACTCCGGTATCTCTGGTTGTTGTAATAAACCTGAGGGTTTCTGGTATTCGACCTTGACCTTGGCACAAGTAAGGCATTTACTTACGAAGGTAGCAATCTCTGCTTTCATGTTAGGCCACCAGTATAACCTTTTAAGATCCAGATACATTTTATTTGAACCCGAGTGGACGGAATATTGAGTGTTGTGCGCTTCCGTCATGACCAAGTCTCTGAAGCCACCGTGTTTTGGTGTCCAGATCCGGTCCGTGAGATATAAAGCTCCGCCACCCTTGACTTCCAAGTTCTTATCCATTCCTCGCAGGGATTCACCCACCACATTTTCAGGTTTCAAGGCTTCGAGCTGAGCCTCCTTAATTTGTGTGGACAAATGTGAATGGATAGTCATAGTCAGTGACTTGACTTTTCGACCAAAATATTCTTTCCGACTTAGGGCGTCTGCTACTACGTTGGCTTTACCCGTATGATAACGAATGTCGCATTCGTAGTCATTGAGTAGCTTGACCCACCGTTGTTTTCTCATGTTGAGCTCCTTCTGGTCACACATCCTTATCTAGTGGCTATACATGATTTCATCCATGAAATGCTTTCTTTTTCATAGATCTTCAAGTGTTATTCATTTCACCAAGAACACCAAGAGCACACACTAGTGTTCTTGGACTTTAAACACCCTTACAAGCTTCTATATTGTAAGTACTCTTACCTTGGCTTGTTATATGACTAAATCACTTAGATTACTCCATGGAAACAACACAAAATCAAGAACAAACTAGAGTTTACGGCCAAGGCAATCTCCTTTGCCCGTAAACCCTAATGATGGGTGCAATGGTGCCATAAATTCTTTCCTAAGCCTTGGAACCAAGTCTAGAACACTCCCAATACACTCTTATGACCTTAAACATCAAAATGGCACACCTTGCCATGAGTTTACTGCCGTAAACACATTGGGGCCGCAAACCCATGGCCGTGAACTCATGGGGAGTTTACTTGTTAATTTTGTGTATTAAATTGTGAATTGATTGTATTAAGCTGTGAATTGATTGTAATAAATTGTGATTTTTATATGAATTTTATGTTAAAATATGAATATTTGTATTAATTTTCTTGTGAGTATTTTTTGTGGAGTAAATATGTAAGATTGTATTAGTTTTCATAATTATTGCATTAAACTCTAAATTAGTGAATTAATAGGTTTATTAAACTATGAATATAGTATTTAAGCTAACAATGCATGATTTTATATAAAGATTTGGTTTGAAATGAATGATAGTTGTGACATCGACATAGATGGTTGGTGCCGACGTGTGGTAGTTAGTGATGGTGGTAGACTTTGGGTTTGACTCTCCTAAATTAGTGAATTAGTGATATTATAATTGTATTTAAATTGTAAATTTGATGTACGAAACTATAAATGGACTTTATTACTTTTTGTACTTTTTATAATTTTTATGTTAAAATATGAATCAATGTATGATTGAAAATATTAGACTGGAAAAATTATAATTTTTCTCATTTCATACCAAAAAGACAAAAAAAATCTGGGTTTTAGCATGTTTAATTAGCATTGTGTACATATTTACTTAAAATGGGGTTCTTATGGTTTTTAATCTTTTGTGGTTTTCATTTGAACCACTATATATATATATATATATATATATATATATATATATATATATATATATATATATATATATATATATATATATATATATATATATATATATATATATATATATATATATATGTTCCTTTGAGATTAAAAATAAAATAGAGATTTTGAGATTCAATGTCAGTTACATATTTCACATCTGCCGCTCTAACCCTCCAGCGTACCGACGCGCATACCTGTTATAATTATAAATGATTATATAGCATCATCCGTTCCTTTCTCCTCCACCACCACAACCACCACTTCCACCACCAGTATCACCACCTCTGACACCAGCCGGCCCCACTACTATCACCTCCATCACTTATACTACTGCCACATCTGTCACCACCACCTCTTCTGCTATCAACTGTCATAATCATATATGATTCCTTAGTCTGTGAAGAAATATATATATATATATATATATATATATATATATATATATATATATATATATATATATATATATATATATATATATAGGCCTAGGTTATTCTATTCAAACTAAGTATTGTGTTATTGTATGCATAAATAGGTAACATTCACTTTCTTAATTTACCAAAAAGTTACTAATTAGGAAACACAAGTTTAATTAATAAATAGTTTCGAATTTTCAGATATATTTGATTTTCTTAATTTTGAATTTTCATTTTTTTAATTAATTAGATTATAATTCTAAGATAATTCTGTTAGAATGATATTCTATGAGAATGTCAGATTATCTATTCAGACAAAATAAATGTTTTGAATGAATGAATATTTTGAAGACAAACAATAGTTTTGAACCATCAGTTTAAAAATAACCTTAAAAACTTCTTGGAGAAAACATAATTGGAATTCGTGATTCCATTCTAAAAGAAAACATCAAAATGTAACAACAAGTAATACATTCTAAAAGAATAATGTGGTCCGTTCTTCAAACATCAACTTTTGTGATTCCAACAGAATTGGAATTCGTGATTCCATTCCAACAGAATTGGAATTCGTATCTTACCTAACCAATTGCAAATAAAATCATATTCCCTAGCATAAACAAGCATCTGAATACCATCTTCCAAAAGCACTGGAATCCCAACGTTGAAGTTGGAACACAAGAATACCCCGTTTGACTTAGGAAAAGTCAAAATTGAACCACTTCACATCTATCATGAATTCTGATTGACATCCATTAAACTCGATGTATGTTCTAAATTCAATTTCGATCGTGATTGATTCGAATTTTGAAGATATGATTTCGACTTCCAATGAAGCTTAATAGGTAAGATTATATATCATTATTTAAGTTTTTGAAATGATTGACCCACATTTATGCATACAATAACACAATAATTAGTTTAAACAAATGAACCTAGCTCTCTCTCTCTCTCTCTCTCTCTCTCTCTGTGTGTGTGTGTATATATATATATATATATATATATATATATATAATCATTTATGATTAGGCCTATGCGTATAAACATTTGTAATCATTAATGATTAGGCATATCCCGCTGCTGCCGATATGCTGAAGCGTTAGAGTGACAAATGAGAAATATGTGGTTAAGGTTGAATCGCAAGATCTCTACTTTTTTTTATTCTCAAAGGAATCGCCTCCTATATATATATATATATATATATATATATATATATATATATATATATATATATATATATATATATATATATATATATATAGGTTCCTTTGCGATTAAAAATAAAATAAAGATTTTGAGATTCAACCTCAACGACATATTTCACATTTGCCGCTCTAACTGTACGTCGTACGGGCACAACATGGCTGTTATAATTATAAATGATTATATAGTGTTGTCCGTTCCTTTCTCCTCCCCCACCATCCCCACCACCCCAACTGCCACTGCCACCAGCACTACCATCACCTCTAACATCAGCCGACCCCATTACTGTCAACTCCGTCACTTATACCACCGCTACATCTGTCACAACCACCTATTCTGCCATCAATTGTCATAATCATATATAATTACTCAATTTGTGAAAAAACATTTATGTATAATCATTTATGATTAGACGTATGCATATAAACATGTATAATCATATATGATTATAACTCTTTGTCATATAATCATTTATGATTTGGCAAACCCGGCTGCTGCCGGTATGCTGGAATGTTAGAGCGGCAAATGACAAATATATGTCTGATGTTGAATCTCAAAATTCACATTTGTTTAGTTAGGTCATACATGAAGACCATTAAGTCCATTAATTGTAATTATTAGTAAATATTTTCGAAAAGTTGTGAATATATATATATATATATATATATATATATATATATATATATATATATATATTCACAACTTTTCGAAAATATTTACTAATAATTACAATTAATGGACTTAATGGTCTTCATGTATGACCTAACTAAACAAATGTGAATTTTATAATTAATTATTATATAAAAATCATAATTAAAAGATTATGTTTTTTTTAATATGAAAATGTTATCAAAATTAAATTTTTTATGTTTCTGTTTTAATATATTTGTTAATTAATTTATTCAATATAGTGTGTTATGTATAAGTTTCCATAGAAAACCTAATCGTTTAATTGGTTGCTAGAAATTGAATATTTCTTCGGTTAGGTTCTTTTTTATGAGGTTAAATCAACAAATCACCGGGCACTTCTAACATGTTGTATTACTTTTTGCACTATTTTAATGCACTCAAAAGTGCAACGCAAGTTTTTTCATTCGTCATTTGTTCAATATTAAATAAGAAATTGTTGCAATAAGACATTATTACCCACTATCACTTTTGATAACTCACAAATTCAATTGATACATCAACAAATAATCTATGTAGTCGTTATTATTAGTATATATTTCTTTTGATAACTCACAAATTCAATTGATACATCAACAAATAATCTATGTAGTCGTTATTATTAGTATATATTTCTTTATAGGCTCTTGGTTCGTATATTTATCTTTGTATTCAGCCCATACAATTTTGTATACAAATGATATACTGTGTACTTTTTATCAATACTGAATTTATGTACGAAATTTAAAATGTATATTTGTATATGTATATCTAAGAGAATTGTAAAAAAAAAAAATTAAAAATCAAATGCATTTATCTATTCACATGTTTTTTAATACGAATATGCATTTATCTAGGCACATGTTTTTTTTAATATGAATATACATTAAAATAATATAAATATGCGTTAAAATGCATTTTTTTTAAAAAAAATTACATTATTTTTGAAATACAATGAATATTTTCGCTTTTTTAAATCAACGAATATATTCATTATATATCGAAATTAATATTTCAAAAAAGAACTTTTCAAAAAAAAATACATTTTTAATATATTCATATTTTTATGTATACACATATTATTAAGATAAATTACGCGAATGGTCCCTATGTTTTAGGTTAATTTGCATGTTTGGTCCCTATTATATATATATATATATATATATATATATATATATATATATATATATATATATATATATATATATATATATATATATATATATAACTCGGAAGGTCATTACTGCTATTTTTGTTACGCGCATGGTCCATGTCTTACCTAAAAATACTATTTTGCCCTTGATTTTTTAAACACACCCCCAACTCCACCCCCATCACCTTACATTATCTACACCACCATTTTTCCCTATTTAAATAATAGTATTTTTGGGTAAGACAGGGACCAAACGCGTAACAAAAACAAACAGTAAGCACCAAACGTGTAATAAAAACAAACAATAAAGACTTTCCGAGTTAAAAAATAAGTTAGGGACCAAACATATAAATTACCCCAAACTATAAGAACCATTCGTGTAATTTACTCTATTTTTAATAAACATATGGATATCCACATTCACATAAAAAAAATTAACTCCTCTATATACATAACAATAAGCATATGAATAAATATATGCATATGAATATGATTAATTATATTTAATTGCATATGTATATACATAGGAATAATTTTATGTATAAGACAATTAAATACATATGATTATTCTTATGTATATCACATACATGTACATACACATATTCATAAGTGTATATATATATATATATCAGTGTTCTAAAAGGCGCGCCATGACGTGAGGCGTGACTTCGCCGTTACGAAAAGCTTCATAACGTTGCTGTTAGGCGTGGCATGTAGCAAGACGTGATATGGCGCGCCATGGCGCGTTATGGCGTGTTATGGCGCGTGTTTTTTCGTTTGAGACATAGTTTTTTGCTCTTTGTTATGTCTTTTCAAATCGGAGATACAAGTATTGTGGTTTTTGTTAACTTTTTGTTATTAGTTATTGATCTAACACTTTGAAAAAGTAGTTATATTTAATATAAATTTATATTTATGTGGTAATATAATTTTAAATTAATACAAAATCGCCGCCTTACATCACGCCTTGAAAAACGTCATGGATCGCCATGACTCGTTAAGCTTGAGGCTTGACCTTGCCGCCACGCCACGCCTCATGCCATTTAGAACCTTGATATATATATATATATATATATATATATATATATATATATATATATATATATGCACATTAATAACTATCTGCATATTCATGACTATATGCATATGCATATGAATACGTTTGTACATATGTATATACGTATAATAAGAATAAGTATAGCATATGTGTAAGAATAAGTATACGTATGTGCACATGCTCATTATTAGAACCATTTTTAACACCTCTATATCGAGAAGAATAAGCATATGAATATTGTTCCATCCCCCACTTTTTAGAACCAATTAAAACTTTTTCTTTATGCTTTAAAATAATAAGTTGTTTTGTTGCAGAATTTCCCAGTTTAATAAAACATTTTTATTGAGATAACAAATATTGATTCAAAATTTTACAATATCAAGGATTTCATAATTAAATATCCAACATAGGTTAAAGAAAAAAATATTTAAAGGTCCTGAATACTATAGCATGCTCATCTCTCATTCACTCAACATCCTAACTTAGATTCTAGCAGACTTAGTACCCTCTACCAGTAATGCATACAATTTGATTGGGTCAGGTTTAGGAAACTTAATGATATCAAATTATATTAATTATCCTGCAAAACAAACATTTCCAAACAATATAGATATATAAATCCAATGTAAATATCTATAAGACATTTTCTAGGACATATGCAGCCCAATCGATTCTCACAAATCCTAGTTCAACGATTATCTAGAAGAATCACCAAACCTGATAAATCGTTTGAGCAATTGCTTAACTACATAACTAGGGAGTCATTGGCTAGTGTAAGTCTTTTAAAGGAAACCGATGTTCAAAGTATTTGATAAATATGGTATCATATTTTATCTATGTTTGAGGTTTATAACACCACATTATTACCGTAATTCACAAGACTATCTAGAATAATCAATTGGTGTCATCTCGCTCTGGAAGATGCTCCAGACATATCATCTGGTTGTCTGATCAGGACCTGCCAATATTGATTATCCAAAAAGATGAGGACTACTACACTCTGCTTTAAGTTTCACACATTACCCGACTATGAGGCTATTCAGATTTCCAACTTACTTCAATCTAAATATTTATAAGTCTTAATTTAAATTTATAACACCCAGCCAATCAGGTAAATTCCTTGCTTAACTCAAAGTATTAAATTATGGCAAAGATGGTCCTTAATCCTTTCGTAATTGGGGTGTACGCATGGTGTAAGCCATTAATGAATGACACGTGTGTTTAAGAGTACGCATAGCATACTCAATGGGTACGCATGGCATACTCGAAAAATATGAAAACCCTAATATTGAGGGTTTGAGCCCTGTTTAAGCAACCATAACTCCTATAAAACCTTCCACCTTCAGCCTCCATCCTCCCAAACGACCCCTTGCAAACCCTAATTTTAATTTGAGAGTTTTTGAGCTATTTGAGTATTTTGTCCATCCTTGAAGGAACAAGACCACTGGAGTGCACTTGGAAGGCTTCAAGCGTTATAGATCTTGGATTTGCACTTCTCAAGTAACCTCTAGAAGGTATAAAGTTCAGAACTTGATGAACTTGTTTGTTCTTTAGTTTTGTGCAATTTTTGTCCCTTAATCTTGGTCTAGTATAGTATGAGTTACTACAGACCTTATGGGTAGCATTTTCAGATATTTTGAAGTGCATGAAGTCATATATAAAAATATGATCTTGATCCTTTCCTTGTTGGATTAGGTGTTTAAGCCCATAACTATTTTGGTATGTACTTGAGCCGATTGTGAGCATGGTCCTTTTGGGTTGCCTTCACCATAGCAACTAATAGGATGAATTAAGGAGAAAGAGAATTAATTATGATTTATTAATATATTATATGAATAATATATTAAAAGAGAAATCATATTGTTTAATTAATATTAGTCAAAAATTAATACGAATTAACTTTGTGGCTAAAAGAGATTAATTAAATAAATGGGACTGATATTGCAATTATATGATAGTTGCAATTGGGCTATGGATTCCTAATGGAAAGGAGATTGGACGAAATCTATCGGAAGCCCATACGGATTTCGTCCAAGGGCTTCATAAAGGGACTCCATGGGTTGCTTAATGCTTAAGTAGAGAATTAGGGTTTCACCTGAAACCCTAGCAGCCCACACAAGTATAAAAGGACCCCTCAGGCTCCCAAAAACGTGGCTAATACTTCTAAGAGAACCCTAGATGTTTTTGGAGCCTCCTCCTCCTTCTCCTAAGTTATCTTGTTGCTCATGGTGTTTGTGACTCCATTAGAGGTGCAACATTTGAGGCACTAAGCTTTCAAAGCTCAAGATCAAGAGGAATTGAGATTGTTATTACTACATAACAATCAAGGTAATATCTAAACCTTTTTATTATGATAATATCGATTACTATATGCTAGATCTAGGGTTTATGAGCTTTGGATGATCATTGCATGTTCATTAGACAAACTAGATCCAAAGCTTTAGGGTTTTCATGTACACCATACGTTTGATGTAGTGCTCATAACCCATCAGTGATATTAGAGCCTAGGATGTTTATCTAATGTATTTGATGCTATGTTTGATCATTCAAAGTTGGAAAATTTTCGTTTTTTGGGTTCTGACCAGGCTCACAACGTGAGCACAGTGCTCACGATGTGAGCTCAGTTCTAACAGCTAATCTCGAAATTTTTGCCATATTTTGATTTGGATAATTACCATAAATTGATTTTCCAGATAAAATCTGATTTTTTCATTATGGTATTGATTATCCTAATCCAAATAGTATATAATTGTCAAAATTAAGATAATTAGTTGTTTTATAAGATAAAGATTAATTATTTGTAGTTTTGATTTGTATTATCTTGTAAGGAAATTTAATTAGGTCAAATTTAGATAATCACTAATTATTTGATTAATTGAATTACTTGTAAATTGATCTAGGAAGTTTTGAAAAGTTTCAAAATTTGTCCTCAAGTTTTGGAATTTAACATTTAATTAGAAGGTATTAATTTTCAAAATATTAAATTCTAAACCCTAGTATTTTGAAAAGTTCAAATTACACCCTTACGGTTTTATTAAATTAATTAAGTGTATAATTAAAAGAGAGTTAATAAATCCATAATGATATGGTTTGTATTTAATTAAATTAAAAGTATAATTTTCTTAAATTAGAACAAATAGTATTTGAAAAGTGTAAAATACACTCTTATACTATATAAAATTAAAAGTCTAATATATTATATATGTATAAGTAAAGAGTTAATCTTACCGTTCGTATGCCTCATTCACGAAGCTGGTCTATAAGGGGTGTTTAAGGAAGTGGCATGTAAAATGACCGCCATTGGGTATCCACTATTACCCACCGCACTCTTGACCAGTGGAGGGTCATTAGCCGAACGGATAGGATAGGACACAACCTTTCATTATAAGTATAATGAAATAGGAAGTAACTAAACACTTTTATAAATTCCTAAATCTTAGTTACTTCAGGAAAAATGTGGAGTTGGTGCTATTCCATGAAATTACACTTTGTACCCTTGCTAAGACGTTAGTGGAGCGTATGTGGTTAACCGACACACTAATTGGGCTCTAAGCAAAGGTGGCAAAGGGTGATTCGATGTTTGTCACAGATCGATGGAGTGTGTGTGGTTAACCGGCACATCGATTAGGTGACTGTAACATTGGGGAACCATGTATATTTGCATGGTTATCCACAACTTGTTTGTGATCATCGACATCCCATTCACAAACGAAGGGCACACTCGATATTTAAATATTGCATTGAAAATTTAACGAATCTCAAAAGATCTAGGAGTTTCAATTCATTTAAAACTTAATTTTCAATTTTCGTTTTTCATGGTGGAAATTGGTAAATCGTCATTTACCTACCTTCAAATATTCTGCAATTTGGATTACGACATCCCTCTTCCGTATTGTGGGATATTGTGTTGGGTCCTAGCCTTGATATTTCATTGAGGTGTTATATCAAGGATTCCAATCAACTAACTTGAATTTCTCCTATTTTGTAGATGTCAAAATCTATCAACCATGGTCTTCCTGAATCCGTTGGAAAGATGATGTTCCACGATTGGATTGTGGAAATGGAAGCTTCACTTCCTCCACCTCCTCCAATCATTCTCCCTGACCCATGTGTTCAAAGACTTGAAAAGTTCAATGTCACTCAAGCCCTTTTGGCAAACAAACACGAAGATGTAAAGTTTGTATGTGCTCATATCTTGGATATGAAGTTGCATATTGATATATTGGGAATGTTGGGTGTCGATGTCTCAAGGAAGTTGGCTATTGACTTGGTTCTTCAGTCACTTCCCGAATCATATAATGAGTTCATTAGAGAGTACTATATAATGGACCACGACGTGACCCTCATTGATTTGACTTATTTGCTTATTGATGTTGAATCAACAATGATCTGGCGCACTGGTCGAGCAAATTTGTCTGGTAAATCAATATCCCAACCTTCTATGGGCAATAGCAACATTGGAAGTACAGAAAAGTTTTCTCTACGCAAGAGAAAGGCTGAGTCTGAGATAGTCCCATGTACCATTCCAGAAGAATCCATATGTTTCTACTTCCAAAAGAAGGGACATTGGTTACGAAGTTGCCCTGACTACATGAGAGATCTAAGAGATGAGAGAGTCAAGATGTATGCCTCTTCTTCTGGTAAAATCTACTATCAAACTCTATTAAGTTCCTATTTTTTAGATTCTTAATACATGATGTGATAATATTGCATTTTGTAGGATCAAAGAAAAGAAAGGAAGCTTAAAGGAAGAAGTGAGCAGAGTCTAATCGCGAAGAAATGGATTTCGATCGTATGATTCGATGATTGGATTAATGAGTTGCTGCTAAGAGTTACGATAGATTGCTTAGGAATATGTAATATCATAGTTTTCATTTGAATTTGCATTGTAAGGACAAGTTTTGCTGCACCTTTTTATAAATAAAATAAACTTTGAGTTTTGTCTTATTTATATATCCTTGCAATTTTATTTATGAAAATTGATGCTTGTGTGTTTCTATTGTAAGCCATATTAAGTGGATGTGATTCTTAGTTATGTTATTTATGGTAGTTTCATAATATTTCTAAGTAAGGAAAGATTCCCATCACCCAAGTATCAATTTGATAGAAGCTTGGAATCATATGATTTGAATCATGTGATGTATGGAAATCTTGGTACTTGGGAAATTAAGACTGATTCCTTGATCACACAAGCATGTGCGTCAAGTGAAGGACTAAAGAACTAGAACACAATGTTGTGCACTGGTCAAGTCCACCACAAATAACAATAAGACTATACGTCATGATTTACTAAAAGTCTAGTAAATATGGTTATGCTTACAAGATTAAGTATAATTCTGAATTCTTGAAAAGCTTCAATAATAGCAGAACGAATAAGAAGAATCAGTTAGCAGAAAGATAAAAGTTTCTCCAATCTAAAAAGATGGGTGAGTACTTGTTGGGTCAAAAATATGGTTTATACTTTGCTTTTCTAGGAAAATGTATTTTTAAGTGTAGGACCGTAAACAGCTCAGTGGTTACGGTCATATATGTGTTTACAATCAATGTTTACGGTTGTGTTTACAGTTGTGTTTACGATCGTAAATAGGTTTACGGCCGTAAACCTGTTTATGGTCCATGTTTCCCAACTATATATAGGGTGAGGTGTGATAGAGAGTGTACGGTCTTGAGGAGCTTATGTGTGTATATTCTAAGGTGTTCTAGAGAGAGAAACTAGAGAGAAGAACACGTGTGTGTTAGTGTGTGTGAATCTCATGTAAAGGATCATCATTCTATTCATCAATACATTGAGATTCATATTATTCTTCTTCTTCTTCTCTTCTATTTGATCTGAAATCATTCGTTTGATTGGGATTCCTCACCATCAAACGGATCTGATTGATACACAAGCATTTTGGGGACTTACAATTTGTATTAGAGCTTGGATTGTATCAGTGAATTTTGTCAGATCTGGAGCTTATATGATCTTATTTTCGAAAGATTTTTGCGTTTTTTGGATAGATCTCTGAAAATTAGGGGGGGGGGGGGTTGTTCTTCATGTTTTTCATAATAACGGGTTTTTGATCGAGTTTTGGAGCAAAAAGGAGCAAAAATTGTTGTTTTTGGTCCTAACCAGTGAGGGGGTGGCGGCTTTACGGCCAGCAGCTAGGGTTTCTAGAGTTTACGGACCGAGTTAACGGCCCCAAAGTTTGCGGTCCGAGATTACTGCCCTCGGAGTTTACGGCCGGTCTTCGCACCTCGCATCGCATCGCGCCTCGTCCTCGCATAAGGTCCGAAGTTCGCACAGCGTGCTTTCAGTAAAAAAAGGAGGGACTCATTTTTGGGGCTACCGTGTTTTGAACTCGGGATCTCTGATTCATCAACATCAGCGCCTTACCAACTAAGCTACAAAGGAAATTGTTTCAATCCTTCCAAATTTAATTCAAAACGACTCATTCTCGGTTCCAATTTCGCAAATTTGTCACTTTTAACCCCAAAATTCAATTTCTTTTCATTTTAAATTCCAATTTAAACCAAAAATTTTAGTGCTTAATTTTTGACTTTTTATTTAAAATTTTGACTTTGAATTTTAAAACTTGACCTTTGACTTTAAACTTTGACTTTCTCGTTTAACTTTTAAATTTTCAAATTTAGCTTTTCGGTTTGACTTTTAAGTTTGAATTTTTAAATTTGACTTTTGAGGTTTATAGTCAAAGGGAATTTTTTTTATTTTATTTAAGTTTGACTTTTAAGTTTGATTTTGGCCTCTAGTTGTGTTTTTAATGGCTTTTGAGGTCAACAAGGGAAATGAAGACCTGAAAGAGAATCGTCAGGATATGTTAAGACAAAATTTCAACATGTTCAACTACATTCCAGAGAAACCCTGGAGGCTCAGCTGCAGCGATTCACCACTCTTACTACTGAGATGAATATATCTGGGGTCTTCTTGACCAAGTCGGAGATAAAAAAGAAGCTACTGAATTCACTTCCGAAATCGTGGGATATGAACATGGCTGTCATCAAGAGGACAAAAGATCTCAATCATCTTAGTCTTGCTGCTATAATTGAAGAACTTGACGCTTTGAAGTGTGGAAAAACAATGAGTTCTGCAAACATTCCGGTCAATGAAGTTTCATGTACTCCATCTTGTGAAGATACGATCAAACTTCTTCGTGAACAAATTGATTTATTAAAAAGAGAAGTTGAGGACATGAGATATAAAGGATATCAACTCAGAAAAGGATAGAAACCCCTAATGGCTGAATTAGAAGCAAAAACCAAAGACTTTAGGAGGCTTCAAGAAGATTATAGCAACAAATGTGAAAATTATGACTATGTTAAGAGACAACTTGCTGAGTTAATTGCTGGGCTTGACACATTAAAAAGAAAATTTGAAACTACAGATTTTGATTCTAAAAATTTTGATGTGTCAAGCGAAGTAGTTGCAAACATGATAGACCATTGTCTGCAATTTAAAAATCACCAGAAAAAGGTCTAGGGTATGATAGTGTTCCTCCACCTTTCAATCATAACTACAAATCCATCTCTATGACACAAGAAGAAATTGACAAAGAGACACATCTTCATTATGGCAAACCATCTGGATTTGTGTCAGGAGGTATTCAGGTTGAAGATTCCAATGTTTCTACTTTATGTGCAGGTAAACTAGCAGAAGATGAGAACAAGGAGAAAACCATTGAACAAACCGACATCTCCTTGAGCTTTGAATCTGTTGCTTCGAACTCAGCTGCTTCTGATCAACCTGTTGTTGAGAAATACATGCCACCAATTCTAGTAAAACAGAGTGCCTGTTGTAATTGTGCTTGTGGGAATAATAAGAGACAAGGCAAGGATACGCCACCAGGGGCAGGAAGAAACAACTTCACAGTGAAGAAAAAGACATGTTTTCAATGTGGAACACCTGGACACATTGCCAAAAATTTTCCTAATCGCGCATACATTCCATACTATGCACAAGGGTGGAAGAACGTGCCAAGAGGGAAATACTCCAAAAGAAACGCCTCAAGGTCATGTTCAGACAATGGGGACTGGAACGCACAGAAGGCCAAGAATCAAACCCACAAGGCCAAGAATCTGAATCCCAAGGGCAAGAAGGGAATGCCGACCAAGAAGCCAAATCCAAGAGATGCTCCCGTGAAGCCAAAATGAAAGTCATCTCAATGGCCGACATCAAGTTCAAAAGCAAGTACTGAGCCACCCATCAGATCGAAAAGGAAATGGGTTAAACCCAACTACAAATGGGTTCCAAAGGCTCACTCTCCCAAATCTCCTAATGCTTCTAATATTTATACATCTTCTACTTGTGATAAGCAGGATATGTAGTGGGAGATAGTACCGTGCAAGGATGACAAAGGTCAACCTAGTTTCAAAATGGGCTGGGTTCCAAAGACCAATTGATCCCGCTCTGTGTCAGAGCAGCTATGGAGGCATATCATCAGACTTCAGTTTGTTGATAGTGGCTGTTCCAGGTACATAATAGGGGACATGTCTCAATTGTACAACATTCAGACCTTTGTTTGAGAGTATGTGTCCTTTTACGGGAAAGGAGGAAGGGAAGATATGACAAATGGGGTTAGTGCTTAATGAAATGAAGAATTTTTGGATCTGTTCTGAGATTATGCGTGTTGTTCTCAAACCTTCAGGATGCAAATTCAATCGGTGAATTACGGTTTACGTTTTCTTAACTATACTCCTGAGTTTCTTTTAATCTGATTCGTTTTAAAGACAATCTTTTATAGGTTTTCTTTAGTAGGTGTCTGTTGGGAAGTGATATCAAGAAAGTGATAATGAGCAGTCTAAAACATGTGTAAAGGACTAAATTTGAATTGTCTAGACTTTGTGATCAATGTGCTGGTAGGCACGAAGGATTTGAAAGTTTGGATTTAGATACGATTGTTTGGACTGACCATACGACGCTCGGGTAGATTGAGCAGTGAGATAAACACGGGAACCTACATGATACACTAAATTAATACGCAACTAGAACAGTGCTTCGAATTTTCCTTGATGTACAGACTTATGTCCTTAATTATGGTTCTGATAGGGCGAATGGGGGGTTTTGATAAAGTAGGTATGTAGGAAATTATTTTCTTGCTTTCTATCTGTCATTCATATGTTGCTTCCTCTACGTGATTGGAAGAGATCCGACCTGGAATGCAACATATGCAACTCTATTTCTATGTAGCTCTTTATCTATGAAATTCTTTCTATTTGTTAGCCATATGTTGTCCTCTCTGCTTGATCGGAAGATCCAACCTGGGACACAACATATAAACCCTACTATCTCTATATCCCTCTATCATTGTTAGTCATATGTTGTCCCCTCTGTGTGATTGAAATAGATTTGACATGGGACACAACATATGCATCTATCTCTAAATCTAACTCCCTCATTAATAATTGTTTACTCACCTAAAGTAGCGAGTCCTTAGGAAGTTCTTGATAACCAGGGTATATCGGGAAGTGGGGAACACATTCTAGTGCAACTAAAATTGAACCATTTAAGAGGTTGCATGTAGATCTCGTTGCTTAATTTAAGTGGACAACAATACACGTGATCATCGTCAGCTAAATGGTTTACTTAGAAAAGTTTGTCGATATCTTTCGTGTTTAAGTGGACCACAATACCGACAATTGACCATATCTATTCATGAAGGTGAAGGTACTGACAAACAAGTTCAGGCTGTCTCACAACTTTGATCCCAAATATTTTTCTTTTTGTTAAATTTGTTCATAGTTTTCCTCTATGCACAAATTTAGGGGGAGAATTAAAGTAAAAAAAATCAAACAAAAAAATCAAAAAATTCAAAATCCAAAAATATGTTATTTCTGTTTTATTTCTTGTTCAGAAAAATCAAAAAATCAAAAATATTTTTGTTTCTATTTTAATTTGTGTGCTAAGTTTTCTTTTAGTTTTGTTTTGTCTTGAAAAGTGAATTCTGGTGAAGATGAAACTCATGGAGTTTGTATCGAAGATTTTCTGAGCCAAAGCTTCATTCGTGAGCATCGAAGAATTCTCATTCGAAGGAGCAAGAAATGAAGATTATTCTTTCAACATTCAATCCTTCAACCCCAAAGGCAAGGTGAAGCAGAAATTGAAGATTATGTGACAGATTGCATTGAAGCCTCCTCAATCAGTCTGCTGCTATCGTTGTGCCTGCTAAAGTGATCCAGAAGATTGTTCTCTCTAAAGATTCTCAAGCTGAAAGCGCTATCTTCAAGAATTAGTGCATCAACCCTCCTCACCCAATAAATTGAAGATAAATGCTGAAGCCAAGCTCCCAATGAAGATTATCAAGAAAAGCCAGCTACCTTTTTAGGGGGAGCCCGTTGGGTCAATTAAGAAAAGAAAGCTATAAACCAAGGGGGAGATTGTTGGGTCAAAAATATGGTTTATACTTTGCTTTTCTAGGAAAATGTATTTTTATGTCTAGGACTGTAAAAAACTCAGTGTTTACGGTCAATGTTTACGGTTGTGTTTACGACCGTAAACCTGTTTATGGTCCATGTTTCCCAACTATATATAAGGTGTGGGGTAATAGAAAGTGTACGGTCTAGAGGAGCTTATCTGTGTGTATTCTAAGGTGTTCTAGAGAGAGAAACTAGAGAGAAGAACAAGTGTGTGTTAGTGTGTGTGAATCTCATGTAATGGATCGTCATTCTACTCATCAATACATTGAGATTCATATTATTCTTCTTCTCCTTCTCTTCTATTTGATCTGACATCATCCGTTTGACTGGGGGTTCCGCACCATCAAATGGATCTGATTGATACACAAGTATTTTGGGGACTTACAGTACTTTACTATCATGTTTTATGATCGTCTTATTGATTGTGAAACCATATCACAATTGGTCCTCTAAATAAACCTTAAAGCACTTGTATGGCTAAGAAGAGGAATCAAAAGTTGTTGAAATGGTTAAATCAAAAGGTGAATCATAGTTCGTTCCAAAATCAAGTCTTAGAGTCATACTCCAAGATTGTGACTTGAGTGACACATCTTAAGAAGGTTTAACACACTCATCAAATGTAGAGTAGAAAATTGTTTTTCTTACTCTTGCACGTTTGAAATTGGTAAGTTGTGATGTCTTGGATAAGAGAAAGACCAACTAAGACCAATTGTGTGTAGTGGTTTGTCTTGATAAGAATCTGCACTAACTATTGAATATTTGTTTGTCAAGAAATGTTTCTTAAAAAGAGAATCTTATATGTCAAGAGGTTAATGAGAGTCTAAATGATCTTGAAAAGGTTCAAGAACTAATCAAGACTAAACCTATTAGACACTAGCGCACGACTTGAGGTTTGTAACCTATCGTGTTGACAAAATTTTATTTCTATGTCATTCCAATAAAGTTACTTATGCACATGAGTTCTACGAGTTCTCAATAAACTGCATAAAGGCAAGCACCTTGTTTAATGAAAGTACATTGACTAGTATAGGTGAGCTGCTAAATAACTTGGAAGCAATGGTGGGACCCTTGATGGCAAGAAATTAAGAATGAGCAAGTTCTGTCCATAAGAGTTTGGATTTGTTACAAACATTATCTTATGATTATGGTTATGACAAAATCACAGGAACACGAGCACATACACCATAAAATCTAAGTGTCATAAGGTTTCTCTCCTTCATGAAAATGATTGTGAGGAAACACTTTTTCTAAGAGAGATCTTAAGGAGATAGCAGGTGCGATTATTGCATTCTCAAATTCGATTATGATTACAGCATACCTCTTCATAGTTCGAATTGTGAGATTTGAAAAATAGTTTAAACATTTAAGGCTTATTGTTATAAGTTCCAAATTAGTTAAAACATTCATATGATCTTTCTAAGGAAAGGTGTATGAGTTTAAGAAGCTTAGATAAACGCTTATCGAAGCATATTGTATTAGAAATATGAACTTTGGAACTCAATACATATGGATTTCTATAAGTCCAACTGTATTCTGCATACGTGTCAAAGCTAGTGGGAGCATAAGTGTTATGTTGGTATGGAGATAAATATAATGTTAGTAGGAGCGTGATTATTATTTTAAGTGTTGCATGTTAGCAATATTAATTATAGAAAACAAAAGTTTCACTTTGCAAAGTTGCAGCGGTTGAAAAGTTGTTTTGTTGTAATTAAGGGAGAGAATCGTATACTTCGTTTTGAAATCTAAAAGATAGGATTGAGAAATTTTAATGAAATTTAGTCAAAGGACATATATGGATGTTATGTTGAAAAGATTCAAATTAAAAGGATTCTATATATGGCGATATTATAGCAAGGAACCAGTAAAGTATCACGCTTTTCATTATGAATCATGTCCCATACGCTTCGGGTATAGGATCGATTGCATATGCTGTAATATTCGACCGTTCTAAAATTTTCCAAATGCCTAGGCATTAAGAGGGAAAAGGGAACCGAACTGGATTGACAAAAAATAATTGAACAACTGTGAACGACAATCTAAGGTTCTCTAAGGATTGGTCGCTTGTGAGCAGTTGGAAGTATAGTATCGAATGGACCCTAATGACATTATTATGATTAGATATGATTATATTAATAATGAATTTTCGTATGGCAAATATCGAAATATTTCCATATTGGGAGTTAGATATCGAGAATCTATATCTAGATTAGAAACTTTTATGCAAGAAGGATGTTCAAAGGAATGTACTTTGAATGTGAGACTTCACATATATGGAATTGTCTTGTAACAATCCCCAATAGAGAACTTTGTAATTTCATTGGCAAAGTCTTTGTGACTTTTGTGCAATAAGATTAGAAAAGGATCATTACATAAAATAGTGACGAGAATTTTGTGTTCTTACACTAACGATAAGGATTAGGTATTGTGAAATGAGCATCATTGGAAATGTTTTTCAATTCATCTATTTCACAAAGTATGGACCATAGGTAAACAGAGTGTGCATGCTTGGTACATGGGACAACTGTTGTTATGTTTCAAGTAATAAGTTGATTATCCGAAACATTATACAATGAATAATGTGTAATCAATATGGTGACTAAATAAAAGGAGTTTTATTTATACTCAAAAGTTTGGGGCCATATTGGATTCGATTATTATTGTGTATCACTTTGCATGTTTTGACTTCCTGAATAATAAGATTATTCAAAACCATCCACAGTCGCTCATGCTTTGGAAGTAGGTATGAAAGAAGACTCTCATGAATTGGCTTGTAGATTGTCTAAAGTGTATTAGACATAGCAAAGGTCTGCTGCAACGTTCATGAGTACTTATGAATTAAGATTTGTGTATTGGATTAAACCCACGCTCACTTCAATCACTTCATGGATTTTATCACGAGTGATTGGTGAGACGATAATATCTTATATTCTTGAAACGGAGACATGTGAGTTGTATTTTACAAGTTGGTTGCACATTGATAATATGTAAACGCACCAATAACTTGGTATTATAAAACATTTTGTTGTGTGTGATTTGATGAGTAGGTACACGCAAGCATTTGAGATGAAGTTTATCCGTTACTTTTACCAAAAGTGGGATATAAGCGATATATGTGGGCCCCTCGATGATTTAGTGATTACACCTTAAGCACTTGGCCAAGCCGGGACTGAGTTGATGTGTTTAATTGTACTTTGATGTGAGTCGTCATAAATTGAAAATTAGGAAACAACACATGAACAGAGAGTATGATTAAAATCCATATTTCAGTTCATACGATATCTAGAATGGAGGAACATATGATCCCTTATCTAAAGGTCATGTTTCTGATAAGATCAGAGTTTGACAATGGCTTTTGAAAGCTACGATTGCTGATTAGGTTCCGAAGTCATACGCAATATAGTTATTAGAATTATCCAAGTGGGAGACCGTTGGATTAGGTGTCTAAGCCCATAACTATTTTGGTATGTACTTGACCCGATTATGAGCATGGTCCTTTTGGGTTACCTTCACCATAGTAACTAATAGGATGAATTAAGGAGAAAGAGGATTAATTATGATTTATTAATATATTGTATGAATAATATATTAGAAGAGAAACCATATTGTTTAACTAATATTAGTAAAGAATTAATAAGAATTAATTTTTTGGCTAAAAGATATTAATTAAATAAAGGGGACTGATATTGCAATTATATGATAGTTGCAATTAGGCTATGGATTCCTAATGGAAAGGGGATTGGACGAAATCTATGGGAAGACCATATGGATTTCGTCCAAGGGATTTATAAAGGGACTCCATGGGTTGCTTAAAGCCTAAGTAGAGAATTAGGGTTTCACCTGAAACCTTAGCAGCCCACACAAGTATAAAAGGACCCCTAAGGCTCCCAAAAATGTGGCTAACACTTCTAGGAGAACCCTAAACGTTTTCGAGCCTCCTCCTCCTTCTCCTAAGTCATCTTGTTGCTTATGGTGTTTGTGACTCCATTAGAGGTGCAACATTTGAGGCACTAAGCTTTCAAAGGTCAAGATCAAGAGGAATTGAGATTGTTATTACTACATAACAATCAAGGTAATATCTAAACCCTTTTATTATGATAATATCTATTATTATATGCTCGATCTAGGGTTTATGAGCTTTGGATGATCATTGCATGTTCATTAGAAAAGCTAGATCCAAAGCTTTAGGGTTTACATGTACACCATAGGTTTGATGTAGTGCTCATAACCCATCATTCCTTTCATCCTTGCATGAGTATTAGGGCATATAATCTTATTATATGTTAGGGTTTTTAGATTTGGACACTTTCTAGTCATGCAAAGTGATAAAGCTGGAAACTTTATGATTTAAGAGGTTATTTAGGGTTAGATCAGAGATTTGAATGTAAGTACTTAAAGGAATAAGCACTTAATGTGGAAAATGGGTGATAGTGGAGTACACAAGGCATACCTAGTGGTATGCAACACATACTAAGCTAGAGCCCTATAATTTGGAAAAGGATTCACTACACCATATGTAGTGATAGTGTACGCAGGGCGTACTCAGCCTGTGTTGGCTCTTTGACTATTTACTTTGACCTCTGACCATGGACTTGACTAAGTTTGACTTAAACGTATTTTGGTTAATTTGAATAATAGTTTGAGTTTGGGTCCCTATTATTTGTGATGGGATTTAAAAATTTAGTAGGATAGATATGTTCTAAATAGTGTGTAAAGCAATACGAACAAGACATAGGAATGGCTCAAATAATACTGAATGATTAAGATTTAACACCCAAGAAGAGCTCGAGGAAGAACTTCGACTGTAGAGGTGTTTTAGGGTTACAGAACGATAATCAAAATAAACTCTGGAACTTCTTTTTAATGCATACATGCATGCATAATATATATACTACGTGTCCCCTAACTAAACACGAATGGACAGGCCCAATCCGGTAAATACAAAACAAAGCCCATGACGCAACAAATATTTTGCACTTGTAAGCAAAATATTGTACAAGAAAATCCAATCATGAGGATTCAAGTTTGGGATATCTGCAAGAGAAATGATAGAGACCGAGTTGTTTGAACCTCGAGTCACTCTAAATTGAACATTAACAAATTTCCCTGCAGGTATCGACTTCATTACTTTAACAAATGTGATCTTCTGTGAACTCCACGTTAAGTACTGCGGTTGACTGAACTTCAAATAAAAATCTATCAGTTCTCGATCAATCTGAGGATAAGGCGAAGGGGCTTCAACAGTGGAATCAAAGCAGTGAAAAATGAAAGCCTTCCTTGTTATAGGCATATCGAATTGAGAATCCCTCGTGTTCTCAATGTCAAATGACGCCACTGGTTCCAACCAGAAAACACTCGGGAACTCAATCGCCTCTTTGATCATCTTTTCCCAAGTCAATGTAGGGAAAAGGGCCATTTTACATCCAAGAGCATCATGCTCTTCTTTCCTCTTCCTTTCCTTATCCTCTTCTTCCCTCACAATTCTTTGAGTCTCATCTAAATCCCGATCTCTTTGCTTTCTTTTGAGTATATTAGTTATCGTTTCCTGGTCTTCATTACTATCATCAATGGATGGACCCTTCTTGTCTTTGCAACCCGAAGCTTCATTACCCTTCAGTTCAGACTTGATCACAATTTTCGGTTGAACAGGTGGTTTACCAGGCCGCTTTTCCTTTTCTACATTAACATGCAGACCCTCTCCCCCTTGTTGCGAAGCGACCACCGGCTTCAAAACACCCTTCATTTCACTAAGCAGGGAAATCGCCGGAAGAAGTTTGGTGGTGAGATGATTTCGGATAGTCAACGTCAAGACAGGATCATGAGCATGAATGACGTTGTTCAGTATACCCAGGACATTACCGGAACAGCTCAGAAAAACGGCACGTTCAACCTTCAACAATTCAATCTGTTTTTCTGCTTGTTCAAGCCGAACCTTCTAAGCCGCTAGTTCATATCTCAGTTGTTGGTCTTCGGTTAAATTAGCAGCGAGTTTCTCCAACCGAGAGTCTATAGAGGAAATATGAGATTTATTCTCGGATTGAATATCATCTCGAACTGCTGTAAATTTTTCTTGTTCACCTTGAAGCGATTGTGTTAGAGAATCAACCAAAGCATTGATCTTGGAAGCATTGGAGTTGGCATGACCCTGAAGCGATTCTAAGAAAATTTTGGATTCATTAATAAGCTCCTTGACATCCTTAGTAGCTTATTTACACTGGGAAGTGGAGTCATCCATAGCAGCTGAACACTTATCCATGGATTGAGTGCATAGCTCGAAGGCTGTATCCACGAAGGCTTTCATGACAACATCAACATCAACAGGTTTTTGATGGCACTCAAGCAATTTGTCAATCTTCTCATGAGCACTGTCAAGTTGATCCTTAGTAACCGGGGCAGCATTATCATCTTCAGTCGGCAGCCGATAAGGACTGTAGTAAGTAGAGTCATACTCAAAATCATCTCCTCCAACAATTGTATTAGAGTCATCAGAAGTAGTAGGTGTAATTGGTTTAGTGGTAATGGGAGGTTCAGTACCAATAAATGCCCCCGTATCAGATACGTTGACACTCACCGGTGGATCGGTTATGGTGGAGGTAATAATGGGTGTTGTAGTGATGATAGGATGAGTGTTAACAGGTGGTGGTGCGATGGGTGAAGAAATTGATTGAGTAGTAGAAAGAGGAGGTATTAGAGCAACCGATTCTGAAATAGTAGATCGTGGTGGAGATGAAGGGATAGGAGCAACTGAAACCGAAATAGTGACTTTCGGTTGTGAAGCAGGTGGAGTAGGTACCTTGGTATGGAGGTCTTTAGTTGGAGTTGGTGATCTAGGAGGTGTGTCTCCTCTCGGTGAGTCCTCAACAAGAACATCTTCATCTTCATCAGTCAATTTAGACCATCTTGCCATCCTCTTAACTTTCTTCGGATGAGCCGAAGATCCCCCTTTCTCTGATTTTCGTTTCTTGGATCCCCCCTTATCACCTTTCTTTGATTTTTCAACTTTTGAAGACGCACCCTCTACTGCATCAGTAGGCCTTTCTTCCTTCTTCTTCCCCCATTTAGAAGTTTTAACCATGGCTTCCAAAGCCGCCTTCATCTCTGGTGTTAATTGGCGAGGACCAGTAGGAGCGAGCTGGCGATAAGATTCCATGACTATGCTGTTGAGGGGAACACTTCGAGACATTGTCTCAGGGATGGAGCCAACATGAGTGAATTTGGATGCATCGATGATAATCACCTTCTTGGTGTGAAAAGTGGCCACAGAAGATAACAATACATCCTGCATCACCGGGATGTTAAGAGCAGAGATGGCTCTTTGTGTAACAATCGTCCAGAATCGCCCACATGAAATCTCTGAATGCTTGGTCGAGGAATTGAGACTTTGCACCAGTTGAGACAAATCAATGACCCATATTCTAGATTGAGGCCATTGTAAAGACCATACATAATGGTCATGAAGCATTTGTTGGAACCGTCTGACCCTGCTACTCTTTCACCTAAACCCTTGTGAAGTAAAGTTAATAGCCCATTCCATTGTGGTGGTAGACAAGACTTCTTGAACTTCGTAAAAGAGACAAGAACTTCAGTATAGCCCATTTCATAGAACATGGCAAAGAGCTGAGATGTTGTAATGAAGTCGGGAGAGATCATAGAGGCATCGACTGCAAGCCCTAGCAACGAACATAATCAAACTTTTGAAATCGAAGTCTTGCGATTGAAGATATGAAATTAGATCCTATCCTTGTTCTTGTCATATGAGGCACTGGAGTAAACCTCCGATAATAGAGACATCAGAACATATTCCACCTGAGATAATGCCAAAATCAGTGGAAAATACTTCATACACTCAACCACCTGGAGTATGTAGTGGTCGTACACAAATGGAGATAGTTCAATGATCAAGTTCTGGTTGGGTTTGATCACTAGTAGAGAAGATGAAGCAGATTGGTCATGGTGAGAAGATGAATCCACCATTGTTGAAGAAAGAAGAAGAAGAATAGACAATTGCTTGTTGTATTCGAGAGATTGTGAAGAAGGTAAGAAAGGACAATGGGTGTGAGAAACCCTTTATATACCATTGCCATGAGAGAGAAATAATCGTCTGTTATGATTACATGATCTCTGAACCGTCGCCTGAAAAAGCGGGATTTGACAGGTTGGTTCCCTAGAGAAACGTCATCACGCGTGCGGCTAGGAGCCGTTTCAAATTCATACGCCTATTTCCATCCTTATCTGTTAAATTTGTTCAAATTCTCATCCACACAATGCCTCGTCAACTGATTGTTCTGTTGACACAACACATATGTCAAGTAAAATGCACTTGAAAATGATCATTAGTATTTTAGAAAATTTAAAAAAAAAATTCGTGCAAGAGTGACAAAGATAAAGAAATAAATCAAACATGTACAGGATGTGAGTGATGTCTTAAGCCGACATAAAGCAGTTGATTCCGGGCACGAATCTCTTCCTTCAAAGTCAAGAGAGACTTGAAGTGCTTGCATGGTTCCCCGTAAAATTACGATCGAATGTCTGTTAATAAACATCGAAAGGCTTCTTTCAACTATCGGCTCTAAAATGTGGCTTATCTCCAACCGAATCTCGATACTTAATATAAGACCGAAGGTCAAGCGAAGTACTTGTGAGACCGATGTGGTCTGTTAAGCAAGTAGGTGAGATAAGTGTATAAGTGGTTAGGAATGGAAATCTCAAAAATAAAACAAAACTGGACCTTTTGGGAAGAAACGTCTTAGTGTTAGACAATTTCATAAAGATCTCGCATAAAAATGAAAAAGAGATTTCAACCGGTAACAAGTTAAATCTTGAATATTAAAATTCACAGTTAATTACTTATTGGTATTGGATGGTGGGTCTCACTTAGTACGTGGTATACGCAGCTAAGATCATCAACACAGATTTTGTGTAACCATAAACCTCAGTGGTAAAAACCGAGAGTCTCAAGGGTTACGTTTGTGAATCGAAAGTAGATGTAGAATATTGATGAGGTGGTTAAAGAACCGAAAGTACCTTTGCTGTTAAAGATTGACAAAGCAGCAAACTCTCAACTACTTTGAGAAGAGTAAGGTAGCTCGTGACGTGAGTGAATTTGGCTTGATTGGGTAGAAACGATTGGTACAGATCGAATCATTAAGGCCTTACTCAGAGTCTTTGAGGCTTTGGTCTACATGCAGCAGCATGCTTCTAGGGACACCTAACTTGTTGTATAAAGAGAAATTTCATACCGTCCCTCACTGTAAGATCACGAACTTTTATGTCTTAGAGATCTGAAAAAAAAAATTAAGAAACCACATGAAAAAATTTTTGGAAAGAAAAAAAAAACTTAATAAAACATAAAAGAAAAATATTTTTGTGTTTTTTTTGAAAAATTATAAGAAAAAAAATTCTATAGTAATAGCAAAAAAAAAAACTTAAATTGAAATTGATAGGAAAACAGTAAACAAATAATTCAAATTATATTAATCATACAGCTGAAACAAACCTTTAGAGATTTAAAATGAGATAGACTGTGCAATCAGCTAATATCGGTTCCTAAAAAGGATGGAGCCGAAATAGACCGAGCAATCGGCTTATATCGGTTCCTAAAGGTACGAAGCCGAAATAGACCGAGCAATCGGCTTATATCGGTTCCTAAATTTACGGGGCTGAAATAGACCGAACGTTCGGTTTATTTCGGTTCCTTAATTTTCATGGAACCAAAATAGACGGAACCACATTCTATTTCATTTAGCTAACCTTTTATGTAGACGAAAGATGTTTCGATATGGACTCTGCTTCGATCATACCTAAGCCATGTAGTATTCTATTAAAACTTGCTTCAGGTAACGCCTTGGTGAAAATGTCAGCAAGCTGATCTGATGATCGAACAAAGTGAACTTCCACATTTCCATCTTCAACATGGTCTTTGATGAAGTGGTATCTTAGTGCAATATGTTTGGTCTTAGAGTGTTGTACTGGATTATGACATATCCTTATCGCACTTTCAGAATCACAGTAAAGCGGAATCTTCTTCATACTTAAACCATAATCTCTGAGCTGACTTTGTATCCAAACCACTTGCGATGTACAGGATGCAGCTGCAATATATTCAGCCTCGACTGTTGAAAGCGACACACATGTCTGCTTCTTTGACTGCCAGCTGACAAGCTTGCCATCAAGGAATTGGCATCCTCCCGTTGTGCTCTTTCGGTCCAATCCGCATCCACCAAGATTTGCGTCTGAAAATGCTTGAATAAAGAAACCTAAATTTGCTGGATACCAGAGACTAAGAGATGAGGTTCGGTTTAGATAGCGAAAGACGTTCTTCACGGCTATTATATGAGGTTCTCTTGGATTAGCTTGAAATCTAGCACAATAGCAGACTGAGAACATTATATCTGGTCTACTAGCCGTTAGATACATGATAGAACCTATCATTTGATGATAGAGAGTCATGTCTACAGCCGGTTTATCCAGGGATGGCGTCAATTTCATGCCAAACACCATAGGAACCTTCACTTTCGAATCTCCCTTCATTACAAATTTTGTTAGCAAGTTCTTGGTATAAGCCTCCTGATTTATGAATATTCCTTATGGTCCCTGTCTAATGTTTAGTCCAAGAAAAAAGTTAATCGGATCCATTGCCCTCATTTCAAATTTTGTCTCCATCAACTTCCTGAATTCAGCTGTTAGGCTAGGATTCGTGGAGCCGACGATGATGTCATCGACATAGATTTGAACAGTCATCAAGTGTTCTCCCTCTTTCTTACGAAAGAAGGTTGGGTCAACCGTACCTTGTTTAAACTTAGACATTTTAAGGAAACGAGTTAAGGTTTCATACCATGCTCTCGGTGCTTGCTTTAGACCATACACAACTTTGTCTAGAACATAGCAGTGATCAGGATACTTTTCATTTACGAAACAGGTGGCTGTTCTACGTATACTTTCTCTTCCAGTTCTCCATTTAAGAAGGCGCACTTCACATCCATTTGAAAGACTTCAAAGTTTTTGTGAGCAGCATATGCAAGGAATATTCTCACCGATTCCAATCTAGCTACTGGAGCGAACGTCTCTTCATAGTCTATCCCCTCTTCTTGGCAATATCCCTTCACTACTAGTCGATCCTTGTTCCTGATGACATTGCCTTCTTTATCCATCTTGTTCTTGAATACGCACTTTAATCCGACCACAGAAGCATCCTTAGGAGTGGGAATAAATCTCCAAACACGATTTCTCTCGAACTCATTCAGTTCGTCTTGCATTGCCTGTACCCAGTCAACATGATCAAGTGCAGTGTTGACCGTCTTTGGTTCAATTTTGGAGACAAACGAATTAAACATGCAAAATTCGACTTGAGAAAATAATGCATTCTGCTTCGCTTTCATTTGAGAACGAGTAAGAACTCTTTCTGATGATTCACCAATGATCTGTGTTTTGGGGTGATCCCTTGTCCATTTAATAAGGGGAGGATAATTTGGATCATAAACTGGATCCAATTCTGCATTGACCTCTTCTTCGAGTTCTGATTCAACATCTTCGTTATTTATATTATCATTCTCCCCCTCAAATGGTGAAGTATATTCAACGCCAGGTTTAGGTATTTCTCCCTCAGTTAGAGTATGATTCTCCCCCTCGGTTGGAGATGGATTCTCCCTTGCAGTTGGATGCTCCCCCTCAACTTGAGCTTCAGGATTTGGAGTCGGATGCTCCCCCTCGACATGCACCTCTGCTGTGTTGGAAACAGAAGGTTGATTCTCGGCTGCTTTAGGAGGATCGGTTTCAGTAGCATGTACAGCTTTGTCGACGATTTTCTTTAGATGATCAACTTTGTTGTCTGTTGCATTCTCCTTAGAATTGATGGTCTGTTCAGGTTCATCGAATAACCTTGTGTATTCTTCAAACAAGTCGGAAATTGGAGCCCAGACTAGACCAGTTTCAGGGAAGATGTCTAGTGTAGTTTCGTCGGTTGACTAAATTTTCTTAACATAATTTTCATCAAAGGTAACATAGTAGGTTTCTTCGAGATGCTTGGATCGTTTGTTTAGAACCCTATATGCCTTTGAGGTCAGAGAATACCTTAGAAATATCCCTTCATCTGCTTTGACATCAAACTTGTTTTGGTTCTCCTTGGAGTTAAAAATGAAACATCTGGAACCGAACACATGGAAAAAATTTATATTGGGCTTTTGATTGTTTAGGATCTCATATGGGGTTAAGGTAAATCTTTTGTTAAGAAGGGATCGTTTCTGTGTGTAGCAAGCACATGCGATGGCATTAGCCTAGAAATACAGAGGAAGTGAAGCGAAAGATAGCATCGTTCGGGCAGCTTCACATAAAGATCGGTTTCACCTTTCAACGATTCCGTTCTGCTATGGAGTGTAAGGAGCAAAGAAGTTGTGAATTACTCCTCTTTCAGCCAAGTAGTCTTCAAACTCCTTATTTTTGAACTCAAGCCCATTATCGCTTCGAATGTTCCTTACAGTCTTTCGTAGTTGCACCTCGACCTGCTTAATAAATACTTTTATCTTGGGAGTTGCTTCAGATTTCTGTTTAAGAAAGAAAACCCAGGTGAAGCGAGAAAAATCATCTACAATTACAAGTATGAACTTACTACCACCGATGCTTTCGATAGCCGAAGGTCCACACAAGTCAACATGCAGAAGCTCAAGAGGTTCAATGATCTTTGTATTGATGCGCGTGGGATGGCTATTTCGGCTCTGCTTGCCCATCTCACATGCTGCACAAAGGTGCTCCTTATCGAATATCAGAGGGGGAAGACCTCGAACATGATCACCCAGTACCAGTTTGTTGATGTCATTGAAGTTCAGCTGCAAGAGTCGTCTATGCCATAACCAGCTTTCATCGGATTTTGCTTTAGCTAGTAGACATATCGAAGGTTTGCCCTTGATAGGGTTGAGATTGAGAGGATACATCTCTCCCTTGCGTTGAGACTTCAATAGAACTTTCTTCGTGTTCTTCTCAATGATTTCTGATCCCTCATCATCAAATGACATATTCAGTCCAGTTCCAACCACTAGTTGCGAAACACTGATGAAGTTGTGTTGTAAACCTTCCACATACACAACTTTTCTAATTGAGAATTCCCCATTAGATATCATACCATATCCTTTTATTGTTCCAAACGAGTTGTTTCCATACTTCACACATCCACCATCTTTTAGGGACCAAAACTCCCTCAGCTCTTCCTTCCTTCCTATCATGTGACGTGAGCAGCCACAATCAATATACCATTCTTCATCGAACTGCTCGTCACTTAACACCTGCAAATTTAAGCAGATTTAGGAACCCAAAGTGTCTAGGGCCATGGTAAGTTTTTCATAGAAAAGGGAATAACAACAACAAGATCAACCAAATATGTGTGTTTGATTAAAGTGGTTTCGTCTTTGCGTTTGATGGTGTACACCTTTATTTTATTTTTATCTTGTTTAAATTGAGGTGTATTAGATAGTGTTTTGTTAGCGGGAATTTTCATAGTATTCCTAGGTTCAGTATCATTTTGCTCAGCGTCAAGCTTTCCTTTTCCTTTAACATCTTTCAAGAATTGTGAACCGATACTGGAGGTTCGGCTTTGATCCTTGGGTTTCGAACCGAAACAGGAGGTTCAATTCTGATCCTTGGGTTTTGAACCGAGACTTAAGGTTCGACTCTATGAGTGAAAGGAATTTTTAGAGTGAAAGGAATTTGGACCGAAACTAGGCTTTTGGTTCAACTGACTGCCTGCCTTGTATGATTGATTACCAGCTTGAGCATCCTTCTTGATTTGGACAAAGTCAGAATTTTGAGACTTCCAAAACTGTTTTCTCTCACCCAAGTTTTTCATGTACCTTTGATTTCTTTGGCTCTTTTGATCAGCCAGTTGCTTTTGAGATTTATGGATATTGAAGCATGGTTTTGGCTTTGCATTTTGATTTGGATTTTCCTTATTAATTACGGTTGGATGAGACTCCTTACTGGGTTCTTCTGGTATCTCTTTTGTTCCACTTGTGATTGGTTTGGCGAAACTTGAGGCTTTGTTAATAGGTTCTGGTACGTATCTACCTTTCACCCTCCATGAGGTTTGCTCTGACAAGCCAACAGTTTCATCTACATTATCAATAGGAGCTGACTAAAAGAAATCGTCACAACCTCCAGCGTTGTCTTGATCTATCAAAATTTTTAGTTCTGCTGTTTATCTTTCTGTTACTCCTTTAACAGCATATACTTGATTTGGAACCGTTTGAACCTTTTGATAGACCAATGCCTTTTCTTTGAGTTTCTTTGACTTATTGTCTGAAAAGCGAGCGTATTCAACCGAGCTTTCGGATATAAGTGGATTTTCTATCTCGGTTTCACTCTTCAGAAACTCTGAGTAATCGATTACGTCTTCCACAAAGATCTCACTCATCTCACTTTCATCATCGAACTCAGATGTACTATCAATATTCATCTTATGTTTGGTCATCAATTTGGCATTTGATGAGTCAAGTGATTTTAAGGTCTCAGTTTTAATTTTTGACTTATCGTTTTCATCTAAGAGCTGTTTTAACATACATTTATGTTCCTTAGAGTCAATAAAAGTTTCAATTTTGTCCTGACCTATTTTATAAGAAATGGAAGTTTCTTCCGAGGAAATGATTGATTCACATTCAGCAATGACCTCATCCTCCTTGAACTCAAGAAAGGGCAAGATCATTTTATGAATCTTTTTCCCTATTTCACAATCTAAATGCAATTGCGTGATATTTGTATATAAACGTTTAGCAGTCAAGCAAAAAACATTACGTTGTTTCAAAAATCTTAAATTGTGTAACATCCGGATATCCAGGTATGGGAATTTGAGTATTTTATATTGGGGAATGAGGAGACTCGGCGAGTTGACGCCTCAACTCGTCGAGTAGGATCGTGTTTTGGGAACCAGTTTAATGAAGGGACTCGACGAGTCGAGTATTTGGACTCGCCGAGTCGGCGCTGTCAAGGAAAACCCTAATTGTCCGGGTTTGGGACCTATTTAAAGGCCCTTATGGCCTTCAGTGGCGGCCACCTACACCCTTGAGAGACTCATATCGAACCAGAGAGCTGAGAGAGTAAAGAAGAGCCATTTTGGAGCATTCTTGAGGTGGTTGTGCAATGGAGTAGTCATTTCCAGCAAAGGGAGGTCAAGGGGGGTGTCGATTCAGAGCTTCTGAGCTTGCATCTTCACCATAGAGGTATCAAATCGTTCTCCCTTTTCTGTTTTGGGTAAGATTGGTGATTTTAGGGTTTTCTAGCTTCTTTTATGGCTTGATTTGTGGAGTATAGTGTCCCATTGAGTGTGAAGCCATAGATCTGGACCCAAAGAGGTCCAAAGAGTCCCTTCCATCCTGCTTTATGTATTCTATTTGGAGTTTTGAGCTAGGGTTGTTATGTAATGAAGGGTTTCACCCAAATGAGGTTGTAGAACCTCGCATGAGTGCCCAAGGTTCGACCTTTTCGTGGTTATTGGCTTTGAGGGAGTTAGATCTATGGTTTGGTGAAGCAGATCTGACCTCAGAAGGTCAGATGAGGGTTGTCATGGGAGCAACTCGCCGAGTCCATAGGCAGACTCGACGAGTCAAGTCGGGGTTGCCCCACGTTTCGTTGCTGAGTAACTCGACAAGTAGAGAGGGAACTCGTCGTGTCTAAGGGGTTAAAAAGAATTTAGAGAACCCGCATGGACTCGCCGAGTCACTCTTGTGTACTCGCCGAGTCTGGTCAGTGTTGACCGTTGACTTGAGTTGTCTTATGTTGACTTTGGGAGTTTTGGTCAACAGAGGTAATAGAGGTCACAGAGGGATAAAATGGTCTTTTACCCATTACCTGACTAGAGAGGGAAAGTGTAATCGCCGGTTAATTAGAGTTGGGACTTCGAGTATTAATTAGAGATATTTGCCTTATGTGTTAGGCGGTGGCGAGCCCGAGGTTCGCATGTGCAGATAATTGCTTTCTGATTTCCAGGTGAGTCTTCTCACTATACTTCACCTTGAGTAGGTAACCAGAGTTATGTGACAGAGTATTTGTATGCTATGTGTTGTACTGCATTATTTCTATGTGATTTATGTTGTGCATGTTTACAGAGTTAGAACCGGAAGGTTCACAGAGTTAGAACCAGATGGTTCATAGAGTAGGGTCCACGGACCCACAGAGTTATAGCCTCGAGTGGCTAATATGTGTTATGTGTGGTATTTTGGGGAACTCACTAAGCTTCATGCTTACAGTGTTTTGTGTTTTGTGTTTCAAGTTTCTCTCAGGATCACGGGACGGCACCGACTCGATTGTACACACCAGAGAAAGAGTCATATTTTGAGGATCCTGGTTTATCATGCAAGTGAAAATGGAATTATGTTTTGTAATTCGATTATGAATGAGATTTTAAGCAAAGTGTTTTTTAAGAATTAAACGATTATTTTAAATGAAAAATTGTTTTGAAATTTTCGGTGTTACAAATTGTCTCTTTGCAAATAAATTATTTCATCCCTAGCTCTAACTAACTCCTACTCCTTCATCTCAATCAACATTCGTCTCTCCTCACTCCTTGTTGACAACCTGCTAATTTGGTCAGTTAGGTTAGAATTTGTTAAGCGAGTTTGCATGAAACTTCCGCTTAGATTATTAAATTTGAATTTTAGTTCATTTAATTACTTTTCATAATCAATTGCAGGAATTTTAAGAGATTCGAGAAGGGATTATGTGACATCCCCAAAATCACGGCTAGAAAAGACCGGTTTGTTTATGCTTTGTTTAAAAATCAAAGTAACATTTTAAATAAAAGTGTTGTGGAATTTGTCCCAAAAGAAAATATGATAAAGATTTATCAAAAGCATTTCCATATAAATGTATTTCATTAAAAGACTTGGGATGTCATGTTCGTACAGATCAAAAGCATAAACAGTACAATATAAGCCTTACTACATTATTTCATATCTACAGGCCTATATCCGTAATCCCTCGTCCAAACATCATATCTATGCTCAAGTGCCACTACCTGTAATACATAAAACTGAGTGGATCAGGCTTGGGATCCTGGTGAGCACATAGGGTTTTCAACCCACAATAAATAAGTTTATTAACTTTATTAAACTAAACAAACCCGATTAACCGTTCCCGTTATCCTCACTTTACGTCCCTAAAACATCTAACACAAGGGACCTAGTCTAAGGACTATCATCGGGATGGACACTACTGCTAAGGGGATTCCTCAGCAATAAATGTCCTTAAGGCAACCATGTGGGGGATGGAGTACATCTGGTGAGCACACAGTTCAAATAAACACACAGTTCGAATAAACACCTACAGGTTGCGAGCCTGCTAGTGTTCCACTGGACTGTCTAGAATAGTCTGTGGTCGTCATCTATACTCCGCTAGATGACTAGATCATCAATAACATCTATAACAAGGCCTCTCATTATTTTTATTTTGTCACACAGCAACTATTACATCTACCCATGTTTTACCCAACACATTTTGTAGATATAAAATACATAAACAGTTTAAATCATTGAAAACATGTATAAAACGTTCATCCATCATAGATAGCAAGTATACAGATAATATATACACACAACATGTAATTTATATAAAATACTTCATATCTATGTGTAAGCTGAAAGTAACTATGCACTCACCTGAAAAGGTGGTGACTCAGCACTCGGACAGGGCTTCGATACTCTCAAAACGATTTTCCTTCGATAAAACCTAGTACCAATACCACTAGGGTTTAGTCTAACGATAACCGCGACAAATTAATTAGTCTGACTATTATTAAGTGTTAATAATACTCAATATAACTCATAATAATAGCCCAAATAATTATTTTAAGGACCTAATAACATTCCTATAATTATTTGGAAGCTATATTAAAAATTGTGTAAGCGTAGCACACTTACAGCGAATTTTATCGAAAACCGGAACTTATTTGGAGAAGCGTTTCGAAACCGAAAGACTCCTTTTTCTCGGGACTCCGGGAGCCTCGAGGCTTCCTTAGGGTGCTAGGGGGTTTTTCTAGTGTTTAGGGGGGGTTTAGGGTTGTAAAGAGAGAAAGGTTGTAGAGAGAGAAGTGAAAAATGGGTGAGAAATGAAGCTACCTTTGCTGCCTTTTTATAGCCTACGAGGCCTCGGTACGCTGGGCGTACCTCGGACCTACGCTGGGCGTAATGGCTCGGATAAGATCAGCAGGTGGCATCCTCCGAAGGGCGTGACGTGGCTCAAGCTGGACCGCAGGAGGCTGAAGTATACGAGGCGTTCCGTCCTCGCACGCGGCGCGTAAGGAGAACACTGGGTGTCCGAGAGGCGATGTGTCGGCCATCCGAAGCGAGCCGTGATCAGCAAGCGACGGTCAGGATCTTGCCACGTCATTGTTCTAGCATCAGATTTCGCAATCTCACTTTCCAACTTTAAAAATTCATAACTTTCGCGTACGAGGTCCGTTTTTTACGTTCTTTATATCCACGTGAAGGTGGGAACGTACTCTACAACTTTTGTTTAGACTCCGTCGGCTAATTTTGACTCAATTTTAAATTTTATATTATTAACAGGCCGGGACAGGATTGGTTCGTTAAATTCTCATAACTTCTTCATCCGACGTTCGTTTTCGCCCATCTTTTTCTCGTTATGCTAATCTTAACGAGATCTTCGATTCTCATTTAGGTCGTGTCGGCTAAAAATTATTCGATCGAATATTCGAATTTCGGGCTGTACACTGCTAATCCGAAACTTCGAAAAATCATAACTTCTTCATACGAAGTCAGATTTCGGCGTTCCTTATATCCACGGAATCCTTTTTTCGACCTCTAAAACTTTATGTAAAGATATTGGGCTTATCTCACACTTTAATTTTGACGCTTATTTTTTATTCTTTATTAATTATACATTTATAATTAAATAATAAACACATAAACACACATAATTCACATAATACTCAAATATTTCATCTTTATTACTTCAAAAAGAGTTACAATAGTTTACCTAGACTGTTACATTGACAAAAATGTTTATCCCTGAAACCCGGGCGTTACAATTCTCTCCCCCTTAGGATGATTCCGTCCCGGAATCATGCATCAGCAAACAGATGTGGATAGCGACTCATCATGTCATCCTCTGTTTCCCAAGTGAGATTCGGCCCATTCGAATGTTTCCATCAGACTAGCACTAAGTTGACCATCTTGCGTCGTAACTTCTTTGTCTTACGGTCAACAATTGCCTCAGGCTCTTTGATCAGCCTCTTATTCTCATCCATCTTTAACTCTGAGATTGGAATTATGTCGGGAACATCTCCCGTGAATTTCCTCAAATAACACACATGGAAGGTGTTATGAATACCATTGAGTTCTTCGGGCAATTCCAGCTTGTAAGCTTGGTTCTCAATCCTCTTAAGAACTTTGAACGGTCCAATGAACCTTGGACTCAACTTTCCTCATTTCCCGAATCGTATAAGTCCCTTCCATAGTGAGACTTTTAGCAAAACCGAATCCCCAACTTCGAAGGTTATCGGTCGTCTTTTCTTGTCAGCATAGCTCTTCTGACGATCCTGGGCTGCTAACATTCTTTCCCTAATCACCTTCAACTTTTCAGCAGTCTCATGGACTATCTGGGGGCCCATAAACTGTTTCACTCCGGCTTCAAGCCAACAAGACGGCGTACGACACTTTTGCCCATACAAGGCTTGATAAGGTGCCATCTTGATGCTCGAGTGAAAACTATTGTTGTAGGAAAATTCTACCAGAGGTAAGTGCTCGTCCCAATTCCCTTGGAATTCGAGGGTACATGCTCTCAGCATATCTTCCAATGTTTGAATCGTTCTTTCGCTCTGACCATCAGTTTGCGGATGATAAGCAGTACTCAAACACAACTTTGTACCCAACTCCTCTTATAGATTCCTCCAAAACCTCGATGTGAAACGACTATCACGATCTGATACGATCATAAGAGGAATACTGTGAAGTCTTACAATTTCCTTCACGTAAGCATTTTCGAGCTTATCCATAGACCACTTCTCGTTGGCTGCTATGAAATGTGCACTCTTGGTGAAATGATCCACAACTACCCAAATCATGTCGCGTCCGTTCTTCGTCCTGGGCAGTTTAGTCACAAAATCCATGGTGATGTCTTCCCATTTACCCATGGGAATAGGTAAAGGTTCTAAACTCCCATACGGTTTCTGATGTTGTGCCTTAACTCTCGCACATGTCACACACTCGGCCACATACTTTGCAACATCGAGCTTCATCGTTGGCCACCAGTAGTAGGGTTTTAGGTCCCTATACATTTTAGTGCTACTGGGATGAATTGAGTACATGGTCTTGTGTGTTTCTTCCATAAGAAGGTCTCTTATTCCTCCCGTCTTAGGTACCCAAATCTGATCTTGGAATACCTTCAGTCCTCAACTGTTTGTTCCGAATACTAACGTTTTGCCCAAACGTTCTTCCCTTCGGTCATTCTTCCCTAAAGCTTCTTCCTAAGCCTTCCTGATACTTTCCACAATCGTCGAGACGCCTTCAATTCTCAACGCTCTTGGCCTTTTCCTTTCAAGGTTGACTTTCCGACTGAGAGCATCAGCAACAACATTTGCTTTACCTGGGTGGTAAAGTATCTCACAATCGTAGTCCTTAAGTAGTTCTAGCCAGCGTCGTTTTTTCATGTTCAACTCCTTCTGATTAAAGAGATACTGGAGACTCTTATGATCAGTGAAGAGCTTGCACTTCGTATCGTAGAGGTAATGCCTCCATATCTTTAAGGCAAATACTACCGCTGCCAACTCCAGATCATGAGTAGGGTAGTTCTTTTCGTGCTCTTTCAATTGTCGAGATGCGTATTCTATCACCTTTTCTCTTTGGGTCAGAATACAACCCAGCCCGACTCCAGATGCATCACTACAAACCGCAAAGTCTTCAACTCCATCGGGTAGAGAAACTATCGGTGCTTCACATAACTTCTTCTTTAGCTTCTCGAATGCCTCATCGTGCTTCTCATTCCACGTATATGTAGCTCCTTTGTGGGTCAACGCTGTTAATGGAGCAGCTATCGAAGAAAAGCCTTGGATAAATCGTCGATAATATTCGGCTAATCCTAGAAAGCTTCGGATCTCCGTGGGACTCTTTGGACGTTCCCACTTCATTACAGCCTCGAGCTTTGCAGGGTCAACCATTATCTTTTCCTGGTTAACCACGTGACCCAAGAACTGGACCTCTCGTATCCAAAAGTCGCATTTGGAGAACTTAGCGTAAAGCTTCTCCTTCTTTAATACTTCCAACACTTCTCGTAGATGCTTGCCATGCTCCACCTGGCTTTTCGAGTAGATGAGAATGTCGTCGATGAACACTATCACAGATTTATCGATGGTTTACAAACCCTATTCATCAAATCCATGAATGCTGCTGGAGCATTGGTTAGTCCAAACGACATAACCAAGAACTCGTAGTGCCCATATCTTGTTCTGAATGCAGTCTTCTCGATATCCTGATCTCTCACTTTCAGCTGATGATATCCCGACCTAAGATCGATCTTTGAGAAGTAGTTCGAACCTTGCAGCTGATCGAATAGGTCGTCAATCCTCGGCAATGGATACTTGTTCTTCACCGTTGCCTTGTTCAGCTCTCGGTAGTCTATACACATTCTCATGCTTCCGTCCTTCTTCTTCACGAATAACACCGGAGCTCCCCATGGTGATGAACTAGGTCGAATGAAACCGTTGTCCAACAGCTCGTGAAGTTGCGTCATAAGCTCCTTCATCTCTGTCGGTGCTAGTCGGTATGGTGCTTTTGCTATCGGTGTCGTTCCTGGTAACAAGTCTATACGAAACTCCACTTGCCTATCAGGTGGTAATCTGGGAAGATCTTCGGGAATGACTTCCGGATAATCACACACAACCGGTATATTTTTCACCTCTTTCTTCTCCTTCTTAGCATCGATTACGAATGCCGAGTATGATGCACATCCCTTGGACAAAATTTCCTAGCTTTCATCAGGGAGATGATTCCAGAATTCACTCTGCGTTTGTCCCCATACACCATAAATGATTCCTTTCCGGGTGGGTTCACCCTTACTATCTTCTTTCGGCATTGAATCTCAACATCGTTGGCGCTAAGCCAATCCATACCCAAAACAATGTCAAAACCGTTTAACTCTATGGGTAATAGATCTTCGTGGAATTCGTTTCCGTTTAGATCGATGACGATGTTCCTAATACGATTACTAACGAGTACGAATTTGCCACTGACAACTTCTACAATCAGGGCATTATCAAGTTTTTCTACAGGCAATGCTAATTTCCCACCAAATTTATGCGACACAAAAGAGTAGTTGGCTCCGGAATCAAATAGTATATTTGCAGGCAAACCATTTACAAGAAAGGTACCTGAACCGAAGTCTGTTGCCTCCTTCGCAGCCTCAAGCATCATTTGGAAGGCTCTCGCCTTCGGCTTCGGTGGAATGTTGGGTCTTCCCGCATCTTTCTTCTTTGGGCAATCCTTAGCAATATGCCCTTCTTCACGGTACTCGTAACACACCCTCTTGTTGGTGGTACACTCATTTGCATAGTGCCCCGTTTTCCCACACTTGTAGCAGGTTACTTCCTCGCCACATTTTCCCGAGTGCTTCTTCTTGCACTTCTTGCACCATTTAAATTCATTTCCTCCTCCGAAGTTCTTTGAACCGAACTTGCTCTTCTTTTTGTTAGGTTTAGCAGAACCTTCAAATTTCCTCTTCTTGCCAACCTCGACTTTGCTGGCAGCTCTTCCCTTAATCATGTCCTCCACAGACTTGGCAGCCTAGATAGCTGCCTCCAGAGTAGGTGCCTGACGTACTGGCACCGCGTACTCCCATGGAAGTCCCTTTGCATACTTATCAATTTTCATCAGCTCATCCGGAACAAGACGCAAGGAAAACTCCATCTTTTCTGTGAAGTTGTTCGTGTATTCATCGATTGACATGCTTCCCTTCTTCAGGGTTAGAAACTAGTTCTCTAGCTCGAGCAGGTTTTGAGCTGAGCAGTACTTTCGTTTGAATTGTACCAGAAATTTTGCCCATATCAGTTGCAGGGGCTTGTTGGGGCTTAAAGTCTTCCCCAAGGTATTCCACCAACTTACAGCGCCTCCTCGAAACTGACGCACTGCAAACGTGGTCTGTAGCTTTCCTATGCAACCGCACGTCATGAAAGCTAACTCCATTTCTGAGATCCAATCCATGACCCCGATTAGATCTTCCTTTCCCGTGAAAGTCGATGGCTCGCAAGTCTGAAAATCCTTGTACTTGCATCCATTTCTCTCGACTCCGTCATCTTGGTTGTTTTGTTGGACTATTGTTGGGTTGACTTGACCAACAGTTCCACTGTAGTCTCCCTCCTCAGTCTGCCCTTCGTTCAACTCGGGCTGTTCGATCTGAATAGTTGCTTCCTCTCGATTTTGCTGGAGCAATCGTCTGGTTTCCTCCATTTGACGATCTAACATCGCCTGGATCATAGCTTGCACTCTGGCCATTGTTATTGGCCCAGCAGCAGCTTCCACAACCGGTATTTGCTCAATCATTGGGGGTTGGTTTGTGTTCCCATTTGCATTCACGTTTCTGCTATGGGTCCTTTCCATCTTGATCTATACACCGAATATGGTGAATTTAGATCTTTATTTAGGACTGATGTTCAAATCATCCTTATCTCTCCGAAACGTTTACATGCTAGTTCTAATATCTTAGTCGTACGTTTAGAATCCTAAACACATAAGTTTCCAGATCCGGTCGGCAACATACCATAGATCCGAATAAATAATAGCATGTCAGGCACAAAACATTTAGCACATAAAAGCATTTTAGACATAATTCCTACAATAATCTAGTGCTCACACCTCACAATCATCGCTTAGCATTCTAAGTTTAAGTCTAGAAATCCTACAAATTCCTAGTTCGCTTAAACTAATGCTCTGATACCAACTGTGACATCCCCAAAATCACGGCCAGAAAAGACCGGTTTGTTTATGCTTTGTTTAAAAATCAAAGTAACATTTTAAATAAAAGTGTTGTGGAATTTGTCCCAAAACAAAATATGATAAAGATTTATCAAAAGCATTTCCATATAAATGTATTTCATTAAAAGACTTGGGATGTCATGTTCGTACAGATCAAAAGCATAAACAGTACAATATAAGCCTTACTACATTATTTCATATCTACAGGCCTATATCCATAATCCCTCGTCCAAACATCATATCTATGCTCAAGCGCCACTACCTGTAATACATAAAACTGAGTGGGTCAGGCTTGGGATCCTGGTGAGCACATAGGGTTTTCAACCCACAATAAATAAGTTTATTAACTTTATTAAACTAAACAAACCCGATTACCCGTTCCCGTTATCCTCACTTTACGTCCCTAAAACATCTAACACAAGGGACCTAGTCTAAGGACTATCATCGGGATGGACACTACTGCTAAGGGGATTCCTCAGCAATAAATGTCCTTAAGGCAACCATGTGGAGGATGGAGTACATCTGGTGAGCACACAGTTCAAATAAACACACAGTTCGAATAAACACCTACAGGTTGCGAGCCTGCTAGTGTTCCACTGGACTGTCTAGAATAGTCTGTGGTCGTCATCTATACTCCGCTAGATGACTAGATCATCAATAACATCTATAACAAGGCCTCTCATTATTTTTATTTTGTCACACAGCAACTATTACATCTACCCATGTTTTACCCAACACATTTTGTAGATATAAAATACATATACAGTTTAAATCATTGAAAACATGTATAAAACGTTCATCCATCATAGATAGCAAGTATACAGATAATATATACACACAACATGTAATTTATATAAAATACTTCATATCTATGTGTAAGCTGAAAGTAACTATGCACTCACCTGAAAGGTGGTGACTCAGCACTCGGACAGGGCTTCGATACTCTCAAAACGATTTTCCTTCGATAAAACCTAGTACCAATACCACTAGGGTTTAGTCTAATGATAACCGCGACAAATTAATTAGTCTGACTATTATTAAGTGTTAATAATACTCAATATAACTCATAATAATAGCCCAAATAATTATTTTAAGGACCTAATAACATTCCTATAATTATTTGGAAGCTATATTAAAAATTGCGTAAGCGTAGCACACTTACAGCGAATTTTATCGAAAACCGGAACTTATTTGGAGCAGCGTTTCGAAACTGAAAGACTCCTTTTTCTCGGGACTTCGGGAGCCTCGGGGCTTCCTAAGGGTGCTAGGGGATTTTTCTAGGGTTTAGGGGGGGTTTGGGGTTGTAGAGAGAGAAAGGTTGTAGAGAGAGAAGTGAAAAATGGGTGAGAAATGAAGCTGCCTTCGCTGCCTTTTATAGCCTGCGAGGCCTCGGTACGCTGGGCATACCTCGGACCTACGCTGAGCGTAATGGCTCAGATAAGATCAGCAGGTGGCATCCTTCGAAGGGCGCGACGTGGCTCAAGCTGGACCGCAGGAGGCTGAAGTACGTGAGGCGTTCCGTCCTCGCACGCGGCGCGTAAGGAGAACGCTGGGCGTCCGAGAGGCGACGTGTCGGCCATCCGAAGCGAGCCGTGATCAGCAAGTGACGGTCAGGATCTTGCCACGTCATCGTTCTAGCATCAGATTTCGTAATTTCACTTTCCAACTTTAAAAATTCGTAACTTTCGCGTACGAGCTCTGTTTTTGATGTTCTTTATATCCACGCGAAGGTGGGAACGTACTCTACAACTTTTGTTTAGAATCGTCGGCTAATTTTGACTCGATTTTAAATTTTATATTATTAATAGGCCGGGACTGGATTGGTCCGTTAAATTCTCATAACTTCTTCATCTGACGTCCGTTTTCGCCCATATTTTTCTCGTTACACTACTCTTAACGAGATCTTCGATTCTCATTTAGGTCGTGTCGGCTAAAAATTACTCGATCCAATATTCGAATTTCGGGTTGTACACTGCTAATCCGAGACTTCGAAAAATCATAACTTCTTCATACGAAGTCAGATTTGGGCGTTCTTTTTATCGACGCTCTTAGTTTATCGTATTCTACGACTTTCGTTTAGAGCGCTAAGGCTAAATCTCGCTCTATCGTAAATTCACTATTTATGCTTCCCGGTATCGTGTCGGTTCCATCGCGAAACTTCAACGGGTCATAACTTCTTCGTTATAACTCGGATTTCGGCGTTCTTTATATCCCCGAAATCCTTGTTTCGACCACTACAACTTTATATATGGATATTGGGATTATCTCACACTTTAATTTTGACACTTATTTTTATTCTTTATTAATTATACATTTATAATTAAATAATAAGCACATAAATACACATAATTCACATAATACTCATATATTTCATATTTGTTACTTCAGAAAGAGTTACAATAGTTGACCTAGACTATTACATTGTCAAAAATGCTTAGCCCTGAAACCCGGGCGTTACACCATGTAAACCCTAATGACTGTCCCTATCCCTCATTTTCCATGGGTTAAAACCTCCATGGAGTATCCATGGGTTACCACATGGATTTAGCCCAACATGAAGAACTATGGATCATAAGCCCACTTTATAAGAATGAATGATTTACCAAATCAATCCCTTATATTTAATTAGTCTCTTTTGATCACAAAATTAATTCCAAATTAATTATTGATCAATACTAATTAAATAATATGATTTCATATTAATATATTAGAACTTATAATATATTAACAAACCATAAATAACCTTTTCTCAATTATATATCCTTCAGATTGTTCCGGTGCCATGCACCCAAATGGACCATGCTACTCTCGGGTCAAGTACATACCAATAATATTTATGGGATTAGACACCTAATCCAACAATAAGCCCACGAATGTTCATCACAAACTCGGAAACCTGCCCAATCACACGTTGTCTCTTGTAGTTCTTTGGTCTCACAGGCTCCACCTGAGCCTCTCGAGTGGTATCTATGACTGGAGTCATCACTGTCATCCTCATACACATATCCCAGATCGGAGCGCTCTCGGCTCTGCGACTCAAGGCATCAGGTACCACATTAGCCTTGCCTGGGTGATATAGGATCTCACAGTCGTAGTCCTTCACTACATCCAACCATCTCCTCTATCTCATATTCAGGTTGGACTGATCCATTAGGTATTTCAGGCACTTATGGTCCATGTATATGGTACACCGGACACCATAAAGATAGTGGCGCCAAATCTTGAGGGCGAACACCACTGTCCCTAACTCCAAATCATGGGTGGGATACCTCGTCTCATGAGGCTTCAGCTGCCTCGACGTATATGCTATCACATGACCCTTCTGCATCAACACTGCACCCATCCCTGAAATAGACGCGTCACAATAGACTATGAAGTCCTCCACACCCTATGGAAGGGCTAACAATGGAGCTTCGCACAATCTCTGGCGAAGAGTCTCGAATGATGCCTGCTGCTCAGGTCCCCAAACATAAGTAATGCTCTTCGGGGTCAATCCGGTGAGATGAACCGCAATCTTGGAGAAATCTTTGATAAATCTCTAATAGTAGCCGACCAATCCCAAAAAACTCTTGATCTCGGATGGGGATCTCGGTACCTCCCATCGCATAACTGCCTCAATCATGGCCGAACCGACCAATATCCCATTCTGATTAACGAGATGTCCCAGGAACTGGACCCCTGGTAACCAGAAATCACACTTGGAGAATTTGTCATATAGCCTCTCCGACCTCAAAACCATAAGAACCTCTCGTAGATGCTCCTCATGCTGCTCTCTGGATCTCGAATACATTAACATATCGTTGATGAACACGATCACCGATCGATCCAACATAGGCCTGTACACCCGGTTTATGAGGTCCATGAACGTTGCTGGTGCGTTGGTGAGCCCGAAATGCATCACCACAAACTCGTAATGCCCGTAATGAGTTCTAAAGGTCGTCTTCTGAATATCCTCCTCGCATACTCTCATCTAGTGATATCCAGATCTCAAATCAATCTTGGAAAAGCAAGATGTCCCCTGCAACTGATCGAATAAATTGTCGATTCTCGAAAGTGGATAATGGTTCTTGACCGTCATCTTGTTCAACTCTTAATCAATGCACATCCGGTGTGAACCATCCTTTTTCTTGACAAAAAGGATTGGCGCTCCCCACGGCGAGCTACTCGGTCTGATAAATCCCTTTCCCAGTGGCTCCTGGAGCTGTAAGGATAACTCCTGCATCTCTGGCGGCACAAGGCGATAAGGTGCCTTGGCAATAGGCGCCACGCCCGAAACTAAATCAATCTAGCACTCCACCTGCCTCTCGGGAGGCACACCGGGTAACTCCTCTGGAAAAACATTTGGGAACTCACACACTATTGGAACCTCGGAGATAGAACTTGGCCTCTCTAAAATAGCCCGCGTATCCATCATGTATGCCAAGAAGCCCATACAACCCTGCTGCAAACTTTGCCTCGCCATGGCAGCGGAGCAGAAGGCTGACCCAGATCTGGTACTCTCACCATACACTGTAAGCACTCCCCTACTGGGGTCTTGTATAGTCACCAATTGATGCTCGCAATCGATCATTGCTCCAAAATGGCTCAACCAATCCATGCCCACAATGACACAGACATCACCCATCGCAATCGGTACCAGATCAATTGGAAACTTGACACCAAAAATCTCCAACACACATCCTCGGAATACATCAGTAGCAAAAACCACATGCTCGTCCGCTATAGAAACCCTCAAAGGTCGACTCAACGCCTCACGTCGGACACAGATGTGAAGAGTAAAAGCTAAAGACACAAAGGTTCGACTTGCACTCGAGTCAAATAAGACCAAAGCAGGTACAAAACTTACAAGAAATGTACCTAAATACAGCACAGAACAAGCACAATAAATCTAAAAATAAATAAATAAGGAAATACGTACCATCCACGACATCAGGTGCTATGCGGACCTCCTCCGCTGTCGGATGAAAAGTACTCCCACGAGCCCTCGGAACCTTGGCCTTTACCAGACGACTATCTATAGCACGCAAAGCAGCAGGTTCAGATCCCTGAACTGATCCCTGAAGAAGTTGGGGACACTCTGCCTCACGATGGCCAGTCTGGTTGCAGTGGAAGCAAACTGCAAACCCCTTGGGGAAATCCTTCTCCATATGCCCCTATTTGCTATATTTGTAGCAAATCCCCATTCTGCAAGACCCCTCATGACTCTTGCTGCACTTTCCATAAGCGCGACCCTTCTTACCCCTCCAACTTGATCTCCCTTCTCCTAGCATTTGCCTAAAGCTCAACAAATGTCCGATAAGACGAGTTCGCCACGAACTATCAAATATCCCTCCTTAGAATGCTCAAATACCGGCTCATGCGTGCCTTCTCAAACAACACATGCTCAGGGCAGACCATCGCCCTCTCGTGAAACATCTGTGTGATCTCAGTCACCGACTTTGTCTTCTGCTTGAGAGACAGAAACTCCCGGGCCAATCATTCACTCTCCACCGGGGGAACATACTCATCTCGGAACATCATAGTAAACCTCTCCCATGTCACTGTAGTGAGCTTTGCAGGAGTAAAACTAGCCGTCACAAACTTCCGCCAGTCCTTCGCTCCCAAGCGAAGCTGGTTCAGCACGAATTGTACCCTCAAATGTCTTGGGCATGAAAAAGTATAGAAACACCCATCGATATCATAGATCCATCTCATCGCAGCAATCGGATCTTGAGTCCCATCAAAATCTGGTGGCTTCATGTTGTTGAACTCCTGGTATAGCAACGAGTCACCTCCTTATGGATTGGCAGCAGTGACCGTTGCGGTGGCTGCAGCAGCATCTGCCTCAGAAACTGCAGCATATCGTTCGTCAAACTTCTCAATCAAAGTGGTCTTAATAGACCCAAACATCTCTGGAATAGCCTCACGTATAGCTGCGGCCACCTCGTCGTGAATCATCCTGTGAATCTCATCATCACTAATGCCACTACTCTCTAGGGTGTGGCGTGTACCCACCATGATGTCTCTGAAACACAACACAAAATCATCATAGAATCGCTCGGGCATACTCACACTCTACCACTCATCCGTACTTGTTCCTTAGCGTCATAATGATTCTTACTTGGACTACCTACAGATCCAGTGTTTCCAGTATTACGGGCCCAATACCACCTTCCACACCAACCTATAGTCATCCCAAGTCCTCCTCCTATGATTCTAATTCTCAAGTACTCTATCTCTTACAATATCAGACTACTCTATCAGTAGACGACTCATATGCTCACCTATCTATCTCTCCCTAGATTATCTCTCGCCCTCAGAACTCAGTGCATACTCAAAGCAAATAATAGATAACACTGATCAAAGCATCTCCTAGGCTAAGGCATCACAATTCAAGCAACTCTCGCCCTAGAATATGAAATACCTAGCCTACTCTCTGGCATGCATTTCTAATAAAATACCTCATAACACGAAAGTAAGGGTATTTTCGGAAATCACCGTTCAGGCTCTGGCTGATTGTACACACTGCTCTAACTCGTTTTCTCTAAAAACTCTTCCTCGTTTTAGAAAAATCATTTCTTTTGAAAAAATTTCTCAAATCCTCAGTTTGAGTCGAAACATACCCGGAGGTGCATCCGAATCCCTCAAACCAAGGCTCTGATACCAACTTGTAACGACGTAAATTTTCAAACCAAAATTTTCAATTTAATATCACATTTATCTCAATAATAAAATCACAAAATTTTCATAATGTCAAATCATCAAATCTCATATCCAAAAACTATATATATCAAAACTATAGGATCCTCTCAATCATAACTCAAACTCTGATGTGTGTACAATCAAGTCGGTGCCTTCCTGTGATCCTAAGAAGTACCTGAAACACATAACACATAACACAGTAAGCACGAAGCTTAGTGAGTTCCCCAAAATACCACACACATCTCATTATCCACTTTTGGCTATGACTCAAATAAGACCCTCCGGTCAATGTGTCTCAGTGGGACCCTCCGGCCCCAACTCAATAAGCTCATAATAATAACACTCAGCATAAATCACAAAGACATAATGCAGAATATTAAGCTACACATGTAAGCACAATAAACATCTCGGTCACACAAGGATACCACTCATGGTAAGTATACTAAGAAGACTCACCTCGTAAGCTAGAAAGTAAAAGTCTCGTACTCGGAAATCTTGAACTAGCCTCCGCCTAACACATAGGATAATTATCTCAAATTAATACTCTACAAATACTCAAATACACCAAAGGTTGTTCTCTCTTTCTCTCTAACTCTTGGAATAGGTAAATGACCATTTTACCCTTCCATGGTCTCCAATACTCATGTTGACCAAACCCTAAAGTCAACAAAAGTCAAACTCGAGTCAACAGTCCAAGTTTGACCTAACTCGCCGAGTGCACTCATGTGACTCGTCGAGTCCACTCATCCCTTAGAAGTCTCGTGAAGGTCTAACTCGTCGATTTAACCCCTAACTCTCCGAGCTATCGCATGGTCCAGCTCATCGGGACAACCCTAACCCGACTCGTCGAGTCGGCTCATCGACTTGGCGAGTCCATTCAGATTCATGTTGTATTCAGATGACTTCAAGGTAGAAAACCCTGTTACACACTAGATCTAACTTCTCAAGGCTTGCTTATCATGTAAATCCACGAGCTTTACGTTCATGTATGGAACTTAGGGCTTGAAATGCCAAGAACATGCTCTATTAAGGGTTTTTCACACAAAGGCTCTATTATGGATGAATAAAGTAGGGACCTTTGGACTCTAGGGACCTAACAAGGTCCAGATCTGATGTCTAAATCTCTATATGTGCTTAATACACTCAAAGTCCCAATATTAGATGGAAAAGAAGCCCTAACTCCAATAATATGAGATCTACCCAAACTAATGGGAAAGGTATAAACTTTATAGCTTTACAGAAGCTCATAGATGAATAACAACAGATCTAACAGCCTCTTCTCACTCCTTGCTTGAAGTCCTTCTCTTCTCTTCCAAAGATGCACCAAGATACTCAATATTAGCTCAACACTCTCTCTATTAGCTCAAACGGCGATTAGGGTTTCTCTCAGTGAAGGTAAGCAGTTGATGAGCTGCAAATGAGGCTATAAATGTCCTTAAATAGGCCCCAAACCCAGGAATTTAGGGTTTCACTTCACAGCGTCTACTCGGCGAGTCGACTCTCTGAATCGTTGAGTAGATCATTAATCCCACGTGGCACAACGCGACTCTACTCAACAAGTTGTACCACCAACTTATCGAGTTTCTCAATAGTCCTCAAAAATAAATAACTAAACAATATACTTGGGAGTCCGGATGTTACATTAACAAAATTATTGAAGAGGGTAACATGGAAGCTTCAAAGAAGGATTTTTCACAAATCAAAGCATTGTAAAAAATAATCTCAACAAGAACTCATTCACTTTTCAAAGACAAAAACCACAAGAAACTGGGTTGTTAAAATTGCCAAGCCAAAAGATGAAAAACAATAAAAAAACAGTTTTTCAAAAGTCAAAACAAAAAGTTCAAAAATTCAAAGAACAAATTGAAAATATTTCAAAAGAACATGGAATTTCGATGACTAAAGCGAGAAAGAAGGTTTATTGGCAAAATATTGAGTCTCGAAAGAAACAAAATGTTTTGTCCAATAAATCGTCTGCAACGATCAAGTCTAAATCAGTTCAGACAAATTCTCAAAACAAGTCTTTTGTTAAGAAAACACATGCTCAAACTCTAAAGGATTTGTCAAGAAGTCAATCACAAAAGGATTTGTCAAAAAGTTAATCATAAAAAGATTTGTCAAAAAGTCAACCACAAGTTTCGACGTCCCATTCAAAACTAAATTTTCAAAACTCAGACAAAGAGAATTTTGTGAAACATCAACAGTCAAAGAATTTTGTTCATCATTCTCAAAACAAAAGGTTTTCACAAAATAATTTCTAAAGAAATATTTTTCAACCAAATGAACAAAGGAATTCTTTTCAAATTTCTAATCAACAAAGATTTTTTAATGGTTCACAAGTTTTTCATCAGTCAAATGTTGGCTATCGAAAACATTTTCAAAATCGTTTTCAATCACAATTCAAACTTGGTTTTCCAAAACAACATTTTAAAAAGTTAAATGTTAATGCAAAGAGAAATGTGATGTTTAAACCCACACAACCTCATTTTCCCAATCCATCTTCGAAGAAGCCAAGTAATGCTTCGTTTTCAAAAGGAACAACAAATGTCAAAAACATCAATCACCGGTTGGAAGGGAAAGGAAAATTTTATCAAACTGAGAAGTTTTCTCAAGAAGAGATCAAGGTTGCATATGAAAGTTACTTGAATGAGTCTTCTAATGGAAGTTATTCATCCAAAGAGTCGAATTCGTCTGTTCGAGAGTGGTGATTTGTTCCAAAAGCAAAAATTGATGAGAAAAGGACTGAGAAGGTCATAAGGAAAGTTAGTGTTGATTCTAAATCAACGAATGATTACATTTATGTGCCTTTAACTAACGAAGTGGACTTAATTGATAGGTTTAAATCAAAAGTTCATAATTGGGTTTCACGATCTTTGTTTCATCATGCATTTTGTTGTAATAACCATGGACCCAACCAACCTTCGGGACCTAAATTCTTTCACTGATTGCAGGTTTTGTGTGACGATGATGATAAGTGGTACATTGACAATGAATGCTCTCATCACATAACTGGAAAGAAAGAAAACCTTAGAGATTTTCGAAGTCTGGAAAATGTTGGAGTAGTGAAGTTTGGCAATAATAACAAATGAAAAGTCAAAGGATATGGCAAAGTAACGAATGGCAAGTTCACTATTAACAGGGTAGCATATGTTTAAGGTCTTCAACATAACTTGATAAGTGTTTCGCAACTTGTTGTGGGCATTGGCAATCAGGTGGTTTTTAATGAAGAAGGAAGTGTGATTTCGAACATAGAAACAAAAGAAGTCTTGCTCAAATCCAAAAGAAAAGGCGATATGTTTACCCTTGACATCAAACCTATTGTAGGTGTTCCCTTAGTTTTCTTACTAACGAAAGCATCATCAGACATAAGCTGGCTATGGCATTGACAACTTTTACACCTAAATTTTTCGAAATCTGAATAAATTGGTGGTAAATGATTTTGTTTGTGGTTTACTTATTTTAAATTTTGACAATGATACTTTGTGTGCAGCCTATGAATAAGGAAACCAACATCAACAGGGTCATCCAATTGTCATTGATTCGAAGATCATTAAACCTTTGGAACTTCTTCACATTGATCTATGTGGTCCTTTAACTGTTGAGACTATTAACAAGAAAAGGTACATATTGGTCATTGTTGATGATTTTTCCAGGTTTACATGGATGTATTTTCTACGAATGAAGTCTGAAACCACCCAAGTAATGATCGATTTCATCAAACATATTGAGTTGAGTCTGAAGAAAAAGGTTCAGAAGATCAAGAATGATAATGGAATATAGTTCAAGAACAAAGTTCTTGATTCGTACTTAACGGACAAAGGAATTTTGCATAATTTTTCCTCACCTTACACACCTCAACAAAATGGTGTTGTCGAAAAGAGGAATCAGTTTCTTTGTGAAGCAGCAAGGACAATGCTTACTTATGTGAATCTTCCACAGTATCTTTGGGTTGAAGTAGTTTCAACAGCTTGTTTTACTCAAAATCGATCTATCATTCATCGTCGTTTTAATATAACCCCTTATGAAATCATTAACAATAGGAAACCAAATGTTATATTTGTTGAAACATAAAAGTGACCCTCTTGAACTAAGATACTACAATCATCTATCTACAGCAACGGTTCACCATCAGCGATCATCTCAGCACCCGGAGTCAGTTCTTCTTCAGCATCCGTAGTCCATTGTTATGTTTTTCTTATCTTTATGTAATGTACTCTATTAACCAGCATGCCTTGCACGGCTACTTATAGAGTAGTTGTTTATTTCTGAGACTCTATAAATAGAGACTCTTTCTGATGTATTCAAAAATAACTTCTTACTACACAAGATTTCTTCTTCAACCATCTCTCTTATTACTTGATGACTTGTGAATTATTCTGAATATATTTCTCCAAGTTATCTTCTTCATTTCTCTATCTTACTACTCTTCTCACTCTAAATTGCTACTGAAACATACCAAACTATAACCTCTCTTCGGAGCAAGTCTTTTAGACTTAATCACTAAACTTGATCTTCCTTATTAACTCGGAGTGAATGCATTCCTTGTTATGAATCAATTTAAGTGTATTCTTGATATAACAATTGTTGTCATTTATATTTCTTTACTTTCCGCAACTAACTATCTAACTATCTAACTATATTATTGTTGAGCTTTTAGATCCTTGAGATTAACTATTCCGCAATATACTTGTTCTAACGTTTGTTCAAGTGTGTCTCCAAGTTTTTCTCTCAACAATTGGTATCAGAGCCAAAGTGGTTGCTATTTGAATATCGGAACTCTGGTTTTCTCATTAAGCCTTCTATACCACTAAAGCTCATTTCTCAAAAAAAAAACAAAAAAAAACAAAATGGCACAATCGTTATCTCTGAATGTCTCCAATAGTGTTGGTGGTTCTAACCGAGCTCCAATACTGGTAGCAAATGAATATCATCACTGGTCACAAAGAATGGAAAGGTACTTAAGAAGACTGGGTAGAGATGTATGGCAATCCGTGGAAGAAGGACCACACGTTCCAATCCTTACACCAGTCCAAACTGACAGCGCGTAAACCAGGCTAGGAGGAGGTCAACCAACCATGAGCCGTCCCACCAAGGATGATCTCGATAAAATGGAAAATGATGCTATTGCTTTTTATGAAATTTCTTGTGGTGTTGCTCCTGACAACTTTGATATTATCATAAACTGCAAGTCAGCAAAAGAGATATGGGATGTACTCAAGAACCTGTATGAAGGCTCAAAACAAGCACAAGATAAGAAGCTCACTACCGCACTCAACGACTTCAACAACTTCAAAGCTCATACGGGTGAAAGTTTGTAAGACTCCTTCAATAGACTCAACCTGATAGTCACAAAGTTATCAAATGTTGGTACCATCCGCAGCAACCATGAAACCAATCTCCAGTTCCTTAACGGCTTAGGAAGACATTGGACTACGGCTAAGATGATAGTCCAAGGCGACAGGAAGATTCACTCTTTATCACTCTACAAACTCTATGGAGAGCTCCAAGCACAAGAATCCACTGTACTCAAAGATTGTGCTGACTTCGGGGGACCCCTTGCTCTCTTAGCACAAGCTCCACCGCAGTCACCCTACTCTTCATCGTATGATACCCCACCACAGTCATACGAAGCGGATTCTGAGTATGATGATGAAGAAGAATTTCAGAAGGCTATTGCTCTGTTCAGCCAACACTTCAACCGCATACCACCTTCTTCCTTCCGCAAGAATCAACAATTCAACAAACCTCCATTCAACCGTAACTTCGGTTCTCAGAACAACCATTCTCGATATCCTAAAGGCTCTCAGAACAATCAACCAAAGGAGGTACCGTAGTCTCCTCAGAACAATGACTCTGGTACTCAATCTGAAGACAAGACTGATGTTGTGATTTGTCACAAATGCAATAAAGAAAATCACTTCGCAAAAGACTGTAAGGCCAATGTAGTCAAGGATAGAGCATTCTATCTTAAAATGGCTCAAGAGTTGGAAGAAAAAGAAAAGGCAAGGGCATATGTGGCCCAAGTTAAAAGAGACCATCAAGTTTGGTCATCAGGAGATGAAGAAGAGACCATCAACAGTGTTAAAGGAAAAGGGAAAATTTGCATGCTGGCCACTGTGGATGATGATGGGTCAGCAATGTTGAACAAAAACTACTGCTACATGGCAAAGGATGGGACTCTAAGCATCGTTGAATAGGTAAAACTTATGATCCAAACTTTAAATTATAGTATGCATGAATGTCAACCCTACATAGATGATCTTAATGACACTTGTGCTGCCATCCTTACAGACTATAATAAATCCCTAGATGAGAAGAACATTGCGTCCCAAGAGATGTTCCATGTGAGAGGAAGACTGGATAATAAGAGACTTAAGATGGAAATGTTAGAGAAGGATTTAGAGTTAGAGAAAGATGCTAGAATGCTAAGTGAAACCCAATTAGAGATAGCTTTGAACCAGAGAGATTTAGCTCAGAGAGAAATTGTACGCTTAAATCTCTTAATTGAAAAATTATTTAATGAAAGTGAGGCTATTGAAAATTTGGTAAATAATGGAACCCTGGACAATACATATAATTGGGGTTGGTCAAATGAGAATTCCAAAATCTAAGAGTCCAGAAAAATTTGTTTTCACAAACTACATTTCAAAAAACTCTTCTTTCATGAAAACAAACAAAAAAGGAAGTTCAGTTTCAAAAGTCATTCCTGCTACTTCTGACATAACCCAAAAAGGTGTCAAACTTGTAAGAAACTATGTTTTTCAGGTTTATTCCTCAAAAGACCCTAATTAGAAAGGAATTTTACCCACTCCAACACTTTTAAAATCACATCAAAACAAGTGGAAGGGAATCTTACCAAATCCATCTGAAGGGACTTAAAGATTTACACGTGCTAAACCTCATTCAAAACAAACTTTTCAAAAACCAAATGTCAAATCATTCAGAAGTTACCCACCTCGGATCAATACCAAGTCCAATTCACTCTATAAACTGCTGACCAAGCATAATGTCAGATTCAATGACAAACTCCCTTTTTATAAATGTCAGTGTAGATGTCAAAAAGTTTTATCTCATGTCAAGTCAAATCAAAGTCAGAAACCTTGTACTTTTTAAAAAGCTCGCAACAATCCAAATCTAAACAAACACCCAGGACTAGGTCTAAAAGTTGACAAAAGACCTGTCCATGCAACCTCGGACTATGCATCAGTTAGAAATACATCAATTGTCCCTGGATCCAAACTTGTTTGGATGCCTAAACTAACCATGTAATTCTCAGGCTTTGTGCAAGGAGGAACAAGAAGAAGAATGGTTAATTGACAGTGCCTGCTCCTTTCACATGACCGGAAGGTAAGAGTACCTTCGGGATTTCAGGCCTATATGCAATGGTGGAAATGTCACGTTTGGCAACAATGCAAATGGTATCATCCAAGGTTACAGTGTTCTCACTACGGGGAACTTTTCCATTCAGAAGGTTGCTTATGTAGAAAGCTTTAAACACAATCTTATCAGTTTTGGCCAACTATGTAAAGCAGGACATCGTGTTGAATTTGACGATCAATTCTGTTACATAATGACTGTTGGGTGTATGGTGTTGCGTCTTGGGCTCGGTTCTTAGCCTTGTTTTGTATCCGGATTGGGCTTGTCCATCCGTGATTTATTTGTTAGGGTTTGAGTATTTATAGATGCTTGCATGCATCTTGATACGTAAGGTTTTGGAGTCGATTATTCATAACGTTTATTGTTTTTATCGATTGTAACCCTAAAAGCCTCTACAGCGGAAGTTCTTTGTCGAGCTCTGCTGAGGCTTGAATCATTTGAATCATTAAGCATACTGTTGATTCCATCTCTTGTTTATTACTTTGTTTGAATCGTTTTGCTAAACCTGTGTAAGATCTAAACGATCTAAGAGATTAATATCTCTTCAATTGGTATCAGAGCAGGAGGCTGTGTAATTCATACACATCTCTTCTGTCATAGAAGTGATTAGGGTTTATTCCGCATGCATTGATATTTATTGAGCTGTCACTCCATTATTGACGTATCTCATTAATGATTAAATCTGCCCTAATATTACGTATTACAAAGTCTGATCTTATAACAGGTTAAACGATCAAGCATGGACGATTCTCAATCCAATCCAATCAACATTTCTAACAGCATCGGATCAACAACCAAGATTCCAATCCTCTACACTCAAGATTATAAAGTGTGGACGCATCATTTTGAAGACTACGTTATTGGATTGGAGGACAACGGGTATCTTATATGGGAAGCAATCATAAATGGCCCATTTGCTCATTCAAAGACTTCAAAAATCATTAAAACTCAAAAAGAGTACAATGATTTGTTGAAAGATGTGAAAGACGTCGCTCAGGACGAAAAGGAGAAGTTTCAATGCAACATTAATGCATTGAGACTAATCCGGTTTGCTCTTCAATCCGACACATTTCGTTTGGTTAGTTCATGTAGTACAGCGAAGGAAATCTGGGATAGGCTGAGAGAACTGTATTTGACAGATGAAGACCTGGAGCACTCGATTCAGACCCTTCTTCTCTCTGAATTTGGAGAGTTCAAGCAAAAGCGAGAGGAGTTAGTTACACAAACATTCGATCGGTTCAATCATCTTCTCAGTAAGATGATCAAACATGACATTGAAAGAAAGTTGATCGAACAGAAGGTTACTTTTTTAAATGGTCTAAGATCTGAATGGCGGGCGGTCGTATCAACAGTTAAAGCACATGAACAGTTTAAATCTTATTCACTGGTGAAACTAGTAGGAATTCTGAAATCCCAGGAAAAGACAGTGTTGCAAGAAAAGAGTGTGGTCACAAACTTGGGATCTTTGGCCCTTCTGTCTAAAAGTAAGAATGCAGTAGAAGACGAAGATCTGGACCTAGGGGACTACGATCTAACTTCAAAGGATTATGCTATGATGGTGTCCAATCCCAAAAGGTTCATCAAGAAGAAGTTCCCTACCAATAAGAACCGAAATTGGTAGGGAAGCTACAGTTCTGAAAAGGTAAAGGAGGAGTCGAAGACTGAAGAACCAAAGAAAGAGGCGAAGGTGGAAGCTGATTCTGGTGTCAGTTGTTATTACTGTGGAGGAAAGAATCATTGCCAAAGATTGTGTTTTGAAGAAAATGATGGAAAAAGATGAGAAAGATGAAGAAGCAATTCTCCTGAAAAAGCTGGAGGAGATTAAAAGGAAGAAAGTTGCTACTAATCCGTCTATGAATGCTCTTATTGTGCAGGGTTCAGCAGATGATGATGAATTTAGGAGCATTCAAGTCTGGTCAACTGACTCAGAGGGTGATGAAGTGAGAAAGCCTTCTCATGGAAAGGCTTATGTTGCGAAGAGTGACGATGTTGGTGGAAGATGTTTCATGGTGACGGATGTACCTCAGATGAGGGGATACAACACTGACGGTGGAAATGATGCAACCAAGGAACGAGAGGACGTATGCTTTACAGCAAAGCCTCTTAGTGTGCAGATCAATGAGCTTGACGAATTGATCAAGAAGGTACAATCCATTTTTATTTCGTTTAAAGTTCCACAAGCATCATACGAAAAAGAATTAATACACTTGAATTCAAGAATTTCGAATCTAGATAGTTGTTTAATTCAAACACGGGTCACAAATTCTAATCTGACTGACCAAATGAGCAGGGTGTCATCCAAGAGTGAGGAGCGAAGGATGTGGATTGAGCAGAAGGAGTTGGAGCTAATTAAGTCTAGGGATGAAAACATTTATTTGCAAAGAGACAATCTAAAATTGTTAAAACAAAGGAATGTTTTTTGTTTGATCGCTAAAAGGCTTTATGCTAACATTACTCAACTGCATCTAAATTGTGAAATAGGGCAGAAGATACATCGCATGATTCTACCCTTCCTTGAGTTTAAGGAGGATGAAATCGATGCCGAAGCATACAACTGTGAAAGTGTCGTATCTTCCGATGATGTTAATCCTACTTATATGTATGGTTTGGACAAAATAGAATCTTTTATAAAGTCCAAAGACCATAAGGACATGCTTAAAAATCTTTTAGATGAAAATGATAAGCTGAAACTCAGGACCGAAACCATACAAAAATTCGACTCATTGAGTACCAATTTAAGTTCAGAAAACAAAATTGATGTTGAAAACGCATCTGAAGTTAATGAGGATGATGATCTAAGTGAAATTTATGTAGAGGTTGAAGTCGACTGTTCTGAATTTGTCAAGAGCGAACCTGAAAACCACAAAAACCTGATTTCTGAAAATTCTGTGGAATTCGCTCGTTTGTCCAAAACTAAGTCCCCAGCCCTTAAAGAAAAGGTTGTTGTGTACCAAAAAGTGAGAACCACACCAAATCAATTATATAAGGTCACAGGAGTAACCGAACATTAAACAGCCGAACTCACTGCCATAGTGAACGAAGATAATGAAGATGGCTGTGATGAGTTTTTCTGGTCAGCACCCATAGACAATGCAGACGAAACGGTTGGTCTGTCGGAGCAAACTTCCTGGAAGACCAAAGGTAGATATGTGCCTAAACCGCTGAATAAGCCTACCAATTTTGACGTACCAAGTACAAGTGGCATAAAAGAAACTCCTGTAGAAGAAGTCACCTCCACAAGCGAAACCTCACCTATGAAGAGTGAACCTGTTGTTCAGAAGCCGAAACAGAAGGCGAATATTCACAGACAACCCAAACAGGTGAAAAATCAAAAGCAGCAGAGGAATCTGAGGTATAAGAAAAACCTCTCAGAGCGAAAACAATTTTGGCACTCTCAAAACCCTCACTACGCTCACTTTGATAGAAACTCCAAGGCCAAAGAAGAAAAGAAACAGGATAAAGGAAGCTTCAATCCTTTAGACCAAAAGAACACGTCTGGGTCACAGAAAGAACAAGACCAAAAGGGCAGGTTCGGTCCTGGAAGAAACGACAACCCAAAATCTTGTTTCGGTCCTCCAAATAACAGCAGACAAAAACCAGGGTTCAGTCCATCTAGCTTTTATAGCAGGAAACCCATTTTCGGTTCAGAGACCCACAACAACCGAAAAATCAGTTTCGGTCCTTCATCAAACAAGAACCGAAGGTCAAGGTTCGGTCCCTCAAATGATTACAACAGAAAGGGTCATTTCAAATCTGAAGACAGGAGAGATTCCAATTCTAATTCTTCTCATTCTCCTTCTTATTCTAAATCTAACTCTCGTCCTTCACCATGCTCTCAATCGTCAAAGGATTTGAAAAGAAAGACTAAAATTTCCTCAGCAAAAGAAGACCGAAAGCAAGCTAGAAACAAAACCCCTGAACCTAACTCCAATAAAATCAAAGTGTTCACAATTAAGAGGAAAGATCAAACAACATTAATAAAACGAACTTATCTTGTTGATGCTTCTCTTACTATTCCTGTTTTGTAAAAGACTCACGAGGACCCAAGAAACTCTAGGTTCCTAAATCTGCTTAACTTTTGCAGGTTATAAGTGATGAGCAGTTTGACGAAGAATGGTACATAGACAGTGGCTGCTCACGTCACATGACAAGATGGAAGGAAGAGCTAAGGGAGTTTCGGTCCCTTCATAATGGCGGCAATGTCAAGTTTGGTAACAACTCCTATAGAACGATAAAGGGTTATGGAATGATAACAAATGGAGACTTTACAATCAGGAAGGTGGCTTATGTTGAGGGGTTACAACATAACCTTATAAGTGTGTCTCAACTGGTGGGAGGTACCGGTCTCAAAGTTTCATTTGATGATGAAGGTTCAGAAATCATAGAGAAGAAATCCAACAGGGTTATTCTCAAGTCAAAACGAAAAGGCGAGATGTTTCCTTTAAATCTCAACCCAATCAAAGGGAATCCCGCCATCTGTCTCTTGTCCAAAGCTCATTCAGACCAAAGTTGGTTATGGCACCGAAGGCTCTCACACCTCAACTTCAAAGACATCAATAAGCTCGTCATCGGTGATCATGTTCGTGGTCTTCCATTGCTCAAGTTTGATCGAGAACACTTATGTGCTGCTTGTGAAATGGGGAAACAAAGTCGCAAAAGTCACCCAACCATTATAAACACCAAAGTTGTTGAACCACTTGAGTTACTTCACATTATGTGGTCCATCATCCATCGAGAGCATTGGCGGTAATAAGTATATTCTTGTTATTGTTGATGATTTCTCACGGTTTACATGGGTGTTCTTTCTAAAGCATAAATCAGAGGCAACTCCCAAGTTGAAACTCTTTATCAAGTAGGTCGAAGTGCAATTGAGAAAAGTCGTTCGAAACATCAGGAGCGATAATGGATTGGAATTCAAGAATAAAGAATTCGAAGACTTCTTGGCAGAAAAGGGCACCAGTCACAATTTCTCAGCCCCATATACTCCTCAACAGAACGGGATTGTCGAAAGGCGAAACAGATATCTGTGTGAGGCAGCCCGAACCATGTTGAGTTTCGCCTCACTACCATTGTACTTCTGGGCAGACGCCATTGCTGCAGCCTGTTTCACTCAAAATAGGAGTTATCTCAACAAACGTTTCTCTGTCACCCCCTATGAGATTCTTAACAGTAGGAAGCCGGATGTCAAGTTCTTTCATGTGTTCAGCTCAAGGTGCTTCATTTTCAATTCCAAAGAACATCGCAACAAATTTGATGTCAAAGCAGACGAAGGCATTTTTCTGGGGTACTCTCTCACTTCAAAGGCGTACAGGGTTCTGAATAAACGTTCCAAACGTATTGAAGAAACCTATTATGTAACATTCAATGATACCTACGTCAAGAAGTTGCAGTCTATTGAAGGCAAAATGGGAGAGATCTTCTCTCAATCTGGTCAAGTCACAGCCACTATCGCTAATTTGTTTGATCAATTCATGGATTTGTTTGATGAACCAGAGAAAGCTATTCACTCTGAAACCCAGGCAGCAGACAACAAGGTGGATCATCTTAAGAAGATTGTCGAAGACTCCATCAAACAGATGGATGAAGAAGAACCAGTTCGAAACGAACATTCTCAGAGCAATACTTCAGTCGAGGGGGAGAAACATTTCTCTTTAGAACGACAGGATTCACATATCTAGGGGGAGAGTCCATCATTTTCAATCGGTGATAATCCTCATGACCAAAGGGAAACTCCAATCTTTGAAGGAACCGAAAGCCCTGCCAGACCCGATAGTCCGGTTGCACCCGAAAGTTCTGAAGCAACCGAAAGTCCTGTAGTAACCGAAAGTCCAAAATCAATCGAAAGTCCTGCCAGACCCGACAGTCCGGTTGCACCCGAAAGTCCTGTAGCAACCGAAATCCCGGAATCGCCTGGAAGCCCAGTAGCAGAAGAATTTTATGGTTCACCTCCAAATGATTCGTCATCTGTCGAGGGGGAGAATTCCACTTTGCTTTATGATGATGATATTCAATCTGAGTTGGAAGAAGAGGCAAATGCTGAATTGGATCCCACTTATGATCCAAATTATCCTCATCTCATCAAATGGACCAGAGATCACCCTGCATCTCAAATCATGGGTAATGCATCTGAAAAGATTCTGACTCGATCACAACTGAAGGCGAAGCAAACTGCTTTATTCTCAAAAGTAGAATTATGTATGTTTAATTCTTTTGTTTCAAAAATAGAGCCAAAAACCGTCAATACTGCTCTCGATCACTCTGATTGGGTTCAAGCAATGCAAGACGAACTCAATGAGTTCGAAAGAAATAAGGTGTGGAGACTTATTCCAACACCAAAAGATGCCTCGGTTGTTGGTCTCAAATGGGTGTTCAAAAACAAAATGGACAAGGAGGGTAATGTAATCAGGAACAAGGCACGGTTAGTAGTGAAGGGTTATTTCCAGGAAGAAGGAATCGATTACGAAGAGACATTCGCTCCGGTTGCAAGGCTGGAATCTGTTCGAATATTTCTTGCCTATGTTGCACACAAGAACTTTGAAGTTTACCAAATGGATGTGAAGTGTGCCTTTCTAAATGGGGATCTTGAAGAAACCGTGTACGTGGAGCAACCTCCTGGTTTTGTAAACGAAAAGCATCCTCATCACTGCTATATCTTGGATAAGGCAGTTTATGGTCTGAAACAAGTTCCTAGGGCATGGTATGAAACTTTAACTAAATTTTTAAAGATGTATAAATTCAAACAAGGTTCGGTTGACCCAACCTTCTTCCGTAAAAAGGAAGGTAACCACCTTAAGATCGTTCAAATCTATGTCGATGATATCATCTTCAGCTCAACGAATCCTAGCCTAACAGTTGAATTCAGGAAGTTGATGGAGACAAAATTTGAAATGAGCTCAATGGGTCCGATTAACTTTTTCCTTGGTTTAAATATCAGACAGGGACCCGAAGGCATCTTTATCAACCAGGAAGCATACACAAAGACTCTTCTCGCTAAATTTGGCATGATGGGAGAATCAAAAGTCAAAGTCCCTATGGCATTCGGCACCAAGCTCACACCTTTAGAAAAACCGGCAATCGACATCACTTTATATCGACAAATGATTGGTTCCTTGATGTATCTCACAGCTAGCAGGCCCGATATAATGTTTTCAGTATGCTATTGTGCCAGGTTTCAAGCAAATTCTCATGAATCACACATGCTAGCAGTAAAGAATATATTCAGGTATTTGAAGCGAACCACCTCTCTCGGTCTCTGGTATCCCTCAAACTCGGGTTTCTTCGTTCAAGCCTACTCAGATGCAGACTTAGGAGGATGTGGTCTAGATCGAAAAAGCACCATAGGAGGCTGCCAATTCCTAGACGGGAAGTTGGTTAGCTGGCAATCAAAGAAACAAACATGTGTTCTCTTTCTACAGCCGAAGCAGAATACATTGCAGCTGCCTCCTGTACATCTCAAGTGATTTGGATCCAAAGCCAGCTCCGTGATTATGGACTCAATATGAAAAAGATCCCACTATATTGCGATTCATAAAGTGCAATTAGGATCTGTCATAACCCAGTGCAACACTCCAAGACCAACCATATAGCACTGAGGTATCACTTTATTAAGGATCATGTGGAAGATGGAAACGTCGAAATTCACTTTATTCGAACCACTGATCAACTGGCCGATATCTTCACCAAAGCCCTACCTAAAGCTAGTTTCAATAAAATCCTTCAAGGTCTAGGCATGATGGAATCGAAGTCAGTACCAACAACACCATCTTAAAACTAAAAGTTGGAAGCGAAATGAACCGAACGCTCGGTCTATTTCGGGTTCGGTTCACATGGGAACCGAAATGAACCGAACGCTCGGTCTATTTCGGGTTCGGTCCCATTGCACTTGGTTTCGCTCAATCTCAAAAGGTGATGTCTATGGTTGTATACTTATGTACAGTTGTTTACCAAAAATATTTTTTAGAAACCGAAATGAACCGAGCGTTCGGTCCATTTCGGGTTCGGTTCAAATTTTTTTCTTTTTGGTTTGGTTTTTCTCTTTACAAAAATATCAAATTTCCAAAAACATTTTCTTTCTTTAGTTCCTATTTTTGTTTATCATTCCTGGAATATCGATGGGGCAGGTATCATTCTCACACTTTATACTAGTTAAGCGTCCCTAGAAGCATGCTGCTGCATGTTGTCCAAAGCCTCAACTGATTTTGAATAAAGCCTTAATGACTAGGTATATACAAACCTTGTCTTCCCAATTAGGCTGATACATTTATTCTAATCATGAGCTACCTTACTCTTTTCTCATATGAGTCAAGAGTTTTCTGCTTGGTCACTATTTTTAGCAGAGGTATTTTGGTTTCTTTTCACCACCTCAAATATTTTTCTCCATCATATTTCAGTCCCATATAGTAACCCTTGAGACTCTCAGAAATAACCACTGAGGTTTATGGTTACACAATCTCTGTTTTTCTGATCTTAGCCTCGTGTCACTACGTGCTAAGTGAAACCCTAAATTCAATACCTAACATCAATTGACGGTATACAATTACATTTGTAGTTGTATCATGAAATCTCTTTCTTTTGTGTGATTCTTATGAAATTGTTATTCACCATGACATTTCTTCCCATAGAATCCAGTTTTAATATTTTGAGATTTCACAATCAAACATCTCCAACAAGTCACCACAAATACATCCCAACCTACTTGTTCAACAGACCACATCGGTCTCACAGGTACTTCGTTTGGTTTCGGTCTTATGTCAAGGTCCGGGATTCTAAACTGAAGCGAAAGCCACCCTTTTAAGCCTTATCAAAAGATGCCTTTCAACACTTCTTAACAAGTGTTTGATCGTAATTCAACGGGAATCCATACAGACACTTTAAAGTCTCTCTTGACTTTGAAGGAAGAGATTCGTGCTCGGGATCCACTGTTTTGTGTCTACATTGACATCACATATTCCCACATAGATGTTTTCTTTCTTTATCTTTTTACACTCTATGCACAAAAATCTTTTGATTTTCCAAAAGTCTGGTTCGGTTCGATACATGCTATTTCCTCTTGTGTAGCTTTATGTCTCAAAGAAATACTTAATCAAAGACTGACGTGGCTCTTCTAATATCTTTGATTCTATCTCATGATAACAGCTATGTTAAAAGATAAGATGATGACTCAGCCGGAAGGTCAACAGTTCAAAAACGTGATATGATGGAAAGGCGTTTAACGGCACAGTTTTTCTCTCTCATGCGTCATCATCGGGGTTGCTAACAGTCACAATTCAGTCAATTCTGGAAACGTTTCGCGTTTTGAGAGGATTTGGGGGCTGATTCTTCTCTCTCCTCTACCCACGATATAAAGGGATCATTCCTTGTTCCTTTACCACTTTACAGCAATCCAAAATCAGAGAGCAAACTAAGGCGATTTATTCTTTACTGTTCATCTTCTTCAACCCAGCATTCAACAATGGCGGATTCTTCGCCTGTTCATGAAACTTCTTCTCGCACCCACATTCTCCCTATTCGACCTCAACAAAGCCTGGTGATTGACCTAAACCCTCTTGTATACGATCATTACATGTATCCCATCGTGGAGTGTCTCAAATACTCTCCACTGGTTCTCGCCTTGTCGAAGGTGGAAATCGTACCCATGGAGTGTCGTTCCCAGGTATTCTCCACTGCTCATTATGACAAATCATTGGATAGAATCTACTTCGACATTCTTTCCAACAAGACCTCCATATCCAAGCAACGTTTTTGCTGGCTTCTAGGGTTTGAACCTGATGAATCAAGGGTTAACCCTGACTCAATCTCTGTGGGACAGTTATTCTCAATGTATTACAACATGGGCTACACAGAAACCCTCACTACAGTAACGAAGTTTAAAAAGTCATGTCTTCCTCCTCAATGGAACGACTTCTTCACCATTCTATTCAAGGGATTATCTGAGAGGAGTGCTGGTTCTGATGGGGCCAGTAAATTGTTCATGACAATTCTCTACGGGTTGTACAATGGGATCAACCTAGATTATGGCTCGGCTCTCTGGCAACAGCTAATTCAAAGCCTTGCCTCCTCATCCCGTCATACTGAAGTATCCTATGCCAGATTTTGGACGCTCATCACCAAATGGGCAATGGACAAGCTTCATGTTCCCACTGTAGCCGATTCCCCCTCTCCTCGATCAGTGTCTTCCACACCACCAAGATAATTATCACTGATCCCACCAAGTTCTCTTTCATTGGATCCATTCCGGAGTCTATGTATGCCGGTGTGTCAAAGGAGAGCATTATCATGAAGACCTACAAGGAATTTCGTCCTTCGGGTCCGAGGGAGCTGACTGCAGAGATGGTTCAGTCCATCCATGACGCAGATAAAACAGCTGCCAGGGGAAAGAAACCAGAAAAAGGGAAACTTAAGAAAAAGGGAAACTTAAGAAAAAGGCCAAAGGGGTGAAGGGTCCTTCTCCTAAGAAGCGGAAACCCTCAAAGACAGATCAATCACCCCCACCGAAAAGGAAGAAAAACCAGCCGAGGAGGAAACTAATTCTCGCTTATTCCTCAAGCGATTCAGAGGCTGACTAGTCTGACTCAGAGGAATCAGCTCGAGGTGATACTCCTCTCCATTCGCCTTCACATGAGGTACCAGTTTCATCCAAACCTATTTCTCCTCCTCCTACCACCATACCTATTCCCATTCCCATCATAACCTCATCTATTTCCATTCCCCCTATAACTACTCCTACTTCTATTCCCCTCATAACTACCACTATTTCCATTCCCCCATAACCTCTTCTAACCCTATACCACCCACCTCTATTCCTATACCACCACCCATTTTCACTGAAGCCACCAAAACAACTATCAGTAAGGTTCGAACCAACGTATCTGATACGGGGGATTGGACTTCAGCACCCAAAACCACCTTCACCACCGATCCATTTTCTACACTTGAACCTACCCCTACCACTGAACCCCCAACATCACCCTTATCTCCCACTCCCTCAGCAGAAACCGAGACATTTTTGGGTGGGGAGGATATGACCTTTGATTCCATATACTACAGCCCTTACTGGATCCAAAGCGATGATGATGATGATGCTCCTGTCACCAAAAAGCACATCAAAGAACTTCATGAGAAAATTGACAATCTCATCGCTTCTTCCTCCTCCTCTCGATCCCACGTGACAGAGGTTGCTATTCAGAAAATGGTGGATGACTTCACCAACAAACACGAAGCTTCCATCACCTCTGCCACTGCTGCCATTGATGCATCCTCAAAGGCATGCTCAGCTGCGACCGAAAAATTCGAAAAACTATTCAAAGATGCTAACATTTTTCTGGAGTCTTTGCAGGGGGCTGCCGAAACCAATGTAGAGAAGGTCAATTCTGCTATTACGAAGCTGATCACTTTGTTTGCCACTGAACAGCAGAACTTTGCTAGTCTTCGACAGACTCTTGAAGCAGACCATAAATCCTTCCAGTCCAGCATTGACGAGCGTCTCTCCAAACTCCAACAGGATCTGGCCACAGAAAATTCTGTGATGGATGCTCTTGCTCGCAAAACCTCTGCACTTAAAGCCAAGAACCTTCTTCTTTCTCAATCTAGGAAGGAGGTTGATACTCTTCTGTCAGAGCGAGCAGTGATCAAAAGTTGTGTTTCGGATGTCCACAGCGCCCTTTCCAACATCCTTGAAGCGCATGACCCGATTCTCAACTACTCGGTGAGGCGAACCCTGCATGAGAAGCTTGCTCCTGCGCTTGCCATGCTCAGCCGAATTGAGGGGCTTCCTGAGCATGTGGCCTATCCAAAACAAGGGGGAGGAGACAGTTCAAAGGGAAGTGATCAATCTCAACCTCCTCCTGTTTCCATAGCTCAATCCCAACTGCCTCCCATCTCTTCATCTACTCTAACCAAAGCAACTAAACCACCAACTGGTCATCCATCAGGTTCGGGTGCTAAAGATAAAGGCAAGAAGGTTACTGGTGATAGTGATGGAGATGAAGATAAAGAAACGATTGCAGAGATCTTGAAGAAGTAGGCCAGGGACAAAGAACTGGATCTGAACGCTCGGGTTGCCAGGGAGGCCGAGGCAAATGAAAGGAGGATGAAGGAGGATCATGATCTCCTTGAAAGTCGAAAAACTCTGTTCCCTCCTTGGACTCTTGAAAAGCTTATCAAAGAAGCAATCGAGTCTCCAAGTCTCCTCTGGCTAGAACCTGTGATCTCACTGGATCGAGACAATTCTGTCGACTCACAGTTCGACATGCCCCTGACCCGAAAGGCCTTCATCTTTCATGCTTTCGGCCACATTACTGAAGTCCCTCATCCACACCCGAAGGTTGACAGGGAGTTGATTGATTTCTACCTGAGGTATGCTCAGCCTCAGTACAAAACATGGAGTGCACAGAAAATCATCAACGTCCGGGTTCTCAAACCTGCAAAAGAGGGCAACTTCATCAATGTTCGATTCAAAATCTTGAGGGGATCAGAGAAAACCAAAGATGCCATTTCTCTTGCTGATCTTCCCAACTTAAATCCTCATGATTGGATCATTCTGCACAATATCCTCCTCACCAATGAAAAATAACATGAGCCGATCATAGATCACATAAAAAAAGATGTTGGGCTGCTATGTCATGGAGGTTGCCAAGCTGGATCAAGAAATCGCAAATGTCCTCAGAAAGAAGCCTACCGTCGCCCCAGTCGGTTCTGCAAGTGATTTGAACAAAATGCAGATGGGGAGGATTGACTCGAAGCAAAACTCGGTCATGTTCACAAGAGGAGAAGGCCAGAAGTGTTTGTTTGCCTTAGCGGATAAACATCTTTACTCTTCATCTTGTCTGGAGCATGTTCTGGGGATCATCCATCGATGCAGGCAAAACTCTGACAGTGACAAGAAATACTTCAACGATATGATCCAGTGGTATATTCAGTTCAGGGTAACTCTTCTCACCATCATTCCTTGTTTATTCAATGTTACAAAGAAGGCTGATGTTGTTGGGTCTAGTAAGCCGAAGTAGAGTCTCGCCCCATTTGACGCAAAGGGGGAGATTGTTGGGTGTATGGTGTTGTGTCTTGGGCTCGGTTCTTAGCCCTGTTTTGTATCCGGATTGGGCCTGTCCATTCGTGGTTTATTTGTTAGGGTTTGAGTATTTATAGATGCTTGCATGCATCTTGATACGTAAGGTTTTGGAGTCGATTATTCATAACGTTTATTGGTTTTATCGATTGTAACCCTAAAAGCCTCTACAGCGGAAGTTCTTTGTCGAGCCCTGTTGAGGCTTAAATCATTTGAATCATTAAGTATACTGTTGATTCCATCTCTTGTTTATTACTTTGTTTGAATCGTTTTGCTAAACCTGTGTAAGATCTAAACGATCTAAGAGATTAATATCTCTTCAATGACGAGTGATCGAAGCACTTGCTTAATCAAATCTCGCTCCGAAGGCACGATGTATCCTCTGGATGTTTCTCTCATCATTGGTAAACCGCAGTTGTGCTTTCTAACCAAAGCTGTATCCAAAGTCAGCTGGCTATGGCATCGCAAGCTAGCTCATCTCAACTTTCAGTACATCAACAATCTCGTCACTGGAGAACTAGTCCGCGGTCTCCCCATTCTCAAATTCAGCAACGATACCCTTTGTCCAGCTTGTGAATGCGGAAGCAAGCCATCCTCTAATAATGGATTCTTCCATCTCTGAACCACTGGAGCTATTACACATTGATCTCTGCGGTCCCTCAACCGTAGCCAGTCTTCACCACAAAAAATATATACTGGTTATTGTTGATAACTATACACGCTTCACATGGGTCTTCTTTCTCAGACTCAAATCAGAGACACCGCAAATCTTCATTAACTTCATCAAAGAAATCGAACTTCAAATCAAGCTTCCAGTCAAACGCATCTGCAGTGATAATGGAACTGAGTTCAGTAATCATCTTCTCAACAGTTTCCTGGTTTCCAAAGGCATCTCTCACAACTTTTCAGCACCCTATACACCGCAACAAAATGGTGTAGTAGAAAGAAGGAACCGCACACTCGTTGAATCAGCCAGATCCATGCTTAACTTCGCCCAACTTCCTCTCTACTTCTGGGCTGAAGCAGTAGCAACCACATGCTTTGTTCAAAACCGAAGTATCATGTGCAAGCGTCTCAATAAAACACCATATGAAGGTCTCAACAATCGCAAACTCAATGTTCGTTTCTTTCATATCTTTGGATATAAATGCTTCGTGATCAACAATAGAGACCAACTCAACAAGTTTGCACCAAAGTCCGACGAAGGTATCTTCCTTTGTTATTCCACTAACAAGGTTGCATATTGAGTGCTCATCAGACAAACAAGGTTGATCATTGAAAGCTTTGATGTGAAATTTGATGATTCTCACATCCGCATCGCACCTCCGTCCACCGAAACCACTGCAATCATGGAAAGTGACATTCCATTCGATTTCGGACCTCTGAATCTAGTTGAAGTCAACTATGATGAACTTTTTGATCCCATTGAAACAGCGAAACTATCCGAAGTTCTGATGTCACCCGCAGCTCAACAACAACATGCCGGCGTATCTGGACCATCTCTATCTGAAGTAGTGTCGCTCAATACTTCCACCTCTCCGGTTGAGGGGGAAAGCTCTACTCCGGATCTTGTCACAACCGTTGGGGTTCCAGTACTTGATGCTGCTTACATTCCTGCCCGAAATGAAGCTTCACCATCAAACGAACCTTCGGACTCAGATGATGAATTCATAGAGAATATTGACAGTAGAACCGATCCTAGAATTGTCACTCTCCCATCTGCATTCCAGGGGGAACCTTCTCAGGTTCCAGAGGAACTCCCATCCGCAATCCAGGGGGAACCACAACCTCTGCCGATTACTGAAGAAAATTCTGCTCTAATAGATCAAGATGATTCAGCAGGATGTTCTCAAATCAAGAGGGAACTGCCATCTCCAACCGCAGATTCCTCTGACATCCAAGATATCCCTTCTACCGCAACTGCTGATCATCCGATGCCACGTCTTCATGTATAGACGAAAGACCACCCACGAGGTCAAATTATTGGCAACCCATCTGCAGGTATCCAGACTCGGTCTTCCAAGGACTTATCTGATAACTGCCACTATGCAGCATTTATGTCTTCGGTAGAACCCAGAACGATCAAAGAAGCATTGCTTGAACCAGACTGGATAGCCGCAATCCAAGAAGAATTAGAATAATTTGAAAGAAACAAAGTATGGCAACTTGTTCCTCTTCCACAAGGTCATACTATTGTTGGTATAAGATGGGTTTTCAAGAATAAGCTAGATGAATCTGGCTCAGTCATCAGAAACAAGGCAAGACTTGTTGCCAAGGGCTATAGTCAACTAGAAGGCATTGACTATGATGAAACGTATGCTCCGGTAGCACGCATGGAAGCCATCCGGATCTTTCTAGCATACGCAGCCCGCAAAAATGTCAAGGTACACTAGATGGACGTTAAGAGTGCTTTTCTCAATGGGGAACTAAAAGAAGAGGTTTGCCTTCAGCAACCTCCAAGATTTGAAAAATATTGAATTTCCATACCACTGGTACAAGCTTGAAAAAGCAGTCTATGGCCTGAAACAAGCCCCAAGAGCTTGGTATGAGACACTCTCTGAATTCCTTGTCTCATCCAGGTACAAAAGAGGAGTGATTGATCCCACATTATTCAGAAAAGCAAATGGTGACCACCTTATGATGGTACATATATATGTGGATGATATCATTTTCGGGTCGACTGATCAAGGCATGGTAGATGAATTTGCTAAGCTCATGACCAACAAATTCAAAATGAGCATGAATAGAGAGATTAATTTCTTTCTAGGTCTTCAAGTCAAACAAATTCAGCAAGGAATTTTCATTCATCAAGAAAAATACACCTCTGAACTTCTGAAGAAATATTCAATGGACAACTACTCTTCTGCTAAGGTCCCTATGGCCTTCGGTTATAAGATCTCTGCTGATCCCTCCGGTGAATCTGTGGATCACAAGACTTATAGAGGTATCATTGGTTCACTGATGTACCTCACCGCAAGCAGACCTGACATTGTCTTCGCAACTGGTGTATGTGCAAGATACCAGGCTGATCCAAAAGTGTCTCACATGACCGCAGCCAACAAATTCTTTGGTATCTTAAAGGAAGCAAATCAATGGGTCTATGGTATCCCACAGTCAACGACCTCAGTCTTCAAGCCTTCACCGATGCGGATCATGCAGGATGCAAGCTCGATAGAAAAAGTACATCAGGTGGATGCTAATTCCTAGGAGGAAGACTTGTAAGCTGATCTTCAAGGAAACAAACGTGTGTATCTCTATCTACTGCAGAAGTCGAGTATGTGGCCGCAGCCAGCTACTGTTCCCAAGTTCTGTGGATGAAGACACAATTGCTAGACTACGGGTATAGAATGTTGCGGATACCAATTTACTGTGACTCTGAAAGTGCTATAGCGATCTCTCATAATCCTATTCAGCACTCCAAGACAAAACATATTGAGTTACGGTATCATTTCATCAAAGATCATATTCTGAAAGGTAATATTGAACTCATCTTTGCTCCTACTCATGAAGAGATTGCTGATGTTTTTACAAAAGCACTTGACTCTACAAAACTCAATGCATTCTTACAAATGTTGGGAATGATGAATCCAGACCCGCAATTCTTTCTGTAGTGTTAGCTACCGTAGACCATCATTGGTCTCCATTGCGGTTCTAACTGAGAATTACATATGATAGATGGTTTTGGTACCGCAGTCTAGGTACCGCAACCATATGTCATACGTACCTCTCATGGGTTCTAATGATCTTTTATTTCTAACTTTTGTACAAGTGTTTTTTTCTCACAGATTCTCTCTGAAATCTTTCTTTGTTCATCCGCGATGAAGTTTCTCAACCGCAATGATGATTCCATCCACAATTATCTTAAATAAATTCCAACAGTTTCATTAACTCTCGAATCTTTGTGTACTATTTAATGATCCTTCATTAAATAAAATACAAACATTACCTTTAGAAACTGTCACATTCCCTTTCTGAATAAACCCCGTATCATACTTATTTTAGGGATGATGACAAAAAGAATGATTCCCAAATAAATCCATCCTCAACTTGTCCTTTCCTCTCCCAACCACTTCCTATCAGTTACAACTTTCTCTCTCATCACCCCACATTTACCTGACGTATTTCCATGCGTCTATTCCTCCATTAAATGCAAACCCTTTTTGAGATCTCTCAAAATCTTTCCAAAATTTGCGAGTACCGATGGTAGTTGGAACAAGACTTGGTTCTTTGTTAGATAAAACAGTTGTTGATCTCACTTTGTACCGAAACATGATAGGTTCGTTCCTATACCTAGCGGCTAGTCGACCTAATATTATGTTTGTTGTGTGCAATTGTGCTATGTACCAATCAAATCCCAGGGAACCACATCTTATAGCAGTCAAAAACATATTTCGCTTTCTCAAAGGCATAGTTTCGTTGGGCTTATGTTATCCTTCGAAAACAAGGTTTTTCATTCAAGCATTCTCAGATGCAGACATTGGAGGGTGTTTATAATTAACAACATATTGAAGTCAACAAATTTAGTATACCATATTGATAATTCAATAAGTCTTCAATTTATGATAATGTTTATAATTCACAACATATTTAAGTTAACAAATTCAATATATTATGTGGAAATATGGAGAGTTAAAAGTTTCAAAATAATGTGGTAATAGAAAAAATGCTCCCTGAATTATTTAAAATATCAACCACTATTTGTAATGTAACATAATTTAATTTACAACTTTATGTTATTTTTAATTATTATTATAAATTAATTTAAAAACAACTTAATTGAGTTTTAGTTATTATAAAAAATAGTTTTTGGACATCTTTTAGTTAATTCGAATTTTATATTTAAGATTTTTATATTTATCGTATTTAATATTTTCCTTTTAACTATTTAAAAAAACGTACATTGAATTTTTAAAACTTTATTTGATATATTAGTTTAGATTTTAATTTTTACACTATATTCTTAAGTTTATTTAATATATTGATATTAATTTAAGTTATGTATTTAACATAATATTAAAGTCAACAAATTTAGTATATCATATTTGATAATTCAAGAAGTCTTTCATTTATGATAATGTTTATAACTAACAACATATTTAAGTTAATAAATTAAGTAAGTTATATGGAAATATGAAGAGTTAGGAGTTTCAAATTGATGTGGTGAAAAAAAAATTGCTTCCTTTATAGTATAGTATGATGATATGATATGATATGATATGATGATATGATATAGATATAGAATTAAAATTTATATTAATAGAATTTATTAAGAAAAATGTCTGACCATTTTTTCCAAGTAAACACAGGAAACAAAAAATTTCAATTACAATCATTAAATTTTGTATTATATGTGTTTTTTGAAACATAATTTGTCATTACTGTTATTTTGTATTATGTTGTTAAATTTGATATAATAATTCATATACTAATTTCATATAATATATTGATTATTCTGAATTATATGATAATATATACAGCTATTAAAATTGCATAATCTCAATGTTTTTAAAATTTATTTGCTTAACGTTTTAATTTCTATCATTGTAATTATTTAAAACATCAAACATTGTTTTTTGTTTTTAAAGGTAACAATATAATCATTTATATAGAGTTATTTTTAACTACTTTTATGGTAAGTTATATTAAGCTACTTAACTGAAAACTTTTAATGATTATAAAAATATCTTTAGGAAATATTTTAGTTAAATTGAGATTACAATTTAGTTTTTTTCATTCAGCACAACAATTTATCACTTTTAACTATTTACAAAATATTCTTTGAGTTTTTTAAGTGGAACTAAAATTTATAATTAAGTTGACCATGTAATCTTATATTTAAATTAACAATTTAAGTATTTTATCCAAAGTGTTCAAAAGTTGTAACTTTAACTGATAATGGTTAAATACAACAACATATTAAATCTAATATATTAAGTATAATATGTTAAAAGTTAAGGACATAACTGTATAAGTAGAAGTAAAGATACTATTTTAATATTGAAATTCAGTTTATATATGATTACATTTTAGGTCTGACATTTATTTAACCTTATTAACCAACTTATAATCATTATTAGAAAGAAATTGAAAAGTCATTGGAGTTTCAAATGAATGTGGTGAAAGGAAAAATAGTTTAGAGTTTCAAATTGATGTGGTTAAAGGAAAAATGCTTCATTTATAGTATTTAACGTTTTAATTTCTATCATTGTAATTATTTAAAATATCAAACATTGTTTTTTTTTAAAGGTAACAATATAATCATTTATATAGAGTTATTTTTAACTATTTTTATGGTAAGTTATATTAAACTACTTAATTGAAAACTTTTAATGATTATAAAAATACATTTAGGAAATGTTTTAGTTAAATTGAGATTACAATTTAGTTTTTGCATTTAGCACTACAATTTATCACTTTTTGTAACAACGTAAATTTCATACCAAATTTTATTCATTTTCAAACACAAATGAACACATATCATATTACTCAAAAATCTCAAATGTCAAACATCAACACATTTTTCAATAATTGTTTATTACAGATCCAGAATCCTCCAAAAACATATCTTCAATGTGAGTGTGTGTACAATTAAGCAGGGGCCTTCCCGCGATCCTCGGGAGTACCTGAAACACATAACACATAACACGGTAAGCACGAAGCTTAGTCACTTCCCCAAAATACCACATGCATCGCATTAGCCACTCGAGGCTAACTTAATACGACCGTCCGGTCAATGTGTTCCAGTGGAGACCCTTCGGTCCCACAAATCGAGTGAACACTCCGGTCCTAACACAATAAGATCATAATAATAATACTCAACATAAATCACAAAGACATAATACAGAATATTGCAATACACAGATAAGCACAAAATACATCTCAGTCACACAAAGATACAACTCATGGTAATTATAGTGAGAAGACTCGCCTCGTAAGCTAGCAAGTAAAAGTCTCATACTCGGAAATCTCAAACTAGCCTCCGCCAAACACATTGAATAATTGTATCTCATTAATACTCTACTCATACTCAAATACACCAAAGGTTGTTCTCTCTTTCTCTCTAACTCTTGGAATGGGTAAAACACCATTTTACCCCCCCCCCCTGGTTTCCATTACTTATTTTGACCAAATCCTAAAGCCAACATAAGTTAAACTCGAGTCAACAGTCCAGGTTTGACCTGACTTGCCAAGTGCACTCATGTGACTCGTCGAATCCACTCATTCCGCATAAGTCTCGCGAAAGTCTAGCTCGTCGAGTTAACCCCTAACTCATCGAGCTATCACATGGTCCAACTTATCGGGACAAACCCTAACCGACTCGTCGAGTCAGCTCATGGACTCCGCGAGTCTCTTCGATCTGATTTCTCATTCAGACGTTTTAAGGCAGATCTATCACTCCAAACACTGGATCTACCATCCTAAGGCTCAATTGTCACGTAAAGCTTCGATCTTTACGCTCATGCATGGTGGTTTTGCTCCCATCTACCAATACATGTTCTCACAAGGTGTTAAACACCATACTCCTCATATGGATGAATAAATTTGGGACCTTTGTGATCTAGGGGCCTCACAAGGTCCAGATCTGAGGTTTAAACCTCTGATAACTTAGTATGCTCTAAGTCCCAAAATAAAATGTGATGAAAACCCTAATTTCTCAACTAATTATATCTAACCAAATAAAGGGGGAAGACTCAAGCTTTTTACCTTCCTCTTGAAGCTCTGGATGAAATGGCCTGAACCCTAACAGCTCCTTCTTGTTCCTTGCTGAGAAAACTCCTCTTCCTCCTCAAAGATGCACTAAAATCCTTCAAGATTAGCTTGGAAACTCTCTTAGCTCACTACACTCGTTTAGGGTTTCACACAGAAAGGTTAAGCAGCCGATGAGCCGCAAATGAGGCTATAAGTGCCCTTAAATAGGCCCCAAACCCAGGGATTTAGGGTTTCACTTCACAGCGTCTACTAGACGAGTCGACTCTCTGACTCATTGACTAGATTATTAATCCTACATGGCACAACGCAACTCTACTCGACAAGTTGTAGCACCAACTCGTCGAGTTGCTCAATATTCCTAAAAAATAAATAAACAATATACCTGGTAGTCTGGATGTTATAATTTTCCCCCACTAGAATCAGACCTCACCCTCGAAGTCATGCTCTGGAAATAGCTCTAGCTACTGCTCTTGCATCTTGGATTCCGGCTCCAAAGTCAACTCGGACCCTCTCCGATGTTGCCTTTGGACCTGAACCAGGGGCACCTCTTTGTTTCTCATAACTTTCACCTTTTGATCCAAGATCATAATCGGCCTCTCAATATAATTCAGGCTCGCATCCACCATAATGTCCTCTAATGGCACCACTGCCATCTCATCGGCTACACACTTCCTCAGCTCAGACACGTGGAAGGTGTTATGGATCTAACTCAACTCTGCAGGTAGTTCTAACCGGTATGCTACCTTACCCACTCTAAAAAGACCAATATACCTTGGCCCCAACTTTCCCTGTTTCCTGAATCGAATCATCCTTTTCAAGGGGATACCTTCAGGAGTACAAAATCTCCGACCTGGAACTCCATCTCGGATCGTCGCCTGTCTGCATAACTCTTCTGGCGACTTTGGGATGTTAGTAACCTTTGTCAGACCTGCTAAATCGGCTCAATCGTCTTTAGCAATATCTCAGTGCCACCCATCACTCGCTGCACTACCTTTCCCCAACAAATGGGTGTCTGACACCTTCTCCCATAAAGAAGCTCAAAAGGAGGCATACCAATACTCGAATGATGGTTGTTGTTGTAAGAAAACTCAGCCAAGGGAGAATAAGTGTCCCAACTTCCTCTGAAATCCATAACACATGCACACAACATGTCTTCAAGCATCTGCATCGTCTGCTCGCTCTTCCTATCTGTCTGCGGATGGTATGCGGTATTGAAATGTAACCGGGTACCCAACTCCTCATGAAATTTCTTCCAGAACCTGGAGGTAAAGCGCACGTCTTGATCTAACACTATCGAGGTCGGTACTCCATGCCGAGCTACCACCTCTCTTACATAGATCTTGGCCAGTCTCTCTGTAGAAGAACTCTCACTGATAGCGAGGAAGTGAGCGCTCTTCGTCAGTCGGTCCATAATCACCCAAATCACGTCAACTCGACCCGCAGTCCTCGGTAACTTGGTGATAAAGTGCATAGAAATCTGTTCCTACTTCCACTGAGGATTATCCAGAGGCTGTAATGGACCATGTGGACGCTGGTGTTGTGCCTTTACCCGACGGCAGGTCAAGCACCTCTCAACTACCAAGGCAACATCCCTTTTCATATAGGGCCACCAGTAATCCCTCTTTAGGTCCAAATACATCTTAGTGGCCCCGAGATGGAGCGAGAATCTCGATCTATGCGCCTCCTCCATCAGTATACATCAAGCTCCGCCCGTATAGGGCACCCAAATCTGCCCTTGGAAAGTCAAAGCACACGACTGTCTGTCACAAACTCAGACACCTGCCCAATCACCCGCTCCCTCTTGCGGTTCTCCAGTCTCACGGCCTCCACCTGGGCCTTTTGAATAGTATCTAAGACTGGAGTCATCACCATCATCCTCATACATACATCTCGGATCAGAGCACTCTCGGCTCTATGGCTCAAGGCGTCGGCTACCACATTAGCCTTGCCCGGATGATACATGATCTCGCAGTCATATTCTTTCACCACATCCAACCATCTCCTCTATCTCATGTTTAGGTTGGGCTGATCTATGCGATACTTCAGGATCTTGTGGCCCGTGTATATGGTACACCGAACCGCATACAAATAGTGGCGCTAGATCTTGAGGTCGGACACCACTGCCCCCAGCTCTAAATCGTGCATAGGATATCTCATCTCATGAAGCTTCAACTGCCTCGATGTGTACGCTATCGCATACCCCATCTGCATCAGCACCGCACCAATCCCTGATATAGATCCATCATAGTATACCACAAAGTCCTCCACTCCCTCAGGAAGGGCTAACACCATGGCTTCGCACAATCTCTGGCAAAGCGTTTCAAATGTGGCCTGTTGCTCGGGACCCCAAATAAAAGTAACACCCTTCCGAGTCAACCTGGTGAGGGGGACGACAATCTTGGAGAAATCTCTGATAAATATATGATAGTAGTCGGTCAATCCCAGAAAACTCCTGATCTCGGATGCGGATCTCGGCACTTCCCATCGCATAATTGCCTTAATCTTGGCTAGGTTGACCAATATCCCATTCTGATTAACAAGATTTCACAGGAACTAGACCTCTCGTAACCAGAATTCACACTTGGAGAATTTGGCATAAAGCCTCTCTGATCTCAAAACTCCAAGAATCTATCTCAGATGCTCCTCATGCTGCTCTCTGGATCTTGAATACACCAAGATATCGTCGATGAACATGATCACCGATCGATCCAACATAGGCCTGCACACCCGGTTCATGAGATCCATGAATGTTGTCTGCGCGTTGGTTAGTCCAAAAGGCATCACCACGAACTCGTAATGCCCATAACAAGTCCTAAAAGCCGTCTTCTGGATATCCTCCTCACAGACTCTCATCTGATGATATCCAGACCTCAAATCGATCTTCGAAAACCAAGACGCCCCCTGAAACTGATCGAACAAGTCGTTGATCCTCGGAAGTCGATAACGGTTCTTGATTGTCAGCTTGTTCAGCTCCCGGTAATTAATGCACATCCGGTGTGAACCATCCTTTTCTTGACAAAAAGGATCGGCGCTCCCCATGGCGAGCTACTCGGCCTGATAAATCCCTTCCCTAGCAGCTCCTAGAGCTATGAGGGTAACTCCTACATCTCTGGTGGCGCAAGGCGATAAGGTGCCTTGGCGATAGGCGTCGCTCCTAGAACCAAATCAATCCGGAACTCCACTTGCCTCTCGGGAAGCACACTCGGTAACTCCTCGGGAAAAAATGTTGGATATAGTGTCTAAGTCCATAACTATATTTGGTATATACTTGACCCGACCCGGCATGGCCCATTTGGGTTGCACTTCACACAAACAATTTATGGATAATCTTTTGAGAATAGTATAAGTTATGATTTATTAATATATTATAAGTTCTAATATATTAATATAAAATCATATTATTTAATTAGTGTTGATCTATAATTAATCTAGAATTAATTTAGAGATCGAAAGTATGACTAACTAAATATGGGCTCTTGTATTTATATAGTGTGGGCTAGTGCTTATTTGGAATGGGCTAGACTTGCATGGAAAGTCCATGGATCTCATGGAAATGAAAAGACATGGGTATTAGGGTTTACATGGATGTAACCCTAATCCACCACACTATATAAAGGAGGCTTTGGTTCTTGAAATCACACTAGTTGTAGTGAGTATACTAAGAGGGCCGATTTCAAGAAGGTTGTTACTATTCTCTCAAGGTTCCAAAGTTTGCGGTGATTTGTGATTTCCATTTGAGGCATCCACACTATTGGTGCTAGGATCTAAAACTCCAAGCAATCAACTACAACTACACGTTAAGTAATTCTACTAGCTTTATTTGATTCAAGTTCCCATGCCATGCTAGATAAGATAAGAACCTTGGAAAAATAATTATTTGCATGTACCTTAGTCAAACATAGATCCAAGGTTTCTAGGGTTGCATGTACACCATAGGAGTGTTAGAATGCTCTAAACCCATCAGTGGTATCAAAGCCTAGGCTTGTTTGTATGATACTTAATGCAAAACCTGATTTTTCAAAACCTAAAACTGTACAGACTGCAAAACTCGACGAGTTCTGGCCAAAAACTCGCCGAGTTCATGAGTTTACACATGAACTCGATGAGTACCTCAGGGAACTCGACGAGTTTAGCTTGCAGAATGCAGTTTCTCGTGTTTGCTGCTGGAAATGGACTAGAAACATTACCCTAAACTGTTTTGGTGTTATAAAACTTGTTTTAGCTGCTGTAATGTTTATGCTAATCCATTTACAATGGCTATTATCAAAATTACAAGTTTTATGAGTAATTTATGATTCTTGAAATTTTCATATTCATGTTCTTGAACTTATGAAGATTAAATGATCATAGGAATTGTTTGTAACCTACTGGTAGTTTAATTCTTGATCATTATGTGTTTTAATGGAGTCCATAACTTGTCCTCAAGTTATGGAAATCCAAAGGTCACACTTTAATAAAAACCATTAAAAGAACACAAGGGTTATAAAAATGAAGAGTCTTCATTTTTAATAATCAATTAAATTCATAAGTTATAAGAAATGAAAAGTTTTGAAAGTTTAAAAAACTTGCCCTCAAGTTTTGGAACAAGTAAAGTCATGATTACAACTTTAGTTCCAACCCTTAGAATTTTAAAAGTTAAAATTCAACCCTTATACTTTATAATATTATAAATTAATAATATATATATATATATATATATATATATATATATATATATGTATAAGATCAAGTCGTCTTAACGCTAGTACACCTCATTCACAGAGCCGGTCTATAAGGGGGGTATAAGGTTGTTGCCTATAAAATGGCAACTTAATGGGTGTCCACTCTCACCCATTGCTTCCTTAATTGGTGGAGGGTCGTTAGCCGAACGGGTAGGAAAAGGACTTATAAATTCTCATTAAAAGTATAATGATAATTATAAAGTAACTAAATGCTTAAATTAAATTCCCAATCTTAGTTACTTTAGGAAAATGTGAATAAGGTGCTAATCCATGAAATTACACTTTACACTTTGTTTAAGTCGTTAGTGGAGCGTATGTGGTTAACCGGCACACCAACTTGAACTTAACAAGGTAGGTAAAGGGTGACTTAATGTTTATCATAGTATCGATGGAGAGTGTGTGATTAACCGGCACATCGATTGAGGGGTAATACATTAAGGGTACCAAGTAATTTGCATGGTTACTTCACACCTTGTTTTGTGATCCTCGGCATCCCAGTCACAAAACTTGAAGGGCACACTCGAGATTGAAACATGCCATTGAAGAAAGTTCAATGAATCTCAAAGAATCTAGGAGTTTCTAAACCAATTAAAACCTAATTAAATATTTCGTTTTTCATGGTGGAAATTGGTGAATCGTCATTCATCTACCTTCAAATATCTTATAGCTTAGATTACGGCATCCCTCTTCTAAGTTATGAAATATTGTGTTGGGTCCTAGCCTTAATATTACATCGGGGTGTTTTATTAAAGACTATCTCTATATCTAATCTAATCTATTCCCTCTTCTTTTCAGATGTCTTCCAATAACAATGCTTCTGGCTCAAACCCTACTAACTCCTTCTCTCTCATGAATCTTTGTGGGAGAGTCATCTTTGATGGATCCAACTTTACACATTGGATTAGAAACATCAAGATGGTCACTCGGTATGAGAACAAAGAATATGTTCTTGACAAGGAGCTGAAGGCACCCGAGCAAACTGCTACTCCTAAAGAGCTTGCTGAATATGAGGTACATGAAAGAGATGCTACAAAAGTGGCATGCATCATGACGGCCACCATGACAGTCGAGCTCCAAAAGTCCTATGAGGACTATTATCCTTTTGAGATGCACCAGGACTTGATGGATTGCTACCATCAAATTGCTCGTCAAGAGTGATATGAAATAATCTCCTCCATGATAACAACCCGAATGAAGGATGGTGAACCCATCACGGGCCACATGCAGAAAATGCAAAGGTATATGGACCGTTTACTGAAGCTGAATGTCAACTTCCCCGAGGAGTTAGCAATAGACATCATTTTGCACTCCTTACCATCGTGTTATGATCAATTCTGCATGACATATCACATGAACAGGGAAGAAGTCACCCTCAGCAAACTTCAAGGACTCTTGAAGACCGCCGAAAGTGGTCTAAAGGGTAAGTCGGGTGTTACTACTCCTACTCCTACTCCAACTGCGGCCAATGTCTTGGCAATCAGGCATGGCAAAGGAAAGAAGAGAAAGTACCCTTCTAAGGGTACCAAGGGTAAGACCCTTGAAGGATCCTCTTCAATAAAAACCAAGAAAGGTTTTGTCACTCCTTCTGCTAACCCTAATGAGGTTGAATGCTTCTATTGCCATGAAAAGTTGCACTGGAAGCGAAACTGCCCAAAGTACCAGCAAGATTTGAAGGATGGGAAAGTAAAACCGAACCATGCAGGTATATACACTATATTGTCTAATAACTCACCTCATTCTAAGTCTTGGGTCCTTGATACAGGTTATGGTATTCACATATGTTGTGATTTGCAGGGACTAAGAAGAAGTGAGAATGTGGAGCAGGGAAAGATAAACTTGATCATGGGAAATAGGAAAGCTTCACCTGTCACCAAGATAGGAGTTTATTCCTTAGTGCTAAATAGTGGGTTTACATTATATTTGAATAAATGTTATTATTCGCCAGAAATGGAAAGAAATGTTATTTCCTTTCATGCATTGTATAAACAAGGTTTTACCTTTTATTTTGATAATAATAATGGTAGTATTGATGCTTTCTTTAATAATGTTCTTTATTTTAAAGCGTTACCTTGTGATGGTGTGTATGAAACTGTATTTGTTGTAGATAATCTAGGAAATAATATATTGTGTATTGACTCTTCCACTAGCTTAGATAAAGCATCTTTATGGCATTTTCGTCTTGGACATGTAAGCAAGAAACACATAGGCCAACTCCAAAAGGATGGAGTCTTGGATTCATTTGACCTAAAGTCAGATGGTAGTTGTGAATCTTGTTTGCTCACCTTTTACTGCTACTTGTGCTAGGGGTGAAGGTTTGTTGGACCTCATACACACGAATGTGTGTGGACCCTTCAGAACTGCCACAAGAGATGCTAATCGCTTCTATGTGACTTTTACTGATGATTTTAGTAGATATGGATATGTCTACTTGATCAAGCATAAGTCAGGAACCTTTGAGAAATTCAAAGAGTTTAAGCAAGAAGTGGAGAATCAGTTGGGCAGGAACATTAAGATGCTTCGATCCGATCGTGGTGGTGAGTATCTTAGTACTGAGTTCCTTGACTATCTTAAGGAATGTGGGATTGTCTCACAATTGACACCTCCTAGGACACCACAGTTGAATGGTGTAGCTGAGAGATGCAATCAGACCTTGTTGGACATGGTTCGTTCCTTGATGAGTCGAGCTTCACTACCAATCTCATTTTGGGGGTATTCCTTAGAGACTTCCACCCATATCCTTAATCTAGTCCCTACAAAGAAGGTTGCCAAAACACCTCACGAGGTGTGGACTGGAAAAGTTCCCAATCTAGACCACATCAAGATTTGGGGTTGCGAGGATTTCGTGAGACGTGAGACTCACGATAAGCTCGAACCCCGAAGCAAAAGGTGTATTTTCATCTGCTACCCACAGAACCCTTTGGCTACATCTTCTACAGACCCAATGATAATGTGGTCTTTCTAGCAACAAGAGGATTCTTGTAACAGCCCGGAATTCCAGGTATCGTTATATTTATGATTTTGGGTGTTTTAAGAGGGGACTCGGCGAGTTGGAGCTCAGACTCGCCGAGTAGGATCGCGGATCTGGTCGCGGGTTCGCGACTGGACTCGACGAGTCCAGATATGGACTCGGCGAGTTTGCGCTGTTTAGCGAAACCCTAACCGTCCAGGTTTGGGACATATATGAGGGGCCTTATGGCCGTCATTGTTCATCCAAGTCCTTTGAGAGAAACCCTAATTCGATTGTGAGCATCTGGAGCAAGGTAGAAGACCATTATTGATCTTGGAAGTGTTATTTTGCAAGGAGGAGGAGGCTTGGTTAAGGGAACAACAAGAGAAGCCACATTCTGAGGATTGGGGATACAGAGCAACGTTATTCAGGTAATATTTCGAGTTGCATTCTTCTATGTTGATGTGTATATGGATCTAGGGTTTATTGAACCCTTTTGTGGCTAGATTGAGTGTTTCCTTAGTCCCCCAAGCGATTGGAACCCTATATTGGAATCCTTAAAAGTCCAGAATGTCCCATGCCTGAGCATTTCGGGAATCAATGGAGGTTTTGGATTGGAATCCTTATGCCTTAGATCAAAATGTAAATTATGAGTCTTGGGGTGTATTATGAGCACCGAAATGAGGGCTTTACGTGATGAACCAGTTTAGGAAGGCCAGACCTGTGAATTGTCGGAATAGATCTGACCTTAGAAAGCAGTTTGAGCGGTTGCATGGCATGGACTCGCCGAGTCCGATGAACAGACTCGGCGAGTAGCTTGAAGATTAACTGGGACTCGCCGAGTTGTTCTTCAGACTCGGCGAGTTGAGTCGGGGTGACCCCGCGATTCTTCCAGGAGGAACTCGTCGAGTCAGGGGGGATACTCGACGTGTAGAAAGGGAATCTTAGAGAATTGGTGAGAACATGTAGATTCGCCGAGTCTCCCTAGCACTCGCCGAGTCCGGTCAAAGTTGACCGTTGACCAGAGTGGACCTGTGTTGACTTCTTAGGGGTAGTCAACATTAGAGATATAAAGTGTTAACTAGGGACATTATGATGTTATAGGAGGATTAGAGCTCGGAGAATCGGGCACGAGGGATTCCCAGGTTGTGAGATATCGAGACACGCGAGGTGAGTCTTCTCACTATACTTTACCTTGAGTAGGTAACCAGAGTTATATGATAGAGTGTTTGTATGCTATGTATGTTATGTGTTGCACTGCATTCTTCTATGTGATTTATGCTATGCTTGTTTACAGAGTTAGAACCTGAGGGTTCACAGAGTATGGGTGTACGGACCCACAGAGTTATAGCCTCGAGTGGCTAATGTGTGTTATATGGTATTTTGGGGAACTCACTAAGCTTTATGCTTACAGTGTTGGTGTTATTTGTTTCAGGTACTAGTGAGGATCGCGGGAAGGCGCCGGCCTGATCAGTACACACACGTGGGATTTTTATATTATGTGATCTTGGGGTTTTTATATATGTTATGAAACGAATTACAAACAATGATGTTTTTATAAATATTAAATGAAGTTTGTCTTTATTAAATGCGAAAAATTATTTTTAAATTTGTGGCGTTACAATTCTTGAGAGAGAGAGAGAGAGATAGAGAATTCATAAGCCAAGGAAACAGTGGGAAGCAAATTGACCTTGAGGAAATTCAAGAGTCAAGTGGTGAAGGAACCTCAAACCCTAGCCCTCAACCTGAGGAGGAAACTCCTGTTGAGCCGACTGAAGAATCTATACCTCTGAGGCATTCCACCAGAGTTAGGAATGCACCTGAGCATTATTATGGTTTCCATACTACTGTAGAAGGTGAAACACTTATCAGTGATAACACACTGGTAAATCTGGATGAACCTAACAGCTACACGGAAGCCATGGCAGTCCCTGAGGCTGCTAAATGGAAAGAGGCTATGGACACCATGATACAGTCCATGTATGACAATCAAGTTTGGAACTTGGTTGACAATGTACTTGATCGTAAGATCGTTGGGTGTAAATGGATCTTCAAGAAGAAGACTGACATGGATGGTAATGTACACACTTATAAGGCACGACTGGTTGCAAAGGGTTATTCTCAAACTCCGGGAGTTGATTATGATGAGACCTTTTCACCACTGGCCAAGATTAAGTCTATTAGGGTTCTGTTAGCCATTGCTGCATTTCATGACTATGAAATATGGCAAATGGATGTTAAAACCGCTTTCCTTAATGGAAAGTTGGCTGAATATGTTTACATGGTTCAGCCAGAGGGTTTTGTCAGTACAGAGTACCCCAATAGAGTGTGTAAACTCAAGAAATCCATTTATGGATTGAAACAGGCACCTCGCAGATGGAATCTTTGCTTTGATGAGAAAGTCAAAGAATTTGGCTTTTCAAGGAGTGAAGATGAATCTTGTGTCTATATCAAGGCTAGTGGGAGTATAGTCAGCTTATGGGTATTGTATGCGGATGACATACTACTCATAGGAAATGACATCCCAACCCTACAGGAAGTAAAGTCCTGGCTTGGGAAGGGTTTCGCTATGAAGGACCTTAGAGAAGCTGCCTATATCTTAGGGATAAGGATTTTGAGAAATAGGAGTAAAGACTAATTGGACTTAGTCAAAGCACCTATGTAGATAAAGTGTTGAAAAGGTTCAACATGCATAACTCCAAGAAAGGTGAGTTACCTATCCAGTGTAATGTCAGACTGAGTAAAACTCAGAGTCCGAGTACAGAGGTTGAGATGAGTCGAGTACCATACACTTCTGCTGTAGGCTCGATCATGTATGCTATGACTTGTACTCGCCCTGATGTTGCCTTTGCTTTGAGCATGGTCAGCAGATATCAGGGGAATCCTGGCAAGGCTCACTGGACAGCGGTAAAGAATATTCTCAAGTACCTGCGATGGACTAAGTACTGGGTCCTTACCCTTGGTGGGAGTGATGACTTGAGAGTTGTAGGGTATAGTGATGCTAGCTTTCAGATTGACAGGGATAATTTCCGCTCTTAGTCGGGCTGGGTCTTTACCCTAAATGAAGGGGCAATTACTTGGAAAAGTTCCAAACAGGAGACAATGACTAATTCCACTTGTGAATCAGAGTATATAGCAGCAAGCGAGGCAGAAAAGGAGGCTATATGGCTAAATAACTTCATCGTAGACCTTGGAGTTGTACCAACTATAAAGGAGCCAATGGAGATTTTCTGTGACAGCAATAGTGTGGTTGCCTTAGCCAAGGAACCAAGAGATCATGGGAGATCCAGACACATCGACAAAAAATATCACTTCATCAGACATCGAATAGAAGAAGGAATCCTCGTGGATAAGAGGATATCATCGGATGAGAACCCAGCAGATCCCCTCACGAAGGGACTGACTCGAGTTAAGCATCTTCAGCATGCTCGAAACATAGGGCTGAAGGATGATATTAGTTTTAGTACGTAGTTAGATAATCTTGAAATTTGTAAAATGTAATTGACATTTGATGATAAATAAAAGTTGTTATTTATGAGTAAAGTGTTGTTATCTCTTGTCAATCGTTTACTATTATTGCTTTTTTGCATGTTTTGACTTCTAGAATAATTATGTTATGGTTTATATCATATTATTCAAACTCTCCACAGTCGTTCATATGTTGGAAGTAGATATGAATCAAGACTGTCATGGGTTGGCTTGTTGAGGTCTAAGATGTTAGACAAAGCGGGGCTACAACACTCATGAGTGCTCATAATTTCTGAGTATTGGATTCAACCCACGCTCACTTGTATCACTTCATGGAATTTATCTCGAGTGATCGTGAGACGGTAATATCATATAAGTATTCAAACCTAGAGATGTGATTTGTTACCTATGAGTTGGTTATGCATTGATTGCATGAAAACGCATTGGTAACTCGATGTTATAAACCGTGCTTTTATGTGTAATTTAACAAGTAGTAGAGCAAACATATGAGTCGAAGTTTATATGTTCCTTCTAGGATTAGAAGCGATATTTGGGCCCCTCGATGATTTTGTTTTGACCTATGTACCGGGACCGGTCAGATCTAAATTGATGTGTTTAGTTAAGTTCTATGTCAAACAAATCAGAAATCAGGAAACAAATGCTGGACAATAAGCAAGACCATGTTCCATGTACTTGTCCGACTGATATCTAGAACAGAGGATTATATGATCACTTATCTAAAATGGCGCTTCATAGTTCAACAGAGTTTAAAGAGCTACGATTGCTGAACGGTTCCTGAAGTCATACTTGCAACTATAGTTATTAGACTTATCCAAGTGGGAAACTGTTGGATATAGTGTCTAAGTCCACAACTATATTTGGTATGTACTTGACCCGACCCAGCATGGTCCATTTGGGTTGCACTTCACCCGAACAATTTATGGATAATCTGTTGAGAATAGTATAAGTTATAATTTATTAATATATTATAAGTTCTAATATATTAATATAAAATCATATTATTTAATTAGTGTTGATCTATAATTAATCTATAATTAATTTAGAGATCAAAAGTATGACTAATTAAATATGGGCTCTTGTATTTATATAGTGTGGGCTAGTGCTTATTTGGAATGGGCTAGACTTGCATGGAAAGTCCATGGATACTCCATGGAGCTTTAACCCATGGATCTCATGGAAATGAAAAGACATGGGTATTAGGGTTTACATGGATGTAACCCTAATCCACCACACTATATAAAGGAGGCTTTGGTTCTTGAAATCACACTAGTTGTAGTGAGTATACTAAGAGGGCCGATTTCAAGAAGGTTGTTACTATGCTCTCAAGGTTCCAAAGTTTGTGGTGATTTGTGATTTCCATTTGAGGCATCCACACTATTGGTGCTAGGCTCTAAAACTCCAAGCAATCAACTACAAATACAAGGTAAGTAATTCTACTAGCTTTATTTGATTCAAGTTCCCATGCCATGCTAGATAGGATAAGAACCTTGGAAAAAGAATTATTTGCATGTATCTTAGTCAAACATAGATCCAAGGTTTCTAGGGTTGCATGTACACCATAGGAGTGTTAGAATGCTCTAAACCCATCAAAAACATCCGAAAACTCACTCACTATCGGAACCTCGGTGAAAGAACTTGGTCTCTCGGTAGTAACCCGCGTATCTTTCACATACGCTAGAAAACCCACACAACCCTGCTGTAAACTCTGCCTCACCTTGGCAGCAGAGCAGAAAGTTGACCCAGCTCTGATACCCTCGCCATACACTGTAAGCAGTCCCATACCGGGGTCTTGTATAGTCACTAACTGATGCTCGCAGTCGATCACGCTCCAAAACGGCTCAACTAATCCATGCCCATGATGACACAGACATCCCCCATTGCAATCGGTACCAGATCAATCGGAAACTCGACACCAAAGATTTCCAGTACACATCCTCGAAACACATCAGTAGCGGAAACCGCATGAACATCAGCTATAGAAACCCTCAAAGGTCGACTCAATGCCTCACGTCGGATACTGATGTTACGACTAAAAGCTAAAGACACAAAGGATCGACTCATAACCAAGTCAAATAACACTAAAGGAGGTGTAGAACTTACAAGAAATGTACCTAAATATAGCATAGAATAAGTACAATGAATCTTGAAATAAATAAATAGGAAAGGAAAATATGTACCAGCCACGACATCAGGTGCTGCGCGGACCTCCTCCGTTGTCAGCTGAAAAGCTCTCCCAAGATCCCTGAACGAGCTGAGGACACTCGGCCTTCCGATGGCCGATCTGGTTGCAGTGAAAATAGACTGCGAATCCCTTGGGGCAATCCTTCGCCATATGCCCCTCCTAGCCATATTTGTAGCAAATCCTCGCCCGACAAGATCCTCATGACTCTTGTCTCACTTGCCACAAGTACAGCCCATCTGGCCTCCCGATCTCGAATCAGTGGGCTTAGCCTGCTTCGTTGTCGGCTGTGACTGCGCCGGCCTCTAGTCTCTCCCTTGAGACTCCGCATCCTCCCTGGCTTGAGTCTCCAACTCAATCTCCCTCCTCCTGGCATTTTCCTGAAGCTCAGCAAATATCCGATAAGACGAGTTCGTCACGAACTCTCGAATATCCCTTCTCAGAATGATCAAATACCAGCTCATGCATGCCTTCTTGGTCAACACATGCTCAGGGCAGAACAGTGCCCTCTCTTGAAACATCCGCGTAATCTCAGTCACCGACTTTGCCTTCTGCTTGAGAGACAAAAACTCCTAGGCCAACCGTTCCCTCTCCACCGGGGGAACATACTCATCTCGGAACATCACAGTAAACCTCTCCCAAGACACTACAACGTGCTCTGCAGGAGTAAAACTGGCTATCACAAACTTCCACCAGTCCTTCGCTCCCAAGCGAAGCTGGTTCAGCGCGAAACGTACCCTCAAATGCTCTGGGCATGAACAAGTGTAGAAACACCCCTCGATATTAGAGCTCCATCTCATCGTAGCAATCGGATCCTGAGTCCCATCAAATTCTGGTGAATTAGTGTTGTTGAACTCCCGGTACAACAACGAGTCACCTCCCTATGGCCTGGCAGCAGCGACAGCTGCGGTGGCTGCAACAACAGCCGCCTCAGAAACTGCAGCATATCGCTCGTCGAACGTCTCGATCAAAGTGATCTTAATAGACCCAAACATCTCCGGAATAGCCTCTAGTATGGCTGCGACCACCTCGTCATGAATCATCATGCGAATCTCGTCATCGCTAAATCCACTGCTCTCTGGGGTGTAGCGTGTACCTACCATGATGTCTCTGAAACACAACACAAAATCATTAAAGACTCGCTCGAGCATACTCACACTCGACTACTCATCCCTACTTGCTCCATAGCATCCTAAGGATACTTACTTGGATTGCATACAGACCGGATGCTTTCATTAGTACGGGCCCAATACTACCTTCCAGACCCCACCTGTAGTCACCCTAAGTCCTCCTCCTAGAATTCTAATTCACAAATACTCTATATCTCATGCATCACAGACTACTCTCTCAGTACACCCCTCTCAAACTCATCTTCAATGTGAGTATGTGTACAATCAAGTCAGGGTCTTCCCATGATCCTCGGGAGTACCTGAAACACATAACACATAACACAGTAAGCACGAAGCTTAATGACTTCCCCAAAATACTAAATACATCGCGTTAGCCACTCGAGGCTAATTCAATCGACACTCCGGTCAAGGTGGAGACCCTCCGGTCCCACAAATCAAGTGGACCCTCCGGTCCTAGCTCAATAAGCTCATAATAGTAATACTCAGCATAAATCACAAAGACATAATGCAGAATATCACAATAAACAGATAATCACATAAGACATCTCAGTCACATAAAGATACCACTCATGGTAAGTATAGTGAGAAGACTCACCTCGTAAGCTAGCAAGTAAAAGTCTCGTACTCGGAAATCTCGAACTAGCCTCCGCCTAACACATTGAATAATTGTCTTTAATTAATACTCTACTCATACTCAAATACACCAAAGGTTGTTCTCTCTTTCTCTCTAACTCTTGGAATGGGGAAAAGACCATTTTACCCTCCCCCCCAATGGTCTCCATTACTTATGTTGACCAAACCCTAAAGTCAACATAAGTCAAACTCTAGTCAATAGTCCAGGTTTGACCTAACTCGCCAGGTGCACTCATGTGACTCGTCAAGTCCACTTGTTCCTCATAATTCTCGCAAAGGTCTAGCTCGTTGAGTTAACCCCTAACTCGTCGAGCTATCGCATGGTCCAGTTCATCAAGACAAACCCTAACCGACTCGTCGAGTCAGCTCATGGACTCGGCGAGTCTCTTCGATCTGATTTCTCATTCAGACGTTTTAAGGCAGATCTATCACTCCAAACACTAGATCTACCATCCTAAGGTTCGATTGTCACATAAAGCTTCGATCTTTACGCTCATGCATGGTGGTTTTGCTCCCATCTACTAATACATGTTCTCATAAGGTGTTAAACACCATACTCCTCATATGGATGAATAAAGTTAGGACCTTTGGGCTCTAAGGACCTCACAAGGTCCAGATCTGAGGTTTAAACCTCTGATAACTTAGTATGCTCTAAGTCCCAAAATAAAATGTGATAAAAAGCCTAATTTCTCAACTCATGAGATCTAACCATATAAAAGAGGGGGGATTCAAGCTTTTTACCTTCCTCTTGAAGCTCTAGACGAAATGGTCTGAACCCCAACAGCTCCTTCTTGTTCCTCGCTGAACAAACTCCTCTTCCTCCTCAAAGATGCACTAAAATCCTTCAAGGTTAGCTTGGAAAGTCTCTTAGCTCACTATACTTGTTTAGGGTTTCACACAGAAAGGTTAAGCAGCTGATGAGCCGCAAATAAGGCTATAAGTGCCCTTAAATAGGCCCCAAACCCGGGGATTTAGGGTTTCACTTCACAGCGTCTACTCGGCGAGTCGACTCTCTGACCCGTCGAGTAGATTATTAATCCTACGTGGCACAGCGTCTACTCGACGAGTTGTAGCACCAACTCGTCGAGTTGCTCAATAGTCCTCAAAAATAAATAAATAAATAATATACCTGGAAGTCCGGATGTTACATTTTTAACTATTTACAAAATATTCTTTGAGTTTTTTAAGTGAAACTGAAATTTATATTTAAGTTGATCATGTAATCTTATATTAAATTAACAATTTAAGTATTTTATCCAAACTTTTCAAAAGTTGTAGCTTTAACTGATAATGGTTAAATACAACAACATACTAAATCTAATATATTAAGTATAATATATTAAAAGTTAAGGACATAACTTTATAAGTAGAAGTAAATATACTATTTTAATATTGAAATTTAGTTTATTTATGTTTACACTTTAAATTTGATATTTATTTAACCTTATTAATCAATTTATAATCATTATTAGAAAGAAATTGAAAAGTCATGGGAGTTTCAAATGAATGTGGTGAAATGAAAAATAGTTGGGAGTTTCAAATAAATGTGGTGAAATGAAAAATAGTTGGGAGTTTCACATGATGTGGTTAAAGGAAAGATGTTTCCTTTATAGTAACTATGATATGATATGATGATACAGATAAATTTGAAAGCTTAAAATCAAACATTTGATCAAATAACGGTAATATTAGACATTTCAAAATAAATAATTTGAAACTGAATTGAGAGAAATTTGTGAAAGAAAAAACTGTACAAACGAGAAAAAGAATACAAATTATATATCTTTGATAATACCGGAATTTCATGAACAATTCCGCAAAAATTTAGGATAAAATGATTATTTTTATAAAACATAAAAACTTAGTTATTTTTAATTTTTATTAAACAACTTATTTATCTACATCTTTAATCTAAATCAACTTACTATGGGTGGCAAAAGCTTCACCCCTAGACTTGGTTCTTGATGCTTTAAAAAAACTGTGATCATATGGGTTTCTTTTTAGGTTAAAATGAGATCTATTAATTTGCTTTTGGTGGATTTATAGGTTGACATGATTGCCTTTGAATCCTTTTATATAGGCAATCTACGTTATATGTATCTAAAGAATCCCCTCTTACCCACACATGATCAACAAAGAACGCATATGGTAGTTTTTAATTTTTTATATAAACAAAAATATGACTATATAAAAGTATCCGAGAAAAAAAAAAAACTACTTATTTACATCTTCAACTTGGTATTCATTATAACTGAAACCGATCCGAGGTTTACCCATGCTGAAATTTAGGACCCTTGCATTCATGTTGTATTGTATATGTCCCTCGTAAAGCAGTTTCCGAATGTAGTGTTCTATGTCTGAACCAATAAGTCGTAATGTGTATTCCGTCAATGGTGCTCCCTATTACAGCATCACAAACATTCAAAACTTAAATACAGAATTTTTCTTTTTTATGAAATATATTGACATAACTATGTAGTTTTTCCAAAGTATAGGCTATAATAACACATTAATAGGTAAAAACAAGTGTTTAAAATTAAAAATACGTTGGGAAATTAAGCATTACCTCATAGTGGTCAACAAGCTCCTGAAAGTACGAGTAAACCATGTTGCAGGTTTCCGGCGTCCAAACAAACTCATCCGTGGGATCAAGGATAAGGGTGAGCTTATCCATCTGTGTTTGATCGAAAGCACATGTCTCAGGGTCGATATATGCTGCAAAGATTCTCACGTGTCTTGTGGTGCTGCTCAGCCATTGACCACCGTACTCCCGCCCCATGTTCTTGCTTTGTACGTTCACTTGTGGCTCAACGGGCCTCGGCTGGGTGACGCCCTTCACCACCGGTTTCTCTTCTTTCACTTCTTCTTGTTGTATTGAAGTTGATTCTTGCACTTCTTGTTGTTGAGCACACACCGAGAAGCCATTGTTGCTTCGTTTTCTGGGGAATAAGGTTTCTGTTTTGTTCATGGGTTTCCACCCCACCATGGAAGCCATTGACGATAAAGCTGCTGCCATTGTTTTGGGTGTTTTGTTTTTGTTCAGAGTTCTTGATTATTCAATGGTTAAAATTTCATGTTTTGTTGAATTAGGTGTGGATAAGTTTTTTTGGTTTTTTGTTTCAAGGTATGTGAAGGAGTAGGCAACAAAGTTTTTGTGGTAGGCAATCGTTTAAGAATTTGCCGATGGTGTATTTCTCTATATCGGTATATCCATCTTTAAAAGTTTCTAAAATTTTGAATTTCCTGATATATCATAAACGGGCTTGGGCCCGATTCCAAAAGGGCTTTATGTATGTATGTCACAATCCGTTATTTATGTCCCGTCGGAGCGGATCCATGATACCACGTTACCACCTCGTTTTCAAAATTTAATATCTCAATTAAATGATTTAATTCAGGGGACCACGTATTACCATATGTATGTATACTTCGCTTTAGCTATCATGAATGGCATGAAAGGAGTATAGTCAATATACTATATGGCATCTAGGGCCCGTGTTGAGCATCTTCTTCTTTTCTTAGTTGAATTGGAAGCTAAACGTAATACTTGCTTTTCAGTAAAGGTGTGACAAAAGTCGTATAGGATTCTAAGATAATGATATAAAGAAACATTTGGCCGACTCAATTCTCCTACCAATATGTCGGGGTTCGGTTTCATGTTACAACAAGTGTCATAAGAAAAAAGTTAAACCAAATTTCTAAGTTCTAACAACAAGACAAATCCATCATCGACCGACTCAAAAGGTTGGCTACTTGACTACGTCAAATCAAAGAAAAAAAACACCGCGTGTACAGGATGATGTAAGCAGCAATTTTGTGGATAATGCTGAATTTGAAGTCGGTTTTGAACTTTAACAAAATTCGCACACGATGATGTAAGCACCAATTATGTCGATAATGTTGAATTTGAAGTCGGTTTGAGATTTAACAAAATTGGCATGGTTGGTTTATATCTAAAAAGACCCAAATAAAAAGTCTCATAACTTTGAGATGATGTAAAACGTTTTTCAGCCATTAGGATCGGTTACGATGGCAAAATGTTCTTTTTTTTTTTTAATAACGAAGTCTGTAAAGATTTGAACTTGAAACCCTTTTACCCACTATATATTTTGGAGCAGTTAAATCTCAAGCAATAGCCACTAGCCACGTTGAAGATTTTTTATTCTCAGTACTTTTATGTTTATTTCCAAAAGTGTCGCCACCGGTGTAAAAGTTCAATTTTTTTATTCTGGGTACTTTACATAATACTAACATGGTAACAAATTAACACGTGTTCATGAATTGTGAAGAATTATGTGTCACCTATAAAGGTAGAAATTCAAGGCAATAAACAATATAAAATTAGTTAATTTTCTTAAGCCTTGCCTCTTTTCCAAAAAGAAAAAAACAATATAAAGCGAGTTAATAAATTTCGATCTTATAGACCCCATACCTTTGAGAAAATCGTGTAATCTATAAATCCCTTTAGAGATGGGAGATTCAAAATCTCAAAATAGCTTACTAGTTACAAACACGTACGTATTAATTTGTTAAGTTCTAATCATAAATAAAGGTATAATAAAACACAAGTACCTCTATCCAATCGTGTGAAAATACTGCATCCAAAAAGTTAACTTACCAAACCACAACACAACACAAGTACATATTCAATGAAACTCTAGGTTACTCGAAACAAGTTGGCTCTAACTAATTGGATGATTATTGCAATAAGTTAAATAGCCAATAGGGTAAACACGAATATCAACAAGTTGAAGCTACGTTCAAGCCTATAATTACCTGAAAAACAGACAAGTTGCCAAACCAAAAAAATAATATCACAAATGCATAGCCTATATGGGTTAAAATAGTACATTGGCTATATTGGTAAAAAGAGTAAAGACACCAATCAAAACGAATCTCATAGACCCAAGTCAAAGCAATTAATTTATTGGTTAAGTTGATGATGAAACGCTAACTATTACTTCCTCAATCCAAAAAAATGTAACGTTTTCCCTTTTAAGTTGTCTAAAAAAATGCAACTAATTAAATTTCATAGGTGGTCACTCAAACCACGCTCATGCACTTTGGGTACTTGGTACATGTTTTTTTTTAAATTATATTAACACCAAATCCTCTCTAATAAATGAAGGTTTTTTTGCCACTTGAAAATTTCTGAAGAGTTAATTTTGTGGGAGTTTTAGAACTATTATTTTCCACTTGTCATTTTTTGGGAATTTCCATTTTTTTCAAAATAAATTTCCATAAAATTCTAATGAGTTTTATAAAGAAAGAGAACCATTCTATTAATTTGATAATAAATTCTTATAAATGTTCTAAAGAATATTTGATTTCTTTTATAAATGTTTCAAAAGATTACATTATGTTATGTAAAAATATTATTTTATAAAATATTTAATGTTTAATTATTGATATTAAATTTTTATTTTTAATAAACACGTGTAGTACAAGGATCTCACACCTAGTCTACTCTAATAAATAAAAATCTTTTTGCTACATGTCACACTTTCATTGATTTGGCCACTTGTCATTTTGTGGTTATTTTCAATTAATTTTTTTCCACATGACATTTTGTGGTTTTTTTCATTTCATTAATTGACTTTCTTTTTAATTTAAAAATTTGTAAATCAAAATCTCATTAGTTTCCTTTGTTTATTTATCTAAACTATGTGTTTAAATTTAAAAAAGAAAAAAAAACACATTAATTTTAATAATTCAATATTTTTTAAATTTTCTTATAAATTCAAACTTTTTAATGTTTAGAATTTCATATTTAATTTTTTTTAAATGAACCCATGTAATACATGGGTTTTACACTTAGTATTCTATAATAATAATTGGTTTGACATTAGAAATTGGAAAGTTATTAAATAAATCCGAATGCATATGGTAATTAATGGATACAGTCTTACCTTGATTTGAACGATCATCTGACAAACTTGGAGGGGGAGCAGGGGGTGATTTGTTCCCAAATCCAAGTCCAAGGTCCTTACAGTCCATTCCAAGTGAACCTAACCAAAAAAAACAAGAATCCGGTTACACACTACTACACTTGTTCAATTGGACAAAAATCATAATTTTTTGTTCCACCCAAAAAGGTGGGACACGGACTCTTTCGATCTCATGTCTATGCAAAAGACATGAATGGCCTCCTAATCCTCATCAACGAAAATATCCCTAGAAAGCTTGTACAGTCTCTTGTAACAAATGCAACCTAAGGTTGTGTTTGTTGCATTCGACATAATTGGACTGGACAAAGACAAAGTTTTTAGGGTTATTTTTGGGGACGAGGATTAGGAGGGCATTCACGTCTTTGTGTACGGACAAGATATTAAGAGCGAATCCCTATCCCATCTTTATTTTGTCAGAAAAAAATTTACAATTTGTGTCCCATTGACATCAGTCTCAGTTCTAGTCCAATGCACGCAAAATACAGTATTGTTTTCAGGAGTAGAATGTGGACTTACATTCTTTAAAGCAAGGAGAAAAGGTTAAGTTGAGAAGATTATGATAACCCTCGTCACATTCGCATTTATGGGTGAAGAGAGATGTTGTCTCACATTTTCCTCCTCCACAATCGGTCCACCTACACACTAGAAAAACAAGCACCAATCACAATACATATAAACCAAAAGTCTAAATGGGTAAACAGAACTTTATAAAGTTTTAATGGTTGTGTACCATCAAAGATTGATTCATTTCCTCGGTTCTCCTTTTCTTGCACAGGGGATGGAGCTTTAGAACATGAATAATTCATTGTGCCTGAAATATGTATTACCAGTCACATACAAATTGTAAAATTTTATTGACCAAAAGAAATATAATCAAGGGGTATATGGTAACAGCTAAATACATAGTTCAATACAATGACAAAATATGGGACCACTCGGATTAAAATCAAATAGCATTAATAACTTTTAATGGTGTAATGACTTTTACTTCTATTGTTTTTTATTTTATGATTTCCATTTATATTTTTATCTTGATATATTTTATCTCTTACAAAATTGTAAAAATCATCTCTAAATTACTGCCCACCCATTTATTCTGTGTTTTTAGGTAAATATTTTTCTTATCACATATTCCTACACTCACGTGTATTGTGACAGTTAAACAATATATGAGAGAGAGAGAGAGAGAGAGAGAGAGAGAGAGAGAGATGGGATGATTCTTATTTTACGTTTACAAAATTAAAGAACATAATTCAAGAAGTTTTAGACTTACAATTTGGGATGACACAAGGGAGAAATTTCAAAGAGTTGTCATCATCAGTAACAGCCATTTGCTTCCACCCAGGTGAGCATTCACATTCAAATGGGATAGTGCTGTTACCCGAAGGCTTGCAGGTTCCCTGACCACATTTCACATCATTGCATGCATCTTCTGTGAAAATTTACATCCAAAAAAGATGAAAAACTTAAGAGCTTTTTCAAGTAAATCCTAAATTTCAACAAAAAAAACATGGATATGAATCCTAAATCCTTCATGAAAAAAAAATATAGCTAGGCAGCAGCATGTCATGGTTTTGCAATTGCATATCTCTACAAAAAGAATTATCAATAGCATACTTGGAATCCTTATATGAGTAACATCACTTTGTCCACTTTTCATATAAGATACAAATTAAATTCAAAACGGAAGTAGTTTAATGAATCAACACATGAAAAGAAGCTCATCTACTTGTGAACGAAAGCATTAAATTTCAACTATTGGCCATTTAGATTGTTAGATAACACCTCAACTGAACACAAAAAAGATGTAACTGATATAGTCTCAGGAATCAAGGTTCTAATACCCCAAATCCTATTTTATTTTTAGTTAAGAGATTAGAGATTTTGGGAAGTTGGTCAAGTTTGAGAGCCAAAAGGTGATAATACATTAATGTTTTTATGTAAATAGCTTCAAGAGCTTACTGACGTTATAAATGTTTCAATTCAAAATAAACTAATTATCATCAATATCTTAGGGTTAAGACATTTCGAGTATGAAATTAGAAAAACAGAAAGAACAAATGAAGCAACTAATTTATTCCGCACAATATAAAAAAAAACCCTGAAATTTGAAAGGTTTTAATTAGTACAAACCAAAGATCGGAGAGAGAAGCGGAGCAAGAATATCGCCGACGCTTGTGGCGATACACCATGGCTGCAAAATAAGAAAGATGCAAAGGAAAGTAGCGATTGAAACAATCATTTTCAAAATTGTAACAAAAACTTTGATGAAGAAGAAGAATTACTTGAAGAGAAGCTCAGGCAGTTGGGTGCAATTAATAGATTGCTGTTGGAAGTCGTTGAAGTTGGACTTTGAATTCAGTTAGCGGCTATCGCCATTATTACCGATATTAGATGGTTGGATTATTCATATTACCAACGAAAGATACAAGTAAATATGACATGACGTCATTTCTTAACCATCACATAAATGGATATTTACCATTTACTTATTAATACAATTTATATAAATAAAATTTAATTTAGGTTACAAAATACTTTTTTTGTTTAACTATTTATTATTAAAAGAAAATTTAGTTTTCAGATTTTAAAATGAAATAGATAGTTTCATATGTATTAAAACAAATGATCATCAACGGACATACAACGAAAAATCCAAAGTAAAATAGTCATGCATCTTTTCAACAAAAGGAATGCGCTATTATTTGTAAATTTGAAAGTAATTAATGAAATGTGGAGATATTATGGGTATGTTGGCAGCCAGTTTTGAGAATTTTTATTATAAGGTTTTACCTTTTAATTAAAAAAATAAATAAATAAATAAATAAATAAAACGTAAAATTAAATAAAAAAATTTAGCTTTTAGCTTCAAATAGTTTTTGAGAGTTATATTCCATTTAGTTTTGTCAAACACATCCTTACTTATTTCTTCGTAATCATTACAAATATATTCTACATATATTTCACAACTACACTCTTCATTTCGACATGTCACTCTTCATTTCGACATGTCACATACATCTTGATTCAATGTTAATTAAGTAACTGCTTTATTAAATATAAAAAAAGATGTTACCAAACTTCCTTTGATAGTTAGGTATTATTTATAGCGTTTTTTGTAAATCCATAACACTTAATACATGTGTGTCAAATGGAGATTCATGGTTTATTTAAAATATTGTTACAATAAACGCGTGGTTCATTTAATAAATTGGTATAACAAATGCATGGCTTATTTAATAAATATATACCAAGCAACCAATGTATACATAAGAGAAAATTTATGAATCGAATAACTAATTGATTTGGTAGATAGTCAATAACGACGTTATATGTGAATTCTTAGGAATACTGCCGAAAAGAAAAATGGAAACTAAGGAGGTTCAAAGCATTTAATAGTATTATAAATAATACAATACTAGTAAATGCTTTGAACCTCCTTAGATATATATTTTTTTTTTTTGACTTTCAATACTAGTAAATGCTTTGAACCTCCTTAGTATTATAAATAACACAATACTAGTAAATAATACAATACTAGTAAATGCTTTTTTATAATACTAGTAAACGCTTTGAACCTCCTTAGCTTACATTTTTGTTTTCGGAAGTATTCCCAATAATTCACATATAACCTCTTTATTGATCAGAATCAAACTATCTGCCAAATCAATTAATTATCCTATTCATAAATTTTCCCTTATTGTGTATCGTTTTGGCAAGCATGGCCTAGTGCTAAACCACCATCTTCTTATAGAGTTTTCTTGATCCATATTTACATTAAAATGTCATAAGACGTGAGGCCTATATAGGTTTGATATTAAATACCACTTCTTAAATAACTACCATCTCTATCAAGATATTCAAAGTTAATTCAAAATATATCAAAGAAAAAATTTAATAATATTGTGTTCAAATTGGTAAAAAGATTGATGATGATGAGTAGCATTCTCAAATTATACTGTTCGAACATTAAATTAATATTGAAAATTACGCATAAATATTCATTTAGATATCGTTTTTTTTTTTACTTTCAATGGACCATACCCTTCATTTCTCATTTAATTATCAACGCATAATGAGTGAGATGGCAAACGGGCAATAAGCTGCGTCACTAAATATTTTTGTATGGTAAAGTTAATTCTTTTAAAGACTACATCCGAATATCTAGGGGATATAACATTACTATATATGATCTGTTGTACTTTATTAAGAAGTTGTACCGCATCCGTTGTACTCTATTAAGAAGCCTTTTTGATATCGTTTCAATTGAAATGAAACTAAAAAATGACAAACAAAATATAGTTTCGATATATATTGTGTAAATGTACAAAATGTGTTTCTAAATTTATTAGGTATTTAATGCATGTAAAGGTTTTATAAGTTGATACTAAAATTCTTATTGCATGGCAATGAACTAATCGGGGTCCCCTAAAGCTTAATTCACGGTTTTAGGTTCTATGAATAAAAGAAAGGAATCAAAGCACAAAGGATACGGATTTCGGATCCAATGATTCTTTGGTTTCGGTTTCATATAATTTGGTCTAAGAAATGTCTTCTCATGGGTCTAAGGTCCAAGTCATTTTTGTTTTACTGGGGGAGATTTGTCAAATCTCACATTAAGTGACTCTTCAATGACCATGGATTGTTTTTTGACGACCTATAGGCTTTACTAGTCAAAGTGTAACAAAGAAAGACACACTTGTAGGCCTTTGGGTCAAATTAAGTGAGATGGTCTGTAGTTTTGAGTACTTGCATCGAAACACTCTAAGATGTAAAAAAAATGATTCCTTCCTCCAATCATAGAGAGTGTTATAAATTGTTTTTCTCACCAATATTCTGTTTAGGGTGTACGTAGAAGTGGAAATAACACCAAGGTGTCTTTATTTCATTCAACATCATGCAACTCATTTCTTAAAGTGTAAGATTTTTTCTTCAACATCTCTATTAGATTAAGGCATTCTAGTAGTTGAAAGAAACTTGGATGACAAGTAGTGGACGTGGAGAAGAGTTATTTGGGAAGATGTGGAAGAGGAACAACTCAAGGAAATGTTAATTTTAATGGATCCGATCTTATTTGTTGAAGAAATTGGTCGATGGGTGTAGGATTTGGGGTGCAATAACAAAGTTGATTTGGAGTATGAATGTAAAAGGCTATATTCCAAATTATTTTATCCAGAAAAAAGTAGGTAATGGAGCCGACACAAATTTTTAGGACGATATGTGGTTTAGGAATATATTACTTTAATGGAATCAATGAGGATCTATGGCGTCCAATAAAGATTGGACCATATCGAGAAAATGTTGTTGAAGCAATCGGAACGGCAGCTCAAAACGAAAATGTTACAATTGATCAATTAAAGAAAGAAACGAATGGAAAGAGCTGTATTCATGAACTGTGAGGAGCTTTACCTCCAGTCGCTTACAACTATATATGTGGTTGTAAAACGGCAAAGGAGATTTGGAACACTCTGAAAAATGAATTTCAAGGCAACGAACGAACCAAAAAAATCTTAGTGACTCATTGTTTGTCTGAATTCAATAACTAAGAGATGGAGTCAATTGAAGCATATTATGATCGATTCAACGATCTGATTTACAAATGCTCAAGTTACAATGTTGTCTGTACAATTTTGGAGTTCAACATCACATTCATTTTAGGCTTGAGGAAGGAATGGAAAAACATTAGTATTATGATCAAAATTCAAGTGAATTTTGATTCATGCTCTCTATGAAACATTTACAACATCTTGAAAGCACATGAAGTTGAAGTGAAAGAATTCATATATGAGAAGGACAAAATTAGTTTTGGTGGTCCTTTAGCTTTGTTTCTAAAACCAACATTAATGATGCTTGTTCTGATGTCGAAGACGGTGAAGATGGATAAGGGTTGATTATGAATTATGATGATGAGGTTGTGGCTTACCATTCCAATAATAATGCCAAAACGTTTTACAAGAAGCCTGTAACGCCCGCGTTTCCAGGCTAGGCATTTTCGTTGATGTAATAGTCTAGGTTAACCCATATAACTCTTTTAAAGTATTAATAATGAAATATTTGAGTATTGTGTGAATTATGTGAATCATGTGTTTATTTTCTTAATTATTATAATTTAATGAATTAAGAATAAAATAAGCGTCAAAATTAAAGTATGAGATAAGTCCGATATCTTTGCATAAAGATGTAGTGGTCGAAACGAGGTTTCCGAATATATAAAGAATGTCGAAATCCGAGTTATAACGAAGAGGTTATGACCTGTCGAAGTTTTGCGACAGAACTGGCAACGCTGAATGATGTAAAAAAGTGAAATTTACGTTAGTGCAATATTTAGCCTTATTTATCTAAACGGAATTCGTAGATTTCGTTAAACCGAGAGCGTGCATAAAAAGAACGCCCAAATCTGACTTCGTATGAAGAAGTTATGATTTTCTGAAGTTTCAACTTGGCAGTATGCAGCCCGAATCCTTGATTTGAGATCGAGCGGTTTATATCCGAAACAATCTAAACGGGAATTGAAGATCTCATTGTTAGTAGCGAAACGATGAAAAGTTAGGCGAGAACGGACGTCGGATGAATAAGTTATGATTTTATAACGAAGTTTTCCTGTCCGGGCCTACTAAAATTAAATAATAAAAATAAAGTCAAAATTAGCCGATGGAGTCTAAACGAAAGTTGTAGATCGTAGTCTCGCCTACGCATGGATATATAGAAAATAGAGCTCGTATTCGAAAGTTACGCAATTTAAAAGTTTGACAAGTTAAATTACGCCGAGCGTAATTTGAGTACGCCCAGCTTACTCAGAAGGGTGCAAGTTGCCTGACCGATACTCGAGTGCCACCAATTGACGCATGCAGTGACGTTAAAGTATGCCCAGCGTAAATTGCAATTACGCCCAGCGTAATCCCAGACCTCCAACTTATAAATAGAAACCGAGATCAGCCATTTTCTCTTGTTCAAACTCTTTCTTCTCTCTAGTTTTTGCCTCGATTTGCGTGTCAATCATATCCCGAAGCCCCGGTATCATTCCCGAGCCCCGAAGCAAGATCCGAAGTCCCGAGGATCCCGAAGAGCGTTATTCCCGAGCCGAAGCCCTGCCCGCGAGGAGCCCGGTTTTTGTGAAAATCTTCCAGATCTACGGAGAAACACTACTTCTGCAAGCCGTAGTGTTGTCCGATCATCTTTTGATCAAGTGAGTGTGTAGTTACTTTCTTCCAACACATTATTATGAAGTATTTTATATAAAATACGTGCTATGTGTATATATTTTGTTGTTATATGTGTGAATATATATCCACTCTCTTCTATCTCATAGATCTGATTTATTCTCTATGAAATATGTGTTATGTGTGTGTGCCTCATCTGTTATGTGGAATATGTATTGATTAAAGCATGCTATACAGGTTTTAAACTATGTATAAAAATGTATATTTTTATCTACTAATATGTTGGGTAGAACATGGATAGATAGTTGGTGTGTAATAAACAGATGAGAGGCCTCGATGTTGTTTTAATTTAGTCATCTAGCGGAGTTTAGATGACGACCACGGACTTTTCTAGACAGTCTTGTGGAACACTAGCAGACTCGCCACCTGTAGGTGTTAATGAACTTGGGTGTTCATTCACTGTACGTCATCCCCCTCATGGTTGCCTGATTTGACTTATATTGCTGAGGAACCCCTGAAGCATGTGTTGTTGCCCCGATGAAATATTCTTAGACTAGGTCCCTTGTGTTAGTTGTTTTAGGGACATAAAGTGAGAATAACGGGAATGGGTAATTGGGTTATTGTTGGTTGATGAAAATAAAGTTAATTACTTATTGTGGGTTGAAAACCCTATATGCTCACCAGGCTCCCAAGCCTGACCCACTCAGTTTATTTGTATTGCAGGAAGTGGCGCAAGGGCATAAGATGGATGAATCATCAAGTTGTTTTTTTACAAGTTTTTATATGTATATATTTGCTGAATGACTTGTAATGTTATCATTTATGCTTTATGGTCCGTATCGGAACATGACATCCCGTGTTTTGATTATATAATGAAAATACATTTCTTGATGAAATGCTTTGGTAAATATTATTTTATCATACTTTGTTTTTGGGAACAAATTCCGCAACTCTTTCAAATCAAAAGGATTTACTCTGAAATTATTTTAAAAGCATAAATGAAAATCAGTCTTCTATGGCCGAGATTTTGGTGATGTCACAAAGCCTATCAAGGGAAACTTAAAAAGTAACACATTCAAGAAGGAAAATTCAACATCTAATCCTGTTGTCAAGAATAAGAAAGATGGAAATTTAAGTGAGAAGAAGTTAGTTGGTAAATCTAGTTATGACTATACTTATTGTAATGGCAAAAACCATTTAGCAAGAGATTGCATGTTGAAGAAAAAGGAGGAGAAGCAGGAGAAAGTTAAAGATGAAGCTTACTATGCCTTAAAAATCAAAGAACTAAGGGAAAATCAAAGAATCTTTCACTAGTTGTGAAGGGTATGGATGAGGATGAAAGAATGTATTAGATCTGGTCATCTAGATCAGATGGTGAAGAAATGTGCCATCCAACACATGGTGTTATGTTCGCAATGCACACTGGTGTTGATGTTGATGAGAAGCATGGTGATGAGAAGTTTATGTGTGGAGATTTTGGTTCAGATAGCGAAGATAGGAGTGAAGATGGAGGAGAGAGAATGTCGAAGGACAATGTTTCATGGCAACCACTTCAAAGTCTCCAATGACTAAGAAGGTGCGTGATCTCTTAACCTCTCTTAATAATCCTTCGAATTCTTATGATTCAATTTTATCTTACATAAATGATGCTTGTTCTTACATTAATGATTTGTTGATTTCTATGAGTAGTGATGTGGAACATATCAAGGCTGAGTTGTACGATGCTAAAAATAGAGACGAAGAGAAAAACTCTATAATAAAGAGTTTAAGTTTCAAATTGAATAATGGTATATTAGATCCTGATTTGGTAAGGTTAGATAATATTTTGTTAACTAAACAGAGAAAAATTTACTATAATACTAACAAAAGACTTTACGGTAAACTCACATTGCTATATCATTCATCCGAAATTTTTAAGGAACAACATGGTAAACTTTTACCTTTTATCAAATTTAAGAAGGAATTATTTGATGAAATTACATTTGATTGTGACAGTAGAATTTCAAAATTTGATCAAGTACCAAACGATTCATATGCATACCGTGTTGTTAATATTGCTGAATATTTGGGTGCTGATGAATTGGTTAATATTGTTAATGATACTTTGAGTAAGAATGAACAAATGAAAATTGTGAACAAAATTGAACCTTTGACACAATGTTTTCAAGAAAATTTTGTTGATATCGAAGATAATTCTGACAATATCAGTGAAACTGAAGAAGATGAATGTGTTGATTGTTTGAATTTATCTGTTATTAAAATTGCTTCATTAGCTAAAAGTGAAGAGACTATTGATTCAATGTCGAAGCTTAATTTTGATTCATCTTCAACAACTGATAATAAAGTTTCATAAGAGAAAATTGATATCGAAGATATCACAAATAATGAAAGTGATTTTGATGATTTTTTAATGTGTGATGAACTACTTGTTAATGCGATGTACCAGACATATATTGCGGAAGAATCCCTGAACCGATACTGTTTATGCAATGTTAGTGATGATTCTTAGGAGTAGTCCTTAGCCATATAAGAAAATGTGATGTTGACTATGATCATTAGAATAGATCCTTAGAGATAAATATAAAGAAGATAACAAGGATGGGTAATCGGTTTCACCGTTTGATAATTAAACACATTAACTATATTATTGTGGGTTGAAAATACTATGTACTCACCAGGTTTCCCAACCTGACCCACTTAGTTTCTTTGTATTACAGGTAACGATACGAAGGTATTTTATGTTTGGATCTTATGAGAGATTAAAGGGAATATAGACCAATAGATATTGTAAGGCTAATAATGATTACATTTATGCTTATTTTTCTTGTATTGGTTATGATATTCCAAAGTTTTTAATAATCAATGAAAAACATTTTTTTCGAAAAATACTTTTATGGGACAAATTTCGCATTTATAATTATTTTTTAAAATAAGCATATATAAAAAGGTCTTTTCTTACAGGGAAAATGGGGATGTCACACTTTTAGTCCCATTTTGGTGGCGAGCTTGGAGTTGAGGTGGCTCTAGCTCATTCTAAGCACTTTGGGTTGTTAGTTGAACCATTTACATCTGGAAAGTTGGTACCTTGTACATGTTCTTTGAGTCATGCAAGTGGTGTTGGCATTTTAGGTCATTTAGATGTTTAAAATTTAGATCTAGTTCGTTGGAAGTGTTTAAATGGATAAAGTTGGAACTTTATCCATTAATGCATGGTTTGGGACCAGATCTGGAAGTTCGAGGGATTGACTTAATGGATAAAGTCATATTACCTTTTGAAATAAGATTGGACGCAGTGCACCATCTTAAACGCAACGTGCTTTTAGGTTTTTATCAGTCACACTTGTTTTAAGCCAATGATCCCGGCTATTTTGTCCTTTAGTAGGTGTGGGACCCCAAAAGAAAGCGTGGCGTGATTTTTGACCAGATATTGACCTATTGATCGTTGACTTGGGCCATTGGCAATTGACTTTTGACCCGTTTGACTTTTGGGTCAAACTTGAAGGCTTTAAGTTATAGACTGGGGTTTAGCTTGTGTTTGGTTTAAGCAATTCGGGTAGGTGATTCTTCGGACTTCGAGTAGTCGGATTCAACTCAAGGATGCATGTGGGTTTTCTCACTATCTTATATAGGGCATGGGGTGTTAGTGTATGTTTTTTGTCTTTGTAACTCATGCGTATTTGTTTATATATTTGGCGGTGCCTATTATTTGGACGAGGTCCAATTATGTTTGGCGGGGCCTATTATCTGGACGGGATCCAATCATGCTAGGCAGGGCCCATTATCTGGACGAGGTCCAATTCTGTACCCCGGGGGGGGGGGGGGGGGGGGAGATTATCTGGACGGGGTCCAATTATTATGTGTGAGGCCCATTTTTATGTGTTATATATGGTATCTTGGGAAATTCACTAAGATTTGTGCCTACAGTTTTAAGTTTAAATGTTGCAAGACTTTTTGACGGTACAGGGAAAAACATCAGATATGCTTTTATGATTTTGAGATTTTCCGCACTTATGATTTATTACTCTAATTTATGTTATCAAATAACTAAATGTTACATTTTTATAATTCAATGGTGTGGTTTTCTTTGTTTTAAAAAATATATTTTGAAATGTAAGACGTTACAAAAAACATTTATTGTTCTTTTTTTTCACAAATGTATAAATCACTAAATCTTATTTGTTATACACAACTACCAACTCGATAATATATGTCCTACATACTCAAACCTTGTTTCTTCCACGATCTAAGCATAATTGATCAATATTTTTCTTTATCCCCTTTAATCTCATCTTTTTTTTTTAATAATTTACATTTTTTTTCAATTTGGAGTCAGATCATGGGTTTTCCAACCCAATTTTGATATGAATTTATTAATAGATTTCCCACTTTACACCACCGCTACCGATGTTGCTGCAACTTCATCTTCACCTCTCTTTCTCTATAATTTTGTATTCTTTTGTGTAATTTTCGCAGTTTGTAAAACATAAATGAGCATATTTTGGAGCTTAAGATACATTTTGAAGCATCATCCTAGGATCTCAAGTATGCATCCACAGGTAGGGATTTTTGTCTTGTTAGATTTTCTCATAACAAATCTGTTTTTTTGTTTTTATATTATCTCTGATCAAACCATCAATATACTATACCAAGCTATAATCATGTTTCACTTTTATAGTTTGTGGTTACAAAAATGTGTGGAAATGGTGGGAAAGAGCATATTATTGGGTGGCTTAATTTCAGACCTTTCCGAGGTATTCTAATTATTTTTGAAAAAAAAATCTTCTAAATAACTAATAACATTGTTCAAATTTAGATTACAAACAACAATGACAAATGGATCTGCATTGTAAATTTAGGTTATGAAATCATATGTGAATTGGATCTAGCAAGTCAAAATGTTTATAGTATGTGTAGCTTAGTATTTTAGTTTATATCTATTTTCTCACTTTTGGGTTGTTTGTATGGAGACTAACTGGATGGAACTTACATCTCAAAATCTCAATTAGTCATATTAGTTAGTAAATCCGATTTGATTCCACTACGGTTGGAAACTGATAGCATCTTCTCATTGTTGAATTTTAGCTAATTATGCGTGCATGTGTGTGAGTATGACAGTTTCAATGTTGACATATGTCAAACCATGAAGTTATATCAAAGAGAGCAGGATATGGCATTCAAAAGTCAACAAAACTGTAACTAGAACATAAGTTTGTGATAGCATGTGCATTCACATGACATATAAGTTTAATTAATAATAATTGAACATTTTTCATTAAGATTTAAGATTTTGCTTTTTTTGACATACAGTGGGCAATAACCAATAACATATAATTTACATGATAATTGATATTATGTCTTATACTGGTTTTTATCATTCACATGCCACTATGTAGCACCTGGTTCTTGGTATGCATTCTTTTATTAATTCTTTAAAATATTTTGCATTTTGTCCTTGGACTCGGCGAGTTGAAGAACCAACTCGCCAAATAGAAGCGGGATGAGACGCGGGGTTTAAGCAGTGGACTCGATGAGTCGGGTCCCGGACTCGGCGAGTAGGCCCTGTCTGGACAAAAACCCTAATTCAAGGGTTTGCACCCTATTTAAACACCTTAACTCGGCCTCTTTCGTCCCATTTGCTCCCAGAAGACCCCCATAGCAAACCTTAGCCGTAATTGAAGCAATCTAAGGCATTTGGAGTGATTTTGGTGCTGTTGTGATCCAAGGAAGGAAGGAAAAGCTTGAAGGATCAAGAGGAGGCTAGAGGGATCTGATGTAACATCCCAAAAATACGAGCCAAAAATTTCGTTTTTAAAACATGTACTTAGAAAAACATTTAGAAATAAATCATTCAACAACCATTTCATTTCACAAAAGATGTTGCATGTCAGAAAACATTGTCATAATCATAAAAATGTCAGAGTACAATCTCCCAGGTAGATGTCATAATGCGGAATACAAGCAGGTGTGTGTGTGTGATGTACCGCTACCGCGCCAGCTCCTTCCCCTTCGACGAAGAGGTACCTGAAACCAAAACTGAAAACTGTAAGCACGAAGCTTAGTGAGTTCCCCCATAATACCTCATACCATGCAAGCATACAATGTACAACTAAGAGATACGGGCCTCGCTCACACTCATGAAGATACGGGCTTTGCCCACACTCCACTTTCCGGGAGATACGGGCCTCGCCCACACTCCACTATCTGGGATATACGGGCCTCGCCCACACTCCACTCTTGGAGAGATACGGGCCTCGCCCACACTCAGCCGCTAACCCAATAATATACAAGTATCACACAGACAACGAGTATAGACATCTCTATCATACTGGCATATATCATAATCAACTCAACCAAGAGATACGGGCTCGGCCCACACTCTAATACTAACATCCCGTCTATACGGGCCAGCCTTGGCGCCTTAGACCCATTACTACTGGAAGGAAACTCACCTCAAAGTCACCGCCGATCTGTGTGGGAACTGACTGTCTGCTGTTACTGCCGCTCTGGGAATCCTCCGGCTATAATTCCCACAAAACCCTTAGTCAAATACTGCTAACCGACATCAGGGTAAATTGACCATTTACCCTTACAAATCAAGAGTTGATTCACAGTCAACTGCCAGTTGACCAGACTCGCCGAGTTGGCTTGCCAACTCGCCGAGTCCCTTTGCTTTAGTCCGACCATAAATCCGTCTCTACTCGTCGATTTAGACGTAGACTCGACGAGTTTTCCTTCTATACCCAAGGCCAATAGTCCTTCATCCTACTCGCTGAGTTGTATGAACAACTCGCCGAGTTGTATGAACAACTCGCCGAGTTCATCCTCATTCGATGAACACTTTATGCTATGACTCGCTGAGTTGTATGAACAACTCGTCGAGTCTGTTCTTGATCTAAGAAGGTTGCCTTGAACTCGCATAGTCATTGCATTGACTCGCCGAGTGACTTCATGAGTGAGTCTAGCTTCCGACCCACTGAGTCACACCCAATGACTCATTACTCCTAACCCGCAAATGTGAAAAGGGGGAAACTCGGGGACTCGCGACTCGACTTGCCGAGTCAAATGAACGACTCGCCGAGTCGGCCACCTGCAAAAACTATACACGCTATTCTGCTTGGATCCAGCTCATGCCATTCATAGATCTGGGTTCTTAGGGCAGGATTTTCACGTAAAGTTTCCAACTTTACGTGTAGAAATGCATAGAATGGGGATTAAGGGCGAAATAAAGGCTAAGAAGGTAGATCTAGGACATTCAAGCAATTTACTCCCATAAAGGTTATAGATCTGAGCTTCTGGAGCTCAACCATGACTAGATCTAGTGGATAATCAACCTATTACGAATTCTACTTCATGCACAAGCTTGGAAAAAGGTTCAAGAAGAGCTCAAAAGGTGCTCTAATGGGGTTTTAAGCATACAAACAGAATGGAGTAGAGATATACCTCAGAGAACTCTGAAATAGCACCAAGATATCTGGTCTCCTTCTCCTCTTCTTGCTCCACTCTCCTTCTTCTCCCAAAAACTTCAAGGAATCACTCTAATCACTTCAATTTCACAAGAAACAAGTTAGGGTTTGATGTAGGGCGCTCTGAGGGTGAAAGGGGGCGACCTTGGGCCGCACAAGCTAGCTTAAATAGGGGCAAACCCTTGGAATTAGGGTTTCATCAGACAGCGGTGACTCGCCGAGTCCGGAATATGGATTTGTCGAGTCGCCAACTTAAACACGCTCCGAATCCTGTCTCTACTCGGCGAGTCGGACTTACAACTCGCCGAGTCCAAGGCTAAAAATGAAAAATACAAAGATAAATTATACGTACCAGAAACCAGGTGCTACAAATCTCCCCCACTTATTTTAGACTTCGTCGTCGAAGTCTGCTGCTCGATCCTAAAACAGCTCGGGGTAATGCTCCATCATTTCTTCCACCAGCTCCCAAGTCCACTCGGACCCCTTTCGGTGCTGCCACTGCACCTTCACTAACTCCACCATCTTGTTCCTTAGATCCTTCGACTTCCGGTCGAGGATTGCGACTGGGCGCTCAATGTAATTCAGGCTGTCATCAACCTGTATGTCCTCTAATGGCACCACCGCAGAATCATCCATGAGACACTTCCGCGGCTGGGAGACATGGAAAGTGCTGTGGATCTGGCTGAGCTCGGCTGGCAGATCCAGCCTATATGCCACCTTGCCCACCCGGGCTACAACCCTGAACGGACCAATGTATCTCGGGCCCAACTTGCCCCGCTTCCTGAATCGAATGACGCCTTTCCAAGGCGACACTTTCAGGAGAACCATATCCCCGACATGGAACTCCAGGTCTGATCAACGCTTGTCGGTATAACTTTTCTGCCGACTCTACGCAGTCTGAAGCCTGCTCCGAACCTGTTGGATTCTCTCGGTCGTCTTGAGCACCACTTCGGTGCTCCCCATGACCCTCTGGCCAACTTCACCCCAGCATATCGGGGTCCTGCACCTCTGACCGTACAACATCTCGAATGGAAGACGGTCAATACTCGCGTGGTAGCTGTTGTTGTACGAGAACTCAGCCAAGGGAAGATAGGTATCCCAGCTACCACCGAAGTCTAGCACACAAGCCCGCAACATATCCTCCAAAGTCTGGATGGTCCGCTCACTCTGACCATCCGTCTGCGGGTGAAAGGCGGTGCTAAAGTGTAGACGAGTGCCCAAATCATCATGAAACTTCTTCCAAAACCTGGAAATGAACCGCACATCTCGATCCAATATCACTGACACTGGCACCCCGTGCCGTGTCACTATCTCCCTGATGTAGATATCGGCCAACTTTTCAGCCGAGATACTCTCCTGAATCGGAATAAAATGGGCACTCTTGGTCAATCGATCCACGATGACCCAAATCGAATCCACTCCTCGCGCCGTCCAGGGAAGCTTTGTGATAAAATCCATCGTAATATCCTCCCATTTCCATAACGGGATATCCAACGGCTGCATCTTGCCGTGCGGTCTCTGATGCTCAGCCTTGACCTTCCTGCAGGTCAAACACCGCTCAACGTACCACGCCACGTCCCGCTTCATGCAGGGCCACCAATAGTCTAGAAGAATATCCCTATACATCTTCGTCGCCCCTGGATGAATAGAGAATCGGGATTTGTGCGCCTCCTCCATCAAGATCTGGCACACGCTTCCAAGATATGGCACCCACACCCTGCGGTGTAGTGTCAATAACCCCCGGCTATCATAATCGAAGGAGGTGACTTGACCCACTATCCGCTCACTCTTCCGATGTTCCTCCTTCATAGCCTTCTATTGAGCCTCCCGCATCTGCTCCAACAGGGGAGTCACCACAGTCATCCTCATGCAAATATCCCTGATTGGCGCCGCCTTGCGGCTAAGCGCATCGGCCACCACATTGGCCTTCCCTGGGTGGTAAAGGATCTCGCAATCATAATCCTTCACCACGTTCAACCACCGACGCTGCCTCATGTTCAGATTCGGCTGGTCCATGAGGTACCTCAAGCTCTTGTGGTCCGTGTGAATGGTACATCGAACCCCATAGAGGTAATGCCGCCAAATCTTGAGGGCGAAAACCACCGCCCCCAACTCCAAATCATGCGTCGGGTAGTTTGCCTCGTGAGGCTTCAACTGCCTCGAGGCATAAGCAATGACATGCCCCCTCTGCATCAATACTGCACCTAGGCTTGAGATCGACGTATCACAATATACCATAAAATCCTCTACGCCCTCGGGCAGGGCTAAGATCGGCGCCTCGCACAATCTATGTCTCAGAATCTCGAACGCTGCCTGCTGCTCAGGCCCCCAACGAAAGACCACGGCTTTCCTAGTCAACCGTGTCAGGGGTACGGCTATCTTGGAGAAATCCCGAATAAATCTCCGATAGTAGCCTGCCAATCCTAGGAAACTCCGAATCTCGAATGGAGACTTCGGAACCTCCCATCTCATCACGGCCTCCACCTTGGCCGGGTCTACTGAGATCCCGTCCTGGTTGACGAGGTGCCCAAGAAACTGCACCTCGCGCAACCAAAACTCACACTTGGAGAACTTGGCGTACAAGCTCTCCCTTCTCAAGGTCTCCAAAACCTCTTTCAGATGCTCCTCGTGCTCCTCCTGCGTCTTGGAATAAACCAAGATGTCATCAATGAAAACTATCACATACCGATCAAGCATCGGCCTGCACACGCAGTTCATGAGGTCCATGAACGCGGCAGGAGCATTGGTGAGCCCAAACGACATCACCACGAACTCATAATGGCTATGACGCGTCCGAAATGCAGTCTTCTGTACATCCTCCTCCCTGACCCTCATTTGGTGATAACCGGAACGCAAATCGATCTTGGAGAACCAAGATGCTCCCTGCAACTGATCAAAGAGGTCATCAATCCTCGGGAGTGGGTAACGGTTCTTCACCGTTACCTTATTCAGCTCCCGATAATCTATACACATCCGGTGCGACCCGTCCTTCTTCTTTACAAACAGGATCGGGGCTCCCCAGGGTGAACTGCTCGGTCGAATAAACCCCTTGTCTAGCAGCTCATGCAGTTGCGTAGACAACTCCTGCTTCTCGGGAGGAGCCAACCGATAGGGTGCCTTGACTATCGGAGCCGCACCAGGAACTAGATCGATCCTGAACTCTACCTGACGCTCCGGAGGTATTCCAGGAAGCTCCTTCGGGAACACATCCGCATAGTCTCGCACCACTGGAACCTCGCTCACTGTCGCCTTACCCGCCTCCCGGGTATCCATAACATACGTGACATACCCCGCGCATCCCTGCTGAAGGTAGCGCCTAGCTCTCGCTGCTGAACATACTATAGGTCCACGCTGTGGCCTCTCGCCGTGGATCACCAACTCTCCCCCACTCTGGGTCCTGATCCGCACTAGTTGTTGTGCGCAATCTATCACCGCCCCATTAGGGCTCAACCAATCCATGCCTATAATTACATTGTTCCCCCGCAACGGGATGGGAAGTAAATCCACCAAACAGCGCTCCTCGAAAAGCCTCAGGACACAATCCCTGAATACTGATGACGCTCGCACCGATCGGTCATCGGCAATCTCCACCTCTAAAGGGCAATCCAACATGCCCGAAGACTCAGTAAACCTCTTGCTAAGCGCAAGGGAAACAAATGATCGGGTGGCACCTGAGTCGAACAACACCTGGACAAGAATATCGTTCACATGGAACGATCCTAATGCATATACACAGAGCACATATCAATATCATAACATCATAAAAATTAAGTAGAAGGAAAGAATCATATCCGTCACCACATCGGGTGTGGCGCGTGCCTCCTATTCCGTCAACTGAAACGCCCGACTTCTCACCACTGGAGCCTCTGCCTTACCCTGCCGGCCATCTGTAATCCGCAGGGTAGCTGGAGCCGGCGCCCTAACCGGCGCTGATGCTGTCAACTGGGGGAAATTGGCCTTCTTGTGGCCCCTCTGGTTGCAGTGGAAACACAGCAACTCAGATGTCTGGATGACCGAGACAAGAGTAGTACAATCCCTGCTAAAGTGCCCTGCCTTGTCGCACTTGTAGCAGCCTGCTGATCCCATCCTACATGCTCCCTCATGCGTCCTACCGCATTTCCCGCAGCGGCCCGGTCCTCCTTGGCCTTTTGGCCTCCCATCTGATCCTTTAGGCTTCTTCCCCGAAGCCCCAACCACCTACCCCGCCTCTGCCTTCCTCTTCCGAATGTGCTCTAAATCAATCTCCCTTTCCCTCGCCCTGGTAATCATGGACTCCAGGGTAGGGCAAGCTGAAAAGCTAACATGCTCCCGGATGTCAGCCCGTAGCATGTCATGATAACGGGTCCTCCTCATATCCTCATCGCCCGCATACTGGGGCACCAACAATGCCCTCTCCCGGAACTTGGCGGTGATCTCTGCCACAGTCTCCGTCGTCTGCCTCATATCCAAGAACTCCCTGGCCAGCTGCTGAAGCTCAACAGCTGGCGCGAACTCCGCCCTGAACCTGGTCGCAAAGTCTGACCAAGTCATAGCCTTGACAGCCGAGGCTCCCAATGAGTCCCCCACGGACTCCCACCAATCCCTAGCTCGATCTCGTAAACACCATGTTGCGAACCTCACCTTCGACCCCTGAGGGCAGAAGCTAATCATCTGTGCAGACTCAATGTCGGCAATCCATTGCCTGGCAGCTATGGCGTCCTTTGCCCCGTGGAAATTCGGCGCACCACTGCCCCGAAAGTCCTTGAAGGACAGCGTGCGAGATCTCGACTGGCCAGATGCCATGTCGCTCCTGAATGCCCGGAGGTGATCCTCCATCAACTCCAATATCCCTTTCTTGATCGACCCGAAGATGATGGGGGTCGACTCAAGGATGCCTCTGGTGATCTCAGACGCGATGAACTCGCGTAGCCCCTCATCTATTGGCTCGGAACCTGATCCCGAACCTGATCCTTCTCCTAAACTGCCAACTACTGGCCTCGAACGTAGTACCACCATTCTGAAATACAAAAGAAATAACAACTGTTAGCGATACTGATACCTCTGGAGGAATCACACTTACTACAAGTTCCCTGGTCTTATCTTAGCATTCCTCGATTCGGGTACGGATCCTCTGCTTTCAGTAGTACGGGCCCATACTACCTTCCACATCTATCCGTACCTTCTCCAAGGACTGCCTTGACTCCACCAGGTCCCTTTCACTACCGCTGATCTCTGTTACTCCTATCCTAGGCTTACCCTAGGAAACCTCTGACTCCACCCAACCCAGTCCTCAGCTGTTGAAGGCCTCTTGGTGATGCCAATTAGCCATTACCTGAATACAATCACATGTGACGAGGCTCGGATAATCCTTCGAGTGAGGGACTCTTCCCTACCACGGTTAGGACTCAAACAAGAGCTACGCAATAGGGTCAAATCCAACACTGTGAGATTATTCAACCCTGATCACATGTGACTTTATCGTATTCACCTAACAGCTAGCTCCCATCACTTCAAAGCCCACAAAGCACAAAGCAAACAACATTTGGACATAAAGGAAACAACCTCAAGCAACTCTATCATCGTAGAGAGAAACTGAACTAGCATACAATGCTAAACTTGCACTATCAGGCATAACCTAAACATGCCATCCTACTGCTGTCTACTCAATTCTAGCATGCAACTTTTCACACACTGAAGCACATAAAGCAGGCACATAAGGCATCACTCCTAGATCCTTAGTCCTATTCTAGCATGCTGTTCTACTGAAACTGATAAGCATAACATAAGCTTGTATGGGTACTTTGAGGAGTACTTACTTGAGCTTGGCCGATCGTGCACATCACACAATTCGTTCCTTTTTCTAGAACCCTTTACTAGCCTCTTAGAAAACATTTCTTTTTCCAAAATCTTTTAATCCCTCGATTTGATTTCAAACACCCCCGAAGGTGTGTTCGAATCCCTCAAACCAGGGCTCTGATACCAACTTGTAACATCCCAAAAATACGAGCCAAAATTTTCGTTTTTAAAACATGTACTTAGCAAAACATTTAGAAATAAATCATTCAACAACCATTTCATTTCACAAAAGATGTTGCATGTCAGAAAACATTGTCATAATCATAAAAATGTCAGAGTACAATCTCCCAGGTAGATGTCATAATGCGGAATACAAGCAGGTGTGTGTGTGATGTACCGCTACCGCACCAGCTCCTTCCCCTTCGACAAAGAGGTACCTGAAACCAAAATTGAAAATTGTAAGCACGAAGCTTAGTGAGTTCCCCCATAATACCTCATACCATGCAAGCATACAATGTATAACTAAGAGATACGGGCCTCGCCCACACTCATGAAGATACGGGCCTTGCCCACACTCCACTTTCCGGGAGATACGGGCCTCGCCCACACTCCACTATCTAGGAGATACGGGCCTCACCCACACTCCAATCTCGGAGAGATACGGGCCTCACCCACACTCAGCCGCTAACCCAATAATATACAAGTATCACACAGACAACGAGTATAGACATCTCTATCATACTGGGATATATCATAATCAACTCAACCAAGAGATATGGGCTCGGCCCACACTCTAATACTAACATCTCGTCTATACGGGCCGGCCTTGGCGCCTTAGACCCGTTACTACTGGAAGGAAACTCACCTCAAAGTCACCGTCTATCTGTGTGGGAACTGACTGTCTGCTGCTACTACCGCTCCGGGAATCCTCTGGCTATAATTCCCACTAAACCCTTAGTCAAATACTACTAACCGACTTCAGGGTAAATTGACCATTTACCCTTACAAATCAAGAGTTGAGTCACAGTCAACTGCCAGTTGACCAGACTCGCCGAGTTGGCTTGCCAACTCGCCGAGTCCCTTTCCCTTAGTCCGTCCATAAATCCATCTCTACTTGTCGAGTTAGACGTAGACTCGACGAGTTTTCCTTCTATACCCAAGGCCAATAGTCCATCATCCTACTCGCCTAGTTGTATGAACAACTCGCCGAGTTCATCTTCATCCGATGAACACTTTATGCTATGACTTGCCGAGTTGTATGAACAACTCGTCGAGTCTGTTCTTGATCTAAGAAGGTTGCCTTGAACTAGCCGAATCATTGCATTGACTCGCCGAGTGACTTCATGAGTGAGTCTAGCTTCCGACCCACTGATTCACACCCAATGAATCATTACTCCCAACCCGCAAATGCGAAAAGGGGGAAACTCGGGGACTCGCAACTCGACTCGTCGATTCAGATGAACGACTCGCCGAGTCGGCCACATACAAAAACTATACACGCGATTCTACTTGGATCCAGGTCATGCTATTCATAGATATGGGTTCTTAGGGCAGGATTTTCACGTAAAGTTTCCAACTTTACGTGTAGAAATGCATAGAAGGGGGATTAAGGGCGAAATAAAGGCTAAGAAGGTAGATCTAGGACATTCAAGCAATTTACTCCCATAAAGGTTATAGATCTGAGCTTCTAGAGCTCAACCATGACTAGATCTAGTGGATAATCAACCTATTACAAATTCTACTTCATGCACAAGCTTGGAAAAAGGTTCAAGAAGAGCTCAAAAGGTGCTCTAATGGGGTTTTAAGCATACAAACAGAATGGAGTATAGATATACCTCAGAGAACTCTGAAATAGCACCAAGATATCTAGTCTCCTTCTCCTCTCCTTGCTCCACTCTCCTTCTTCTCCCAAAAACTTCAAGGAACCACTCTAATCACTTCAATCTCACAAGAAACGAGTTAGGGTTTGATGTAGGGCGCTCTGAAGGTGAAAGGGGGCGAGCTTGGGCCGCACAAGCTAGCTTAAATAAGGGGAAAACCCTTGGAATTAGGGTTTCATCAGACAGCGGTGACTCGCCGAGTCTGGAATATGGACTCGCCGAGTCGCCAACTTAAACACGCTCCGGATCCCGTCTCTACTCGGCGAGTCGGACCTACAACTCGCCGAGTCCAAGGCTAAAAATGAAAAATACAAAGATAAATTTTACGTACCAGAAACCAGGCGCTACATCCGATTTTGAGCATCATTTGCAGTCTACAGAAGGTATAAAGTCTATACATTGTTTGTTCTTTTGATAGATCCCTATTTGTGGAGTTCTAGGGCTTTTCTAAGCCATTTTGGTCACCAACCATGATTGCAAGCATGGTTTGGGGTTGATGTTTCAGATCTGGGTCCTTAGAGGGGTTACAAGGCAGAAAGGAGTGGCTTTTGCAGTCAAAGAAGGCCCCATTTATTGTAAGAGTTTGTTTTAGGACCTTTTGAGCTCAAAGTCCCATGCAAGCACGTAAAAGTTGTAACTTTACATGGTAGATCGATTGTAGAAGCATATATCTATCTTTTGATCAAGGGTTGTACATTAGAAATCGAAGATTTAGTGAGAAGATGTGGCCGACTCGACGAGTCCAAGGCTTCTGTCCCATATCAGTTAAGGGTCAAAAGGACCCAGTTAAGTGTGGAAAGGTTTTAGGGAGTCCCGGGGAGTGACCCAACGTTCTGGACTAAGCCCTTGTTCTGGAAATTCATGGGACCCGGTGAGTGCATGAGTAGACTCGGCGAGTCCAAGGCAATCTTCTTAAGGATGAAGATGAACTTGACGAGTTGTTCATCAACTCGGCGAGTCGAGGACAGAACTTGTTCATCAGATGAAGGTGAACTCGACGAGTTGTTCATCAACTCGGCGAGTCAGATGAGTCTTCATGTGATGTTCATATGAGGGTGAGAGACTCGACGAGTTGACGGTCCAGCTCGGCGAGTGGGGTCAACTTGAAGTTGACTTTGGCTTGGACTTGATTGGGGGTAGAATAGTCATTTTACCCTAAGAGTAGATGTCAGTTTCTGACTAAGTGTTTGTGGGGGATTGTAGCCGGAGGATTTCCATAAAAATAAAATATATGGTGGATTTTGTCTGTGTACAAGTAGTTGCACTCACTTTTGATTCTCAATTTACTATAAATTGTTTCATTTCTATAATAAATTGTAAAATTGTAAAATCTAAAAAACTCAATTTATGAAATGGGATTTGGCCCTACCAAGGCATTCTTTTATTTTCATGAATATGAAGTCGTAATTTATATGATCTTTATAAACCTGCAATTTGATCAATATATTAAAACAAAACAATAACATTAAAAAATAATTAATTTTAAACAATAAGAATTAATTTCGACAATCGGTTTATTAAAGTTAGACATCTAACATAATTGATTACCAACTTGTGCTTGCAATGCAATCAATTATTACATGTACTCATCCAAATATAAGTTTAAGCAATTTATCGCTCATTAAGTCTTTATTTTGATGTTTGATTGAACAGCGAGCAAGTAAAATTAACAAAACAAAACCAAAGTGTGGAGTTTAGGCAATTACAAGAAAGTGTTGACAATAGGAGACCAACCAAATAATTTTGCTAACGTTCGATCTACTATTAATCCCACTAAAAGTAAAAAGACAAATATCATCCACCATAAGCATGATAGCCTGCCGTTCACTTTTGAAGACAATGTCATTTCTCGCCTTCCATAAGGTTGTATACACCAGATTTTGATACGTTCCACTATTAATAATGCACAATCATTTATGTATTCAAGTACATTTGTAAAGAATCTTAACTTTTCATTTTTCATTTTTATTAATTTCGTTTCTACTAACATAACTCTTATTGATAACTGTTTAAATATAGTAACTATTTGCACAAAAGAACTAATCGCCTCTATAAATTAATTTATGAAAAAACTATACACACATATCGTTTGGCGTGGGTAGACGGCTAGTGTGTGTGTGTGTGTGTATATATATATATATATATATATATATATATATATATATATATATATATGAAAAGTGAATATGTGGCTGTCATCTATAGGGGTGGTCAAAAAATCCGCATCCGAACATCCGATCCGAAAAATCCGAAAATCCGATCCGAAAATACCCGAAAAATCAGATATCCGAAAATTCGGATACTCGAAATTCGGATATCCGGTTTTTCGGATTCGGATTCGGATATTTCGGATATCCGAAATCCGAAATATATAATATAAAAAATTATTAAAAATAGTTTTAATGCATTGAGTTTTTTCATTTGAAATTTCAAAAGACAAATTATTAACATTTTTACTTGGTACGCAAAGTGAGGATGGTATAAATGTTACCTTTTTTATGTTGATTTTAGTAATTTGAGTTTGATTTCTCAAGATCTTCAGGTATCATGAGGTAACTTGCATTTAACCGGACCAAATGAAGTCTTATTATACCTAACAAATGCACGGAAACGTTCTTGTTCTTGGAGGGTTTATTTTCTTTATTTAAAACTAATGAAATTCGGATATCCGGTTTAATATCCGAATCCGTATCCGAAATTTCGGATACGGATTCGGATATCAATAATCAACTATCCGAATTTTCGGATATCCGGTTTTGAATACCCCTAGTCATGTATGTAATATTAGGTATAGAACCATCAAAATTGACTTCATTTTGATTAAAAAAACACATTTTTTTTTATTGTTAGCTTCTTCTTATTGATTTTGAGCTCATATTATTTCCAATTTCATAATTCTTCCCCTACATCTATGTATTTTGAATGTGTTTTTTTATATTAGACATCTAGTAGGCTTCATAAATTTCTTTGGCACCAACCATATGTATATTTGCATTGTTCTTTTTTATGTGTTATGGGAAGAAGTTTATTGAGTTTTTAATGATAATATCAATCTTTCGCTATATTTTTCTATTTTAAATTTGAATATGAAGATTTATAGGTAGTTGATAATGTATTCTTATACATGGTTTGTGTTGCAAAATAAAAAATTTAAAACTCTATAAAAGTATGTATAAAGTCTATTATCTAGTCTAATAGATAATACAAAAAAGATGGTAGAGAGATTTGATTGTATTTCGTTAAAATTATGCAGTTTTTAATGGTTCTATATTTAATATTAGGTACATAACAACCACATATTCCCTATACCCTATATATATATATATATATATATATATATATATATATATATATATATATATATATATATATATACTAGCTGTGTACCCGCGCAAAGCAGTGGACGACATTAGTTTATTAGTTTCGTTTTGTGGAATTGTTTCAAACAGCGATTGTTTTCTTTCGACAAGACTGATGAACAACTTCCTCCAAAACGAATTCATAATAGTCACATAGTACGTATAAGCAAGTGATAAATCCTTAATGTTAAACTGGTTTTGACTTATTTTTTGTTGATAAACATAGCTTCAAGAAACTTCAAATATATTTAGGGACCGTGTGTTTCACATCGTTTGTTGTAAAATTCGAAATTTTTCAAAAGAATTGAATAACGAAAATATGAAAAGTGTTTGTTCGACATAATATGAAATTAAATTTTTTGTTGTTTTGCTTTAGTTCGCAAGTAAGTAAAAGGAACTGGAATATAAATTTTTTTAAATGACCAAAATACACTTCTTTTAACTTTTTTGAAATTTATTTCTTCTATTATCAAAATAACAAAATTGCTATTAACTAAAAAAAACTAGTTATAAAGTAGTATTTTTTAGTCTTTTTAAACAAAAATAAATTACAAGCATTATATGATGAAGCACATCCATTGAAACTTAAGAATATAAGATAAGGAAAATTCCATGAAACAATTAACGAAAAAGAACCGATTTGGGATACGAAAATTGACATATCAAACGAAATTCTTAAAGAACTTGAAAAAAGTTGACATATCAGAAGCTCCCAAATGATACTACAACAAAAACTAATTAAAGTGTTATGTTTTAATAAGAAAAAGGAACTTGTTTTTTCTTGTATTCTGACCATAATAGATCCATGATCAAGCTTATAATAGGGATAATATGATCCATGATTAAGGTTTTGTTTTACATCTTTCGAACATCACGTGCCAAAATTTCAACTTACATTCAAACCCATACCTGCAGTAGGCACTATTGCCCTCCCACCTTTAGTGAAAAAATATTTCAATTAGCCTATAGACATTTAAATCAAAACAATATCATAACACTCTACTTCAATTTATTCCTAAAAAATTGTAAATGCATGCTCTATTTATTCTTTCCCTAAAATATTTCAAACACCTGACATGTTCTTTTCGTTTTCAAACTCGTCTTTTAATGTATTCCACAAAGCAGTCCATTGAGCCACCTTTAAGATTACAAAAAGAATCATCATAATGATGGCACAGGATAGGACATGAATGTATAAGGTTTGTAGAGCTAAACACAATGCCTTATCAAAAGCTCATATAACATCAAGTCTTGCATAATATGACAATATATTCAAATTTTCCCTTGAAAGAAAAAACATCTCCATCACAAGTTGGTAAGCCACAGCAATGGCGAGTACCAAGCATTTGGGGAGAAACAACATCACAAATCTACTTGAAAAGTTATGTAAATTAGATCAAAGAATACCAATAGCTTTCACCTGTCCCCTTGCAATCCCATGAAAAATGGGATCCTGTACCAGTTAACCACATAAGAAATAAGACAAAACATTTTAATATATTTATAAAGACAGTTGAAATTTCCTACCAGCCAAGAGTTTAAACTATGTCATATGCCAATTGTTTGACAAATTACATTCCTTCCAAAGAAGTTTTGCAAACCAAATACCCTTTAAGTACAAGCACCGAATGACATGGTATAAAGTTGTTGAAATCATTTGTACAAATTATCAGCTTATGATATACAAAAAACTGGCAAAAAAATATAAAACAACAAACTTGTAAATCAAAACGTTGAATTAAGCTCTGCCATACACCAAGTATCAACAATCTCGTCTGCAAAAAAAATTAAGCGGATTCTTATCAAACACAAAAAGAAACGAAAAGTAGTTATCATCTTATAACACCAGACACATCATGTGCATCCTAATAATTTAACCAATATCTAAAAGTGAAAATCAACGCTAGTGGGTAGGGGTCATCATTTTGAGCAAAGTGGTGCAACATATAGATACATGGAACCACCTGGTCGGCTAGTCCATTCATACCTCCTCAATAGAAGCAATCCAATACGGGACTGTACAATACCACATATAAAACTTGGTAAATAATTTTCATCATTGAATTGATTTTTATTTTCACAAATTTGATAAATTTGAAAAATGTTTGCTAGTAAAGACAATAATAGCTCACTCATTCTATGAGAAGAGCTCCCCATAAGTAATTCCATCAGCATATTGGATTTTCTTGAAATGATTAACTCCCTAAACATCACATTTGAACAGCACAAAAATACAATAAAATGAAAACAAAAGGGTAAAAACGGAATTACAAAACAATATAAATCGAGCTATATCTAGACCTGAAGTAACATAAGGATGCGCTCAAGGCCATAGGTGATCTCAATAGATACTGGCATCAACTGAAGACTACCAGCCTTCAAGAAGACAATATTTAATATTAATGAAGAAATGGTATATAAAGAAGAAACAAAAATTACTGAATTGTATCTATGAATATGATACCTGTTGGAAGTAAGTAAACTGTGTAATTTCCATTCCATCCATCCATATTTCCCAACCCAATCCCCAAGCAACATTAGGTTGGTAGGGATGTCAACGGGGACAAACGGGGCGGGGGATGCCCCAAAATTTTCCCGTTCCCCCGCCCCCACCCCCGAAATGAAAACGGGGGTTAACCTTGCCCCCGCCCTCACCCCCGTCCCCGATTTTTTTCAACAAATCCCCCCATACGGGACGGGGCCCCCACGAGATCGGGGTCCCACGGGACTTTTTGACATCCCTATAGGTTGGAATGTAAGTTGTTTGACTCTCAAAAGTCAAAGTAGATGTTTTAACAAAACAGAGGAAACATATGTTCAATTTCAATCCAAAAAATAAATAAAAAATTGCGGATTACTGGGCTTTCCCAATTGTCTTACACAAATCGAATATCATGATCGTTGACATCAATACCTGAGCCACAACAACAAATTTATAAATTAATGTTTAAATGTAAATCAAGAAAACACTAAATTATACAGATGAAATTTTGATTATGTAAAAATCACAACCTAGAGCCGATAGACTTCTGATAAAGATGTCTTGTGAATTTCAAGGATAAGGCCTTAATATAACCTGAGAAATAACGACACTTCCAGGGATTCTAGCTAAAAAAGCAGAATTGATCATGCATGCTTCTATTGCAAAATCAACCAAAAAAATGAGAAATAGTTGAGACAAATATTTGCCAGATATAGAGGAAGGCTAGTTATAATCGACAAATATTTCTCAGATCTCGTGATTCAACATTTACTCGACCTGGGATTAAATGGGGCTGAGTCAAAAGCTTTTCCAGGGTACCTATGCATTAGTATTCTTAGGGTGCATCCCAAAGATAGAAAAAGACCAAAAAGCAACCTCCATTCTAGCGCTTCAAACCTCTATTCATTCATGTATGGTTCTTCTTCAACCTTGTTCACATAAAAGCTCAAGCAATTAAAAGGACAAACAAAAAAGAACCAAATATGGAAAAAGTAATTGCTTCTTACAAGTTGCAAGCTGGAAAACCTATATCCCATCCTTCTTTATCTTCATCCATATCCGATCACAAATTTTAAAATCCTAGATAAAATAGTAGCAAAGAATGGTTGAAGAGCAACGTATCACAAATACACCAAATCAAACGGAACACCAATAAACCCAAAAATACAAGTGAAGTAGAAAACTTAAATAGACATATAAATACTAAAGCATCAGGGGACTAACATCTAACTTGGTGAAGATGGATTAAGGATATTTTAGCTATAGGAGGAGACGTCATGATAGTGCCCACCAAAAAACCCATAATAAAATTTCACCATCTTGAGTTCATATATCATGTAACTACTACACGGTATCACAAAAAAACATATTCAAATCATTTGAAGCAAATAAACACTATTTAGATTCAATAAGCTCTTCACTTGTTGTATATTCTTTGTAAATGAATATAGTTACAAATCAAAGAGAAATTTTGTGTAGGAATAAAACATAAGCATACCCAAGAATTATTATTTATTGCAATGATGCAAAAAAATGTCTAACCTGCAAAATCAAAATACAAAAAATCAACGTGAAATTAGAAGCACTGGTGTTCAAAGGGTATGTCGTCTAGCTTTCCTCTGATTTTCATTAAAGGACCTACCTTCGAGTTTTGTTCAAGCTCGTGTTCATCTTCATCCCAAATTAGAAAACCCTTTAGGGAAAAAATCAATGGGCTAAAATAGGAGAGAGAGAGAGAGAGAGAGAGAGAGAGAGAGAGAGAGAGAGAGAGAGAGAGAGAGAGAGAGAGAAATATTACATGTGAGTTGCTGAAAGCGAGCATGGGAGGATCGAGATACATGAACAACGTTGGGGTATTATGACGGCATCGTTGGAAGCAGTGGTGGCCTGTTCTAGGTTTAGGTTATTAAAGATTAGTAACTACATAAATAGAAGAGGTTGTTGTATAGAATATCAAACCTATTCACGTAGATCAAGCTGGTGAGCATATCTACAGGAGAAAGATATGGATGGTGACGAGGGTGATGAGAGAACATAATTTTAAACGGGTCTTTGAAACGTTTTTAGTTTGATATGTAGATGGTAGTCGGGGAAGGTAGGCAAGAATCGGTTTTTTTTTTGCCGATGTACCAGGCATTAATGTTAGACTAATTCAATTCATAGCTAGTAACTTGAGATATAGTCGGATTATGTATTTTGGAATGGTACATAGTGCTTTACGAATGGTACGACTTAAAAAATAGAGAAAATGACAAAAATAGCCAATTACACTAATTGCATTACAAAAATAGCCAAAAAAAAATCGAGATTACAAAAATAGCCACCCATTTCGCAGATGAGAAGGTCTCATCTGCGAAATGGGCTTCTCATCTGCGAAAGTACAACTACCTAAAACACAGTTGTGCTTTAGGTACTTGTACTTTCGCAGATGGGACCTTCTCATCTGCGAAATGGGTGATTTTTAGGTATAAAAACGTTTTTTTTTTTTTTTTTTTTCATTTTTCACCATTCTCTACACAAAAACTCTCTCTAACTTTGGGCTTCTCTCGGAATTTTGGCTAGTTTTTGAAGAAAATGGAGGATTATGTCAACAATCCCGCAAATATGGTTAGATTTTAACTCTTTTAATGTTTAAAGTTATTTTTTTTTATCAATTGTTGTATTATTTAGTGTTAAAAAAGGGTAATTTTGTTGTGTTTGATAGTTTTAATATATTTTTGGTATACTTGAAGTTTAAATGCAAGTAGAGACAAGTAGAGACTGCGTAGATAATGTTTACAATTTGTTATTTTTGTAGTTTTTTTAGTTGTTGTATAACCTGAAATCTTGTAAATTCTTATCCTATAATTGTTTATATAAACTGCAAAATAGTCGTTTGTATATATATTTGTCGTATTTGTCGTATAAGTATAACATTTGTATTAGTTGAAAATTTGTCATATATATTGTTAGAAATTGTTTGTGTTTGTCGTATAAGTATAACATTTATATAAGTTGAAAATTTGTCGTATATATATTGTTAGAAATTGTTTTTATTTGTCGTATAAGTTGAAAATTTGTATAAAGTAGTCGTATAACTTGCAAAATTGTTAGTTTGGTTGTCGTTTTATTTTTAAATTTTTTTGTTTATATGGTTATATAATGTTAGTTTTAATTAGAAAGATAAAAATTGTTTATATATTTGTCGTTTAAGTTGAAAATTTGTTTAAGTTGAAAATATGTTTAAGTTGAAAATATTTATATAATTATGTATGATATTGTTTTCTATCGTAAATATATTTGTTGTATAACTTGGAAAATTGTTTATATATGTGTATGTTATTGTTTTTTATCGGAAATATATATATTAGTAATTAAGAAAGTATTTGCAGTTCGTAATCATATATTTAAAAAAAAAAAAAAATTTAGTTATCTAATTTGTTTTTGTGTTTTTTTTTTGCAGCATGATTTTAGTTTAATGAATACGAAAGCCTTTGCGAACCTAAAAGGCTCTGGCGGTAACATATGGGAAGTCTTTGAAGTTTTAGATGATGCCCGACGTGCTATTTTCAGAAATACCGTCTTTGGCTATTTTATTGATGTCCTTCGTTTACAAGGGGACGCTTTATTGTTTCATAAAATGTTCCTTCATCAGATCCGGCCGGACCCTGTTTTATCTCCAGATGGAATAAAACGTTTATATTTTCGAGTAGGCAATACCAAAATGGTTTATGGGCCGGAAGAGTTTTGTTTGATTACCGGCTTCAATTTTGGGGAGTATCCAAAAAACATTGGGAGAAAAGGGTCGGAAAAATTAATAAGCAGTAAAAAAAGATGTTTACTGCGTGAACGGCTATTTCCGGACCATACTAATAGTTCGGTGAAAATCGGCGACCTGAAAAGTTTAATTTTAAATCAAACATTCCTAGCACTTGACGACCTTGATGCAGTTAGAGTATGTTTGATATACATTTTGTGTGAAGGTTTTTTGGGCAAAGAAGTTAACGATCGGGTGCCACAAGATTGGTTTTATTTGGCTGAGAATTTGGATATCTGGAATAGGTATATTTTCTTTACGTTAAAAGTTCTATTTTATTAAAGTTATAATTTATATAATAATCAATTTTGTTTTTTTTTGTTTTGTTAGCTTCGCTTGGGGTAGCTATCTATGGGATTTTACTTATGTTGACCTTAAGGATACGTGGAATAAGATACATCATTATTTATCACTTCCTGAGCGTGGTCAAATTTTAAAGTATTCCGTCTCAGGATTTACGGCTCCAATAAGGGTATAAAAATTTTCTTATATTTAAATTGTTTTATTGTTATGTTTTTTATTTTAATTTTAACTTTTATTACTGTAATTGTAAAAAATTGTAGATATGGATATATGAGATGATTCCAGCTGTTCGTGCATGTGGATTTGCATCGAGAAAAAATAAAGACTTGCCTCGGATGAAAAGATGGAGCGGAACAAAAAAATTGAAATGGGTTGACGTGAACAAGATTTGGTCAAAGATGCAGGTTTAAAAATATTTCGTTTATTATTAATAAAGTTGATTATTATAGTTTTATATGCATTTTTAAAATGTTTAATTTTTTAGGAGGGGCTACCACCAAGACAAAACATGTTACCGGGTGATGGTGAGATGACATCTTTTTATTATATGTCATTTCAAGAGTATGTATATGGTGAAGGGAAAGCAGTTCCATCCCCAGTACGGGACCATTTTAGGAGACAAGACGAATCTTCGTCTAGTATGTCGTCCAGTGGTCGCTCTCATGGTAGAGGTCGGGGCAGTGGGAAACACAAGCTAGACGAGGTGTTGAAACGGCTACATGCACTGGAGCAGCATGTGTTTATGAACCGACAACCTACAGAGGTTTTTGTTGAAGAAGTGAATAATGACCAATTTTGGAACGACATTTTTTTTGATGATACGACAGTGTCACAAAGAAATTATGATGAACAGGTTAGTTACACGCTACATTATTTATTAAATTTTATTAACATATATGAATACCTGTGTTCATATTTTATATTTGAAAATATAGGTTGTGCAAGATGAAGTGATGAATAAAAACAATACAACTCAAAATGTTTTTGGTGATACTCAAGACGACAAGGTTGTTATAGACGTTACCTTTACGATTTTAATAATTAATTTTTAATAAAGTGTATTTTGTTATTAAGTAAAAAGTTATATTTTTAATGTAGGTGTTGGAGGAGAGTACTCAGTATGCGGGGAACAAATTTGATGATGATGTGTGTAATGTAAACGATTATAGTGAAGTTAAAGAGGTTATTATAGTTACATTAATATTAATATTTTGTTTATTTAGATATTATTGCTTATTAAATTATGTGTATTTCGTTATTAAGTATAAAGTATTATTTTTAATGTAGGAGTGGGAGGAGAGGAATGACAATGCAGGGAACAAATTTGATGATGATGTGCCGGATGAAGACGAACTAATAATAACGGGAAATGTAGATTATTTTCATGATGATGATGATGACAAAGAAGTTACACCCGATAAACCTAGGAGTCGAAAACCATCACAATTTTTATGCACTCCTTACACCGAGGTATTCGTTTTATTTATAAACTGATGATTTTATGTTTATGTGAATTATCTCAAAGATATACATTTAAACATTTGAATATTGTTTTTAGTTGCACACGACACCGAAGCAAAAAGAAGAACAAAAAAGAAGGTTGATATGAAATCAACAAGCCCCGTTCCTCCTCCAGTTTTTGGTGTTGCTCATGACTTCTCCATGTTGCGCCTGCAACCTTACGTAGCAGGCGGTGAGGATGTCATCCAAAATTATGTATTGCATTCATACGATGTGCAACATCGTTTGTTTAATTTCGTGTTAGATAGAGATTTTTGGAGCTCATTGTTTGGGCATACACACGACGGATGGTTTGAGTCAGCGGTAAATAAATTGTTAATTAATTCTTTTAAAAGTTAATTGTTTTTTAGTCAATAACAAAAGTATCATGTGTGCAGGATATAACCATTTGGTACCGACTTTTGATAGAGAGACGGTTTGAGAGCGACCGACATACAATAATGCCTCCAAATTTTTTTGTTTCTCATGCTTTGGAAGAAGGACAGGACTGGAGGGCGTTTATGGCTGGTATTGCTACATACCCCAACTTCATGGTTGCTTGGTGGGATGTTGATACGGTAAACTTAATAGTTTATATTGAAAATAATATCGTTTTTTTGTTATGTTTTTGTATTGTGATGTTTTTGTATTGTGATGTTTTTGTATTGTGATGTAAATAAATATAATTTTATTTTCTGATCCTTATACAGGTCTTATTGCCGATTCATTCATCCCCTAATCATTGGCTATTTGGGGAACTACGATTAGCGTCAATGGAAGTGCATATTTATGACAGTCTTGGTAGAGGTGCTTATGAAAAATTCCAATCCGAAGGAATCTTTTCCAAATTTGAACGTCGGGTGGCAAATTATTTGGACAAGATTAAGTATTGGGCGCGGAGGAACATCCCAAGGATTCCATTGAATATGCAATTCATTTATGAAGAAAACGTTCCCCAACAAAGTAGTCATTTGGGAGATTGCGGTGTTTTTCTTTGTATGTTTATGGAGCAATTGGTTTCAGGTCAACCAATACGTGTTCTTATTGACCCAAAGAACGCAGCTTTAGAGTTCCGTCTCCGGATGGCAAAAATTATTTGGGGGTCTAGTCTTGCTCCTCTGTAGTTGGATTATATAAATGTATATACAAATTAATGTTGGATTTCATTATTAGTTTATCTTTAGAGTTTACTCAACGGATGACAAAAAATATAACGTTACGACAATTACAACAATTTAATGACCTACTAATTACTTATCAATAAATTCAACATAAGAACGACTACAACATTTGTTTTAACGTTACAAATACAACAATTTATTGACCTAACAACTTCAAAACCATAAAAACAATATTGAAAAGCTTACAACTTGTAAACAAGAACTGCCAAGAACAACACCCAACTACAAACCAACGCTATCTTTAACTTCTTATTTTCTGATTGAAAGAGCTTATTAGAGTTAGCTACTTTAGCTATTACCATAGAAGATTGGTCCTTCTCTTTATCAACCCAACTGATAAACCCGCATTTTGGTCCCTGTTAAATTTAATATCCACAGTATGAAAATAAATTTGTGTGATGTAAACACGAGGGTTTAAATTTGAATGACGGTAAGAACATGATACCAAATACGGGCAAGCGTAGAACAATCTTCCTGGGTTTTTAGCTGTACCCGAAATCCTAACGATACGTTCTCCTCCGCAATTGCAGTATGCCATTAGCCTTCTTATTCTTTTAAATCGGAGTTACTTTCTCAGTTAAATTTTTTCATAATGCGTGACACCCATTTATAGAATAAATCATATTACGGACAATTCTTTTTGACTATGAAATAAACTGGTTTGACTATGAATTCAAAAAGTTCAACTATGAAATGCAGACAAGTACATTCTGTAGTATTGTCATATTGGTCAGTGAAATTTGACTATGAAATGAACTAGTTTGACTATGAATTCAAAAAGTTCAACTATGAAATGCAGACAAGTACATTCCGTAGTATTGTCATGTCGGTCAGTGAAATTTGACAATGAAATGAACTGGTTTGACTATGAATTCAAAAAGGTCAACTATGAAATGCAGACAAGTACATTCTGTAGTATTGTCATGTCAGTCAGTGAAATTTGACTATGAAATGAACTAGTTTGACTATGAATTCAAAAAGTTCAACTATGAAATGCAGACAAATACATTCCGTAGTATTGTCATGTGGTCAGTGAAATTTGACTATGAAATGAACTGGTTTGACTATGAATTCAAAAAGGTCAACTATGAAATGCAGACAAGTACATTCTGTAGTATTGTCATGTCGGTCAGTGAAATTTGACTATGAAATGAACTGGTTTGACTATGAATTCAAAATGTTCAACTACGAATTTAAAAGGTTAAACTATGAATTTTGATCAGTAGAGATACAATATCTTCTATTTATAATTCCATTTGTGTGATCATTGTAGAGCACAATTATCGGTATTGAAAATGAGTAGTCACAGCCAAAGAACCTTTTCTCAACTACCAATTTTCTTGCATAACCTTCAAAGAACAAATCCTAATACCTTCACAGCCATTAAGAAAACCGATAGCAACCGCTTTCAATTCTGTTTTGTGGCTTTAGGTTGCGTGGTATAACATACTTCTTTTATTGAGTTATACAATATTTCATGGTAATGTATGTCGATTAGTTCTTACATAACACTAATATGTGTTCGTTTTTATGTAGATTCGTACCTTCCTTAGGTGCATGATACCGCTGATATATGTGGGTTATTTACCCATTCTTGGGAGCTTTCTGACAACAATGTACTTCGCAGTGGCTTTAGATGGAAATCATGAACCACTACTCTTAGCACTTGGTTTGGGAACCTTACAGTGTGAAGAATCATGGAAATGGTTCATGATGAGGTTAAGAGATTGTTTAGGTGAGGACATAGAGGTTGGTTTCATAAGCAACATGTGTGATAACATAGACTTTGGTGTTGACAGTGCCTACCCGGATTCCTATCATGGATATTGTCCTAAAGATATAGCTCGAAAGATACGTGAGTCTATCGGACATAACAATACGGAAGTCGAATCGTTGTTTTGGAAGTCATGCAATGCATATAGCGTTGATGATTTTAACTTGTGTTTCGAAAGGTTGCAAAGTACATGTAGGCAACCACCTTTCTGCACCTTGCTTATGAGTCCAATTTACTAGCTTGACGATATACCGATTTCAAAATGGACAAGAGCATTTTTCCCAAAAATACGTTACAATGTTAAATCGATTGACGTCCTTGAAATTTTGCAAATTATATCCTCACGTGAGTTTCCTATAACAACGATAATTGAGTTAACCACCACGTCGATAAAATCAAAGTATGCTAAATGGGCCGAACTGGCTGGTAAGGGAGATTGTTATATTTTGTTTTTTTTATTGTGCTGCTATTTTTATTAAAATATCAAATTTTATAGGGAGGTTGTCTGGTGGGTTGACCCCTTACGTTGAGAGTAAGGTTTAAAAAAGTCTCAACAAGTCTTACAATTGTAATGCAAAACGTTTGTATGGGGATACATTTGAAGTCCATGACACTTTTGCCACCAGCAACGTACAACTTGAACGAAGGGTATGTAGTTGTGGTAAATGGCAAAAAAAGCGGTATACCATGTGGCCACGCTATAGCATGTCTAAGAACCCGTACATCTGAGTCCATTCAGAGAATGGTTGATTACAAGTTCACTAATTATGTGTATCGAGTTGCATATGGATCTGAGTTGGTGAATGGTATACCATCATATGAGCATTGGGAAATACCAAATGAAACGGTGGTCCTGTTACCTCCCTCAATGCAGTAGTTATTCATGTAGCACATTTATGTTTTATGTAGTATTATGTATTAGTTTTTTATGTACTCCGTTTTTATTTTACTGTTGTGTTACGTATTAGTTATCCATGTACCCAGTTTATTTTTTATGTCGTATTATGTGTTAGTTATTTATGTACCCCAGTTTTATTTTATTGCTTTCTAAATATTGGCTATTGAGGAAACAACATACATTAAAAGAAATGGACGTTTATTAAATAGTAACGACTAGACACATACAACAACAAACAACTTAAATAACGAAAAACAATTAACTTAACCAACATGCATATTAAAAATAAGGGACATTCTTTAAAACATTCAATGCATCTAAGTGGGTAAACTCGCTACCATCGTATTGAAAGCGGTATAGTTCCAAAGCCACCTGGCGTAGAATGTCTTCATCCGTATTTGCATGTTCGTTATCCAACTCGTTATAAATACGTTGAAATTGTTTCACCTTCATTTTCATATCCAGAAACTTCGCTTTGACATCTCTTCTTCTTCGATATTGAGTGCGGTTCATTAAATGGTGAAACAAATGACAGACACGAGACCAAAATGATCCAGCACGAACTTGTGGGGGACCCGGTGGAAAATCCACCTCTACAGTTGTAATCCAAGCTTGAACCAAAGCGACCTCCTCTGCGTTCCTCCATATACGTGGTGAGTCCATAATTGCAAGGAGGGAAGTAATAGAATACAATTACAACGGATATTGAAATCTATTTATAACGACTCCTTACTTTCCTGGTGCAATGACTTGTCAACTCAAACAGCAATGTATTGTGTTGTCATTCAACCGGGGATGAATTGTCAACTCGAACAGTGATCTGTTGTGTTATAAGTATAGTACACTGCATTCGTCAGTTAATTTTGACTATGAATTGCAGACATATTAGAAGTTTGGACTGCGATTTTGTGTAGAAACTACTATAAATTGACCCTAAGTTACATGCAAAACGTTATTAAATTAACCAATATAGTTGTTCAAATATTGTATTTTAGATTCTACCCTCTTTGTTTCAATCCAAATGACTTCTATATCATGGAGCAATGAAGAGTTCTTGGTTCTTACACATGCTTATATTCATGTGTACGAGACAAGCAAGTTGAATGATCCAATGTTTTGGAGCCGTTTAACAAATATTTTCAATGCTGAAAACCAAATGGCTACAAGAAACGATCATGACGAACTAGACATCTTAGCAAGATGGTATGAAATGAAAACCGAAGTTCTATTATTCAACGATCTTTATACCAAAATTGACGACACCCGTTTAAATGCTACTGAGGATGTCATCTTGGAAGCTGCTAAGGAGGAATACAAGTCATTAAGTAACGGGTTGGAATTCCAGTTTGAAGCCCCTTGGAATATTTTGAAATATATCCCGTTTGTTTAAAATCTATTTTAGTTTATTATTTGAGTACTAGGTTATTTTCATGTACTAGGTTATTTTCATGTATTTCTTATGTATTTCGTATGTATTTCGTTTGTTTAAAATCTATTTTAGTTTATTATGTGAGTACTAGGTTATTTTCATGTATTTCGTATGTAATTCGTATGTATTTCATATGTTTAAAATATATTTTAGTTTAGTATGTGAGAAACTCGTATGATTAAGTGGAGTTAATATATTTTAGTTTATTATGTGAGAAACTCGTATGATTAACTTGAGTTAATAAATGGCCATTGCATTAGTTATCAAAATATATTATAATACATTAGTAACAAGATTCCATGAACCATTAAAACATCACAACAATTACATGAAAAAAACGACATAATACGAACAAAGCATTAACGTAAAACACAAGTCCATGGCTTATTCTTAACACAAATTAGAGCGGTCTACTTGAAATACTGTTTATCTCTAACAACCTTCCAAACTTCCTCATATTCGAAGTCTCTGCCTTCATGCTCAAAGATGTAAAACTCTGTAACAACTTCCAAGAACTCTTCTTCGTCAAGACAACGAACATTGTTATGTTTCGCATAACTACATGCTCGATTGAACCATGTCACTTCCTCCTTTACATCCGTCCACTTAGTAACAACATCTGATTTTTCTCTTTTTTGCCCTTCTCCCATCTCATGGTTAAACAAAGATGTGATGCGACTCCATTCATCACCAATTAGGCAATGCGAGGGAGCAAGTAACGGTTCACCATCCTTAACACTTAGCCAGCACCGTGTTAGAACTAACACCTCGTTTGTCGTCCATGGCCTTTCAGAATTAGAACCAGGTACTTCATTCGAAGAACTTGCTGCATTCGACGACATTTCTAATAATGGGAATTCGTTTCGTTTAGGTGATTTGGGTGTTTGGTTTATAGATCTTAAACATCTATTTATATAAATAAATAGACTATGAAATAATACTTTGACTACGAAATGGTTATATTTGGACTACGAATTTCAGCTTTATGCAGTGTTTTGTCATGTCAAACTGTCATTTATCTCTTGTCACTTAAGGGACCCACTGGGATGTGCAGGTTACTACAGTGACTTGTCATTACTGTCTAGTCATTTCAAAGTTGGACTTCTCATTACTGTCTAGTATGTATAAATACCACTTATTGCTCCAGTTTAATACAATATCGATTTTATTATGAGTTCCTCACACAAATTCGAAATTTGCTCATGCAACGAAGTAGATTGTTACTACTGTGATTCGGTAGACCCTTTTTTTACACCCTCTTCAGCCGGGTCATATATGTCACATGAAAATTTTGAAGAATTAAAGAAGGCTGAAGCACAACAAGAAGAGGACAAAGAGTCATCCCGACTTCTCACTCAACTTGCTAATGATATAGGTTTGGAATGCAAACAAGCTGAAGAATGGATTGACCTTAATAAAAACAAAATCAAAGAGCATAAAGATTGGATAAAAAAGAGTAAGAAGGCAATCAAAACGACTGAAAAACGGCTTGCTGAGAAGGATGAGCAGTTGATACACATTATGGTAAAAAAGGATCGTTTCGAAGACAAAATGAGAATTAGGGATGACTATATAACAATGGAGAAAGAGAAGTACCCGTTGCAGTTCCCTGAGTTTAAAAATTAGTTATAAAGTTGTTGTAATATTATCATGAAACAGATTAGGTTGCCAAAGGATCGTTTGTTTTTTTTTTAAATAACATGTTGTAACTGTTAAAATAAATCTGCAAACTATATTTTATAATATAAAGGCTTCATTCATTGTTATAATCAACAAACTTAACTAAAATATGAAAGCATAGCAATGTCTTGTAAGAGTTAATAAAAATATTACAATACATAATAAGCTAACAACTCGTCATTACTCTTAATTTCAAGGTTGTTTTATATCAAAATCAGCGTTATGGGTTTGTGAGCAACCCGCTGAACCACCAATATTATATGCCATTTCTGCAGTAGAAATTATGTGACCTGCTCTGCTACCAGACGCCCTTCCAGTACAATTATTTCTCGTGTGTCCTAGTTGACCACATGTAGAACACTCTTTTATAATTGGACCCTCGCCTTGGGATGGAATGCGGTCTGTGTTTCTTGGCCTGCCTGGCTGACGTTTATCCATTATAGGTGGCTTAACAATCATCAAATCATCGGGGATCTCCCATTCGGATGGCTTCGGCAGAGGGTTTATTGATTCCTCATATGCTTTCCTCAGTGTTTCGGTAAGGTAAGCATTTAATGCAAACCTCGAGCAGTCTTGGTAATTGTTCACTGTTAAACATCTTATGACATGACCACAAGGTATCCCATCAAGTTGCCAATGCCTACATGTACATGTCATATGTTGAAAATCAACAATCACATTTTGTGCCCCCTTTTTGACCTCGCATTTCGTATTTGAGATCATGCGAACATCCCATTTGGTAAAAGTTTTCTTGTTTTCTTTTACAACTTCATCCGCCCAAGGGGTAAGTGTTGTTGTTGCTTCCGCTAAAAAAACAGCCAAAATGAAGAAGTTAAAATCAATAACATTGAAACTAATAAAACATTAATATTACAAATTTACGTAATACCTGCAAAGTTACGTCTTTGAAACCACCATTGTTGCATTGTAGCACGAAAAAAATCAATCAACATAAGTATTGGCACCTTACGTGCGTGTCTAGATAATGCATTTATATACTCCGCACTGTTGGACGACATAAGATTGTATCGGTTCCCTTTAAAATGTGCCCTTGACCAGGTTTCTGGATTTATACTTTTTAAGTACTCCCATACTGGTTCTTTTGTCTTTTTCATAACATCCATGGCAGCATCAAAAGCATCAACTGTGTACGCCCTACACGCCTCCCAAAAAATTCCTTTAACCGTCTTACTCTTGCCGAATCTAGATACTATGTTGAAATACAAATGGACACCACATATTCCATGATGAGCGTGAGGAAAAATGTTGGCAACGGATGTTGCTATAGATGGAGACCTATCAGATATAATTGTAAGCTCCTGCATATTTCCTATGCAATCACGTAGTTTTTGAAAAAACCATGTCCAAGAATCAGTACACTCATTTTTGCATATACCATATGCAACCGGTAATATTTGATTTTGTCCGTCCTTAGTAACTGCAAGTAGCATGGTACCTTTGAACTCGCCCTTTAGGTGAGCTCCATCTACTACTAGGGTCGGCTTACAAAAATTGACAAAAGCTCGTACCTACAATACATTGTATATCTATTCAAATACACCAAAATAAATATTAAAAAAAAATTAGGACATGATAATACTAACCGAGCAACCGAGTGCGACGTACAAAAACTCAAACCGATCATCAGCATCTGTTTTAATATGTGTGACAGTACCCGGATTATGTTTGGCCAAGTTGTGACAATACGCCGAAAGTTTGGTAAAAGAATCCTCTTTCGTACCCCTTAACGACAACAATGCATATTGTTTCGCACGCCATGCCTGATGGTATGAGATATTGATATTCAATTGAGCATTCATATCATTAACAATTTCTTTTCCCCGATAAACTCTACTATAGTCTTCAGCCAAAACATCAGCAACATATTCACCCAAAACATATTTGTTTGCTTGTCGATGATTAGGTTGCAACAATGTTGAAGAACATGTGTGTACATCAACAAATTTATTCACTTGGAAAAGTCCATCAGTATTTTTAATTGCTTTTGCTCTTAGTAACCAAGAACAATTTTTCGAAACACACACAGCTTCATACCTTGATTTGGTGGATCTACTTGTCCTCGTCTGGAAACCTTCTCAAAGACATTTTTTACCAATACACCGCTTTAAAAGTTCTTTGTTTTTAAATATACTCTCACATTGAATCTTTTGAAGATTAATGTCTACCATCTGTGTTGGGATATCTTCATTATTATCAACTGGCCATGCTGGTACAGGGGGCATACCGTGAAAAAGGTTATCGGGATACTTAACTTTAACTTCATCATCCAACTCATCTCTATCGGAATTACTTTGTAGCTCGGTTATATCTAAACATACATCACCAACATCAACATAATGCCCGTAAACATGATTTTTTTCATTTTTTTGAGTTGAATTTTTTTTTCTTTTTAGTTTTATCTACCACACGCCTATTCATAAGTTTAACTTCTTGTTCGGCAACATCATCACAACGACCACCCACATGATTAAGATATGTACCAACATCATCATCACCAACATACTTGTAATTCTCGGGATCCACATAGTGAATAGGTGAATAACTAACATTAACATTTTCAGCAACACTGTGAAACTGAGGTACACTAGGAGTATTGAAAGTACCTATCGGATCGTTGCTTCCTTTAAAACTGCATAAATTACCAACAACTTGGTTTCCAATTTCACCGCCCCCATTAACCTCCTCAACTTCATCAACCACCACAAACACTTTCACAGCCCTTCCTCCACTACATTTGATTACGTTTATCAACATTCTAACATCCACGTCTTCAACTATAGCTATATAATAATTTAATTCAGGATGGTGGAAACGAAGACTAATTCTATATTTGTCTAACAAACCAATTTTGCTTCTTACCAAAGATACAAAATCACTATAACTAATATACTCAGAAAATATCAAAGCAAGTTCAGAAATACCTCCCTGTGGACATATGTATTCCAGATTAGTTCCATTAACTTGCCATCTCCCACCGGTTACAAGACAAACCAAATATTCAATCATTTTTGAGCAAATTGTAGAGAGTATTTCACAAACAAATAACAACCAAAATGATATTTTTTCTACAAAAGTTTTTATATAGCAAAGCCCATTTCGTAGTCAAACCAATTCATTTCATAGTCAAACTTAAAAAAAAAATAAAAAAAAAAAAAATTAAAAAAATTGCATCATTTCGCAGATAGGCTCAGAGGATTTCGCAGATGGACCTATTCCATCTGCGAAATCACCCCTATTTATACAGAAAAAATTTAAAAAAAAAAAAAAATCTCATCTGCGAAAGTACAAGTACCTAAAGCACAACTGTGCTTTAGGTAGTTGTACTTTCGCAGATGAGAAGCCCATTTCGCAGATGTGACCTTCTCATCTGCGAAATGGGTGGCTATTTTTGTAATCTCGATTTTTTTTGGCTATTTTTGTAATGCAATTAGTGTAATTGGCTATTTTTGTCATTTTCTCTAAAAAATATTATTATTTTAATTAAGGTTTGTTGTATATTACGTTTAAACATATGGATGTCTTAAAAATATAATATTATTATATTAATCTATTTTTAGAAAGAGTAAGATTTCTTTTATAAGATAATATAGATATATATAAACAAAGCACTATTTTTTTCGGGATTATATGCCGTTGCACACCCAACAACCACTCAAGGTCGGGCATTTGTATCTATTTGTATTCATAAAATATTTTTGTTGGCCGGCCACCTTTTCAAATAACCCAATAGCGATGAATTATTTTTATTAACAGCCAATTTCAAATAACCCAATAGCCTATGCCCTCTACTCTACTCCTATTGGCTATAGCCATGCTTACTTAACTAAAGAAGAAAATGGGCTTTAGTCTTCATATCTCGTATAACCCAATACCATGGACCAAATTTGTAGAACTGTACAAAAAGACCGGTCTCGAACCGGACCCAAAAAAAGGACCAAGACCGAATCGGTTTAAAATGGGACAGGACCGAAAAAAACCGGTCCTTTATTAGACCGAAACGAAAAAAACCGGCCCGAGACCGTCCCGGATTGGTCCGAAAAAGGCCGGACTGTTCCGAAACCGGTCCTAAAAAAAACCAGACCGATCCGAAACCGGTGTAAGAAAAAAAAAACCGGTAACCAAACTTTATAAATATATAATTTTTATGTTAATTATACAGTTTTTAATCACAAACTATCTAATTTATTTCATTTTTTTATTAAATTTAAATTATCATTTTTAATAAATATTAATTTATCATTTTGGTGATAATCTCATATTTATTAATGAATAAAACTCGAAACCAAAATAAAAGAATTGAAGAATACCAAAACCGAACAAAAAAACCCGTAAATCGAACCGAAAAAGGCGCACGGAAAGACCGGGATACGAGACCGAAAAAGACCGAGCAAACCGATCCGAAAAAAGACCGGACCGTTCCGAGGCCGACCTCAAAAAGACCGGACCATTTCGAGATTGACCCGAGACCGGAAAGGCCAATGTGCAGCTCTACAAATGTGTTTAGGCCTGATCAATAAAATTCTTTTTTTTTTTTAATCTAATTTCAAGTTTCTAACATATCATATCTAAAAATTTACACCCACTCCACATAGCTAGCTGTACTTGTTGTCGTGCGCTCCTGTTCGGATTATGTCTACTTACTTCCACCGATATGAGAATCCACATCTGATTATGGAAATCAACAAGTACTTTTTTTCAAATATTAAATTGATTCAGTTAGTTGTATATATTTGTATAAATATAACTCCTACATATTGTTTTTTAAATAACTTTCAAGAGCCTACTTACGCTATAAACGTTTCGATTAAAAAACTTTTCATCAATTGTTAGGGTTAAACATTTCTACTATGAAATTTGAAAAATAACAACTAATATATTCCCATACAATATAAATAAAATCCAGAAAGATCATTCATATAATTTTGTCAAATATTATTGATTCGATACAACACTTTGAGTCTAACGCATGCATGGTACAAGATTCAAGGTTAATCACGTGGCTATGACTTAAAAACAACTGTGTCGATCGTCCAACGCTAACACATGCTTGTTTTATTTATATTTTTAAATTTTATATTGAAAAAAAATAAACATATGTCCATGCTCTCACTATAAATATGTTGCAGCGTTTGGATGAGATCTATACAAGAAACTAATCCCGGAATAAATATGGAGCCGATATTTTATATAATTTTCTCGATAATTGCCATGATATGGATTACCAAAGTTGCCCTAGGGAAAATCAGAAATTTACCACCAAGCCCCTTCCCATGTTTACCCATTGTGGGCCATCTTTACCTTCTGAGAAGCCCGCTCTACCGAGCCTTGGGCAAACTCTCCGCTCGTCATGGTCCGATGGTCATGCTTCGTTTGGGCGCCCGCCGGGTTTTTTTAGTTTCATCACCGGAAGCGGTGGAGGAATGCCTCACCACCAACGACATCACTTTCGCAAATCGTCCTCGTCTGCTTGCCGGAAAACACCTTGGGTTTGACTACACCACCATTAATTGGTCAAGCCATGATGATCACTGGCGCAGCCTCCGTCGCCTGGTCACCCTTGAGCTTTTGTCTTCTTACCGGGTACGGACCCTTAGCGTGATTCGTGCGGAGGAGGTGCACCACCTCGTTAAGAAGGTCATGTACCCGAGAGTAGTAAGGGATGGGACAATGGAGATGAAGTCGATGTTATTTGAGGTGGTGTTGAATTTGATGATGACGATGATATCCGGGAGGAGGTGTGATGATCATGGTGATGCGGTGATGACACGGCGGTTTATGGAGATTGTGCAGGAGTCATTTAAGGTAATGGGGGCGACCAATGTATCGGACTATTTACCCTGGTGGAAGTCGGTGGGAGGGAAACAGTTGGAAAAGAAAATGATGGCGTTAAATGAAAAGTGGCATGTGTTAATGCAAGATTTGATAGAAGAGCAGAGGAGGAAAACCGTGGTGAAGGAATTAGAGAAGAAAAATTTGATTGAAGTTCTACTTATGTTGCAAGAAACAGAACCCGAAAACCACAGTGATGAAGTTATCAAGGGATTATTGCAGGTACAGATTAATATTATTGTTATTTTGAGTCGAACCATTTGTTTTGTGAAGTTTATTTTCTATAACCTTATTAAATATTGTTGTAAATTAGAATTATTGAAAAATTGGAAAACTACAACGTACATTATCAGATCAAGAGGGTTAACCTGCCGGTTGATATTATAAATTCTATTACTTTGACTAAACATATATCATGATGATCAATCATTTGATTCTATATGGTCATGGGAATACAATAATTAATGATTAGTAGAATCATTTTAATACTACTATTGTTTCGATTATGTACAGCAGTAGCAATTTAGCAAAACAAAATAATTTTATATCAGAATCTACTTAAGATAATATCGTTTTAATAATTGTTAATATATTACAATATATATACTGATTTTGTTTTGTGTGTCTATGTGTTAGGTACTAATATCAGCAGGAACCTATACATCGAGTGTAACAATGGAATGGATGTTATCTCTTTTGTTAAACAACCCTGAAACCTTAACGAAAGCACATGCTGAGATTGATAAGTGTGCTGGGGAAGATCGATTAGTCAACGAATCAGACTTATCAAACCTTCCTTATCTACGTTGTATAATCAACGAGACTATGCGTAAATACCCTGCTGCTCCACTCATTTTCCATGAGTCTGGAAAGGATTGTATGGTGGGTGGTTACCACATCCCAAGTAGGACAATGCTACTGATGAACGTGTGGGCGATGCAAAATGACCCAAACAACTGGGAAGACCCTAAAAAGTTTAAGCCAGAGAGATTCGTAGGGTTAGAAGGTTCGGGAAATGCATACAACTATAAGCTAATGCCGTTTGGAGCTGGAAGGAGGAGGTGTCCAGGAGAAAACTTGGGGATGCGTATGATCGGGTTGACGATGGCTACACTTATTCAGTGCTTCGAGTGGGAAAGACCGAGTAACGAGATGATTGACATGACCGAAGGAATAGGATTGATCACACCAAAATCTAAACCCTTGGTTGTTAAGTGTCGGCCCCGTGGAAAGATGGCCAAACTACTATCTCAAATGTGAAGATAACATTAGACCTGCAAAAAGGCGACCTACCCTATCAATCCAATGTGAACGCAATTCAAAATTAAATTGTTGGTTTAATATTTTCAACTTATCCATCTATTTTTAACCTATCAAACCATTTAAAATTAAATTTAATTATATGTTTCTTAAATACTATTATTTAATTATCATTATTCACAAATAAAAATAAATTATACTGCTATATAATTTTCAAATAATTAGTTTTGTCATCTAAAAAAATTAACGATGTTTTTTGTTTATGCGTTACGTTTTCATGTTAAATGAATTTACTTAAATGATTGAAATTTAAAAGAAATTTGTAAACGATGATTGTAAATTTTCCATGTTGTGAAGTTTTATTTAAGTTTGAAATTAATTTGAATGTAATAATATTTTCTAAGTTATTTACATTTTTAATTTACATATGAGTCAATCCAAATTTAATTAATTTATTTAATTGGTTTGGGTGGAAAATATATAAATAGTTCAATACATAATCACACACATACATATACCACTACAACAATAAGCCTCTACAGAGACGAGGTCTACAAAGACGACATATGTAGTCTTTATAGATACCCTACAGGGATGACATGACGTTTCCATATAGTTGACAAATATTTTTGACTTTTGGAGCTACAACGGTCTCACAATGTTAAAACGGGAAGGAAACTGGATTAGGCGTGTTTTGGGGAAGGGTATAGGGACGACTTGTCATCCTCATATCTTTCTACAACTTAAATTAAGAGAACAACCTCCTTTGTTTCGTTAACGCACACTCAATCACTCAATCATTAGTCTCTATCTATCTCTCTCACTCTCGATCGGAGATTCTCCCTTCCTTAATCTCAACCATTATCTTCTCCTCTGGCGACTTCCTCACCTCCCACTCCCCGTGCATCTTCTTCTCTCTCCATGGATTCTCATGCTAGTTGTCGAATACCACCATTAGGCTAATCAATTTCGATTAGTTTCAACGCCGCTGATTTTGACTATCAGCTTCCTTTTTACATCCAATTACGATTACTATTAAATACAAGCCCTACACCGGCTACCAGGTTAGTAATTCTCTGTTTGAACCTATAATTGAGGTATATGTTAGCAATTATGTAATTGAAACTGGAATTGGGATATAAGTTAACGATGATGACGACGAAAAACTCAAATTCGATAGAGATATGGTTTTTGCGCAATTCCTGTATGCATACTTGTTTATTATGCTTTTGAATTGCACAATTGTGGTGTGTGTAAGACTGGAGATGCAATGGCAAAGGCTATGTGGCTTATCACAATTATATTACAAGGCTGGAGAATCGAATGAAGTTGCAGCCACCTAGCCACCTAAGTAGTCCTGGAACCAGGTGATTGCCATTTTTACTTGATGTTCACTAAATGGTTATTACTTGCTGACTTACATTTGTGTTCCTAAACATGATCCAAAAATAGATGGCCGTTTCATTATGGGGAGGGTTGACTACATTGAAGAAGTTGACCTGTGTAGAAGGTAAGAAACCCTAAACCTTAAGCCCTAATTTTGATGAATACAATGCTTTAAAGATATATCATACAAGGTTATCAGGAACCACATATAAGTTTATCCATTTATTCGGATATTCCGAAAGGGCAGTGATGTTAGGTATGTGTAATTTCTTATAGTCTACTCTCTGTTTTGAATCTAAGTTAGTAGATTATATTTCTCTTTACCGATTTTTTTTCTCAAAAATAAATCAGGGATGAAAATGGGCACCATGAGCATGAATCACAAAACATGAAAATTGTATTTTAATGTTTTAAACAATTTTTTTTTCACTACATTTGAAGCTTCAAGGAGAAAAGACTGGACGCAAGGGTCATTTATCTATTGAAAGGTATACTTGTGTTTTTTATTTTATTTAACTGGAACTTTTTCCTATTTTTTGGTTATAAAAATAAGGAAGTTATATATGTTAATATCAAAATGATGTATTAAAATATTGCTATTTTTAGATTTTTGAAGTGGCACCTTCATTGCAAATGGTTAAGGTTCGAAAAAGCAGGAGGAGATACATTAAAATTTCACAAGGTATACAAATATAAATTTCATGAATTCTTTGCGTTCATGTTTGATTTTAATTTTATAAAACTTCTCTTGGGATAAAATGTTGTTGATATGTATATATTTGTTTGTTGAGTATGCAGTTTTACAAGAACCTTTGATGTAGACAATGGAATAATTGGTTGCACCTATTGCAATGGATTCACATCTGGCCTTGGAGGGTAAATCTGGAAAAACTGAAGAAAATGCAAAAAGGCCTGCACCATCAGAAGTAGGATGTAGAATTGAGTCAAGAAGGTAAACCCAATATCAGATTTTGTTGTTTAGTCTTTTCTTTAATGCTACTTGTTTTATTACCAAATATCATAACATAATGACTTTTGTTGTTAATTATGATCATGTTGACTTCAGATTTTGACTTCACATTGCATCATCTTCACTGGATAAAACTTTGAGAGTGTGGGATATACCAAAAGGCCTTTGCATTCGAGTAATTTACGGGGTTGCCCATCAGCTATGTATCCGATTTCATCATGTAAGTACACTTACACAATGACATCTACAAGTTTTATTTTGTTTATAATATTACATATATTAGTAATTTTTCTTCTGTAAATGCTTATATAAATTTGTAACTTTGACTTGTCTTTTTATATAAAAGCGTTGTAAAAATAATCAAACTAAATTTTGTAATTTAAGCTTCCCTGTAGGAATATAGTGATTGAATGAGTATAAATTGATTATCTTTTTTTTTTCTTTTTTTTTCCAATTGCAGGTGAATAATAACTTCCTTTCAGTTGGCAATGCAAACAGAGAAATTTTGGTAATAAAAACTTCATTTGCTAATATTAATATTTCTAAGAAAAAAATCACACAAATAAGCTAAAAGCCTAAGTGAGGGACTATATACAGTTACTGTATATAGTTACTGTTGTACATTCTACAAAAATAAAAGTTGTCTCATCATCAGTTCTTTTCTTTTTGTCGAATTCTGTTTTATTTTGTACATTTTAGAGTTTCATTTTTTTATATATAATTATTGTCTCAGGTATTCAATTTTAGCACAGGAAGATTAACAGATAAAATAGTTGTGGATAGCAAGGTCAATTTATTTTTTGTATTTGAGAAAACTAGAAAAGTAAACAAAAAATAGAAATTGAATGTAAATTTTATACAATATCTATAGAGACGACATTTCGTTGCTATAGGTCTAGCTATGGGGACGACATATCGTCTCTATAGGTCTAGCTATGGAGGCGACGTGTCGTCTCTATAGGTCCAACAATAGGATGACAACCACGAACCAACAAAAACGATATTTCGTCTCTAAAAGGTATCTATGGTGACGATATCTATAGCGACGACCCAAGCTATCTATTGCGATGGGGCTATAGCGACAAAGGCTATAGGGGCGACTTGTCGTCACAACCACATATAGAGACAACTTTCTATAACATATAGAGACGACATTTGTCGTCCCTATAGGTCTCGTTTCTTGTAGTGCTAGTTTGCGTTTGCGGTGCCCTAATCAAAAAATAATAAACATATATCGTCATTTTTAGATACTCACGAGTCACGAACAAAGAACACATCCACTTTGTATGAATGTTTTCATTTTTCAATTTTATTTGGATGTTAATGACTTTATGAATTCATGTTGAAAATCTTTTTTTTTATTTTTTATTTTAATTACTTTAATCAATTTATGACTTTATGTTGAAAAAACCTTATTTTTTAAAATGTGTTGCTTATTTAATAAACATGTTATATGGGTTGGGTTCGACCAACTAACTTGTGAACCCGTTAACCCCTATACTTAAACGGGTTATATGAGTTGAGTTGGGTTAATGTTTTCAACCCACCAACCCGTGACCCGCCAACTCATACATTATATAGGTTGACTTGAGTTTATGTTTTCTGACCCGCTAACCCGGACTCAACCTGATTGTCAGGCCTACTTAAACCTTTATTTGTTGCATATGTTTGTCATAGCTAACCAATTCCAAACCATAATTTACCTGTATGTAGATTTTTTTGGGTCATTGGTTATGTATATTATACATATATTGCAATTAGTATCTTAAAAAGGTATTAAACTTTATAGTGATAAATTTATCTTGAAAAAAGATATTGTATTAATATTATTGACTTTGTTTAATCCTCCTTAATAAATGAAGGTTTTTTTGCCACATGTCAATCTCTCATTAGTTTTGACATTTGTCATTTTGTGGTATTTTTGAATAAATGTTTTTTTCATTTGTCATCTTGTCATTTTTTTTATCTTTCTTAATTAAAACATCATATTTACACCTTAATTAATAATTGTCTTAATTGAAAATAACCAATAAATTATAACATTACAACTCATATAGTATTTAATATATTTCCTTTTAAATTCAAATTTTAAATTTCAAATTTAAATAAATTTTTGTTTAAACTTTCATATTTAATTTTTTTATTATTTTATTCAACCCGCACAACTAGTTTTAATAATATTGTATGATATAATTTAAAAATAAGTAATTCAGACTGTTTTTTTAGAATATTTACAAGCGGGCTTAGAATAAAAAATGATTTTTATGATGTTTGAATATAGTGTAAAATCACTTAATAAAATTTGAAGTTATATAGAAATTTTTAGAGTTATTTTTGTTTTCTTTTTGAATTGTTTTTTTTTCTTTAAAATTGAAATTAATTATGATGTCATCTAGATTGCCGTTGTTAAAGTTAGTCAGACCGGTTTAACCATCACATAAGATGCTAGGTCTTATGTCCGACTAATTTCCAAAATATTAATTTAAATGAGATGTACATGAACATAAACAAATATAAATTTATGTTTTTTTGAAAATGAAAATTTTTAGCTTAAATATATAACTTTTTAATTTCAACTAAAACATCAATTAACTTCAACATTTAACCTAAAATAAAAAAGTATTGTTAATTTTAACTCATGAAAATAAAAAATATATTCATATTCAAGCCAAAAAAAAAACATACTTCTATTTTTAAAATAAAAAAGAGACATAATTTTATTTTTAACTTGTATTATAATTTTACCATAAAACCAAGGTATTTTATATTTCAAAACAAAATAAACAATAAAGCTTTACTTGCTAATATTCATTAATATAGTCATATTGCATTTGTAGCCTCTGCGATGGATTTTGTGGATAATAACATGTCTAGTGAAGAACATATCACTATCGTTTTAAGATTCCTTTTAATCTTGAAAATAAATCGGTGTGCAAGATTACAAGACAAACTGGTACTACTCAACTACATCGGACCAGTGGCGGACGCAGACTATTTTAGTAGGGGTGTCCCTCATACTTCAAAAGGATGCATCTAATAAAAAAAAATTAAATTTTTTTTACACTACAAGCCGGAAATTGAGCAGTGGCCCGGGACCCCCAATTCTCCACATAGGTCCGCCACTGCTTCGGACTACAAAAGTAATCATATAAGACAAAGCGTTGATGGCTAAAAGACATGCGTTGGAGGTAGTTGACTATACAATTAAAGATATCACAAGGGTGAGGATCCCATTTGGTGGAAATATAAGGGTTTTGGGAGATGATTTCAGACAAGTGTTGTCGGTCGTAAGACGTGAAACACGAGCACATAATGTGAATTCTAGCATATAAATATCGCCTCTTTGGAACACGAGCACAAACTAAGCATGAAAACTTTATTCACATCCCCGATGATATGGTAATTCGTTTCATTGAAAAAGAAAGTTATAGAATGCTCTGATTAATGCAATCTTTCCATCCTTGGAAATTAATAGATTTAAATCAGATTATATTATTTTGCGTGCAATATTATCTACAAGACATGATAATGTCAATGAGACTAACTATTATTTAATCGGCCGATTCCATGGAGAAGAAAGAATTTACTATAGTTTGGATGAAACCAAAGACAGTATAAATAAATTCTATCTTGTGTAATTCTTGAATCTTGAACACGCTCAATGTTGGCGGTGTATAAAAAAGTGTTGAACGATTAATAGTACACAATCAATAATATGTCACTACTAGAAAAAAGGATGTTTTCCTACGGAAAATAGCTACGGAGAATTTCCGTAGCTAATTAGCTACGGATTAGCTACAGAATGGGACGCCCTAATTTAGTAGCGGAATAGCTACGAAATAACTACGGACGCTTGTCCGTAGCTATTCCGTAGCTAATTAGCTACGAAATAGCTACGAAATAGTTACAGATTCTAATCCGTAGCCATTCTGTAGCTAATTAGCTATAGAATAGTTACGAATGCTAATCCGTAGCTATTCCGTAGCTAGTTAGCTACAAAATGGCTACGGAATAGCTACGGATACAATATTAAACCATCAAATCTCGAAGGTGCACACGACTTTATGAACGCTATTAATAGCTATAAGTTATTGAAAATAAAGATAATCATGTATACTAGAGGTGGGAAAAAAACGAAGAGAAAAAGCGATGTTTCATGCCCGAAAAATCAAAATAAGAAAAATCCGTAGCTAATTAGCTACGAATTAGCTACAAATTTTTCTTATTTTCAATTTTTCAGACACCAAACGTTGTTTTTTTCGATTCATTTTTTTACCCGTCTATTATACATGATCATCTATATTTTCACCAACTTATAGCTATTAATATCATTCATAAAGTCGTGTGTACCATCGGGATCAAGTATTCGTTTCACAGTTTAACGATGTAATCACTATACTTTTCATCATCTTGTGATGGGTTTAATTTTGTATATGTATTTTTACATACATGAATGAGTTGTGATATATTAGTACACGTATTTGTGAATATTTTATATGTGAATGTAGATCAGAAGCGTGTTAAACCATTAAACGAGTAATGGATCTCGTATGTGTACACGACTTTACGAATGATAATAATAGCTATAAGTTGATGAAAATATAAATAATCATGTATAATAGAGGTGTGAAAAAAATGAAGCGAAAAAAATGTCGTTTGGTGCCCCAAAAATCGAAAATAAGAAAAATCCGTAGCTAATTAGCTACGGATTGGCTACGGAATTCTAACGGTACGGATTAGCTACGGAATATGCTTTCCGTTAGAATTCCGTAGCCAATCCGTAGCTAATTAGCTATGGATTTTTCTTATTTTTGATATTTCGGGCACCAAACGTCGTTTTTTTTTTCTACTTTTTTTTTCACACCTCTATTATACATGATTATCTATATTTTCACCAATTTATAGCTATTAATATCATTCATAAATATGTGTGCACATACACGATCCATTGCTCGTTTTAATGGTTTAACACTATAATGCTTATGAATACGTTCAAAAACATCTCACAAACATGTATACTTACATCATCATCATCATCAGCACCATCATCACCATCACCACCATCACCATCACCATCACCATCATCATCATCACCATCATCACCATCATCATCGTCATCATCACTATCACCACCATCACCATCACCATCACCACCATCATAATCATCATCATCATCATAATCATAATCATCATCACCATCACCATCATCATCATCACCATCATCACCACCACCACCACCACCATCACCATCATCATCACCACCACCACCATCACCATCATCATCACCACCACCATCACCATCACTATCATCATCACCATCATCATCATCATCATCACCATCACCACCATTACCATAGTTTTTCCTTATGGTGACTACAATAGTTTTTCCTTTTTATTTTTGCTCTCAATCCCATATATCGCCTTTCTTTTATGGCATATTTGTTATGATGGAATGAAATCACAAAGAAATGGAACTGATAAGTGATAACTCACTAAATGCAACAGGGGAATACTTGTCTCTTATTCACTAACCTTATCTTCAACCTCATAAATTTAATACAATTCACATTACAATATTTTTTACGTCTTGTTATTCTGATTAGGAATCATGAAATAGTTCTGGAAGCTCAATCACCCTACTAATCTTTGAATCACCATGTTCGGCTTATGAAATTCAAATAAGTCAAAATTTTGTTTTATACATTTGTGTATCTACCATTACATGCCAACTACGAAGGCAACATTAAAGTGTGTTCTATTTTTGTAGGACCATGGTCTCTCAACTGGTGAAGCAAGAACAAATAGAAATTATTGTTTCCAAGGTGAATTAACTTAGGAATTTATATAACATTCTTATGCAATTCCTTTCAAGATGTATATGTTTTGGTTTTCTAAGTGGCATATTTTGAATTTTAAGATTTGAAATATTTATAGATCAACTTTTTATAATTTACTTCATATCCTTTACTTGTAATTGTTTAGGCAAAAGAAATTCATCCGTCTTATTGATAACATTGTGCAGCTTGGATACGAGATGTGTATTCATTTACTGTATTTGATTTTCCACTTTTTTCTTTGAGGGAAACATTTTTAGGATATGTTATTTGGGACAAATGTGTTATTGAATGTGGGACAAATGTGAATTGAATGTGGTATTTGACAAAAAATTGGAACTTTTTAAATTAATTTTTTAAAAAAAAAATAAAACGAGGTTAGCTACGGATATCCGTAGCTATTAAGGTCCGTAGCTATTATGTAGCTATTTGAATCCGTAGCTATTCCGTAGCTATTCAGGTCCGTAGCTATTTAGCTTCGTAGCGATTCCGTAGGAATTCCGTAGCTATTTTTTCCGTAGCTGTTCCGTAGCTACAAAATTTTCCGTAGCTATTCCGTAGCTATAATTTAGCCACGGGCCATTATGCTACAACCATTTTTCCGTAGCAATTCTGTAGCTATCCGCCTATAACTACGGAATAGCTACGAATTGTGCTGTAGCTATTGATCAAGTTTTCTAGTAGTGTGTTAATGTACATTTTTAAGGAATTCAAACTTTTTATTTTTAATTTTTATTGAATTCGTTTATGCAAGAATAACTCTTATTGATAATTGTTTATATGTATTAAAATATTTCCGTAAAAGAACTAATCACTTCTAGAAACTAATTTCTAAAAACCAATTCACACTCGTCGCTTGACATGGGTAAACGACCAGTATATATATATATATATATATATATATATATATATATATATATATATATATATATATATATATATATATATATATATATATATATATATATATATATAATTTTCTTGAGTACAAATTAAAGAAAATAAGCTCTAAATAGTAGCACCTAGTTGTCTTCGATCACATAATTCCCGTCAGACTGCTTGGGGAAAATAAAAATTCTCCATTAGTTAACTCTAACGGCTGTGGCTATCGAAATAGAGAAACCTTATGAGTGATTTTGTCACTCATCTTCTAGACTAATCAAAGTAACAATTTACTGTCTTTAATTACCATTTATACTGCTAATAAATAGCTTAAGAGAAGAAAATACTTCATAGTTCATAATGCTTTTGGTTACCACATCTTATTTAATAAGTATGAAACACTGCTTAAATAGCTTACAAAACAAATAGAAAAGATTACTAAGATAGCCACAAAACAACTAGGCTGCTTAATAATTAAGAAGAATAGATTAAAATGACATACAAAATACGTTTCAGTCAGATACCTCCACTTTCCCTGTTGCACAATTTGACTCTTTCATCTAATACATTCTTAGCAATTAAAGTATATCCATTTTTTATGACACTCATTATTGATATCTTCACATCTGAGATAGCAGTTTGGCCATCATTCCACTGGACTGACACTTCGCCACCAAGGGTTTAGCTTTTGGTGCGATCAATCCTACACCCGCGGTCATGTCAATCATCTCGTTGGTCGGTCTTTCCCACTCGAAGCATTAAATAAGCGTAGCCATCGTCAACTCGATTATAAGCATTCCCAAGTTTTCTCCCGGACACCTCCTCCTTCTAGTCCCAAATGGCATTAGCTTATAGTTATACCCATTTCCCGAACCTTTTAACCCTAGGAATCTTTCTGGCTTAAACTTTTCAGGGTCTTTCCAGTTCTTTGGATCATTTTGTATCGCCCACACGTTCATTGTACCACTTGGGATGTGGTAACCTCCCACCATACAATCCTTTCCAGACTCATGTAACAAGAGTGGATCAGCAGGGTATATACGCATAGTCTTGTTTATCATACAAACGTAGATAATGAAGGTTTGTCAAATCTGATTCATTAACTAGACGATCTTCCCCAACACAATTGTCGATCTCAGTCTGCACTTTCTTTAGAGCTTCAGGATTGTTTAGCAAAAGCGATAACATCCATTCCATTGTTACACTCGATGTATTGCTTCCTGCTGATATTACCATAAAATCAGTAAACTTAGCCATATTATATAATCTAAAAAAAATAATAAATAAATATATAAATACAGAATGCTTGAATTGCATTTTGGAGGTGGAATTGTAATGTTAAAAAGAATAAAAACGATGTATATTATCAGTAAGTAGCTAGACTTTGATATAAAATTATTTTCTTTTGCTAAATTGCTATTAATGTTGTATATATAATAGAAATAATAGTATTAAAACGTTTCTACTCATTTTTGTTGCGTTCCCAAGACCATATAAATCGTGTTTGAAATGCTATATATAATTGGTTCCTTGTCCGTGGACTTACTTTGCATTGACCATAAATAACATTAAAAAATCTAATTTTAATGAGTACCTGCAATAATCCCTTGATAACTTTTTCGCTGTGATTTTCAGGTTCTTTTTGTTGCGACATCAGTAGAAATTCAATCAAAATTTTCTTCTGATCATCGTAGCTACCACCCTCCGCCTCCACCACGGTTTTTCTCCGGAGTTCTTCTATCAAATCTTGCATTAACGCATGCCAATTTTCATTTAACGCCACCATTTCCTTCTCTAAGTGTTTCCCTCCCACCAATTCCACCATGGCAAATAGTAAGACACATGGGTCGCCCCCATCACAATAAACAACTCCTGGACAAGCTCCATAAACCGCCCAGCCTCTCCCCCTTCAACATCACATCTCCTCCCGGCAATCGTCATCATCACCACATTCAACACCACCTCAAATAACATCGACTTCATCTCCGTCATCCCGTCCCTTACTACTCTCGGGTGCATAACATCTTAACCAGGTGGTGCACCTCTTCTGCACGAATGGCGCTAAGGGTTCGTACCTGGTAAGATGACAAAAGCTCATGGATGACGACACGACAGAGGCTACGCCAGTTATCATTATGGCTTGACCAATTAATGGTGGTGTAGTCCAACCCAAGGTGTTTTCCGGCAAGCAGACGGGGACGGTTGGCGAAAGTAAGGTCGTTTGTGGTGAGGCATTCCTGCACCACTTCCGTAAACGAAACTAAGAAAACCTGGCGGGCGTCCAAACGAAGCAATGAAGCATGAGCATCGGACCATGGCGGGCGGAGAGTTTACCTATGGCTCGGTAGAGCGGCCGGCTTCTCAGCTGGTAAAGATGACCCACAATTGGTAAACATGGGAAGGGGCTTGATGGTAAATTGATGATTTTCCCTAGGGCAACTTTCTTAATCCATATTACGGCAACGATTGAGAAAATTATAAAAAATATTGGCTCCATATTTATTCAAGGCTTAATTTGTTGTATATTATTCTCGTCCAAATGCTACCACATAACATATTTATAGTGAGAGCATGGACAGAAATTAATGCTTCCACATAGGCATACGCATGATTTACGTTGAAACATCGTACCGGTCTCCATATATAGGCATCAAATCAATATATAACAGGGCCCATATATAATATTGCGTGGTCTTAAAATGAAAACATTTATCTCAAAAAAATCATGTTATCTTTTGTAAATCAGTCAAACTTAAGAGTCTCCCCACCTTACGCTCGTGTCAGTGTCACGTTACTTAATCAACAATGATGAGTTTGAATTAGAAGAAATTGTTCATATGATGGGTATATGATGGATAGGTACCAAGAGAAAAAGAAAAAGACTTCTTCAAATGCATCAAGATTCAACCAAACATATATGAAATGCATAAAATGGCATCAATAAGCAATACAACTTTAATTAAAGTGAACCATTCGCATTTGAGAAAGACAAATTACCTAAAAAAAACAAGAAAAACATGGGAAGATAAGCAAAAGGCACCCTAGGAAAAGCCAAAGGTGGATGAATGAAAAAAATATATCAATGGAAGTTTTTATACAAAGCACCAACCACCTTTTAAGAGAGAAGCTTCAAATGATTTTAATGTTGAAGGTGAACATTAAGAAAAAAAAATCCTTGTTAGTCTTGTTTTTGTATCATGTTTTAGTTTCATTTTTTATTTTAACTAGTGTAGGTACCCATACTTTGCATAGGTTAGATGTGAATTATATAGCAAAAGCATACAACATAATTTTATTATAAAAAAATGGAACATGATCAAAGAAAGTAAAATGCGTTTTAGATAAGAACATAACACATAACATTAAAAGCATATCCATCCTGTCCCAACAATTATTTTATGTTTGTCCATCGGCTAGTGAAAAGTCAAGAGTTTTCTTATAATCTGCATAAAAGAATACATTAGCTTTTTCCATTTCCATTTTAATCTATCGAAACATCCACAATGTTAAAAAAAAAGCTAGAAAGGAAGAAATCCAAACCTCTTCAACAGTGATAATAGCCTTGCTATGCCGCCAAAACCAATAAATCACCAGATTTTGATACTTTTATCCTTCTAAGATATCTCTGTCTTTCAATGCAATATTGCAAAACTCATTTAATAGAATAGAAACCAATACTTCTTACTATTTAAATTCCAAATTATTTGACAAAGGTACATACCAAACAAAAACATTAAATTGAAATGCATTCTGTGAAGCAAACATATGATAATTAATAAAGTTGAATTTATTAAGATTTAAACATCCCTTAAAGTATTGGTTATAATAAAATTAGTTAAGGAATAAAGTAGTTGATTTCATTGGAATAAAAATATTAGTATAGACCATGTTTCACTGCTTATGAAATGAAACCCCTTTCTCTTTGTTAATATATATTATTATAGTTTTTACCTATTAATATTAAGTTAATAATATATTTCTATTACAATATTATTTATAAATATTAGCACATAATTATCAAATATATACAGATCAATATGCTTATGATCAAATTCTTTTACATATAAATCAGGGGTAATTCGGTAAATTGCATTCTTTATTTTATTATTTCAAGATTCCCATATACATTGCTATTAACTATCAAAAACTTTATATTTTATGAAAATCAAAAAACAACTTAACAACATATTTTTTTTCCTTAGTGAGATGTGTAAGAAAGGCATTTACTAGTGATATCTCTTCATAAGCACAACCTAATAAAGTTTGATAGAGTTTTGAAAGCATCATCGATGGGAAAAAAAACAAAACAAAGTTTTTTTTTTTTTCAATTTCTTGTACACATTAAGTATGTTATTTGCTGATTGTATTTTTTGGAACATTTTTTTCAATTTCAAACACTTTTAAAGCATGAATGGTCATTTTACCTCTCTACCAATAATTTCAATTGATAGTACAGTGAAAAGCCATGGTAGTGCCCAAAAATAGCAGCCGAGGTCTTATACATAACAATAGCAACCATAAGCAGCAAGCATGAATAATTAAACAATTTGTACTATATATAAAAGATAGAAGATCAATTGTTAATCTATTTCTTGAAACTGGAAGATAAAAAAACATACCTTATCAGCCACCAGATCCAAAAATGCATGAAAGGAAGTATCTAAGTTCATCTACAATAAAAATAAAACAAAGATTCATTGGTTTGTAAAATGAAAAGATTTAAAACTGCAACAATCAATATATATTTCTCAACAATTTCAGTCGAATTAACACGCAACAGCTAGACACATCTTTTAAAGTTGTAGCTGGGAATTCTATGTTAGGAAGGTGTTTCATCCGATTTTCCTTCATGATTTTGAAATTTCATTAGCCTTTACAACTACAATGCGTTTAATGTATTGCACAAATTTGAATTTCTACAAATACCTACATGAAAAAGAACTCCCAAAATCCAACAAATTCTTAAATTCAACTTCATTTTGGTTTTGGTTATAGGTTATCTTTCAGTTCAATTGATAGAGATACCTTGCCCAAGCCCCACCAACATGTAGTCGACCCAGATGATGAGTATTCTTCCATTTAGAAAAATCAAAATTAGTAAAAAGTCAAGTTTCCCTAAAAACTCATAGTTGAACAAAATTATTAAGGATTCTCATGTTTCCAATTGAGCGACAAAGATTAAGTCATTCCTAACAACTAACTTGAAATACCACATATTTCATGGGAGAAAGAGTCAATTGTTGGAGTTTTCTTGTTCCTATAGCTAATCTAACCATGAAATAATCATAGTACAAGGTCAAATCAACCATCGTTGTATCAGAGAACACATAAATGAATATTCGTCACAACCAATTTATGACGATTTATATTACACATTTTGAAATGATTCAAATGAGGTATCAGAGAGTGCAGTTCCGAAATTAACTCGATTAGTTCCTACTTTCGGATCACACACACAGAAGCAGACGAATTTTACCTTATGATGGTGCGGTATAACGCTACCATTTATTGGCTCTGATGGTAGTGGTCAGATGACTTGAGAGAGAGAGAGAGAGAGAGAGTAACCTGAGAATTGAGAGCAGAAGATCAAGGGTAATATGACGAATCAAATGCCCTATTAGGATTTGGGGAAGAAGGCGTTGTCAACAATCATGCTCTGTATTGCATTCACCCCTATCTGACACCATCGCTCCTCGTATCTTCTTCTGCCATACATAAAAAAAAAACAGTCAATAATCGAAGAGTCCAGACGAACTTTTAACATCATCTCGGTGGGGAATTTTTTGAAGAAAAAGAAACAGACGCTACAAATTGAACATATGCGTTTTCCCTAATCACTTTTGAATGTTCATGGTTTTCTTCTCCATCCGACTGTTATGTAGAAGAGAGTAGTAGCGGTGGTGGAAAGCGTGTGTACTTGGGTGGTATGCCAACTCGTTAACGGTGAAGCTCTTCTCGATGTTTTTGTAGAAGACGACACGTATCTTTGAGCGGGTAAAACTGGGGTGGAGGCGGTAACCATGGTTGATTAAGTAAACCCGATGAACTGTACCTAGGGTCAGGTACTGTTCCTAACTTTCATTTCCTTAATATATATATATATATATATATATATATATATATATATATATAAATTGGCTTTATGTTTTATTTTTCTTGTTTTATCTTAATAATGTATTGTTTTTCAAATGCTAAATTATTTCTATTTTTAATATTCTTGTGTTTATTAGGAAAAAACTACTAAGGAGTGAGAGTGAAAGTTGATTATTTCTATTTTTATTAATTTTTTATTTATTTATCAAAGTATAGTCTTTTAATTTTATTTTAAAAAAATAAAATAATGTGAAGTGACTATTTCTTAAGATTTGAGGTGTGAGAGTGAGAGTGAAAGGAAAATGGATGGCACCAACGTAGCAAAGTAAAAATGACAGATGTTTTCTAAACGGAAGTAGTGTAAGTATTTGTAAAAACTTGACAATCATCTTATATTTCTTCAAAAACAAAAATTAGAGTTAATTCACATCGAATGTAACAACACATGTTTAACGATATTAAAATTTTACACACCGTTCCATCCGGATCATCTACCAAATCAACTCTGATTTTTAACAAGTTACAATGCAAAACGAAGGACAAATATAATGATTATTATTTTTAGGATTTAATGTAACGTTACGTGATTAATGTAGCTTTTTTATTTTCCATCATGGTAATGTAACTTTTATTTGTTTTATTAATAAACATTTTATTTTTTTAGCAAATTGTTATTAAAATAATGTATTAAAAAAGTTATACAAATGATGTGTACGTACCTAAAAACCTTATGATTATTATATTATTCTCTTTTTGTTTACATTTTTAATAGAGATTTAATAAAAAAACTGTTGTTATTTTTTATTTTATAAATTATTTAAAATATTTAATGTCATCTAATTATTTTGTTATTATTTTTAGTTTTTTTTTTAACTTTCATTTTTATGATAAAAAACTATTAATTTTTAAACCTCTCTTTGAATAGCTTATTTAGGGTTGTTGTTCTTTTAATAATTTGTTCATCTACATTTTTTAATGTTGTTGATACACGGATTTAGATAAAATCATATATATATATATATATATATATATATATATATATATATATATATATATATATATATATATATATATATATATATATATATATATATACACCGAATACAACTATATCATTTTATCGGAAATTATTCATGTACATATTTTTTAGACTTTCAAATATCTAATGTTATATTTGAAATAATATATTTGTGGAGTCATTATAGGGCATCGGGTACTCTTCGTTCAATGATACTTTTACGTAATAACAACTATAAACAATCCCAATTGCAATATAAATGTATTGATGTCTAAGTGGCGGATATGATTGAAATGGTAAGTATGGAATACTATATGTTATGTTTAACCTAAGTAATATAACATTGTATTTGGAAGAAATATGATACCCATTTTGGCACTTAACCAATATTGATTAGGTGCCGGTATATCTATCCAAAAAAAAAATTCAACTAGTTTTATAAGTTAACAAAATATTCACTTCTAAACATGATATTGTATTCTTCTATGGAACTTGCTTAACTCTTGAGTCGAGTTAAAGCTAACTGTGGATCAATCATTTTCATCATTATTGAGACAAACACTTATCACCTTAAAACCATAATTTCCATGAGGTTTCACATCTTGTATTTGCATAATGTAAGGATTAAATAACTTTAGAAATTGTTAATGTATAGAAGTGAATATTTTGATTTATTCTCAAAGTGGAAAATATTGTCTCGCAAGTTCCTTGTGATAGGTTTTATAAGATATAATTCAATGCATGAGATGAAATAACTTAACCCTTAAGTTCACATGTAACCTATTTGAATCTAAGTTTTCTCTATTGATAGTAATAATCTATGAATATCACGAACTGTAAGGTAAGACTACAATAATCAAAATTCATATAGGGTTAGGGTTTACATACCTTTTAATTATTATAGTAATAATCAAATCAAATTCTTTCTTCAAAAACCTTTGAATGCAAGCAACACAATCTTCATGTCTCTAATGGTTTGTATCTGAACCCTAACAATTAGAAGACTTGAGGAGAGAGGAAAGGGAGAGTGATTTTTTAGCTCTTAGCTTGTGCAAAGGAGTGGATGAAAACAAGGCTCCAAAGGGTCCTATTTATAGCTGATACAAGCAGCCTTGGCAACCCTAATTCGAATATAATATTAATATTTCAAAATAGGTAATTATCAAACTCTTTAATTATCTATAGGGATTATTGTCGAAACCCTAAGAGGCTCCCCTCAAAGCTGTCCGCTCCTGGGAAGGTTTTGGAACCTCTCTTGTTCAATGATTGAGTAATTACAGCTTAAGTCCATACACTCTTAATTGATCAAATTAATTCCAATTAATTTTTGATTAATTATTAGTTTAATAATTCTATTTATAATTAATATATTAATCTCATAATATATTAACAAATTGTATACTACTATTTATTAATCACATAATAAATCAATAAATCAATCTCTCTCTCCAAAAGTCATTATACTTAATTACTAGTTTTGAGGGCAAGCCAAAAAGACTTTACTTTTAATGTAAGTATATACCAATTAAGTTATTCGCTTAGACACCTTAACTCAATAGTCTCCCTGTAACACCCGTGTTTTAGATTTGGTTAAACTTACTTTTATCAAGGACCAAAGATGGAGTTATGGACACAAATACATGCCATGATATGGTGCCAGGAAGCCCACAACATGGCAATGATTAAAAGGAACACATGTTTTTAGTAAGTGTCACAATGTGTTTAACACCCGTTTCAGGTATGAGTCAATTCATTTAAATTTTATAAATTTATTCTTGGGCTACCACGACGTAGACTTATTTTCTTGACCGCATTTTAATTGACTCGTCACGGTGCGGCAATCGATATTGAAGAAACCCTAATCCGTGGGATTTGGTCCCTATTTAAAGGACTTTATGGCTAGGGTTTTAGCCTCCATTACCCTCTCAAGACCTGAAATCGTAACCCTCGCCTCCTTTGTGTGATATTGAGCTTTTTATGGTGTTTGGTTACATTTTGAAGAAAGGAGAAAAAGGTGCTAGCCCAAAGATCAACCAAAAACTCCTCCCTATCTTTAAAATCACTATGCGGACCATTTTTAAGTCCTCAAGTCTCCATTTTGAAGATTCTTTAGTTGTAGATATAGCTTTCTTAGCTTATTTTGGTCCATAAGTGATGTTTGGTTGATATGATGTGATAAAGGTTGCAACTTTATGACTTTCCTAAGTCCTAAGAGCAATATATCTTGTGGATCTAGATTTTGGTTGAGATATTTAGCCTTGTATGAGTTTTGGTCACCTTTTTTCTCACTTTGACCTAAAATGAAATCTAGACATACACTAGACATGTATGTCTATAAAGCACCCATCTTTATGATAGATCTTGTATTTGAAACCCTTCTAGAGTTGGTTTGGTTATTGACTTTGAGGAAAAGTGCTTAATGGTTAACCATGCCATGAGTTTTGCTCTTGTTAGACCTTGGTTTGGAGATCTTGTCTTATTGAAGTGTCTTAATGGATAAAGTTGGAAACTTTATCCATTAAGGCGTTGAAAAGGAGTAGATCTAGATTTTTAAGCCTTTAATTTTGAGTTAAAAACATCTTAACTCGATAAAGCTAATCAGACTACTCGTCATGACATACCACTTGGCCGCCACGACGTGACGAGAAAGGATCAGTCGATTGTTTGGTCATTTTATGCCCACGTCGTGGCCAATGAAGACCACGAAGTGGAGGCCAACTATGTTTGACTTCGCCTTTGATTTGGGTTGACTTTTGGTCAATGCCTTAGCTTTGGAAGGTATACAAAGAGTTACATTGTATTACTATCTAGGTGTGGTGTTGCACTTGTCTTGATTAGCAGTGAAAACAACAACAGTTGATTATAGTTTGATGGGTGAGTTCCTTCACTGTACTCGTAAGTCGAAGGCACCAATGTCGTTACACCGGATTATGTTTGTAGGATGATAGTTGTCTTTGTGACATTTACTGCTACGTCTGTATATTCTTGTTACCTTTGTGACTCTTGCTTGTGTATACACACACATACACACACACACACACACACACACACACACATATATATATATATATATATATATATATATATATATATATATATATATATATATATATGGTCCTAGTGGTATGTATTGTTTTGAGGTTTTAGTCCAAACCATGATTTTTTTGGCTTTGTGGTCCTTTTGAACTAGTTTGTATGTGAAAATAGTCCCTCCGAAAATTGAAATGACTATAATACCCTTGGGGTATTAATTTTTCATTGTTATAAAATTTAATATTTATTTATTTATTTTAACAATTAAAAAATAATAGAGGACCCAACTCTCTCTCTCTCTCTCTCTTTCTCTCTCTCTTTCTTTCTCTCTCTCTCTCTCTCTCTCTCTCTCTCTCTCTCTCTCCCTCTCTCTCTCTCCTAATTGTCTTCTTCCTCAAGAAAACCCACACAATTTCACATATAGATACATATTGTAGTTACACACATACACACACACACACACTAAATGATACCTCCGTCCACTACTATCTTTCTTATCTGTTCGACTCCCACCCCCTCCCTTATATTCTCCCTCCCCCTTTCTCTCTCTCTCTCTCTCTAACTCTCACATTCTTTGCTTCCCTATTTTTTTTATATCATTTCAACACTGAAAAGCCTCTGAAATATGAGGAATTTACTGGGTTTTTTAGGATCGATATGTTCGGTCTAAAGGCCGATCCATCCGAAGAACGCTTGTAGGTTTTAGGTTTCTAAACTATTTGTCTAAATTTCCAGAAGAAAGTTAAAGAAAACAGCGAAGGAGATTCAAAGAAGTTTTGTGTTTTTCATGGCTGATAGTAACGAAATCAACGCAAATGAATCCAAGGTATTTTTATTTTCTGATCTGTTTTCTTTGCCCCTCGTTCTTTTCTTTATTATTTTCATCCCAAAATAGTTAATTTTCATTTCATGTGTTCAGGTGGCAATTTATAGTTCTGATTCACCTCATGAGTGTGTATGTATGTCTGTTAAGAAAGTAAACGAGAAACAAGGGACTATCCCTGTTTTTACCTATATGTTTTGGTCGGAAAAAAAAACACATCCGCCTCCCTTCTTAAAATCGAAATGCTAGGTCTAATCGAGGTGAAAAATGAATTGAAAAACTAAGAAATTTGGTTTAAAGAGAGATGAACAATACTTCTTTAATCAAAGGTATGTGTTCTTATTTGCAGCAAAAAACAAAGTGTAAATAGGGGAGTACTACTTGATTGTGATAATAAAGGTTGATTCTTTTATACCTTCAAGGGTTTATCAGATGAAGTTTTTCCACATCCACAAAGGTTCAATATTTTCAACAATCTATAACACCTACCGGCATATGCAAGCACAGTTTCAGTAAATAAAGAACATCCACTAATGTTGACCATAAATCTTCGTATAGATTGCTTCTTCCATGACTGGTGTTATCCAAAATATGAAATTGGGGCTTATAAACTTCATATTCTTGCATTAATGGGTAATGCCATGTACCAATTTGAGTGTACGTGTGTATTTTTCTGAGGAAGAAGATGATCGATCAGGTGAAGAAGAAAAATAAAAGGATAGATTTGGGGATGGGTCTTGTAGAGAGAGAGAGAGAGAGAGAGAGGCGGGTCCTATATTATTTTTTAATTGTTAAAATAAATAAATAAATATTAAATGAAAGAAAAATGAAAAATAAATACCCCAAGGGTATTTAGTCATTTCAATTTTTGGAGGGACTATTTTCACATATAAACTAGTCCAAAAGGACCACAAAGCCAAAAAATTCATGGTTTAGACTAAAACCCTAAAAAATTAAATATCACAAGGACCATTTTTGCAATTTGTCTTATATGTTTGTGGGAGTGGTACTTTGGGGAAGCTCACTAAGTTTTGTGCTTACAACTTTATGTTTATGATTTCAGGTACTTCTAGTTCGAAAGGGAATGACACGACATGATCGCATCGTATCTACCAACATTCTGCATTTTATGACATGATTTGTCCTATGATAATTATTTTATACATTAACACGTTCTAATAGGATTCAAATGAATGAATGATGTTTCTTTTGGCTTATAAAATGAAATTTTCACTTAGTAATTTTTGGGACATTACAAGTCGGTATCAGAGTCTTGGTTTGAGGGATTCGGGCACACTCTCAGGTGTGTTTGAACTCAAACTGAGGAATTGGTAATTTTTTACAAGAAAATGGATTTTTCATAAATATATTTTTTAAAGAAAATGGTATGATGTGTGCAATCAGCCGAGCTCATGCAAGTATTTTCCAAAATACTCATACATGTTTATATTTCTGTATATGCATATGTATATAGCATGCTAGATTAGGGCTAAGAATCTGCTCATAATTTCATAGTAAGATGCTTGGAGCGATGCCTTTGTGTGCCAGTTGTATGAACCCTTAGAACTGCATGCTAGTATGGATTTCAAATGATTAGATAGAGTGGCCTGGTTTAGTAGTGATCTAGTTTAGAACTTAATACTTAAGTGTTGCTTGCTTTGTGTTTATAGGGACTCCACTGGTGTCGACTAATTATTAAGTGAATACATTAAACTACATGTTATGGAGATTAGATAGTTCTCGAAGGTTGGATTCAAATCTATTGTGCAACTCTAAGTGCAACCGTTATAGAGGGGGGCCTAGCATTCGAAAATTATATAGTGCTAGTAACATGTAGTTGTAATCGTGAGATGGTGGAAGGCACTGGATGGGAGGCTCTTCAGCAGTTGATGGAAAAAAGTAGGGGTAAAGAAACACTAGGGAAGCTCAGGAAATGTTTTAGTACGTAGGACGCTCTTTATTATAAGTAGGGTAATTGATATTGGGGAAGCGACTAAGAGGATTTAAGACCGTCCTTGGGAGTTAAGGATGTTTAGTTAGAATCCAAACCCAAAAATTAGGGTTTGCACCATGACCACTTACGCCTAGTGTACCTGGGGTTACGCCCAACGTATCCATGCCGCTTCCAAAAATTACAAAATGTCACTAAGGGATAAAATGTAGTTAATTCTCATATTAAGGGTTAAAAGTGGAAATACCTTAATATCAAGATGTTACAAAAATAACATGTTTTATTAATATATATTTGTTTTTTATATTTATTTAAAAAACAAAAAGAAAATATGATATCGAAAATAGAGGGTGTTATAACAAACATGTTATAACATGTTGTCCGTTTCTTCTAATTGGTGTTATAACGCAGACATGGCATGTGAGGTGACATTTTTTTGGTGCTTTAACATGCTATAACATGTTGCCCATACCCACCGGTCTTAAGGCAAACCATTACAAACACAAGGTCTTTTAAATGTCAACTTATGTTCTCAATGACTTAAATACATGTCGAAATACGTAGTTTAAGTATGGGTACAAAAACTAAAAAGTACATATTTACATAGAGGTGAGTTAGGTACTGAAATGGGATCGAACTCGTACCGAATCCAAAGGTACCAAAACTGATTTGAGAAATTTGTAGGAATGAAATACCAAACCATAAGGTGCTATACAATACCAGTTCAGTTTGGGTCCGATACTGGTACAATGGTACAACCAATCTCTAACTAGTATCGATTTTACAAAGTACAACTTACAAAGCCAAAAGTACATGCACATTTAAATTAAAAGAACTTAATAAACAACTAAAAGAAAGTTGAAAAAACATAAACCGAAACAATTGTGATGGTTTTATCATAAGTAGCAAAAGTTTTAAAGTGTTACGACGTTGGAAAGAAAATTACCAACAAATTAAAAATCAGTACCTCCATTTCGGTTTGGTATCATTTTATTATCTGAGAACCGATGGTACCGGTCCCACAAGTAACAAGAACGAAATGTGTAATAATTAAGGAATAGATCATCGAACCGCTTGTGCTTATGCGGTGAGGTCCGGGAAAATCGGTTCAAAGGCTCAACCCTATATTTATATGTATTTATGAGTGAAAATATATATAAATACACCTATATGTATTTATGAATACAACTTAAAGAAAATAAGATCTAAATACTAGCACCTGATTGTTTTGGATCACATAATTCCCATCATACAGTGCTTGGGGAAAAAAAAGAAATTAAATATCCTTCTATATTTTGTTCCTACCAATCCTCCTACCTATTTAAATGATGACATGTGTCTTATTAGTATCCTAAAATATCATTAAATTTCATTAAATAAGCATCAAATGTTACACATGTCACAATTTTATTGGGTGGGAGGATATGTAGTAATAAAAAGTAGGAGGATATTTAATTTCTCGGGAAAAAAAATTCTCCATTAGTTAACTCTAATGGCCGTAATGATTGCTATCAAAATAGAGAAACCTTATGGAGATTCTGTCACTCATCTTCTAGACTAATCAATGTAACAATGTACTCTTTTTAATTACCTTTTATACCGCTATTAAATAGCTTATGGGAAGAGAAGAATTCGTAACGTTTTAGGTTGCCACATCATATTTAATATGAAACAATGCTTAAATAGCTTACAAAAGAAACACTAAAGATTAAATTTAAGCTACAAACATAGCCACAAAACAACTAGATTGCTTAATAATTAAGAAGAATACATTAAATTGACCTAAAAATTTCAACCAGGTACGCGCGTCCACTCTACCTGTTGCACCCTTCGACTCTTTCATATACTACATCCTTAGGCAATTAAAATATATTCTTTTATAATGACACTCATAATTGATATCTTCACATGTGAGATAGCAGTTTGGCCATCACTCCACGGGACTGACATTTCGCCACCAAGGGTTTAGCTTTTGGTGCGATCAATCCTACTCCTGCGGTCATGTCAATCATCTCGTTACTCGGTCTTTCCCACTCGAAGCATTGAATAAGCGTAGCCATTGTCAACCCGATCATACGCATTCCCAAGTTTTCTCCTGGACACCTCCTCCTTCCAGTCCCAAATGGCATTAGCTTATAGGTATACCCATTTCCCGAACCTTTTAACCCTAGAAATCTTTCTGGATTAAACTTTGTAGGGTCTTTCCAGTTCTTTGGATCATTTTGTATCGCCCACACGTTCATCAGTAGCATTGTACCACTTGGGATGTGGTAACCTCCCACCATACAATCCTTTGCAGACTCATGTAACAAGAGTGGAGCAGCAGGGTATATACGCATAGTCTCGTTTATTATACAACGAAGATAAGGAAGGTTGGTCAAATCTGATTCGTTAACTAGACGATCTTCCCCAACACAATTGTCAATCTCAGTCTGCACTTTCTTTAGAGCTTCAGGATTATTTAACAAAAGCGATAACATCCATTCCATTGTTACACTCGATGTATTGCTTCCTGCTGATATTAGTACCTATCACACATGAAAATGATCAGGAAACTTAACCATATTATATAACTAAAAAAAACTGAATGTTTGAATTTCAATTTCGAAGTGGAATTAGTTATAATATTAACAAGAATTAAAACGATATTATCAGTAGACTATGATATAAAATTATTTTCTTTTGCTAAATTGCTAGTGTATTACTCGAAACAATAGTATTAAAATGTTTCCTCTCATCTTTATCGTGTTCCCAATACCATGCATGTAAGGTATGTTCTAATTTTAATGAGTACCTGCAATAATCCCTTGATAACTTCATCGCTGTGATTTTCAGGTTCTTTTTGTTGCGACATCAGTAGATATTCAATCAAATTTTTCTTCTCATCGGAGCTACCACCCTCCGCCTCCACCACGGTTTTTCTCCTCTGCTCTTCTATCAAATCTTGCATTAACGCATGCCACTTTTCATTTAACGTCACCATTTCCTTCTCTAAGTGTTTCCCTCCCACCCACTTCCACCATGGCAAATAGTCGGACACATGGGTCGCCCCCATCACAATAAACAACTCCTGGACAAGCTCCATAAACCGCCCAGCCTCTCCCCCTTCAACATCACACCTCCTCCCGGCAATCGTCATCATCACCACATTCAACACCACCTCAAATAACACCGACTTCATCTCCATCATCCCGTCCCTTACTACTCTAGGGTACATGACATTCTTAACCAGGTGGTGCACCACTTCTACACGAATGGCGCTAAGGGTTCGTACCTGGCAAGATGACAAAAGCTCATGGCTGACCACGCGGCGGAGGCTACGCCAGTTATCATTATGGCTTGACCAATTAATGGTGGTGTAGTCCAACCCAAGGTGTTTTCCGGCAAGCAGACGGGGACGGTTGGCGAAAGTAAGGTCGTTGGTGGTGAGGCATTCCTCCACCACTTCCGGAGACGAAACTAAGAAAACCCGGCGGGCGCCCAAGCGAAGCATGAGCATCGGACCATGGTGGGCGGAGAGTTTACCTAAGGCTCGGTAGAGCGACCGCCTTCTCAGCAGGTAAAGATGACCCACGATTGGTAAACATGGGAAGGGGCTCGGTGGTAAATTTCTTATTTTCCCTAGGGCAACTTTCGTAATCCATATCACGAAAATGATTGAGAAAAATATATAAAATATTGGCTCCATATTTATTCAGGTTTTAATTTCTTGTATGAGTCTCATCCCAATGCTACCACATATATTTATAGTGAGATCATGGACAGGAGTCTACCACATAGATATAAACACGTGATTTACCTTTGAAACTTCGTACCATACATGTCTGAATATATCGACATCTAATCAATATATATATATATATATATATATATATATATATATATATATATATATATATATATATATATATATATATATATATATAACAGGTCCCATGCTGGGTGGACTTAAAAAAAAACATTTAACTCAAATAAATCATGTTATTTCATTTGCAAATCAATCGAACTCAAGGGGACGGACTATCCTCATCGTAACAATGCAATGGGGTGAGCTGGCACCATAGGGACCACCACACCGTTGGTGCGAGGAGAACACCTCACTATCTCTTTTATTTACTTTCCCTTGCCCTATAGTACTGGCAGTAATTTTTTTTTTTTTTATTTTTATTTATTTATTTATTTTTTAAATTATAAACCATTTTACAGCTCTATAGATACCACTATTTTTAACCTTTAATTCACATCACCTTCTATATTTTCTCTCCTTCATTCGTATTTGCATTAAAATGTATTCCAACAACCCCACACCCTAAAATATGGTTGGAGGAACTCTTTTACTACTAGTTCAAGAACACTATCTAGTGCAAAGTGTCCAAAACAATATTACCATATGTCTATGCCAAACGTAACCCGGAACATGTTCACCATCTCCACGGCTTTCCCCTTTATTATCTACAAACCCAACCCCATCAGAGCCGGTCCAAACGTATATGGGGCCCAGGACAAAACGAAAAAAGGGCCCCTTAAAGACAAATATAATAAAGTTTAAAAAATTGTCATTTATTCTTCACTATAAATGCGTTCAATTAGCAATAACAAGCAAGTCAAATTGTTTATATTTTGATCTAGTTTGAGTTTGAACCAATTTTAGGCCATAAAAATCATTTATGTAATAATTTTTTTTATATATACACACTAAATAACCTAGAAATTTTGGGCCCCTTGAAGATGTGCGTCCTGGACGGTCGCCCGGGTTGCCCACCGTCTGGACCGGCCCTGCCATCAAGGCCCAAAAGTCAAACCCTCACCAAGCCACAAACACAAAACGCCACCGAGTCGGATGACGACTTCGTATAAGAAAGTCAAACTACCCAAATAAATCTTCAAGAACCAACCCCTCCACGACAAAGGAAAAGGAAAGCATCAACCGAACCGTGGAATCCAAAGGAAGATTTTGTGTTAGGCAAAATCATGGGTCCACATATCCAAGGATGCGGAGACCGAAAATTCAAAATCAACAAATCATATTTGCCGCATTACATAACTATTTTGTGCTGAAATGGATCTTGGTGATCTCTCAAAAGAAATATTCCTCGAGGTCACGTTCCAGTGATGGTGACTGGAATGCAAATAAGGACCGAAATCAGGCTATCAAAGAAAATAAAGACAAGAAGATTTTGAAACAAAAGTCAAGAGATACTTTGGCGAAACCGAAATTGGTCAAACTGAGATCGATGTCCCCAAAGTCATCTCATGGGTCATCATCTAACCAAAGATGGATACCCAAAAGGTCAAACACAAAGGACAAAAAGGAATCAAAATTAAATGTCAAATCCCCCATCTATGTCATTAATAAAATTCTTAAACCTTATTATAGATGGGTGCCCAAAGGTCCTGCTACCCAATCACTTCACCGTCCTTTAAATTCATCAAGTACATTATCCGATTCAAAGGATATGGTATGGCAAGAAGTCTAATGTGTAGATAGAAATGGTCAACCTAGTGTCTCTATGGACTGGGTTCCCAAATCTAACTAATTTCGCACATTGTGCAGGAACAACTATAGAGGAATATCATCATATCTTGGTATGTTGATAGTGGCTGTTCCAGGCACATGACAGGAGACATCTCTCAACTGCATAACATTGAGAAGTTTAATGGAGGGTATGTTTCCTTTGCGGGAGGAGGAGGAAAAACCACTCAGAAGGGTACAATTACTAATGGAGTTTTGAACTTTGAAAATGTTAATTATGCTTCAGAGTTGAAGCACAGTTTGCTGAGCGTCTCTCAGATCTGTAACAAAGGTTTTTCAACTCTTTTCACAAACAAGGAATGTTTAACTTTTGAAGCCTGATATCATCATACCAGAGGATTGGATTTTGGTGAGATCTGAGCATGAAGGGAATGCATACATCTTCGACATGAACCACAATGTTCCCGAGCAAGTAACATGTCTATTCTTAAAAGTCTCAAAACACAATGTTATGCTCTAGTATCGTCGTCTCGGTCATGCAAACGCTAAGAATAGGGGTGCAAACGAGCCGAGTCGAGCCTGAGCCTGGCCAGGCTCGGCTCGGGCTCGTTTAAGTTATATAAGGCTCGAGCTCGAGCTCAACTCGATTCGAGCTTCCTTGTACTGAGCTCAGCTCGAGCTCGTAAAGAATTATACAAGCTCGGCTTGGGCTCAGGCTCGACTCGTTTTTTATCTGACGTGTGTAAATAAGCTTAAGCTCGGCTCGAGCTCATTAAGAAGCTCGTTTACTAATACCCTAAATCCATAATTCCCCTAATATGTTTTTATTTTAATATATATAAATAAAATTATATTATATTATATAAAGGCTCGTTTAGGCTTGCGAGCCTAATCAAGCTTAATGACATAGGCTTGAGCTCAGCTCGTTTAATAAACGAGCTTAATATTGATTTCGAGTCGAGCTTTTAACGACCCGATCTCGAGTAGCTCGCGAGTACCTTGGCTCGTTTGCACCCCTAGCTAGGAACCTCAATCGTCTTGCTAAGAATAACATTGTTCGGGATCTTCGAATAAAGGATTTCATTACTTTTGAAAAATGTGTGGCTTGTGCTCAAGGAAAACATCATCGCAAGCTACACAATCCCAAACTGGTCAACACAATCAACAAAACTTTCCAACTACTTCATATGGATTTATTTGGTCCCGTGAACGTTCTGAGCATCAATAAAAACTCTTATTGCTTGGTTATAATCAATGATTACTCACGTTTTACATGGGTATTCTTCTTGTCTAATAAGAGCGAAACTGCTGAACTTATCAAAAGGTTTATTGTGCTCATTAAAAATCAGACCAACGAGAAGGTGAAGAGGATTCTAATTGATAATGGCACCGAATTCAAGAATGTTGTCCTGGATCATTTTTGTGCATACTGCGTCAATACAGCGCTGCTCGGAAACCTCTACAAAACGGTGTAGCGGAGCGGCAAAATCGCACTCTGATTGATGCAAAAGGACCATGCTTTATGACTCTAAATTATCGGTCTTCTTCTGGGCTGAAGCCACTAACACGACATGCTATGTTCAGAACCTTGTTCTAATAAAAAAACAGCAGATGAAGACTCCATATGAAATTCTATATGGTCACAAGCCAACGGTCACTCACTTTAGGATCTTTGGATGCCCCTGCACGCTACTTCACCTGGAATCAACTCCTAAGTTCAATTCAAAGGCTGATGACTGCTATTTTGTGGGATATGTTGGACACACTGTTTATCGAGTCTACAACAAATCCACCAAACATATCGTGGAGTCATTCGATGTGCGCTAGCTGGAAGAAAACACGACTAAAGCTCGAGTTGGACTAGATTGGTTATTTGATTACACTTCTTCTTTTTTAATCATTTAATATGTTTTCAGATGATATTTCAAGTACATGCTCAGGTTCGAGTGCAGTTGTTGGAGATGATGAGGAAGATGTTGTCATTGGCTCATTCAAACCATTTGTGGTGATTCCTGAATCTCCTACAGCGGATGCAGCTACATCAAATACATCACCTTCATCATCAGTCCAAAAGTCTAGTTTTGAAACCGAAGCCACTCTCCTCATCCACGAAGAAGCTGAGTTTCTCTCAAGGGAAAATGTATCTGCCAAACAAACCTTCATGGAATATCTCCTTCCAGAGCCATTCACAAATGAATTTGTGGCAAGTACTTCTCATGATCACATACCGACTGAAGGAGGTGATTCGACAGTGGGAAGATTTGATAACATCACAAATCTTCCAGTTACAGTCACTGATATCATCCATTCTATCCCAACCAGAGTTTAACGCGATCATCCTATCCAGAACATTATTGGTCCACTAGAAAGCGGGTTTCAGATAAGAAGTCAAAGCGAAGATGTTAACGAGTGTCCCTACCCGTGCTTCATATCTCAAAATGAACCAAAGAATGTACACATGGCTTTAAATGAACCAAGCTAGGTAGATGCAATGCATGAGGAACTGAATCAGTTTGAGAAGTTGAGAGTATGGCAGTTAGTAGAGCTACCAAAGGGCAAGAAGTCTTTGGATACATGTTGGGTTTTCAGAAATAAGCAAGATGATAGCAAAGTTATTGTAGGCAACAAAGCTCATTTGGTCGTTCGTGGATTCAGGTAGATAGAGGGTTTTGACTACACTGAAATGTATGCTCCTGTGGCGTGTTTGGAAGCCATTCGTATATTCCTAGCATATTCTTCCTACATGGGGTTTACAATTTATCAAATAGATGTCAAGACAGCCTTCTTGTACGAAGTCATGAAGGAGGAGATTTATGTTGATCAACCACCAGGGTTTGTCAATCCAAAGTTTCCAAATCATGTCTACAAACTGGACAAGGCTCAATATGGTTTGCATCAGGATCCTAGAGCTTGGTGTGCTACTCTAACTGAACATCTGCTTGAGCACGGATACACAAGGGGAACGATCAATCATACATTATTCATCAAGAAAGTGGTTGGAGATTTGATTGTCATATAGATCTATGTAGAGAATATCATTTTCAAGTCGACTAGCACAGAGCTACGAAAAGAGTAGGAGGATATAATGAAGAAAAGATTTGAGATGAACTCACTAGGTGAGATGACAATGTTCCTAGGGTTACAGGTTTGATAGGATTTAGCTAGAATTTTATTGCATCAAGGCAAATGTGTGGAAGACATGCTAGAAAAGTTCGGTTTTAAAGATTCAAAAATTGCTTCAACTCCAATGGCAGAAAGACCACTGTTGACTCCAGATCCAGATGGGGAATCCATAGATCAAACTGAATATCGATCGATGATCGGATATCTAATGTATCTGAATACTAGTAGACTTGACATCATGTTTGTCGTCTGTCAATGCGCTCGTTTTCAGGCTAATCCTAAAATTTCCCATTTAACTTCTATTAAGAGGATTTTTAGATACCTTAAAGGTAGCCCTAAACTAGGTATTTGGTATCCTAAAAATCCCGATTTCGATTTATATGCTTTTGCTGATAGAAGCTATGGAGGGTGTGATCTTGACAGGAAATCTACATGGCGTGGATGTCAGTTTCTAGGGGACCGATTGGTGTCTTGGCAATGCAAGAAACAACAAACGGTGTCGACCTCAACAGTTGAGGCTAAATACCACTACAAGAAAAAGACCCTTTTACGACGCGCAAACCACGACAATCATTGATCTATGTTACGCAAAAGAGAGTGACACTAAAAAGGTGTCATGTCTTCAAAGAATTTAAGGATTTAGGTCATGCATTATTGCGCACCCTAAAATTAATGTCATAAGAAAAAAAAATTAAAAACACGAAGGGCGCTGTATCTTAAATGCGTGTCCTCTATAAATGTCGCTTTATAATTTTAATGAACGCGCGCGTTTAGTAGATACGGGCGAAAATGAAATCCCCAAATTTTTGAAAACCCGACTTGTTCTTTTCTACCTTCTTTCTATCTTTCATGTTGGCAATCGATTCTCCCCTCTCCCTCCTCTCCGATCCGCTTCACCACCATTGAACCCTAAACAATAATCCACACTTCATGCTTCTGTGATTCTCTCCTCTTCGGCTCTCCGATCTCCGATTTCACTCTAAAAACATCGATTGAACTCCTCGCTTCACCTATTGTCTACCAAACAAATGTTGATTGCAACCACCTTCAAGCACGATGCCTCTCAAATACACATCTAGAACAAGAACATACATCACTCTCAAACACGCCCCTTAGCTTCTTCATTATTCTCGACGTTGTGTGATTTCTAGGGTTCGAAGCAACTTCCTCTATCTTACATTGTACATCTTTTCCCTCTCCTATTTCTAACCCTTTTGGAGCGATTTCTAGGGTTTGAATCAACATTTACCCTTGTGAACAAGTCAGCCTTAAAATCCCCTGGAACGCCTCACATGTTTCCTATTGTTTTAGCCGTGCTTCATTGGCTTGTATAAATTGCAATGTATAACGAGCACCTTGCAAATTCCACCCAGTCACAGTCGATTTCTGGTGATAGCATGTTCATCTATACTCTGGATACTTACCTGCTTTAAATAAGGGGAGACGACGATGCAATGGAAAGGGAAGTTACACCAGGACCGACAACAATATGGCCCTGTATGTTTGTTTAAGCTATTTCTCTAATTTATGGATGGTTCTTTTTCTGTTGAATTTAATAAAAAAATAAAAAAAAAATGCAGGAGAAGCGAAAGGAGGAGTTCTAAAAGAGAGAGAGAGAGAGAGAGAGAGAGAGAGAGAGAGAGAGAGAGAAGAGGAGATAGAGGCGGAAGATAAAAAGATTAAGTGATAAAGATAGAAGGAAAATGAGCAGGCGCTGGAAATCAAATTGAGAAGCAAAAGGAGGGGTTCGGATTCAGACGGAGATTCACTTTTTTGCATTCCATTTCATACCCGTCTCTCCAAAAATCGTTTTTGGAGCCAATTGTTATAGGGATCGAATCCCAGGTATGTTGTCGTTAATTAACTTTCCCTTCTGATTAAACTTGATTTATCTCTTGTTATTAATTAACTTAACCTCCATTTATAATCTCTCCAATTCTTAAGATCTTCTTCTAAATTAATTACGTTTTAGAGTATAGAAGATGATTTTAGGTCTGATTAGATGTCTATTCAAGCCGATAGAGAATTAAGAGGATAAACAAAGACATTTTTATCATTTTAGTTTTGTTAGAACATTGACATTCATTTAGACGTACTAGATAAGGGTTTATTGATTATTTGGTTTATGCTATTGATATTTGTGTTTTTGGTGGTGATTTTACTGAAGAAACTTGAATCTGCTGAGAAATCTTGGAAAGAACTATCCTGATAAGAGATATTTTATAGGATTTTATGTTCTAATTTTGATTTTTCTTGATGTTCTTAATCTGGGTTTTGGTTCTACTTTACTTTTTTTTCCAAGACAAGGCAGTCTAACAGTAACATTACAATATATTTATAGGATGAGGATGTATGCCTGCTAACTGCTCGACTAAATTCCACAGAGATTGATGATATTTCAGTGTTATTGGAGAAGGGTAAAAACGTGAGCCTCTAGGCTTTGAATTATAAGGAATGGATAGACTGAGAAAGGTAATTTGTATGATGATAAAACTGGATTGCTAACATTAAATCATATACAACAATCAGGTTGTTTAGAATTTTCTTAAGAACACTAAAGAAAGTGTGAATCTTGGATTCGACATTGCTAATATTGATTTTCGGCTTGAAAATTTTAAAGATTTGGTTGATGTCATAAGCAGTTTTAACAATGGAAGTAGTAATGATTACCGGAGGTAATAATTAATAAATATAAACTAAACTTCATTTCTTTAATTCACTTCTTAAAAACAAAATCTCTAATTTTTGAACTTTTAAAAATTTTAATATATGTAGGCAGCCTGATTTATATAAAGCACCACCAGACAGCTCTGAGTATTGCACAGAGTCAAGTAATATTGTTGGTGATGTAAATATGATAACATCTAAAGAGGGAATTAATCAAGGTCAATTATGTCTTTTTTTGTAAATTTACCGATAATTAACATCATCTTGATATACCAAAAGATAATAATGAGATTATATTTGTTTAAATTACAGATATTTTACAATCTTGTGATGAATTCAACAATGATGTTGCATTTCCAAATTCAGAATTCAATTCTCCACTTCAAGTGACTCCATTGTTTAGATCAATGGCTGCAGGGATTCCAAGTCCATAATTTTCAAAAATTGTAAGTACATTGACCATTTTACGTTTTTGCCCTTATTGTTCAATAATCTTCTACTTAAATCACACCCTATGACATCAATTAAAGGGAAAGTTATATTAAAAGAAAACATTATATTTTGAGCATTTTAAATTTTTTAACCAAATAATACTTTATTTTTTGGGTTAATTTCAAAAAGACATTATATTTTGTGTTTTTTTCCGAAAAAGCCCTCAACTTTTTATTTTTTTTTCCTGAAAAAATAAAACTCTCAACCTTCTAAATGCTTCCAAATAAGCCCCCAACATTTTTTATTTTTCTCAAAAATACCCTCACATTTTACAACTCTTTTTGGAAAAAAAAAAATGACTAAAAGGGCCACATCGGAAGAACTGAAAAAAAAAATTCTTTTGAGGATTTAAACAAACTGACTTTAATTGCAAGATGCTCAAACTTAATTGTTAAAATCCTTTTTTGTTTGTGAACAGGGATTTACTTGAAGGAAAATCACTAACATGGATTTACTTGATTACTTCTCCTATTTAAAGAAATCGAGCATCTTCTTCTAATTTTTTTCTTTTTTTACTTTTTTTTTTTGGTTTTTCTATTCCTTCTTCTTCCTGATTGATTGAAAGTTGCTTGAAATTGAAGCTTCATAGAATGATATATATACCTTTAAATACAGGGATATCATTTGGTAAGCTAAACTCTATTTTTGTTAATTGTGTTTTCCTTTATTCCTAGGTGAAATATAACTAAAGAAGTAATTCGTTTTAGGAAATTTTGACTTGTGTTTCTAGGTTGGTTGTCACAAAACAAAAAAAAAAATGGAATAGGATAACTAGATGATTAAAATTAGGATAGTTAAGTAATTCTACATATGTCTTATTATTAGTTTTCCTGCATGACATATCATTCTAATTAGTTGTTCAGCTTATTTTTGATTAAAAACTCTTGTTTTACCAGCAAGAAACAAAGCAATGGAAGCATCACTAGCAGATGCAATTTCACAAGGCATGGAAGCCAAAGCTGCTGCAAAACAAGCCCAAAAAGATGGAGCCAAAGCTACAAAAATGGCAACCCGGAAAGCTAAACGGATCATTGGCCCGATTATTTCTTCTGGGTGGGATTTCTTTGAAGCCATTTATTGTGGAGGAACTGTGATTGAAGGGTTTCTTAAGGGTACATGAACATTGTTTGGGACTTATTTTGTTGGGTATTTAGGGGAAGAAAGGTATGGGCGTTTTGGGTATTTGGTTTGAAGTGAATATTGAAGTTGGATTGGTGGAAGGATTGGGATTATGGTTTATGATATTGCTAATGGTGTTTATTTATTGCTTCGGTTTGGTCAATTTGAGGAGAATGTTTGTATAATACTTATACAGGTTATACACCTGACCGGATCTTCCCGACTAGTTTGTGTAATTTTTCAAAATTATGGTTGGTGGATTGAGCTGACAGATATTTATTTACTAACTTACACAGGGGAATTGTCAAGGAACACAACTTATCCTAGTGCCAACTTCAGCCATGATCAACATTCAGAACCTCAATCAAGAAACCTTCAAGATGGATTGAGTGTGGCAACTACTGGCACTGTTTCAGCAGCAGGATATGCAGGTTACTATAGTATTAGCTATCAACAGCAGCAACCAAATCAATCATACCCTCAACAATAGCCAAATCTGTCAAGTCAAATGTATGTTCAGCCTAGTCAAACATATGGTTAGCCAGCAGGAGCCTATCAAAGTACAGGTGCTCCTCATCAACCTATTTCCTCATTTCAGAATACAGGGTCCTATCCTGGGCCTGCAATTTATTCAACAACTTATTACAAATTATCAGACATCTGGTGGTTACCCAACTGCAAATTACAATACTCAGACAAATTCATGGAGTCAAGGTAGCCATCCAAGTTACGCTCATCAATATCCAAATTACACTACTGATTCTAATGTTGCTATAAGAAATCTGGTGAGTAACTTATTTGTTTTATTATTTTTCACTTTTGAATTTGCATTTATTTATTTATTTTGCAGTACTTACAACAACAACCTTAGCAAAATCAATGGTTGCTAGGCAAGGTCCTATAGCCATGGCTGCTCATCAGATATGTTTGCAAGTTTGGTTGGCTGTTTCTCTTATTACAGATGTATTGGCAGCATCTGGTAAGGTATAAATTGACCAAATGTTGACTTAACAAATAGTTTAAGGAAAATGTTTGACTATTTTTCAGATAGTTGACTTAACCATTTTTTTGTTTTGTTTTAGGAGTTGATTGCTAGTTCGGTTTCAGAAGGGGATTATAGATCCGTGAAGGATATCACATACTTCGTGTTGACTATAATGTGAATTAATAATTATTCTCTTTATATATAGATGCAAACAGTCATACATAAAGTTTCTGTGACTTGGACCATATATGTCAATTTGTTAACCAAATCGAGACAAAATATATTAGCTTTATGAATAATCATATCTATAATTTTTATTTTATTTTTCTTAAAAATTTACACATTTTCTGTTCCCACATATTTTATAGAATTGTACTTTTTTGTAGGAAATTATAACAATGGAGGGATTAAGTACAATGGAGATGGTGGGTGGGAAGATGGGCAAGGATATGGTGGTGGATGGGATGGTGGGCGTGGTCTTGGTGGAAGAGGGCGGGGACGAGGAAGAGGTCGTGGCGGTTACCGTGGACGTGGTGGTGGTGGTTACCATGGTGGTGCCAAGAGAATAAATTCACTTTAGGGTTTTTTGAGGGCAGTGAGACTAATTCTATTGTTGATGCTTATGAATTGAAGGTAAAAATATCAGCATTTCCATATTAACAAGAAGCATCTGAATTATTATTAACTTTGTTTGTGCAACTTACAGCTCAGGCTTGAGCATATTCTTGAGAGGATATCATTAATATCTGATGCTGGAAACACAGAAAAACCTTCACTGATCACAAATACCCTATTCATTGGAGGGGCACTAGCTGCAAGATCTGTTTAAGCACTTCAACATTTAGGGATTACACATATATACTGTGTTTGTGTTCTAATGAAATCGGGCAGGCTGAATCTCAACGAGCAGATTTGTTTGAGTATAAAAACTTTTTTGTAAGTGATTAATTAATCTTTCCTTTTTTTATTTAATAAAAAACGGGTTGTGATGATGAACATGAACATATAGGTGATGAAGAAGAAGCAGACACCAGTCAGATCTTTGAAGAAGCTCATCAATTTATTGAAGTTGTTGAACAAAAAGGTGAGCTCTATTTTATTTTATTTTTTATTGTTTTTATTTAATATGTTAAGAGTTAATATATTATTAAACAAAACTTTTTCGAAGGGTAAGAAGGTCATTTATGTTTCCATTTGTATTCCTTTCTTCTTACTCTTCCCTCGCAAGCATGTCTTAGTCGTTGGTTACCCATTTAGACATTATATATGACAATGCTTATTATTGGTTAGGTGTCTGAGCTGGAATCTCAAATCGAGGTTGGATAATGATGAATTGAGCCCTGAACAAGTCAATGATGTTAAGGACTTCATTGATGACTATGTGGAACGAAATCAGGTCATCATATACTTTTTTCCTTTTCACATTTTCTCAATAGTTTCTTTGAGGTTCTCTCCACTATACCACCTTGTCAAATTCAGGATAAAAGAATCTTGTGGTTTTCACTTTTCACAAAGCATCTAAAAGTAAAACCACCACAAACCATTTCATCTGCAGGTGGATTTTGATGAGTTTAAGGATGTTGATATGTTATACAACACCTTATCACTAGACAAAGTAAAAGCTCTAGAAGATCTTGTTATCATGCAGCCCTTGGTCATGTGTTTGTATATCACTGGTCATGTGTTTGGGTGAAGGTCTGGATGGTGGTCTGAATGGTGCATGCATTATCACCCATGTTAGCAATGTATTATTTTTGTTTAACATTTGAATGATTATTTGTATGACATTATAATTTGTGCAATTTATTTTATTTTTTGAGTATGAAATTTTATTTTATATTATGCAATGGATTGTATTTTTTGTATATGGTATTTTATTTAGATTATGAGAAATTAAATGCAAATTTAATTTAAAAATTAATAAATATATAATTTTTTTTAAGCATTTAAATTTATGATACGCAAAAATGTGTGTCATCTTCATTTATGACATGGCCTTTCTTGACAGGGGCTTTCTTGATACGCATTGCATGTCATTAACACGCGCATCGTAAGGTTACGACACGCGAATGCGTGTCGTCTTCCTTTATGATAGGGCCTTCCTTGATACGCATTGCGTGTCGTAAACGCGCGTCGTAATTGCGCGTCGTAAATGAGCGTCGTCTATAAACGACGCGCAAAAGCGCGTCGTCTCTCTTTATGACAGGGCCTTCCTTGACGTGCATTTGCGCGTCGTCTGAGCCTTTTACGACGCGCAATGAGCGTCGTAAAAGGCTGTTTTTCTAGTAGTGTACATTGCTCTTGGGTCAAAATATGGTTTATACTTTGCTTTTCTAGGCAATTATATTTTTATGTAATATTTTATGAGCTTACAGTCTAGTTTACGGTCAGTGTTTACGGCCGTAAACCCATTTACAGCCCAAGTTCAGTTAGCCCATACTCCCAAGTATAAATATAGGTGTTAGGGTGAGGAGTAAAGGATTGATGAACACGAAGAGAGTTTACGGTCTAGAGAGAAAGGAGCGTTTGTGTGTGTGAATCTTGTGTAAGCAACTTAATTCATATTATCAATACATTCAAGATTCATATTATTCTTCTTCTCCTTCTCTTCTATTTTATCTGACATCATCCGTTTGATTGGGATTCCGCACCATCAAACGGATCTGATTGATACACGGGCAGATTAGGGACTTACAATTGGTATCAGAGCTTGGTTGTATCAGTCAATTTTGTAAGATTTGGGGCATTATTTGATCTTATTTTCGAAATATTCTTGCGTTTTTGGATAGGTCACTGAAAAATAAGGGGGGGGGGGGGGTTGTTCTTCATGTTTTTCATAAAAAAGGGTTTTTGATCGAGTTTTGGAGCTTAAAAGTCGAAAAATCGTTGTTTTTTTTGTCGTAATCAGCGAGGAGTTTGCGGCCGGCACCTAGGGTTTCGGAGTTCACGGCCGGAGTTTGTGGCCGGAAACTATTCACGGTCGCCGGAGGATTGCGGCCGGAGTTTGCGGCCTCGGCTCAGATTTCGGCCCGGCTCGGATCGCGGCTAGGGAAGCCCGCTAAGCAGCAGCTCGTATCAACGCCTTCATAAAAAAATTCGGAAAGGAATTGAGGGTGCCCGAGATCGAACCCGAGACCTCGATCATCAACAAGGCATCTTATCGGTTGAACCAGCTTGCATCTTGTTCCTTTCCTTCGAAATTTAAACTATAACCCATCTTTCTCGCAGCAAGTTTTCCTATTTTGACACTTTTAATCCAAAATTCAATTCATTTTTAATTTTAAATTCCTTCTTCATCTTTAAAAAAAATTAAAATTAATAATAATAATAATAATAATAATAATAATATAATAATAAAAAATAATAAATTTTTTTTTTTGACTTTTATTTTTGATTTTTTTATTTTGACTTTGACTTCCAAGTTTGACCTTTGACTTTAAACTTTGGCTTTTTCGTTTAACTTTTAAATTTTCAAATTTAGCTTTTCGGTTTGACTTTTCAAGTTTGACTCTTGAGTTTATCTTTTTAAATTTGACTTTTAAGGTTAACTTTTGAGGTTTATAATCAAAGGGTTTGACTTTTAAGTTTGATTTTGGCTTCTAGTTTTGCTTTTTAATTGATTTTAAGGTCTACGAGGGAGTTGAAAACATGAAAGAGAGTCTTCAGGATATGTTAAGACAAAATTTCAACATTTTCAAATATATCAGTGGAGAAACCCTTGAAACTCAGTTGCAGCGATTTACTACACTTACTACTGAGATGAATATAGCTGGGATCTTCTTGACCAAATCTGCGATAAACAAAAAGCTACTGAATTCACTTCCGAAATCGTGGGATATAAACGTGGCTATCATCAAGAAGACAAAAGATCTCAATCATCTTAGTCTTGCTGATATAATTGAAGAAATTGATACTTTGAAATGTGGAGAAACAATGAGTTCTGCAAACCTTCCGGTCAATGAAGTTTCATGTTCTCAATCATGTGAAGTTTCATGTACACTATCTAGTGAAGAAACAATTAAATTTCTTCGGGAACAAATTGATTTATTAAAAAGAGAAGTTGAGGACTTGAGATATGAAGGATATCAACTCAGGAAAGGACAGAAACTCCTGAAGGCTGAATTAGAAGCAAAAACTAAGGACTTTAGGAAACTTCAGGAAGAGTATAGCAACAAGTGTGAAAATTATGACTATATTAAGAGACAACTTGATGCTGTAACCGAAGAACTTGACTCTTTGAAAATTAAGTGTGGAAAAACAGACGTTAGTTTCAAAAATTATACTGCGTCAAGTCAGACAGTCGAGTCATTATTTAAAACCCAATTAAAATTCAAAGATAATCAAAACAAGGGTTTAGGGTGATGAGTTTATAAAACTCTTTGATCGATTAGATCTTTATAACAGGCAAACAAATAAAGTAAAAACAGTGAGATAAAAACACAAGTATGGATCTGAATGAGTCGAATGATTAAAACCAATCCTCAGCAGAGCTCGATGAAGAACTTCCATTGTAGAGAGGATTATAGGGTTACAAAAGATAAGAACGTAAACGCTATTAAATCTCTATCAAATCTTTTCTAATCTCTTGATAAAGAATGCATGCAAGCATCTATATATAATAACCCTACAAATAACTCACGGATGGACAGGCCCATACCAGAGACAAAATTGGACTATCTAACGAGCCCAAAGACGCAACACTAAACTAGACCTAACAATCTCCCCCTTTGCATCAATTTGGAGCGAGACTATCATTTCTTCTTGCTGGGTCCAGCTGCCGGAACCTTCTTGGTGGTATCAAACAGACGAGAGATAAGTGCGAGAATTGTCTGTCTTAAGCGAATGTACCATTGAATCATATCATCAAAGTACTTATTGTCATCCGCTGAATTCTGCTTGCACCGATGAATGATCCCTAAGACGTGTTCCAGACATGTAGTGGTATAGAGATGTTTGTCTGCCAAAGCGAACAGGAATTTTTGGCCTTCGTTTCTGGTAAACATAACTGAATTTCTCTTCGGGTCTATCTTCCCCATCTGCATCATGTTGAGATCAGTTGCTGAGCCAACAGGAGAAATAGTAGACTTTTTCTTGAAGACACTCGCTATCTCCTGATCCATCTTGGCGACTTCCATGATGTAACAAACAAGCATCCTCTTGAAGTGGTCAATGATCGGACCATATTCTGCTTCATTTGTAAGAAGGATGTTGTGCAAAATAATCCAGTTGTGTGGATTCAAGTTGGGAAGATCAGCAAGCGAGATGGCATGTTCGGTCTTGGCAGATCCTCTTAGCACCTTAAACCGAACGTTGGTGAAGTTTCCTTCCAGATACGGCTTGAGGACCCGAACATTGACTATCTTCTGAGCGCTCCATGTTTGATACTGTGGTTGAGCGGCCCTCAGATAGAATTCTACCAAATCCCTATCAACCTTTGGATGAGGATGAGGGAACTCAGCAATGTTGTCAAAGGCATGAAAGACGAACGCCTTTTGGGTCAGTGGCATGTCGAACTGAGAATCGACAGAATTATCACGATCAAGTGAGATCACTGGTTCTAGCCACAAGATGCTTGGAGTTTCGATGGCTTCTTTCAGCAACTTCTCAAGAGTCCAAGGAGGAAAACGAGTTTTCCTGCTCTCGAGAAGGTCGTGAGCTTCTTTCTGTTTTCGTTTAGCTTCTTCAGCCTCTCTAGCAACCCGAGCGCTAATGTCAGCATCCTTGTCTCGGCCTTGCTTTTTCAAAAGATCGGCAATGGTCTCTTTATCTTCATCGTCACTATCTTCAGCAATTTTCTTGCCCTTGTCTTTAACACCCGAACCTGAGGCCTGGCCTGTTGGAGGAGGTTCGGTTGTTTTGGTTGCTGTAGAAGTAGGAGGCGGTTGAGACACATTTTCATTTTCTCCCCCTTGTTTCAGAATGGACACGAAATCAAGGAGCCCTTCAATCTTGCTCAGGAGAGAAATGGCAGGAGCAAGCTTTTCTGCAAGATTTCGCCTCACAGAGTAGTTTAAAATCGGGTCATGTGCTTCCAGGATGTTTGAGATGGCTGCGTGGACATTCGAAACACACGAAGACACAATTTCTCTTTCAGATCGAAGAGACTCAATCTTCTGTTGAGAATTGGAGAGTTGAAGACTCTTGACCTTCAGAGCAGTGGTCTTTCTGGCAAGAGCATCCATAAGAGAATTTTCAGCAGCAAGATCTTCTTGGAGCTTAGTCAGGCGCTCCTCAATCGTCACCTTAAAGGATGAGTTGTCGTCTGAGAAAGTTTGACGAAGAGTGGCAAATGACTTCAGTTCTGAGGCAACTGAGGTAGCCAGCGTGTTGACGATGGGGTCAAGCTTTGTTTTGGTGGCTTCGGCAGTTTCCTGTAAAGACTTCAACAGAGAGGAAGCATCAGTAAATAGTTTTTCGACTTTTTCGGTCGCAGCCTCACAGGCTTTGGTGGATGCAGCGATGGCGGCAGTAGCTGAGCTAACTGAGGCTTCATGAGCCTTAGTAAAAGCGTTAACTATTCTCTGAATAGCAGCTTCAAAGATGGAGGACTGTGATGAAGAAGAGGAGGCGATGAGCGAATCTATCTTTTCGTGAAGCTCCTTAAGATGCTTCTTGGTAACGAGAGCATCATCATCGTCGTCACTCTGTACTTGAAACGGACTGTAATAGACCGAATCAAATGTCATATCCTCCCCGCCGAGGAATGGTTCTTCGTCCTCTGCTGCCTGAGCAGGAGATGAGGGTGGAGGTGAAGGTGGAGGCTCGGTAGTTGTAGTAGGTTCGGGTTGGGAAGTAACTTCGGTAGTTGGAGTGGGTTCGGGTGCTTTAGTAGGAGCCCCCGTATCAGATACGTTGGTTCTTACTTCAGCAGTGGTTGTGGTAGTGTCTGTAAAAATGGGAAGGGGTACGGGGATGGAGGTAGGTGGTATTTGAGTGGTGGAGGTTATGGGGGGAATGGTAACTGGTGGAGAAGAGATAGGTGAAGTGGAAAAGTGAACTTCTGGGGTAGGCGACCGTGGAGGAGTGTTGCCACGAGGAGACTCATCAGAGTCTGAATTATCTTCCTCAGATTCGCTTGAGGAGGAGGCTAAGATCGGCTTTCACCTTGGTTGGGTTTTTCTCTTCTTCAGCGGAGGGAATTGGGCAGCTTTGGTAGTTTTGCGTTTCTTGGGAGAAGGGCCTTTCGCTCCCTTGCCAATCTGCTTGTCTTTGCCTTTTTCATTCTTCTTTCCCCTTGGGGCAGGCTTGTCAGCTTCATGGATGGACTTGATTATCTCATGAGTGAGCTCTCTCGGACCAGAGCGACAAAACTCCTTGGAGGTTCGGATTATCCGGCTGTCTGCAGGAACATCTCCATACATCGACTCAGGGATAGAGCCAATGAATTGAAACTTGGATGCGTCGGAGACAATGATCTTCGTGGTATGGAAAGTACCAATCGAAGACATTGGAGAACCAGCAACAATGGGGACGTCGTACTTGTCAATCACCCATTTTGTAATGAGAGTCCAAAAACGAGCATAGGAAATCTCGGAATGCCGAGAAGTAGAAGCCAGACTCTGAATGAGCTGCTGCCATAGCACCGACCCATAATCCAGGTTGATACCGTTGTAGACCCCATATAGAATCGTGATGAACAGGCGACTCGCTCCGTCTGATCCAGCACTGCGTTCAGACAACCCTTTGAACAGCACTGTAAATAACCCATTCCACTGAGGAGGCAGGCACGATTTCTTGAACTTCGTGACCGTTGTTAGCACCTCAGTATATCCCATGTTGTAGAACATAGAGAACATGTGACCCACCGGAATCGATTCAGGGTTAACCCTAGATGAATCAGGTTCAAACCCTAAAAGTGAGCAAAATCGTTGCTTAGAGATTGACGCCTTGTGATCAAGCACATCGAAGAAGATCTTGTCGACTGACTTGTCGTAATGAGCAGTGGCGAAAATCTGAGATAAGAACTCCATAGGAACTACTTCAGCTTTGGTGAGTGCAGGAGCAAGTGGCGAGTATTTAAGGCACTCGATGATCGGGAACATGAAGGCATCGTAGACCTGAGGAGTAAGATCGATGATCAAACTCTGTTGGGGACGAATCGGCAGGATGTGGGAAGTGGCATGAACTGATGATGAATCCGCCATTGTTGTGAAGAAGTTTGAGAGAGATGATGAACAGTAGAATACTTGAAGAATTTCTTGCTCTCTGAAATTTGGGTGCGGTAAAGAGGTAAACAATGGTTGAAGTTACCTTTTATACTGTGGGTAGAGGAGAGAGAAGAATCTGTCCCAAATCTTCGAAGGAAATACGAAGAGTTTTTCGGAAGTGATTGATGCGTGACAGTTGGTAGCACCGATGATTACGCATGAGAGAGAATGACAGTCCCGATTCACACGCCTTCCCATCAGGCGCCGTTTTTAAACGAAACGGTTCCACTTCGCACGCCTGGCCTCCAAGCGCCGTTTGAAAATCAAATCGATTGGACTCCCGCCTGATTCAGCATATTATCCTTTTAGATTAAACGTCATCTTAAAGCAAAATTGACCACGTGGATCAATGTGAGCCACAACTCATTTATGACTTCAAATCCCATTTTAAAAAATATGCCTTGTAACTAATGAAACCAGAATTTTGGAAAATCAAAAAGATTTTCGTGCTTAGTGTGTAAAAGAAAAAGAAATAAAGCAACACATATGAGGGAATTTGTGATGTCAGTAAAGACATGAAACAAAGGATCCCGGGCACGAATCTCTTCCTTCAAAGTCAAGAGAGACTTTAAAGTGTTTGTGTGGTTTCCCGTTGAATAACGATCAGACACTTATTGAGAAGTGTTGAAAGGCTTCTTTTAATCAGGCTAATTTGGGTGGCTTTCGCTTTAGTTCAGAGTTCCTGATCTTGATATAAGACAGTAATCGAACGAAGTACTTGTGAGACCAATGTAGTCTGTTGAACAAGTAGGTTTGAAATATTTTAAGTGGCAATGAAAAATAATTTATGTAAAATCTCAAAAAAAAATTAAAACTGGATTCCAAGGGAAGAAATGTTATGGGATTTAACGATTTCATAGGAATCACACAAAAGAAAATCAGAGATTTTACTTTCCATCCTCATTGATAAGTCCTTCACTTAGTTAGTGAAAGCTAGAGCAAAATTGATTGTTCACCGTCAATTCATAGTAGGTATTGAATTGTGGGTTTCACTTAGTACGTAGTGACATGAAGCTAAGATCATAAACATAGAAATTGTGTAACCATAAACCCCAGTGGTAATTTCTGAGAGTCTCAAGGGTTACGTTTATGAAGCGAATGAGATGGAGAAAAGTAGTGTAGATGGTGTAAAGAAAAACCAAAGTACCTCTGCTGTTAAAATAAGGACCAAGCAGAAAACACTTATCTCATGTGAGAGGAGAGTTAGGTAGCTCATGATTAGAATAAATATGAAAGCCTAATTGGGAAGACAAGGTTTGTATGTACCAAGTCAGTAAGGCTATTATTCAGAATCAGGTGAGGCTTTGGACACATACAGCAGCATGCTTCTAGGGACACTTAACTAATGAATGATTTTTCACACAAATAGCCACACAAAAATAAGAGATAAAAGAAATATCGTACAAATAAAAATAAAAAAAATAAAAAATAAAAAAATGTTTTTAGAGTTTTTGATTTCAAAAAAAATAAAAAAAATGAGACACACAAAAGAAATTTTGGAACCGAACCAGAGCGTTCGGTCTATTTCGGCTAAAAAAAATTTGGAAATGAACCCGAGCGTTCGGTCGATTTCGGTTGCAAAGAAAAATAAGTTTGAAAAAAAAGAACGTTGAAAATAAGAAAGATGAATTTGAGAAAATGATACAAAAGATTTACAACCAAAGAAACTACCTTTGAGTGATAAGCGAAGATCAGATGATAGGACCGAACCCGAGCGTTCGGTTCATTTCGGCACACAAGTGACCCGAACCCGAACGTTCGGTACATTTCGCATCCGAATTTTAATTTTGTGAAGTAGTCTTTGGTACTGACTCCGATTCCATCATACCAAGCCCTTGTAGAATTTTATTGAAAGATGCTTCAGGAAGAGCTTTGGTGAAGATGTCAGCCAGTTGATCAGTGGTTCAAACAAAGTGAATTTCGACGTTCCCATCTTCCACATGATCCTTAATAAAGTGATACCTCAGTGCTATATGCTTTATCTTGGAATGTTGCACTGGGTTATGACAGATCGTAATTGCACTTTCTGAATCGCAATATAGTGGGATCTTTTTCATATTGAGTCCATAGTCCCGAAGCTGGCTTTGGATCCAAATTACTTGAGATGTACAGGAGGCAGCTGCGATGCACTCTGCTTCGGCTGTAGACAGAGAAACACATGTCTGTTTCTTTGATTGCCAGCTAACCAACTTCCCGTCTAGGAATTGGCAGCCTCCAGTGGTGCTTTTCCTGTCTAAACCACATCCTCCAAGGTCTGCATCTGAGTAGGCTTGAACGAAGAAACATGAGTTTGATGGATACCATAAACCGAGAGAGGTAGTTCGTTTCAGATACCGGAGTATATTTTTCACTGCAAGCATATGTGGTTCACGAGGATTCGCCTGAAACCTAGCACAGTAACACACAGAAAACATTATATCAGGCCTGCTAGCAGTGAGGTACATTAAAGAACCAATCATCTGTTGGTATAGTGTAATATCGACTGCGATTTTTCCAAGGATGGTGTGAGCTTGGTGGCGAACGTCATTGGAACTTTAACCTTTGAGTCTCCCATCATGCCGAATTTAGCAAGAAGAGTCTTGGTGTATGCTTCCTGGTTGATAAAGATGCCTTCGGGTCCCTGTCTAATATTTAAACCAAGAAAAAAGTTAATCGGAGCCATTGAGCTCATTTCAAATTTAGTCTCCATCAGCTTTCTGAATTCAGCTGTTAAGCTAGGATTCGTTGAGCCAAAGATGATATCATCGACATAGATTTGAACAATCATAAGGTGGTTACCTTCCTTCTTACGAAAGAAGGTTGGGTCAACCAAACCTTGTTTAAATTTTGACATCTTTAAAAACTTGGTTAGCGTTTCATACCATGCCCTTGGTGCTTGTTTCAGACCATAAATTGCTTTGTCCGGAATGTAACAGTGATTTGGGTACTTTTCATTGACAAAACCAGGAGGTTGCTCCACGTAAACCGTTTCTTCAGGTTCTCTATTCAGAAAGGCACATTTCACGTCCATTTGGTAGACCTCGAAGTTCTTGTGTGCAGCATAGGCCAGAAATATTTGAACAGATTCCAGCCTGGATACCGGAGCAAAAGTTTCATCATAATCAATTCCTTCTTCCTGGCAGTATCCTTTCACCACGAGACGAGCTTTGTTTCGAATCACATTGCCTTCCTTGTCCATTTTATTTCTGAATACCCATTTGAGACCAACAACTAAGGCATCTTTAGGAGTTGGAATGAGGCGCCATACCTTGTTTCTTTCGAACTCGTTGAGTTCATCTTGCATTGCTTGAACCCAGTCAGAATGATTAAGAGCAGTATTTATTGTCTTCGGTTCAACTTTTGATACAAAAGAATTATACATGCAGAACTCTACTTTGGAGAATAGAGATGTTTGCTTTGCCTTCAGTTGAGATCGGGTCAGGACCTTTTTAGAGACATTACCCACTATCTGAGATACAGGATGATCTCTGGTCCATTTAACAAGAAGAGGGTAATTTGGATCATAGGATGGATCCAACTCAGCATTGACCATTTCTTCCAATTCAGGTTGACTATCGTCGTCATAGAACATATCGGAGTTCTCCTCCTCGACTGATGAGCTTTTAGGTGTAGCTAGACTTTCTGGTGCTACAGGACTTTCGGGTGTTGTGGAGCTTTCAGGTGCTGAAGGTCTTTCGGGTGCTGTTGAGCTTTCGGGTGAAACTGGAATAGAATTCTCCCCCTCAAGTTGTGAGCTCGGTTGTTTTGAAGAAGGTGGATTCTCCCCCTCAACTGAAGCGCCTTGCTGAGGAGGTTCGTTTGGAACTTGTTCTCCTTCACCCATTCGTTTGGCGGCATCTTCGACAATTTGCTTCAGATGGTCGACTTTGTTGTCTGCTGCCTTGGCTTTCGAGAGAGTAGCTTTCTCAGGTTCATCGAATAGTTCCACAAACTGATCGAACAGATTAGCAATCGAGGCCGTGACTTGACCTGTTTGAGTGAAAATCTCTCTAATTGTTTCTTCAGTATCTTTTAGCTTTTTGATGTAGTTATCATCGAAAGTCACATAATATGTTTCTTCGATCTTCCTAGAGCGCTTATTTAAGACCCGGTAAGCTTTTGAAGTAAGAGAATATCCTAGAAAAATTCTTTCATCAGCTTTAACGTCAAACTTGTTACGATGTTCTTTGGAGTTGAAGACGAAGCATCGTGAGCCGAACACATGGAAGAATTTTACGTTCGACTTCCTGTTATTGATGATCTCATAAGGAGTAAGAGAGAAGCGCTTGTTGAGATACGACCTGTTCTATGTGAAACATGCTACAGCAATAGCATCAGCCCAGAAATATAATGGAAGAGAAGCGAAACTTAGCATCGTTCGGGCCGCCTCACACAAGGATCGGTTTCATCTTTCGATAATTCCGTTCTGTTGAGGCGTGTAGGGGGCTGAGAAGTTGTGACTGGTTCCTTTTTTTGCCAAAATGTCTTCAAAGTCTTTATTCTTGAATTCTAGTCCGTTGTCGCTTCTGATGTTGCGAACGACTTTTCTCATTTGCACTTCAACCTACTTAATAAACATCTTTAGCTTAGGAGTAGCCTCAGATTTGTGCTTCAGAAAGAACACTCATGTAAAACGTGAGAAATCATCAACAATAACAAGAATATACTTGCTACCGCCAATGCTTTCAATTGATGATGGACCACACAAGTCAATGTGAAGCAACTCAAGTGTGACTTTGACGACTTTGCTTCCCCATTTCACATGCAGCGCACAAATGTTCTCGATCAAACTTGAGCAATGGGAGACCCCGAACATGACCTCCTGTGACAAGCTTGTTGATGTCTTTGAAGTTGAGATGTGAGAGTTTTCGGTGCCACAACCAGCTTTCTTCAGAATGAGCTTTGGATAAAAGACATATAGCTGGATTTCCTTTGATTGGTTTGAGATTGAGAGGAAACATTTCGCCTTTGCGTTCTGATTTGAGAATCACCCTTTTTGATTTCTTCTCTATGATTTTTGAACCTTCATCGTCAAATGAAACCTTGAGACCGGTACCTCCCACCAGTTGAGACACACTGATGAGATTATGCTGTAGCCCTTCAACATACGCCACCTTTCTTATTGTGAAGTCTCCATTGGTTATCATCCCATAACCCTTTATCATTCCAAAAGAGTTGTTGCCGAACTTGACATTCCCACCATTCTGAAGAGATCGAAACTCTCTTAGCTCTTCCTTCCTCCCTGTCATATGAAGTGAGCAACCACTGTCAATGTACCATTCTTTGTCGAACTGCTCGTCACTTATAACCTGCAAAAATTAAGTAGATTTAGGAACCCAAAGTTTCTTGGGTCCACGTGAGCCTTTCACAGGAACAGGAATAGTAAGAGAAACATCAACAAGATATGTTCTTTTTATTAATGTTGTTTCATCTTTTCTTTTAATGGTAAACACTTTGATTTTGTTAGGGTTAGCAACAGTTGATTTGGTTTCAGGTTTTGGTGTTTGGGCCTTAGACTGCTTTCGGTCTTCCTGGACAGAGGAAATCTTCGATTTTCCTTTCAGGTTTGTTGACGATTTAGAGTTTTGTACAGGAACAGAATTGGGTTTAGAAGAGAATTGAGAACGAGAAGAATTAGAATGAGAATTTCTTCTGACTTGTGGTTCTAAATGACCCTTTTGTTTATGGTCATTAGAGGGACCGAACCTGGACGTTCGGTAGCTATTGCTTTCGGGACCGAACATGTCCTTTCGGTTCTGTTCCTCATGTGGCCTGAAAGCCTTTTCTTTTGACATTGAATCTTTATCATGATAGGAGAAATGGGCGTTTTGAGATCGCCAAAACTGCTTTAGCTCTGAGAGATTCTTTTTGTATCTCAGATTCCTTTGCTGCTTTTGATTTTTCACTTGTTTCGGCTGTTTGTGGATGTTAGCCTTTTGTTTCAGCTTCTTGTCAGTCGGTTCACTTTTCACAGATGATGTTTCACTTGTGGAGGTGACTTCTTCTACAGGTATTTCTTTTGTGCCACTTGTGCTTGGTACGTCAAAGTTGTCAGGCTTGTTCAGCGGCTCTGGTACATATCTTCCTTTTGTTTTCCAGGACGTTTGCTCTGACAAACCAACTGTTTCGTCGGCATTATCTATAGGTGCTGACCAGAAGAACTCATCACAACCATCTGCGTTATCTTCGTTCACTATGGCAGTGAGTTCAGCTGTTTGATGCTCGGTTACTCCTGTGACCTTATACACCTGATTTGGTGTTGTTCTCACCTTTTGGTACACAACAGCCTTTTCTTCAAGAATCGGGGACTTATTTTGGGACAAACGAGCGAACTCCACAGAGTTTTCAGAAATAAGATTTTTGTGGTTTTCGGGTTCGCTCTTGACAAACTCAGAACAGTCGACTACATCCTCTACAGAAATTTCACTCATATCATCATCCTCATTAAGTTCAGATGTGTTTTCAACATCAATTTTATTTTCTGAACTTAAATTAGCATTCAATGAGTCGAATTTTTGTATGGTTTCGGTCCTTAGTTTCAGTTTATCGTTTTCATCCAAAAGATTTTTCAGCATGTCCTTATGGTCTTTGGACTTTAAAAAAGATTCTATTTTGTCCAGACCATACATGTAAGTGGGATTCACATCATCAGACGATACAACACTTTCACAGTGGTATGCCTCAGCATCGATTTCATCCTCCTTAAACTCAAGGAAGGGTAAAATCATGCGATGTATTTTCTGCCCTATTTCACAATTCAGATGCAGTTGAGTAATGCTAGCATAAAGTCTTTTAGCAATCAAACAAAAAACATTTCTTTGTTTTAAAAGTTTTAAATTGTCTCTTTGTAAATAAATGTTTTCATCCTTAGACTTAATCAGCTCTGACTCCTTCTTCTCAATCCACATCCTTCGCTCCTCACTCTTGGATGACACCCTGCTTATTTGGTTAGTTAGGTTAGAATTGGTGACCCGTGTTTGAGTTAAACAACTATCCAGATTTGAGATTCTTGAATTTAAATTATTTAATTCCTTTTCATATGATTTCTGTAGAACTTTGAACGAGATAAAAATAGATTGTACCTTCTTGATCAATTCGTCAAGTTCATTGATCTGCACACTGAGAGGTTTTGCTGTGAAGCATAAGTCCTCTCGCTCCTTGGTGTCCTCATTTCCACCATCTGTATTGTATCCCCTCATGTGAGATACGTCAGGAACCATCAAACACTTTCCGCCGCTTTCACCACCTCTTTCCACATACGCCTTTCCATGCGAAGGCTTTCTCACCTCATCATCTTCTGAGTCAGTTGACCACACCTGCACGCCACCGAACTCGTCATCCTCTGCCGAACATTGTACAATAAGAGCATTCATAGAAGAGTTAGTAGCAGCTTTCTTCCTCTTGATCTCTTCCAGCTTTTTCATCAAGACAGCCTCTTCATCTTTCTCCTCATCCTTCTTTGCCATTTTCTTCAGAACACAATCTTTGGCATAATGGTTATTTCCTCCACAGTAGTAACAGTTGACACCAGAATCTCCTTCAACCTTCGCCTCTTTCTTTGGTTCCTCAGTCTTCGGCTCCTCCCTTACCTTTTCTGAACTATAGCTTCCCTGCCAATTTCGGTTTTTATTGGTAGGAAACCTCTTCTTCATGAACCTTTTTGGATTGGACACCATCATAGCATAATCTTCTGAGGTAAGATCGTAGTCCTCCAAGTTTAGATCTTCATCTTCTACTATATTTTTGCTTTTGGACAGGAGGGCCAAGGACCCCAAACTTGAGACCACATTCTTCTCTTGCATCACAATCTTTTCTTGGGATTTTAGAATCCCCACCAGTTTAGCCAATGAATATGACTTGAACTGCTCATGAGCTTTAACTGTGGACACAACAGCTCTCCATTCAGATGGTAAGCCATTCAAAAAGGTGACCTTCTGTTCAATCAGCTTCCTTTCGATATCATGTTTGATCATTTTTCTAAGAAGATGATTGAAGCGATCAAACGTCTGTGTGACGGTCTCATCAGAATTTTGCTTGAATTCTCCAAACTCAGACAAAAGCAATGTCTGAATAGAGTGCTCCAAATCTTCATCTGTGGAATACAGCTCTCGCAACCTATCCCAGATTTCTTTATCGGTACTGCAGGAACTCACCAACCTAAACGTGTCAGATTGAAGAGCGAATCGAATCAGTCTCAATGCTTTGATGTTGCACTGAAACTTCTCCTTTTCGTCTTGAGCAACGTCTTTTACATCTTTTAACAGATCATTATATTCTTTCTGAGTTTTAATGATCTTGGATGTTCCTGAGTGAGCAAATGGTCCAGACACAATGGCTTCCCAAATAAGATACCCATTATCTTCAGATCCGATGACATAGTCTTCAAAATGATGAGCCCAAACTTCGTAATCCTGGGTGTATAGAATAGGAATCTTCGTCATTGATCCAATACTGTTTGAGATGTTGATAGGATTAGATTGAGAATCGTCCATGCTTGATTGTTTAACCTGTTTGAAAGATCAGACTTGTAATATGCAGTATTAGGGCAAACGAATAAATAATGAGATACGTCAATTATGGAGTGACGGCTCAATAAATATCAGTTAATGCAGAATAACCCTAATCACTTCTTTCATAGAAGAGATGTGTATGAATTATACAGCCTCCTGCTCTGATACCAATTGATGAGTTTATAAAACTCTTTGATCGATTAGATCTTTATAACAGGCAAACATATAAAGTAAAAACAGTGAGATAAAAACACAAGTATGGATTTGAATGAGTCGAATGATTAAAACCAATCCTCAGCAGAGCTCGATGAAGAACTTCCGTTGTAGAGGATTCTAGGGTTACAAAAGATAAGAACGTAAACGCTATTAAATCTCTATCAAATCTTTTCTAATCTCTTGATAAAGAATGCATGCAAGCATCTATATATAATAACCCTACAAATAACTCACGGATGGACAGGCCCATACCGGAGACAAAATTGGACTATCTAACGAGCCCAAAGACGTAACACTAAACTGGACCTAACATAGGGTATGATAGTGTTCCTCCACCTTTCAATCATAACTACACATCCATCCCCATGACACAGAAAGAAATTGATAGGGAGGCACATCTTCAATATGGAAAACGAGCTGGATTTGTGTCAGGAGGAGTTATTAATATTGAAGATACTAATGTTGCTACTTCTTGTGCAGGAAAAGTAACAGAGGATGAGAACAAGGAGAGTTCTTCTGAACAAACAAACGACCCCTTGAACTCTGAATCTGTTGCTTCTAATCAACCTGCCGTTGGTAAATACAGGCCACCATTTCAAGCTAAACAAAGTGCATGTTGCAACTGTGCGTGTGGGAAAAGCAAGAGACAAGGCAAGGATACGCCATCAGGGGCAGGAAGAAATAACTTCACAATGACGAAAAAGACATGTTTTCACTGTGGAACACCTGGACACATTGCCAGACATTGTCCAAATCGCGCATATGTTCCCTACTACGCACAAGAATGGCAGAATGCGCCAAAAGGGAGATACTCCAAAAGAAACCCCTTAAGGTCACGTTCAGACAATAGTGACTGGAATGCCAAGAAGGCTAAGAATTCAACTCCCAAGGCCAAGAATCAAACTCCAATGGACAAGAATCAAACTCCCAAGAACAAGAAGGGAATGTTGGCCCAGAAGTCTAGTTCAAGAGATGCTCCTGTGAAGCCAAGACTTGTTAGGTCAAATTCATCTAGGCAGACGGCTTCAAGTTCCAAAGCAAGTGCCGAGGCACCCATCGGATCGAACAAGAAATGGGTTAAACCCAAATAAAGATGGGTACCAAAGGTGAAAACTCCCAAATATCCTAATGCTTCTAACGTTTCTACATCTTCTATTTGTGATAAGCAGGATATGTCATGGGAGAGAGTATCGTGCGTTAATGACAAAGGTCGACCCAGTTTCAAAATGGACTGGGTTCTGAAGACCAACTGATCCCGCTCTGTGCTGGAGCAGCTATAGAGGCATATCATCAGACTTCGGTTTGTTGGTAGTGATTACTCCTAGCATATGATTGGGGACATCTCTCAACTGTACAACATTCAGACCTTTGTTGAGAGTATGTGTCCTTTTGCGGGAAAGGAAGAAAGGAAGAGATCACAAATGGGGTTAGTGCTTAATGATATGAAGAGTTTTCGGATCTGTTCTGAGATTATGATTGCTGTTCTCAGACCTTCTGAATGCAGATTCAATCGGTGAATTACGGTTTGCGTTTTCTTCTCTATACTACGGAGTTTTAATTTCTTAAGCTGATTCGCATTAAAGACTAATTTTTGTTTTAGCATAGTTTAAATTTGCGCATTTACTTTTGTTTCTCTCCTATGCACAAATTTAGGGGGAGAAATGAAAACAAATAAAAAATTAGAAAATTTTAAAAAATCCAAAAACATTAGAAAATCAGAAAATCCAAATATGGCGTTAATCGAATGTGCTTGCAGGAGATGTTTTGGGAAATAAAATTAGCAAGTGATAACGGGCAATCTGAATCGGAGTAACGTACCTAAGTTGAATCGTCTACGCTCTGTTTTCGATGCGCTGGTAGGCACGAAAGATTTTAAATGGACTTGACTAGGGAGAGTTGAACCTAATGAATTTAAGGACTTGACAAACTTTGACCTAGTTAGATCCGTTTAACCTGGTTTCACGACGCTCGGATAGGTTGAGCAGGGAGATATACATGGGAATCTAGCAGTCACATTAAATAACCCGTATCTAGAACTGTGGATTCACTTTTCCTCGATGTGCGGATTATGTCCTTAATTCCGGTTGGATGGGGCGACTGGTAAATTCCGATAAATTAGGTCTGTAGAAAATCGTTTTCTTTCTTTCTGTCTGTTAGTCATATGTTGTCTCCTTTGCGTGACCTCCAATCCGACCTGGTACAAAACATATGCAACTCTATTTCTCTGCATGTTATATATATGAAATTCCGCTTATCTGTTAGCCATATGTTGTCTCCTTTGCGTGACTTCCAATCCAACCTGGTACACAGCATATGCAACCTTCTACTTCTCAATCCCTCTGAAACAATAAGTAGTAGCAATCTGAATCTGTCCTCTCTATGAATGATTGTCTGATCACCCGGTGTAAGAAGTACTCTGGAAGTTCTTGATGGCTGGGGCATATCAGGAAGCGGGAAACATGTTCTAGTACACTTAAAATTGAACACATACAAATTGTCTGTAGATCTCGCTGCTCGATTTAGGTGGACAACAATATTCCTGGTTGTAGTCAGTTAAATGGTCATAAGAAAAATTTATTTAAGAATTAGGGCCAATCATGATAATAAAGTTACAATTAGATATATGCATGTATCATGTCATCGGTAAATAGTCCAAAATTGTCACAAATTTTTCGTGTTTAAGTGGACCACAATACTGGCGATCGATCAGACGAAGATGTGAAGATAAGGGTACCGACAAGTGGAATAAGGCTGTCCAACAACTTTGATCCCAAATCACTCTTAAAGTTAGATATCATTTTATTTTTGTTAAGTTTGTTCATAGTGTTCTTCTAATTTAAATATTAGGGGAGAAAAAAAAATTCAGAAAATTAAAAATTAAAAAAATAGTGTTATTTCTGTTTTATTTCTTTTTCAGAAAATGTGAAAAATCCAAAAATATTTTTGTTTTTGTTTTAATTTGTGTGCTAAGTTTTTTTTAGTTTTGTTTTGTCTTGAAAAGTGATTTCAGGTGAAGATGAAACTCATGGAGTTTGTGTTGAAGATTTCTGAGCCAAAGGCTTCGTCCGTGAGCATCGAAGAATTCTCATTCGAAGGAGCAAGAAATGAAGATTATTCTTTCAAATTCAATCTTTCAACCCTAGAAGCAAGGTGAAGCTGAAATTGAAGATTATGTGACGGATTGCATTGAAGCCTCTCTAATCAGTCTGCTGCTATCCTTAAACCTGTTGAAACGATCCAAAAGATTATTTCTCTCTGATGTTCTCTCTGAAGATTCTCAAGCTGAAAGCGCCATCTTTAAAGAATTAGTACAAGAAGCCTCCTCACCCAATGTGCGTTTAGAGTCAAATCTTGAAGAAAAGTTCAAGTGCTCAAGATGAAGTCATTCATTGAAGATTCATGCTGAAGCCAAGCTCTTGATGAAGATTAACAAGAAAATCCAACTACTTTTTAGGGGGAGCTTGTTGGGTTAATTAAGAAAAGAAATCTATAAACCAAGGGGGAGATTGTTCGGTCAAAATATGGTTTATACTTTGCTTTTCTGGGCAATTATATTTTTTTGTAATATTTTATGAGCTTACAGTCTAGTTTACGGTCAGCTGGGGTTTACGGTCAGTGTTTACGGCCGTAAACAGGTTTACGGCTGTAAACCCATTTACGGACCAAGTTCAGTTAGCCCATACTCCCAAGTATAAATATAGGTGTTAGGGTGAGATCCCCATTTTCACGGCCAGAAAAGACCGATTTTGTTTATGCTTTATAAAAATCAGAGTACTTCTTTTAGTAAAAATGTTGCGGAATTTGTTCCCAGAGAAACATGATAAATACGTTATTAAAACATTTTCGAAGAAACATAAGCATAAACAGAACTTACAATTATCTACACTAGTGATCTACATCTCTTTAAATCTCTCAGTGTAATGTCACTTCATATCGTCACCTGTGATATAAATAAACTGAGTGGGTCAGGTTGGGAAACCTGGTGAGTACAAAGGGTTTTCAACCCAAAATAATATAATTATTATGTTTAATCATCAATTAGTTAACCCAATTACCCATCCCCATTATCTTCTTTATTCTTAAGGATCTACCCTAAGAATCAGCTATTTCTTGTTCATTCATTCCTAAGGAGTATCCTAAGGAATAGGTATGAATTCCATCGTTGTAAATGACACATCTGTCAAGAAAAATCTGCTAGTTCTGTCACTAGGGGGCCACTACCAAAATTATGACATTCTCTATGGGGCGCATCTGCCGAAATAGTCCTTTAGGCGCATCTGCCGGGGCTATGAGGTTCTCTATTAGGCGCTTCTGCCGGTAGAGTCCTTTAGGCGCTTCTGCCGGGTTTTATTGACAATATCGTTTTCAAGAGTCCACTCGCAATACATATCAATGGGTTTTTAGAATACACTAGTGAACACGTCGTTCACAACACCTACAGGTTGCGAGCCTGCTAGTGTTCCACTGGACTGTCTAGAATAGTCCGTGGTTGTCATCCATACTCTGCTGAATGACGGGGCCATCATTTGGGAAAAAGGCTTCTCACATCGTCCACCTCTCACCCTCACCTCACGGTCTATTTTACCTCTCAACTCATCATCCAACTCATATTTCATCTATTACATCTACCCATGTCTTACCCCAACATTTTCGTAGATATAAAATATATATACAGTTTAAATCTTTTAAAACATGTATAAAATCGTTCACCGAGCATAGACAGCAAGTAAACAGACAATATGCACACATAGAACGTAGTAAATACTTCATATCTATGTGTAAGTTGAAGGGGACCATGCACTCACCTAAAAGGTGATGACTCAGCACTCGGACAGCGCTTCGATACTCTCAAAACAATTTCCTTCGATAAAACCTAGTACGAATACCACTAGGGTTTAGTCTAACGATAACCGCGACAAATTAATTAGTCTGACTATTATTATTATTATTATTATTATTATTATTATTATTATATAAGCATTAATAACATTCAATATAACTCATAATAATAGCCCAAATAGTTATTTTAAGGACCTAATAACATTCCTATAATTATTTGAAAGCTATATTAAAAATTGCGTAAGCGTAGCACACTTACAGCGAATTTTATCGAAAACCGGAACTTAATTGGAGCAGCATTTCGAAACCGAAAGGCTCTTTTTCTTGGGACTCCGGGAGCCTCGGGGCTTCCATCGGGAGCTAGGGATTTTATCTAGGGCTTAAGGGTGGTTGGGGAGCTAGAGAGAGAAAGTATTTTAGAGAGAGAATGAGAATTGGTGTGAAAATGTTGGAGACCCTCGCCCCCTTTTACACCCAGTGAGGCCTCGGATTACGCTGGGTGTAGTCCTTGGCTACGCTGGGTGTTCTTCGGATAAGGCGCCACCTGGACCCAGCTGTCTCGCATTTCATCGGAAGAGATAAGAACCAAAGTACGTTGGGCGTACTCGGCCTCGGACGCGGGGCGTAGATGCGAACCGAGGCGACGTGGACCTTCTGAAGCCAAGCGATTCCGAACGCAGGGCGTTGTCTTCTTGTACGCGCTGCATAGCGAGTCAGCTGTCATCCATCCGAAGCGAGTCGTGGGCAACAAGGAACGGCCTAGATCATGCCACGTCATCATTTTTGCATCAGACTTCGCAAATTTCACTCTCGACTTCTAAAAATCATAACTTTCGCATACGAGCTCTGTTTTTGACGTTCTTTATATCCACGCGAAGGTGGGAACGTACTCTACAACTTTGGTTTAGACTCCATCGGCAAATTTTTAGCTCAATTTTAAATTTTATATTATTAACAAGCCGGGACAGGATTGGTCCGTTAAATTCTTATAACTTCTTTATCTGACGTCCGTTTTCGCCCATCTTTTTCTCGCTACACTACTCTTAACGAGATCTTCGATTCTCGTTTAGGTCGTGTCGGCTAAAACTGCTCGATCTAATATTCGAATTTCGGGCTGTACACTACTAATCCGAAACTTCGAAAAATCATAACTTCTTCATACGAAGTCAGATTTGGGCGCTCTTTTTATCGATGTTCTTAGTTTAACATATTCTACGAATTTTGTTTAGATCGCTAAGGCTAAATCTCTCTCTATCGTAAATTCACTATTTACGCTTCCCGGTATCGTGCCGGTTCCGTCGCGAAACTTCGACAGGTCATAACTTCTTCGTTATAACTCGGATTTTGGCGTTCTTTATATGTACGGAAACCCTGTTACATATACTACAACTTGGTTCAAGTTATTTATTCTAAATAATCTTTTGTCGAAAATTCGTTTTCGACCCCTATTGCCTCTAAATTGACTAGCCCGGATCTGCGGGCGTTACAATTATCTCCCCCTTAGGATGATTACGTCCCGGAATCATCAATGAAACAAGGCTCGTATAATGACTCCATACATCATCTATTCATCCTAAGTCATAACTTTGATGTTTCTTCGAACGAGTATCTAACTCTTAGACTCCTTGACTACTGGCGGTGCTCGATCTTGCATCCGCTCTCTATCTCACGTTAGACTCTGAATGATGACCTTCAAGTCTTAATGTCAATCCTCAGTTGATACGAACTTAAGATAAGTTCTCTTTATTATTACAATGGAACGATGTATTACATTCTAATGATCTATCATCGTGTGATGCATTGATTGGACTCAGGTCGTTTAGAGTCAAATTCTGGAACCGTCTATACCTTCCTTCATGTTCTAATCACATCTTAAAAGGTAGCATTTCTAGCAACCGTCGCGATACTTCTACTGATCGCTTTCATTAATTCTTATGGCTTAAGTCGGTGCTACATCAAACTTGGTTCTTTGAACCACGTTACATACTTATCGTAGTCGGACTCAATTCGATATGACCACTTGGGTCGGAATATCAACAATATTTTTAGTCTTTACCGAAACGATGGTAACGACATACTTGAATAAAACGATATCAGTTACTAGCTTCTTGGTAACCTTGTGACCTTCCCTGATCCAAGCGTGAGTCCTGTGCTTCCGGTAGTATATGCATCTACTACCTTTCACACCTACTCATACTCGTCCCAAGTATTGTCTCGTAGTTTTCCAAGTCACCACACAAGAAAATCACATAACAGCTTAACACATCAAATATCACAACGAAGGTTTTTTATTATTCCTTGAAACTATTACATAGGTGTTCAAGTTCACCCTAGACTATGCCTCTAACAGGCTACATCATACGATTCTATGGCTACTTCATAACTCGATCCTTGGATGTCAAGCCGTCACTCCTGAATCCTCGCATTATCATCTGCTTCATCAAGGATCATTTGAAATGCTCTCGTCTTTGGCTTTGGCGGCATATATGGCTTTGTAGCCCCCTCTCTCTTTGGGCAATCTTGCTTGAAGTGCCCTTCCTCATTACATTCGTAACACACCCTTTTATTGAATTTAGACTCATTGGCATAATGCCCATGCTACCCACACTTGAAACAAGTTACTTCCTCACCGCATTTTCCAGAGTGTTTCTTTTTGCACTTCTCGCACCATCTTTCTTCACTCCCTCTTCCTCTAAACTTCCTGGTACTGGATTTGCTTCTCTCATCGGGCTTCGCAAACCCCTCAAACTTCCTCTTTTCGCCAACCTCGGTCTTGTTGGCAGCTCTTCCCATGATCATCTCCTCAACCGACTTGGCAGCCTAGATAGCTGCCTCCAAAGTAGGTGCCTGACGCACTGGCACTGCATATTCCCATGGAAGTCCTTTTGCGTACTTGTCAATTTTCGTCAACTCATCCGGAACAAGACGTAAGGCGAACTCCATCTTCTCTGTGAAGTTGTTGGTGTATTCATCAACAGACATGCTTCCTTTCTTTAAGGTAAGGAATTGGTTTTCTAGCTCGAGCAGATTTTGGGCTGATCAGTACCTACATTTGAATTGCACCAGAAATTCTGCCCATGTCAGTTGCAGGGGCTCATTGGGGCTCAGCGTCTTTCCCAAGGTATTCCACCATCGTACAGCGCCTCCTCGAAACTGACGCACTGCAAATGTGGTCTGTTGTTTTCCCTTGCAACCTCACGTCATGAAAGCTAATTCCATCTCCGAGATCCAATCCATGACCCCGATCGGATCCTCCTTTCCAGTGAAAATCGATGGCTTGCAAGTTAGAAAATCCTTGTACTTGCATCCATTCCTCTCGACTTCGTCATCTTGGTTGTTTTGTCGAACTATTAGCGGGTTGACTTGACCAACAATCCCACTGTAGTTTCCTTCCTCAGTCTGCCCTTCGTTCAACTCGGGCTGTTCGATATGAATAGTCGCTTCCTCTCGATTTTGCTGGAGCAAATTTCTGGTTTCCTCCATTTGACGATCCAACATCGCTTGGATCATCGCTTGCACTCCGGCCATCGTTTTTGGCTCAACAGTGGCTACCACAACCGGTATTTGCTCAATCGCTGGGGTTTGATCTCGCTTCCCATTTGCATTCATGTTTCCGCTACGGGTTCTTGCCATCTTGATCTATACACCGAATAAGGTGAATCTAGACCTTTACTTAGGATTGACGTTTAAATCATCCTTATCACTCCGAAACGTTTATATGCTAGTTCTAATATCGTAGTTAAACGCTTAGAATCCTAAACACATAAGGTTTCCAGATCCGGTCGGCAACAGACCATAGATCCGAACAAATAACAGCATATCAGGCACAAGCATTTAGCACATAAAAGCACTTTAGGCACAATTCCTAAAATAATCTAGTGCTCACACCTCACAATCATCGCTTAGCATTCTAACTTTAAGTCTAGAAATCCTACAAATTCCTAGTTCGCTTAAACTAATGCTCTGATACCAACTGTGACATCCCCATTTTCACGGCCAGAAAAGACTGATTTTGTTTATGCTTTATAAAAATCAGAGTACTTCTTTTAGTAAAAATATTGCGGAATTTGTTCCCAGAGAAACATGATAAATACGTTATTAAAACATTTTCGAAGAAACGTATTTATTTCATTTTTAAAACGTTTGGGATGCCATCGTTAATATAGAAACATAAGCATAAACAGAACTTACAATTATTTACACTAGTGATCTACATCTCTTTAAATCTCTCAGTGTAATGTCACTTCATATCGTCACCTGTGATATAAATAAACTGAGTGGGTCAGGTTGGGAAACCTAGTGAGTACCTAGGGTTTTCAACCCACAATAATATAATTATTATGTTTAATCATCAAACAGTTAACCCAATTACCCATCCCCATTATCTTCTTTATTCTTAAGGATCTACCCTAAGAATCAGCTATTTCTTGTTCATTCATTCCTAAGGAGTATCCTAAGGAATAGGTATGAATTCCATCGTTGTAAATGACACATCTGTCAAGAAAAATCTGCTAGTTCTGTCACTAGGGGGCCACTACCAAAATTATGACATTCTCTATGGGGCGCATCTGCCGAAATAGTCCTTTAGGCGCATCTGCCGGGGCTATGAGGTTCTCTATTAGGCGCTTCTGCCAGTAGAGTCCTTTAGGCGCTTCTGCCGGGTTTTATTGACAATATCGTTTTCAAGAGTCCACTCGCAATACATATCAATGGGTTTTTAGAATACACTAGTGAACACGTCGTTCACAACACCTACAGGTTGCGAGCCTGCTAGTGTTCCACTGGACTGTCTAGAATAGTCCGTGGTTGTCATCCATACTCTGCTGAATGACGGGGCCATCATTTGGGAAAAAGGCTTCTCACATCGTCCACCTCTCACCCTCACCTCACGGTCTATTTTACCTCTCAACTCATCATCCAACTCATATTTCATCTATTACATCTACCCATGTCTTACCCCAACATTTTCGTAGATATAAAATATATATACAGTTTAAATCTTTTAAAACATGTATAAAATCGTTCACCGAGCATAGACAACAAGTAAACAGACAATATGCACACATAGAACGTAGTAAATACTTCATATCTATGTGTAAGTTGAAGGGGACCATGCACTCACCTAAAAGGTGATGACTCAGCACTCGGACAGCGCTTCGATACTCTCAAAACAATTTCCTTCGATAAAACCTAGTACGAATACCACTAGGGTTTAGTCTAACGATAACCGCGACAAATTAATTAGTCTGACTATTATTATTATCATTATATAAGCGTTAATAACACTCAATATAACTCATAATAATAGCCCAAATAATTATTTTAAGGTCCTAATAACATTCCTATAACTGTTTGAAAGCTATATTAAAAATTGCGTAAGCGTAGCACACTTACAATGAATTTTATCGAAAACCGGAACTTAATTGGAGCAGCGTTTCGAAACCGAAAGGCTCTTTTTCTCGGGACTCCGGGAGCCTCGGGGCTTCCCTCGGGAGCTAGGGATTTTATCTAGGGCTTAGGGGTGGTTAGGGAGCTAGAGAGAGAAAGTATTTTAGAGAGAGAAGGAGAATTGGTGTGAAAATGTTGGAGACCCTCGCCCCTTTTTATACCCAGCGAGGCCTCGGATTACGTTGGGCGTAGTCCTTGGCTACGCTGGGCGTTCTTCGGATAAGGCGCCACCTGGACCCAGCTGTCTCGCATTTCATCGGAAGAGATAAGAACCGAAGTACGCTGGGCGTACCCGACCTTGGACGCGGGGCGTAGATGCGAACCGAGGCGACGTGGACCTTCCGTACCCAAGCGATTCCGAACGCGGGGCGTTCTCTTCTTGTACGCGCTGCATAGCGAGCCAGCTATCATCCATCCGAAGCGAGTCGTGGGCAACAAGGAACGGCCTAGATCATGCCACGTCATCATTTTTGCATCAGACTTCGCAAATTTCACTCTCTACTTCTAAAAATCATAACTTTCGCATACGAGCTCTGTTTTTGACGTTCTTTATATCCACGCGAAGGTGGGAACGTACTCTACAACTTTCGTTTAGACTCCGTCGGCAAATTTTGGCTCGATTTGAAATTTTATATTATTAACAGGCCGGGACAGGATTGGTCCATTAAATTACGCTACTCTTAACGAGATATTCGATTCTCGTTTAGGTCGTGTCGGCTAAAAACCGCTCGATCTAATATTCGAATTTCGGGCTGTACACTGCTAATCCGAAACTTCGAAAAATCATAACTTCTTCATACAAAGTCAGATTTGGGCGCTCTTTTTATTGATGTTCTTAGTTTAACATATTCTATGAATTTTGTTTCGATTGCTAAGGCTAAATCTTTCTCTATCGTAAATTCACTATTTACGCTTCCCGGTGCCGTGTCGGTTCCGTCGCGAAACTTTGACGGGTCATAACTTCTTCGTTATAACTCGGATTTCGGCGTTCTTTATATGTACGGAAACCTTGTGACATATACTAAAACTTGGTTCAAGTTATTTATTCTAAATAATCCTTTGTCGAAAATTCGTTTTCGGCCCCTACTGCCTCTAAATTGACTAGCCCGGATTTGCGGGCGTTACAGGCACCACCCGACATCAGATCGTAATCCGGGAACACATAACATAAATACGGGCTGACATTGGTGCCTTCGACCCGTTCAGACAGGAGGGAAACTCACCTCGTAAAGTGTAACATATGGTTTTCCAGGTATATTAATATAAGCATTTATTTTAAGGATTTTGGGTGGACTCGACGAGTTGGTGCCTCAACTTGTCGAGTCGGATCGCGTCTTGGTGATTAATGAATGGACTCGACGAGTTGGGTATCTGACTCGCCGAGTTAGCGCTGTTGAGGGAAACCCTAATTGCTTGGGTTTGTGGCCTATTTAAAGGCTCTTATGGCCTCCATTTGTGGCCACCCTTTCCCTTAAGAGACCATAATTGATCCAGAGAGCTTAGAGAGAGAGAGAGAGAGAGAGAGAGAGAGAGAGAGAGAGAAAGAGAGCTAATTTCTTCATTTTTGTGCATTATTGCAAGGAAGAAGGAGAGGGTTCAAGCTTAGATGTCTTGAGGGGCTCAGATCTTTCCCTATTTCTTTCAAGGCTGCTGTGGAGGTATGAATCTTCACCCATTTTCGTATGATTAGTAGATCTCTTGAAGTTAGGCTTTCTTTACCCTCTTTTAAGTTGAGTTATGAAAAATGTGAAGTCCCTTTGAGGCCTAGACATCAGATCTGGACCTTGAGAGGTCCAGGGAGTCCCAAGAACCAAAATTTATGCAGTCTCATAAGAATATTGATCCTAAGATACCATTATGAGGGCTATTTTATCAAATAAAGCTAGATGAGTGATGCATGGACATAAAGGTTGAACCTTTACATGATTAATGAGCCATGAGGGCATAGATCTGAAGTTTGGGAAAGTATCCTGCACTAGATCGACTGAATGTAAAAGTGTCTGAATAGACTCTCCAAGTCGAGCCGCTGACTCGGCGAGTAGCCCAGGGTTTTGTCCCGATGAACTGAGTCAGATGGTGACCCGTCGTGTTAGGGGTTAGCTCGTCGAGTTGGAGCTTGTTGGGGTTGCCATGAATCGACTGGACTCAACGAGTCTCCCGAGTGCACTCGACGAGTCTGGTCAAAGTTGGACCGTTGACTTGAGTTGACTTCTGTTGACCTTAGGGTTTGGTAAAAGTAAGTGAAAGAGGTCAGGGAAGGGTAGAATGGTCTTCTACCCCCTTTTCAGAGATAAGAGTAGAATATTAATTAGAAATATTAACTTGTGATAGGCGAAGGCTAGACCGAGGATTTCAGGCACGAGACTTTTACTAGCTATCTTACGAGGTGAGTCTTCTCACTATACTTTACCTAGAGTTGTAATTATGTGTGACCAGAGGGTCTTATGTGCTTGCTTGAGAATGCATGATTATGTGATATGTATTGTATGTTATATTATTTGTTGCTTAGACCGGGCCGGAGGGTCCAACGAACTATAAGGTCAGAGGGTTCTCAATCAAACCGGACCGGAGGGTCCAACGAGCTATGGGACTGGAGGGTCCCGCTAAGACACAATGACTAGAGGGTCGTACAGAGTATAGCCTCGAGTGGCAAATTGTTGTATGTGGTATTTTGGGGAACTCACTAAGCATTCGTGCTTACCGTGTTATTTTTCATGTGTTTTAGGTAGCCCAGAGGATCACGGGAAGGCACCGGCGTGATTGTACACAAACTCTTGATATAGAGCTATGTTTGCGGATCCTGGATTTGACTTGTTGTGAAAAAACTTTGTTGATGGATGTTTGGATTTTGTTAATGAGACACGTGTTTTATGATTGTTAAAAAAAATGGTGTGAAATTTTTGGTTGTTACACAAAGTTGAATGAAGAATCTCACGGTAAGGAATCTCTAATGGCTACTCCGACGACTCCCCGAGCTATCATTACCAAAATAACACTTAGTCAAAAACCAATAACCCTTCTTAGGGTAAAATGACCATTTTACTCCTGATCTAATCTAGCCCATGACCTAGGCCCAAATCCATAACATGAAAGGCCCAATTCTAGATAGCCTTTCCAAGACCACTAGTGGCCCACCAATGGCTCAATCTTCTAAATTGGGCCCAACCCTCTAATGGGCCTTACCCTAAAGCCCAAACATATTCTTATCCCAAATTATCTGATTTTTGATGGCCTACTAAGGCCCAAAGTAAAAAAGTCTGAGGAATGGCCCAAGCCGAGGCCCAAATGACGTATAACCCAAATCCAGTAAGTACACGGGGCGTACTCCTCTATACGCTAAGCGTACAGGCTGCATGGCTTGTACACTACACGTACGGGCTTGTATGCCCAACGTACTACCTTTTAAGCCAAATCTCTAAAAAGGGCTTAATCCTTTAAGACCTTAAGCTCCAAACACATATCTGAGTCCAATAAAGTGTCTTAACCCATAAAGTCGATTACTTGGTTGCTTGCAAACCCCAAAATTAATGGACCTAAACTTGAAATATGACAACCTATTTCCATAAAAATGACTAATACTCTTGTGTGGCCACATCAAGACCTTCAAGATGGTAACTTTTTTGTCTTTGGGACTTAAATAGCACTAAGGGTGGCAACCCTACGCCTAGAAACGGATTTGGAATCATAAAGTTCCATTCTTGGGACCAACATGTCCAAAACCCTATTACAAGAGATCTAAGCACTCATGAGGAAAGTTTTGAGCTTTTTACCTCAAATGAGTGCTAAAGGATGATAATGTCTTAGATCCTTAAGCTCAAGCTACACAAGTTCTTCTTCACCAACTTCCTCTTTCTCCTTCCAAGCTCCAAGCTACTAAAATGGACTTTACAAGGTCAAGATCACATAAAGATGAAGAACATCATGTTTCTAGGGTTTCTGAGTTAAGGAGGCTGGGGTATGGGACATAATGATGTGTATATATATATATATATATATATATATATATATATATATATATATATATATGTATATATATATATATGTGTGTGTGTGTGTGTGTGGCCTAAACCGTAAAAACAAGGGTTTTGAGTCAACTCGCGTACGTTGCGCGTACGTGCTTCATCCCTCCGTATCCAATGCTCCCATTACGCCCCGCGTACGCTACGCTTAAGCCCAACGTACAGCTTCAGCCAGCCAACTCAATAATGGCCCAAACTCAATAATCAACTTTAATCCCATAATCCCAAAATTAATTACGAAATTAAATAATTAGCATTACCTCAAGTCACGAGTGTTACACAAGAACATAAACATATATAAATATATATTTTTTTAAGAATGATAATTTTTAGCTTAAATAAATAAATTTTTTATTTCTACTCAAACATCAATTAACTTCAACACTTAACCTAAAATAAAAAAGTATTGTTAATTTTAACTCATGACAATAAAAAAATCTATACATATTCAAGCCCAAAAAAACATATTTCTACTTTTAAAATAAAAAAGAAACATAATTTTATTTTTAACGTAAAGCAATGATGTACTATAATTTTACCATAAAACCATTGTCTTTTATATTTCAAAACAAAATCAAGCAACAAAGCTTTACTTGCTAATTTTCGTTCATGTGGTCATATTGCTTCAATGGATTTTGCGGCTAATAACATGCCTGGTGAAGAACAGATCACTCTCATTTTAAGATTCCTTTTAATCATGAAAATAAATCGGTGTGCAAGATTACAAGACAAACCGGTACTACTTAACTACTTCGGACTACAAAAGTAATCATATAGGACGAAACGTTGATGGCTAAAAGACATGTGTTTGAGGCAGCTGACTGTATAATGAAAGATATCATTGGGGTGAAGCTCATATTTTGTTGGAAAGATAAGAGTTTTGGGAGGTGATTTTAGACAAGTGTTGCCGGCCGTGAGACGTGGAACACAAGCACATACTGTGAATTTTAGCGTATAAATATCACCTCTTTGGAACACGAGCACAAACAAAGCATGAAAACTTTATTCGTGATGATATGGTAATTCCCTTCACTGAAAAAGAAAATCATTGAATGTTCTAATTGATGCAATCTTTCCATCTTTGGAAATTAATAGATCTAAATCAGATTATATTATTTTGCATGCCATATTATCTATAAGAAATGATAATGTCGATGAGATTAATGATTATTTGATCGGCCGATTCCATTGAGAAGAAAGAATTTACTATAGTTTTGATGAAGCTATAGACGATATAACTTCTATTTTGTGTAATTCTTGAACATGCTCAATGTTACCGGTGTATAAAGAAGTGTTACACGATTAATAGTACACAATCAATCATTTAGAAAAAGCGATAACATCCATTCCATTGTTACGCTATTTGTAGAGCTTCAGGATTATTTAGCAAAAGCGATAACATCCATTTCATTGTTACACTCGATGTATTGCTTCCTGATTGCTTCCTGCTGATATTAGTACCTATCAGTAGCACCAGAAAATCAGTAAATTTAGCCATATTATATATTTAAAAAAAAAGAAAAAAAAAACAGAATGCTTGAATTGAAATTTCGAAGTGGAATTGTAATGATAAAAAGAATTAAAACGATGTATAATATTATCAGTAAGTAGACTTTGATATAAAATTATTTTCTTTTGCTAAATTGCTATTAATGTTGTTTATATAATCGAAATAATACTATTAAAACGTTTCTTCTCATTTTTGTTGCGTTCCCAAACCATATAAATCGTGTTTGAAATGCTATAATTGGTTCCTTGTCCGTGGACCTATTTTGCATTGACCATAAATAACATAAAAAAAATCTAATTTTAATGAGTACCTGCAATAATCCCTTGATAACTTCATCGCTGTAATTTTCAGGTTCTTTTTGTTGCGACATCAGTAGAAATTCAATCAAATTTTTCTTCAAATCATCGTAGCTACCACCCTCCGCCTCCACCACGGTTTTTCTCCTCTGTTCTTCTATCAAATCGTGCATTAACGCATGCCAATTTTCATTTAACGCCACCATTTCCTTCTCTAAGTGTTTCCCTCCCACCCACTTCCACCATGGCAAATAGTTAGACACATGGGTCGCCCCCATCACAATAAACAACTCCTGGACAAGCTCCATACACCGCCCAGCCACTCCCCCTTCAACATCACACCTCCTCCCGGCAATCGTCATCATCACCACATTCAACACCACCTCAAATAACATCGACTTCATCTCCATCATCCCGTCCCTTACTACTCTCGGGTGCATAACATCTTAACCAGGTGGCCGGTGCACCTCTTCTGCACGAATGGCGCTAAGAGTTCGTACCTGGTAAGATGACAAAAGCTCATGGATGACGACACGGCAGAGGCTACGCCAGTTATCATTTTGGCTTGACCAATTAATGGTGGTGTAGTCCAACCCAAGGTGTTTTCCCGCAAGCAGACGGGGACGGTTGGCGAAACTAAGGTCGTTGGTGGTGAGGCATTCCTCCACCACTTCCGTAGACGAAACTAGGAAAACCCGGCGAGCGCCCAAACGAAGCATGAGCATCGGACCATGGTGGGCGGAGAGGTTACCTAAGTAATACGAAATGAAACTAGATAATCTTTCATTAATCTTGAATGAAAAAGATACAAAAACTTATATCAGCTCAAAGGAGCGTCTAACAGAACAACAGCTAACTATCTATTTACAAATCAACCCTCTTATTATGTTTATTTACAATTATAACCTCTAATATTCCCCCTCAAGTTGGAGATGAAGAATAAATGTTCTTCAGCCCCAACTTGCCTAGAAATGGTTGTAACTTGGAATTCGGTAAGGGTTTGGTAAACATATCTGCAAGTTGCATGGCAGATTCAATTGGTAATAGCTTTATGGTTTTGTCTTCCACTTTTTCTCTCACAAAGTGACAATCAACTTCTATATGTTTGGTTCTTTCATGAAATGTTGGGTTATTTGCTATTTGAATAGCTGCTTGATTATCACAAAATAATAATGTTGAATGATGTAATGGAATGTCAAAATCTTTGAGTAATTGCCTTAACCATACAAGTTCAGCTGCTATAGTAGCCATTGCTCTGTATTCTGCTTCAGCAGATGACCTTGAAACGGTTTGTTGCTTTTTAGTCTTCCATGAAATCAAAGAAGATCCAAGAAATACACAGAATCCTGTAACTGATCTACGAGTGTCTTTGCATGTCGCCCTGAATCACAAAATGCTTTCAATTGTAGTGTTGAATCTTTGGAAAAAAAATAAACCTTGACCTGGTGAACCTTTTAAGTACTTCAATAAGTGACATGCTGCTTCAAAATGACTGTTACAAGGATTTGACATGAACTGAGATAACCTTTGGACAACAAAGGATATATCTAGTCGTGTTATATTGAGATATAACAGTCGACCTACAAGTCATCTATACTGTGATGGATTATCAAATGGCTCTCCCATCTTTTCAACCAGATCAATTTTAGGATCCATAGGGGTATTTTTGGGTTTTGCAGCAAGAAGCCCTGCATCTTCTATCAACTGTAAGGTATAATTTCGTTGAGAGACAAAAATACCCTTTTTGGATTTTGCTATTTCTATCCCCAGAAAATAGCCTAGTGAACCGAGATCCTTCAATTTGAATTGTTGACTTAATTGTTTCTTCAAAAATTCAATGTCTTCATTGTATGGACCTGTGATGATTATATCATCAACATAAACGAGTAAGGCAACATATTTTTCACCACTTCCTTTATGAAAAAATGAATAATCAGACTTTGATTGATTAAAGCCCAAAATTTTCAAAAACTTTGAAAAATTTTCAAACCATTGTCTAGAAGCTTGTTTAAGTCCATAAATTGACTTGTTGAGTTTGCATACAAGCTTTGAACCTTGAGGTTCCCCCTGAATATCAAGTCCTTGTGGAATATCCATGAATACTTCTTCTTGTAAGTCTCCATTCAAAAATGCATTATTTACATCAAGTTGCACCATGTTCCACTGTTTAATTGCTGATAATGCCAATAATAACTTGATTGTTACAAGTTTTGCAACTGGAGAATAAGTTTCAAAGTAATCAACTCCTTCCTTTTGATTGAATCCTTTTGTAACCAATCTGACCTTATGTCTTTCAATTTGCCCATTGCTGCCATATTTGATCTTGTAAACCCATTTACATCCAACTCTATTTTTGTTTGGTGGTAAAGGAACTATAGACCAAGTATTGTTGTCTTTCATAGCATGTAGTTCCACTTTCATAGCATCACACCACTCTTTATGTTTTGAAGCTTCTTTATAAAATTTGGGTTCAAAATTGGCTGATATATTCATTGCAAAAGCTCTATGTATTTGTGATAAATTGTCATAAGACAAATAATCATGCAATGAGTATTGAGATTCATTCTTTGAGACAAAATTGCAATGATAATCCTTGAGATAAGAAGGAGGATTACGAGATCTAATTGACCTTGAAGGAAGGTTTGAGGTTGGCCTTGTAGGAATATTTGGGCTTGGATTTTGATTTAGTGAATTGGTAATGTTTTGAGACAAATTTGGTTCAGGGGTATTTATGGAAAAATCAGGTTCAGGTAAAGAAATGGGTAAAACAACATGTGCAAATGGATCAACCTGGTTTGGAATAGAATTCTTTTGAAAAGGATATAAATGTTCATGAAAGACCACATCTCTTGAATAAAAAATGTGTTTTGTTTCAAGATCATATAACTTGTATGCTTTCATATTAGGAGGATATCCTAAAAACAAACAAGCTTTTGCTCTTGGTTGAAACTTCAATCTGTTAGCAACTAATGTTGAAGCATAAGCTAGACATCCAAAATTTCGTAGATACTTGTATTTTGGAATAGAACCATGTATCTGAAATGGACTCTGATAAGAAAGGATTTTTGATGGAATTCTGTTTATCAAATAAGCTGCTGTTAAAACACAATCCCCCCAAAAATGAATTGGAATATTTGACTGGAACAGTAATGATCTTGCCACATTCAACAGATGTTGATGCTTTCTTTCCACCACTGAATTTTGTTGTGGTTTAGCTACACACGCCTTTTGATGAATTATGCCCTTTTCTTCAAAAAATTCCTTGAATTCCAATTCTTTTGCATTATCTGTTCTAAAACACTTAATGTTTTTGTTGAATTGTGTTTGAACATAGGAATAAAACTTTGGAATAATTCCTATAATATCATATTTGTGCTTCAACAAGTAAATCCATGTGTATCTGCTTTTATCATCAACTATAGTAGCAAAATATCTTTGACCATTGTAAGTAGAATTTTGATACGGACCCCAAATATCACAATGAACCATATCAAATATTTCATTACAGAAGTTGTTTTCACTATCAAATGACAATTGTTTTTGTTTGGCTAATGGACAAATAGAACAATGATCATTACATTTATTCTGAGTTATAGAAACACCTAAAATGTTCTTAATAGGAATAAGAACTTTGTTTGAATGGTGTCCTAATCTCTTATGCCACAGATCAAGTGAAACAACATTGATTCTTGTATCATCGACTTTAAAATTTTCTTCCTGCTTACTTCTCATCACATATAAATCCTGAATGTTATCAGCTTTGCCAATCATCCTCTTGTGAAAGGTATCCTGAATATAAGCATGATGACATGTGAATTGGACTATCATTTGTTGACTTTTGGTTAAGGCACTAACTGATATTAAATTGAGATCAAAATCAGGTACATAGAGTACATTTTTCAATGTAAATAGATAGTCAACTTTGATATCTCCAACTAGATTGACAGGAATAGTAAGCTTGTTTGGAAGAGTAACAGTATGATTATAAACTTTCCTTGTGTTGGTGAAAAGATTTATATCATGAGAAACATGTTGTGAAGCACTAGAATCAAGAATCCACATGCATGATTTCAAATCATTCGTAATAGTCAGTGAATAACACTTACCTGTAGTTGTGTTTTCATTTGGATTCACTGAAATCATGTGATTTGTTAAAGCAGACATCACTTGTTGACATTGTGAAGGAGAAAAACCTCTGAACATGTTGCTTAAATCATCATTTACAGATGAATGTCCATCAACAGTAACATTGTCATTTGTTACTGCATTTATTTGATTTGTCTTGGCCTTTGATTTGTATCCAGGAGGATAACCATGTAGTTTGTAACACTTTTCCACTGTATGCCCCTAAAACTTGCAATTTGTGCAATATGGACGATCCTTTTGATTGGTATTGAATTTCTTGTTCTGATTATTGTTTCTATTGTTTTGGTTGGATTTAGCAACAAAGGCAACAGATGAAGAATGTTGATCCACTGAAATAGTCTTCTGTTTTTCTTCTTGAGCAACTAAAGAAAATACTCGATTGATAGTAGGCATAGGATCCATCATCAATATTTGACCTCTAGTGTGTGAAAAGGAATCATTCAATCCCATCAAGAAGTTCATGATCTGCTCAGATTGAAAATATTTTTCAATATTTTCGACTCCATGACATTGACATTTACCACATGAACATTTAGGACGAAAATTCTCAAGTTAACATCGATCTACTCCATGAGGCTCAAGAATAGTTCCATCTACAAATCCAGCTTTATTCTTGACTGAAAGTGCAATTAACATCGATCTACTCCATGAGGGGTAATTTTCACCAATCAATGGCTGAGAAACTAGAATGAATCCTGGATTATCTGAATGATGAATGTAATATGGTGACATTCGATCGTCAATTGGAGAAACGTTTACAGATGATGAATTAGTCGCCATGATGAAGACTACGTAGAAATTTACAAGAACGATTTGTAAATCTCGAAGAATCAAAGAAATTCGATCTCACAAGAACAATTTGTGGAATCAAATCAAAGACGCATAAATCTACAAGAACAATTTGTAGATTTGAAAACAATAGAAAAACAATCAATTTCACAAGAACAATTTGCAAAATCAAATTGAAAGAAAATTGATTCGAGAATGAACAACATAATTAGAATGATTCATTTGAATCATAGAAACGGAATTTTTGTGCTCTGATACCATAATACGAAATGAAACTAGATAATCTTTCATTAATCTTGAATGAAAAAGATACAAAAACTTATATCAGCTCAAAGGAGCGTCTAACAGAACAACAGCTAACTATCTATTTACAAATCAACCCTCTTATTATGTTTATTTACAATTATAACCTCTAATACTAAGGCTCGGTAGGGCGGCCGGCTTCTCAGCGGGTAAAGATGACCCACAATTGGTAGACATGGGAAGGGGCTTGGTGGTAATTTTATGATTTTCCCTAGGGCAACTTTCTTAATCCATATTACGGCAACGATTGAGAAAATTATAAAAAATATTGGCTCCATATTTATTCGGGGCTTAATTTGTTGTATATTATTCTCGTCCAAATGCTACCACATATTTATAGTGAGAGCATGGATAGAAATTAATGCTACCACATAGGCATAAACGCGTGATTTACCTTGAAACATCGTACCTGTCTCCATATATAGGCATCAAATCAATATATAACGACAGGGCCCATATATAATATTGCGTGGTCTTAAAATGGAAACATTTATCTCAAAAAAATCATGTTATTTCATTCTCAAATCCATCAAACTTAGGTTGATCAGAGTTTCCCCACCTTACACTCGTGTCAGTGTCAGGTCTCCCCACCTTACACTCTTGTCAGTGTAGGTTACTTAATCAACGATGACAAGTTTGAATTAAAAGAAATTGTTCATATGATGGGTAGGTAATGAGTGAACAAGAAAAAGTCTTCTTAAAATGCATCAAGATTCAACCAAACATAAGAAATGCATAAAATGGCATCAATAAACAATATAAATTGAATTAAAGTGAACGATATATTGGCATTTGAAAAAGACAATAAATTACCTAAAAAACAAGAAAAAACACGTGAAGATAAGCAAAAGACACCCTACGAAAATCCAAAGGCGGATGACTAAAAAATATATCAATGAAAGTTTTTGATAAAAAGCACCAACCACCTTTCACCTTTCAAGAGAGGAGCTCCAACTGGTTTTAATGTTGAAGGTGAACATTAAGAAAAAAAAAACCTCGCCAGTCTTTTTTTGTATCATGTTTTAGTTTATTTTTTATTTTGATTGGTGGTATGTTTTATTTTACTTGTTTTATCTTAATTATGTACTGTTTTTATTTCTATTTTTAATATTCTTATGTTTATTACAAAAAAAAAATTATTAAGCAGTGAGAGTGAAAGGTGACTATTTCTATTTTTATTTATTTATCAAAGTATAGTCTTTTAATTTTATTTTAAAAAAATAAAATAACGTGAAGTGAAACATAACTATTTCCTAAGATTTAAGGTGTGAGAGTGATGGTGAAAGGAAAATGGATGGCACCAAGGTGGCAAAGTAAAAATGACAGATGTTGTCGAAACACAAGTCGCGTAAGTATTTGTAAAAACAAAAATTAGAGTTAATTCACATCGAATGTAACAACCAAGGTTGTAGAACTCGTTACTCGGTACATGTTCGGCCGACTACCGAGTAGCGAGTACTCGGGAATACTCGGATTCGGTAATTCATGCATAAATATTTTTAGAGAACTTATATACGTCAAAATCATAAGTTAAAATCTTAAGTTGATTGAAATATATATCAAAATTGGATACATATGAATACATTAAAAATGAAAAACACATAATGGTCTCACTTCGTGTCACACCCCGACCAACGGCGAAAACTCTGGGGTTGCGACTTAAACATTTGGATCATAGTCAACAACATATAATGAAATAATAACAGAATTTATTCGACATTACATTCATCCGAAGTATGAATATGACAAAACACACTGATTAATAGTCCAAAAGCATTATACGCGGATTTCAATTTCTTACAACATAAAAGAGACAAAAGGCTACTATAGAGCCAACAATTTATTTTCAACGTTAAACCCATCATCCTCACACGTGGAGAGAGTTCTTCTGGCCACCTTGAACACCTAGAGACACATACATTTTGAAAATACGTCAACAATAATGTTGGTGAGCTCTATAGGTTTTCTTTTGACTCCAAAGATTTTTATAATTCAAAATAATGTTTCCAACGACCGGTAAATTATAAAGCATATTTTTCTATTCGGCCACTTTTTAAACGATAAATATTAATCATTTTCATGATGATTTTTATTCTCTAGGTCTAGTCCGTTACAAAAAGTTATGTCGTAAGGAGAAGTATATAACGTCCTAACACTCGACACTCTCGATCCCAAATTGGGAGAATTGACTCAATCTAGATCTATACGTCTTCGAGTAAAAATCTTCATTATATTAATTTGCCCATAACCGACACTATTCGTCGCTCCTCCACAAATCGCATAGGCGCAATAAACAAGCCACACAGGCACAATACAAATAAATATAGAGGAATCGAGATCGTTACTAACGTTTAAAAGCAGTCGTATATTAACGAAGAAAGAAACACTTGACGCCTGTTGCCTCGTCAGACGAAGTTTTAGCTAGCAACCACAGACGGAAAATAACCATTTGTATAAATCTTTCCATAAGAATTAGATCTACACCAAAGTTCTTTATTATAAATCTATGTCGTGTACATCAACCTACAGTATATGATTCCTCATGGATTAACGGTTATAGAGCTAGGTGTCGATTCCAAGATCGGATCCTTACAAGGGAAAAACACACCATCAACAAACTCTCTCCTCCACCCCTTTCGATACATTCCTCCCACAAGCACACACGGGATACACAATCCGTGAAATATATGACAATAAAAATCCGCCGCTTTCAATTATCACCAACGCGAGTCTTTATTTATGATTTTATTTTTATCTAGCGCATTTAGTTAAATATTAACTTTAACCTAGCTTTCAAATAAAGAGACGGTATTGACTCAAATAATTTCAATCTACCAACCGATAGGAAAGACGTTCCTTTAGCGTAGTCGAGTACTTCATACGTGTCGTTGTTACGTCGGTTGACCGGTTGTCGCTTTAATCGAATATTTTTGTATTTTTAATATTTACTTAATGTTGAAACGTATTATTTTCGTTTGTAAGTAAACTTTAGTCTTAAAAATACAAAAACATTATTTATCAATAAGATTTCGTATTATACCATAATATATAACTACTTGTGGTTTATTCTCATACTCTTGATATCATTTTATAATTCATTTGCATATTTTTATTTTATCATCTCGTTTAATTCTTTACTATCAATACTTGATGAAAAATAAGCTTAATGCCCTAATATACACAAGTCATATGGTTATACCTATCATGACAAGTTAACATGTTTAATTTATCAAAATTTTGACATAAGTTCTTAACGATACTTTTATTTGTCCCGATAAATAATATAACACTAGATTACTCTTATCTAACTTTTTGTTTACACAAGTGGTTGTAAATAAGTCTAACATTTTATAAAATTCTTGTGTATAACCATTACTAACCACCACCTTTATTACAAACGTCATTTGTAAAAAAAATAGTATATGTAATAAACATTGACTCTAACAATTTTTGCATCAAGTACCAACTGTGTATGCGTGTAACCTATAAACTTTTTGCCATTTTATTATATCAAAATACTCAAGTATGTGTCTCCCCCCAAATAAGTAAAAATGTAAAACGGGGCCATAAAGACTCACATTTGGAGCGTGATTCTCGAGTTTAGACGGGAGGATTCGGTGGGGTTTGTGCTTCATTCAAGACCCGATACCTTCACCGACAATAAACGAATCTAGTTTTAGATTATTGAGCTTCACAAAGGTGTTCAAAACAGCAAGTATTTCAGATTTTTAAGGTGAAATAAACTCACCCAAAACATCTACAGGGGCTGTCGACAGAAACGGGTTGTCGGGGGATGTTTCCGGCAGCTTTCTCGCCCCTTTTCGTTCCTGTTTCGCAGCAGCACTTGAGGGAGATAATTGAGCAGGAAAACAAACGACTTCAGGGGTATAATCAACACATTTAATGGCTGTAACAGGTGGCTGAACTCGGTGGTGGCTGCTCCTTTTTGCTTCCCGAAAGCACAGTAGAAAACACCTCCGATGGAGGTGTTCTTGATGAACTTCGAACAAGAGAGAGGAGGTAGAGAGAAAAGAGGTTTGAGGTTGATCTTTTATGGGTAAAAGGTCTATAGTAGTTCCCCTTTTATACTCTCTTAAAAGCTATCTTCTATCCTCCAGGGTGTACCTTTGGCCATTTTTAGAAGTAATTCTATTCTTAAATAAAGGCATGGGTTTGCATGGATGAGAGAGTTGTGTGTGTGAGAGAGAGAGAGAATGAGAGAGAGCACGTGACTTTGATTGTATAAGGAGTGTGCAGCCTTCTCAAAGTACTCTCTTGCCATTCCCTCCATAATTAATGGTACTTCTTTGTTTACTGATAAAAGTTACTTTGCTCCACCTTACCTATATTTGTACTATGAAGCATGATTTTTGTGGGGGAAATTAATGCATGGACAACCCATATCGAACAAGGAGTGAGGAATGATACACATAGGTGTTGACTTTGGCTTTAGTCCCTAGTTCTAGTAGTATTATAGGTACTAGTCTTTAAATGGATTATTGTATATCAAAAGGTAGGATTTGTGTATTCATGATGTCTAAATTTCGAGACTATACCCATTCATACACAAACATGTATCCTATACTTTATTTTAATTTGTTACACCCTTGTCATATATTATGATAAGGTTTACTTGTAGTTTATTATTACGTATAATACTTAATAGGACTTGGATATTTTTCAAGATAAAACGTATTTCACTACATATACATATTTGGATGTATCTTATTGATTTTTTTTAGCATATAACTAGTCGCATTCCAATAATAATATATATTAAACGATTCTTATTGTTATAAATATATACTTATTTTTATAAGAACATCGTATATTAAGTCCTCCATCACAATTAGTTATGGTCGTTATACGGTGGACCTCAACCTAATTTTTACGATTGTTACATTCTCCCCCTGTTAAAAGAATTTCGTCTCGAAATTCAATTGATAGGTGTATCATTGTCGAACAATTGGGGGTATTTCTTCTGCATTTGGTCCTCTCGTTCCCACGTGAACTCTGGTCCCCTTTTTGAATTCCAACACACTTTCACAATAAGAATGCGACTTTGTCTCAATTTCTTGATTTCACGGTCCATAATCTCAACTGGTTCTTCAATAAAGTGTAGATCAGTGTTTAACTCGATTTCGTCGAGAGGGATGACAAGAGTGTCATCGGACAAACACTTTTTCAAATTTGAGACATGGAAAACATTGTGTACTTTATCTAATTCTTGAGGTAATTGGAGGCGATAAGCAACAGGCCCAATTCTTTCAAGAATTTCGAAGGGTCCAATGTACCGTGGGTTTAGTTTTCCCCTCTTTTCGAATCTAATCATCCCTTTCCAGGGTGATACTTTTAGCATAACTCTATCGCCCACCTGGAATTCCAAGGGTTTACGTCTTACGTCCGCATAATTTTTCTGACGACTACGTGCACCTTTCAATCGCTCTTTGATTTTCATGATTTTCTCGGTCGTCTCGTGGATTATTTCGGGTCCGGTCCATAGAGTATCTCCAGAATGCCTCCTGGCTAGTTGTGTATCTCCAACTTCTGCCCAACATAGCAGTGAACAACATTTTCTTCCGTATAGCGCCTCAAATGGTGCAGCTTTTATGCTGGAGTGGTAGCTGTTTGTAACGCCCGGGTTTCAGGGCTAAGCATTTTTGTCAATGTAATAGTCTAGGTCAACTATTGTAACTCTTTTTGAAGTAATAAAAATGAAATATTTGAGTATTATGTGAATTATGTGTGTTATGTGTTTATTATTTAATTATAAATGTATAATTAATAGAGAATAAAAATAAGCGTCAAAATTAAAGTGTGAGATTAGTCCGATATCTCTACATAAAGTTGTAGAATATGTCTCAAGGTTTCCGTACATATAAGGAACGCCGAAATCCGAGTTATAACGAAGAAGTTATGACCCGTCGAAGTTTTGCGACAGAACCGACACGATACCGGGAAGCGTAAATAGTGAATTTACGATAGAGCGAGATTTAGCCTTAGAGATCTAAATGAAAGTCATAGAATATGTTAAAATAAGAACATCGATAAAAAGAACACCCAAATTTGACTTCGTATGAAGAAGTTATGATTTTTCGAAGTTTCGGAATAGAAGCGTACAACCCGAAATTCGAATATTAGATCGAGTGATTTTTAGCCGACACAACCTAAACGAGAATCGAAGAACTCGTTATTAGTAGCGTAACGATAAAAAGACAGACGAAAATGGACATCGGATAAAGAAGTTATGAGATTTTAATGGACCAATCCTGTCCCGGCCTGTTAAAAATATAACTTTAAAAATAAAGTCAAAATTAGCCGATAGAGTCTAAACGGAAGTTGTAGAGTATGTCTCCACCTACGCGTGGATATAAAGAACGTCAAAAACGGATTTCGTATGAACGAGTTACAAATTATAATAGCATATTTACGTATTAAAATAAAGTATAAATCATGTATACGTACACACATATATACATATGTATATATCATTAGAAAGGTATCGACGATGCGGTCATTATAAGACTAATGTTGAGTTCTTTCGACATTAGTTTAGTACACATATCATTAAATCCATTTAAAATAGTATTATAGAGGGGTATTTAGTTGTTTATATAACTAAAAGGTCATTAAGTAATTATGGAGGGTAGTTTTTGAAAATTCAGTTAGTATAAATAAGAGCCTTGGGCTCTCATATTTCTTGCACCATTCTCTTGATTCAAGAGTCTTTCTCTCCTTATCCCCCGAGCATTTCGGTCCCTCGTGATTCGACTTCTCTTTCTGTAGTTTAGTATAGTAAGGTGAGCGCTGAAGCGCTGCACGAATCTTTCTTAGAAAGATTCAGCGACGAAGTTCTGCCCCTGCAGAGCCCGACTCCTAGCTAAAACCCCCTTGTAAGTAAGTTATGCTTACCTTATTTTAATATAGCTTATATTTAAAATTAGTATTGTTATTATGAAATTATAATAAATATTTGAGCTATTATTATAACTTATATAAGTGTCGTTATAATATTTTTTTTAACTACTCGTGGTACGGGGAATCTGGTTTAAAGGGCCGCATAGGGTTGTTGGATTTCAGAAGTGCTATATGCCAAAATGGTCCTGCCCTCCGGTGTTTTATGTCTGGCCCCTGTCTGTACATAGTGGTTGGAAAATATTGTTTAACGCTTATATAATAATAATAATGATACTAAGACTAATAGTTGGTCACGGTAAATATTAGACTAAAATTTAGCGATAATAATGCTAGGTTTCGTCGAAGGAAAATAGAATCGTTAGAAGCAAGCGCTGCCCGATTTTGGAATCATCACTTTAACATGTGAGTGCATAGTTACTTTCAGCTTACACATAGATATGAAGTATTTTATATAAATTACGTGCTATGTGTGCATATTATCTGAATACTTGCTATCTATGCTGGATGAACGTTTTATACATGTTTTCAATGATTTAAACTGTATATGTATTTTATATCTACAAAATGTGTTGGGTAAAACATGGGTAGATGTAATAGTTGCTGTGTGACAAGATAAAACGATGAGAGACCTCGTTATAGATGTTATTGATGATCCAGTCATCTAGCAGAGTATAGATGACGACCACGGACTATTCTAGACAGTCCAGTGGAACACTAGCAGGCTCGCAACCTGTAGGTGTTTATTCGAACTGTGTGTTTATTTGAACTGTGTGCTCACCAGATGTACTCCATCCCCCACATGGTTGCCTTAAGGACATTTATTGCTGAGGAATCCCCTTAGCAGTAGTGTCCGTCCCGATGATAATCCTTAGGATAGGTCCCTTATGATAGATGCTTAGGGACGTAATGTGAGGATAACAGGAACGGGTAATCGGGTTTGTTTAATTTAATGAAGTTAATAAACTTATTTATTGTGGGTTGAAAACCCTATGTGCTCACCAGGCTCCCAAGCCTAACCCACTCAATTTTATGTATTACAGGTAGTGGCGCTTGAGCATAGTTATGATGTTTGGACGAGGGATTACGGATATAGGCCTGTAGATATGAAATAATGTAGTAAGGCTTATATTGTACTGTTTATGCTTTTGATTTGTACGAACATGACATCCCAAGTCTTTTAATGAAATACATTTCTGTGGAAATGCTTTTGATAAATCTTTATCATATTTTGTTTTGGGACAAATTCCGCAACACTTTTATTTAAAATGTTACTCTGATTTTTAAACAAAGCATAAACAAACCGGTCTTTTCTGGCCGTGATTTTGGGGATGTCACAGTTGGTATCAGAGCATTAGTTTAAGCGAATTAGGAATATGGATTTATTTCTAGACTTAAACTTAGAATGCTAAGCGATGATTGTGAGGTGTGAGCACTAGATTATTTTAGGAATTATGCCTAAAATGCTTTTATGTGCTTAATGCTTTGTGCCTGATATGCTATTATTTGTTCGGATCTATGGACTGTTGCCGACCGGATCTGGAAACCTTATGTGTTTAGGATTCTAAACGTACGACTACGATAGTAGAACTAGCATGTAAACATTTCGGGGTGAGGACGATTTGAACATCAGTCCTAAATAAAGATATAAATTCACCTTATTCGGTGTATAGATCAAGATGGCAAGGACCCGTAGCGGAAACGTGAATGCAAATGGGAACAGAAACCAACCCCCAGTGATTGAGCAAATACCGGTGATGGAAGCCGCTGCTGAGCCAATCACAATGGCCGGAGTGCAAGAAATGATCCAAGCGATGTTGGATCGTCAAATGGAGGAAACTAGACGTTTGCTCCAGCAAAATCAAGAGGAAGCCACTATTCAGATCGAACAGCCCGAGTTGAATGAAGGGAAGACTGAGGAAGGAGACTACATTGGAACTGTTGGTCAAGTCAACCCGCCAATAGTTCAACAAAATAACCAAGATGACGGATTCGAGAGAAATGGATGCAAGTACAAGGATTTTCAGACTTGCAAGCCATCGACTTTCATGGGAAAGGAAGATCCAATCGGAGTCATGGATTGGATCTCGGAGATGGAGTTAGCTTTCATGACATGCGGTTGCAGAGGGAAGCTACAGACCACGTTTGCAGTACGTCAGTTTCGGGGAGGTGATGTACCTTGGTGGAATACCTTGGGGAAGACTTTAAGCCCCAACAAGCCCCTGCAACTGACATGGGCAGAATTTCTGGTGCAATTCAAACGAAAGTACTGCTCAGCTCAAAACCTGCTCGAGCTAGAGAACCAGTTTCTAACCCTGAAGAAGGGGAGCATGTCAATCGATGAATACACGAACAACTTCACAGAAAAGATGGAATTTGCCTTGCGTCTTGTTCCGGATGAGTTGACGAAAATTGATAAGTACGCAAAGGGATTACCCTGGGAGTATGCGGTGCCAGTACGTCAGACACCTACTTTGGAGGCAGCTATCTGGGCTGCCAAGTCTGTGGAGGATATGATTAAGGGAAGAGCTGCCAGCAAAGTCGAGGTTGGCGAGAAGCGGAAATTTGAAGGGTCTGCTAAACCCAACAAAAAGAAGAGCAAGTTCGGTTCAAAGAAGTTCGGGGGAGGAAATGAATTTAAATGGTTAAATGGTGCGAGAAGTGCAAGAAGAAGCACTCGGGAAAATGTGGTGAGGAAGTAACCTGCTACAAGTGTGGGAAAACGGGGCACTATGCCAATGAGTGCACCACCAACAAGAGGGTGTGCTACGAGTGCCGTGAAGAAGGGCATATTGCCAAGGATTGCCCAAAGAAGAAAGATGCGGGAAGGCCCAACATTCCACCAAAGCCGAAGGCGAGAGCCTTCCAGATGACGCTTGAGGCTGCAAAGGAGGCAGCAGACGTCGCTTCAGGTACCTTTCTTGTAAATGGTTTGCCTGCAAATATACTATTTGATTCCGGAGCCAACTACTCCTTTGTGTCGCATAAATTTGGTGGGAAATTAGCATTACCTGTAGAAAAACTTGATAATGCCCTGATTGTAGAAGTTGCCAGCGGCAAATTCGTACCTATTAGTAATCGTATTAGGAACATCGTCATTGACTTGAACGGAAACAAATTCCATGAGGAGCTATTACCCATAGAGTTAAACGGTTTCGACATCGTTTTGGGTATGGATTGGCTTAGCGCCAACGATGTCGAGATATTATGCCGAAAGAAGATAGTTAGGATAAACCCACCCAGAAAGGAATCATTTATGGTGTACGGGGATAAACACAGAGTGAATTCTGGAATCATCTCCCTGATGAAAGCCAGGAAATGTTTGTCCAAAGGATGTGCATCGTACTTGGCATTCATAATCGATGCTCAAAAGGAAAAGAAAGAGGTGCAAAATATACCGGTTGTATGCGATTATCCGAAAGTCTTTCCCGAAGATCTTTCCGGATTACCACCTAATAGACAAGTGGAGTTTCGTATAGACTTGTTACCAGGAACGATACCGATAGCAAAGGCACCATACCGATTAGCACCGACGGAGATGAAGGAGCTTATGACGCAACTTCAGGAGCTATTGGACAGCGGTTTCATTCGACCTAGTTCATCACCTTGGGGAGCTCCGGTGTTATTCGTGAAGAAGAAGGACGGAAGCATGAGAATGTGTATAGACTACCGAGAGCTGAACAAGGCAACGGTGAAGAACAAGTATCCATTGCCGAGGATTGACGACCTATTCGATCAGCTGCAAGGTTCGAGCTACTTCTCAAAGATCGATCTTAGGTCAGGATATCATCAGCTGAAGGTGAGAGAGCAGTATATTGAGAAGACTGCATTCAGAACAAGATATGGACACTACGAGTTTTTGGTTATGTCGTTTGGACTAACCATTGCTCCAGCAGCATTCATGGATTTGATGAATAGGGTTTGTAAACCATTCCTCGATAAATCCGTGATAGTATTCATCGACGACATTCTCATCTACTCGAAAAGCCAGGAGGAGCATGGCAAGCATCTACGAGAAGTGTTGGAAGTATTAAAGAAGGAGAAGCTTTACGCTAAGTTCTCCAAATGCGACTTTTGGATACGGGAAGTCCAATTCTTGGGTCATGTTATTAACCAGGAGGGAATAATGGTTGACCCCGCAAAGATCGAGGCTGTAATGAAGTGGGAACGTCCAAAGAGTCCCACGGAGATCCGAAGCTTTCTAGGATTAGCCGGATATAATCGACGATTTATCCAAGGCTTTTCTTCGATAGTTGCTCCATTAACAGCGTTGACCCACAAAGGAGCTACATATACGTGGATTAAGAAGCATGATGAGGCATTCGAGAAGCTAAAGAAGAAGTTATGTGAAGCACCGATACTTTCTCTACCCGATGGAGTTGAGGACTTTGCGGTTTATAGTGATGCATCTGGAGTCGGGTTGGGTTGTGTTCTGACCCAAAGAGAAAAGGTGATAGCATACGCATCTCGACAGTTGAAAGAGCACGAAAAGAACTACCCCACTCATGATCTGGAGTTGGCAGCGGTAGTATTTGCCTTAAAGTTATGGAGACATTACCTATACGGCACGAAGTGCAAGCTCTTCACTGATCATAAGATTCTCTAGTATCTCTTTAATCAGAAGGAGTTGAACATGAGGCAACGACGCTGGCTAGAACTACTCAAGGACTATGACCGTGAGATACTTTACCACCCAGGTAAAGCAAATATTGTTGCTGATGCTCTCAGTCGGAAAGTCAATCTTGAAAGGAAAAGGCCAAGAGCGTTAAGAATTGAAGTCATCTCGACGATTGTGGAAAGTATCAGAAAAGCTCAAGAAGAAGCTTTAGAGAAGAATGATCGAAAGGAAGAACGTTTGAGCAAAACGTTAGTGTTCGGTACAAACAGTCGAGGACTGAAGGTATTCCAAGATCGAATTTGGGTACCTAAGACGGGAGGAATAAGAGACCTTCTGATGTAGGAAGCACATAAGACCATGTACTCAATTCATCCCGGTAGCACTAAAATGTATAGGGACCTAAAACCCTACTACTGGTGGCCGACAATGAAGCTCGATGTTGCGAAGTATGTGGCCGAGTGTGTGACATGTGCGAGAGTCAAGGCACAACATCAAAAACCGTATGGGAGTTTAGAACCTTTACCTGTACCCATGGGTAAATGGGAAGACATCACCATGGATTTTGTGACTAAACTGCCCAGGACGAAGAACGGAGACGACATGATTTGGGTGGTCGTGGATCGTTTCACCAAGAGTGCACACTTCATAGCAGCCAACGAGAAGTGGTCTATGGATAAGCTCGTAAATGCTTACGTGAAGGAAATTGTAAGACTTCACGGTGTCCCTCTTACGATTGTGTCAGATCGTGATAGTCGTTTCACGTCGAGGTTTTGGAGGAGTCTGCAAGAGGAGTTAGATACAAAGTTATGTTTTGAGTACTGCTTACCAATCGCAAACTGATGGTTAGAGCGAAAGAACGATTCAGACATTGGAAGATATGATGAAAGCATGTACCCTCGAATTCCAAGGGAATTGGGACGAGCACTTACCTCTGGTAGAATTCTCCTACAACAATAGTTTTCACTCGAGCATCAAGATGACACCTTACCAAGCCTTATATGGACAGAAGTGTCATACGCCGTCTTGTTGGCTTGAAGCCGGAGAGAAGCAGTTTATGGGCCCCGAGATAGTCCATGAGACTGCTGAGAAGTTGAAGGTGATTAGGGAAAGGATGTTAGCAGCCCAGGATCGTCAGAAGAGCTATGCTGACAAGAAAAGACGACCGATAACCTTCGAAGTTGGGGATTCCGTTTTGCTTAAAGTCTCACCGTGGAAGGGACTTATATAATTTGGGAAATGAGGAAAGTTGAGTCCAAGGTTTATTGGACCGTTCAAAGTTCTTCAGAAGATTGGGAACCAAGCTTACAAGCTGGAATTGCCCGAAGAACTCAATGGTATTCATAACACCTTCCATGTGTGTTATTTGAGGAAATTCATAGGAGATGTTCCCGACATAATTCCAATCTCAGAGTTAAGGATGGATGAGAACAAAAGGCTGATCGAAGAGCCTGAGGCAATTGTTGACCGTAAGACTAAGAAGTTACGACGCAAGATGATCGACTTAGTGCTAGTCCGATGGAAACATTCGAATGGGCCGAATCTCACTTGGGAAACAGAGGATGACATGAGGAGTCGCTATCCACATCTGTTTGCTGATGCATGATTCCGGGACGGAATCATCCTAAGGGGGAGAGAATTGTAACGCCCGGGTTTCAGGGCTAAGCATTTTTGTCAATGTAATAGTCTAGGTCAACTATTGTAACTCTTTTGAAGTAATAAAAATGAAATATTTGAGTATTATGTGAATTATGTGTGTTATGTGTTTATTATTTAATTATAAATTTATAATTAATAGAGAATAAAAATAAACGTCAAAATTAAAGTGTGAGATTAGTCCGATATCTCTACATAAAGTTGTAGAATATGTCTCAAGGTTTCCGTACATATAAGGAACGCCGAAATCCGAGTTATAACGAAGAAGTTATGACCCGTCGAAGTTTTGCGACAGAACCGACACGATACCGGGAAGCGTAAATAGTGAATTTACGATAGAGCGAGATTTAGCCTTAGAGATCTAAATGAAAGTCATAGAATATGTTAAAATAAGAACATCGATAAAAAGAACACCCAAATTTGACTTCGTATGAAGAAGTTATGATTTTTCGAAGTTTCGGAATAGAAGCGTACAACCCGAAATTCGAATATTAGATCGAGTGATTTTTAGCCGACACAACCTAAACGAGAATCGAAGAACTCGTTATTAGTAGCGTAACGATAAAAAGACAGACGAAAATGGACATCGGATAAAGAAGTTATGAGATTTTAATGGACCAATCCTGTCCCGGCCTGTTAAAAATATAACTTTAAAAATAAAGTCAAAATTAGCCGATAGAGTCTAAACGGAAGTTGTAGAGTATGTCTCCACCTACGCGTGGATATAAAGAACGTCAAAAACGGATTTCGTATGAACGAGTTACAAATTATAATAGCATATTTACGTATTAAAATAAAGTATAAATCATGTATACGTACACACATATATACATATGTATATATCATTAGAAAGGTATCGACGATGCGGTCATTATAAGACTAATGTTGAGTTCTTTCGACATTAGTTTAGTACACATATCATTAAATCCATTTAAAATAGTATTATAGAGGGGTATTTAGTTGTTTATATAACTAAAAGGTCATTAAGTAATTATGGAGGGTAGTTTTTGAAAATTCAATTAGTATAAATAAGAGCCTTGGGCTCTCATATTTCTTGCACCATTCTCTTGATTCAAGAGTCTTTCTCTCCTTATCCCCCGAGCATTTCGGTCCCTCGTGATTCGACTTCTCTTTCTGTAGTTTAGTATAGTAAGGTGAGCGCTGAAGCGCTGCACGAATCTTTCTTAGAAAGATTCAGCGACGAAGTTCTGCCCCTGCAGAGCCCGACTCCTAGCTAAAACCCCCTTGTAAGTAAGTTATGCTTACCTTATTTTAATATAGCTTATATTTAAAATTAGTATTGTTATTATGAAATTATAATAAATATTTGAGCTATTATTATAACTTATATAAGTGTCGTTATAATATTTTTTTTTAACTACTCGTGGTACGGGGAATCTGGTTTAAAGGGCCGCATAGGGTTGTTGGATTTCAGAAGTGCTATATGCCAAAATGGTCCTGCCCTCCGGTGTTTTATGTCTGGCCCCTGTCTGTACATAGTGGTTGGAAAATATTGTTGAACGCTTATATAATAATAATAATGATACTAAGACTAATAGTTGGTCACGGTAAATATTAGACTAAAATTTAGCGATAATAATGCTAGGTTTCGTCGAAGGAAAATAGAATCGTTAGAAGCAAGCGCTGCCCGATTTTGGAATCATCACTTTAACATGTGAGTGCATAGTTACTTTCAGCTTACACATAGATATGAAGTATTTTATATAAATTATGTGCTATGTGTGCATATTATATGAATACTTGCTATCTATGCTGGATGAACGTTTTATACATGTTTTCAATGATTTAAACTGTATATGTATTTTATATCTACAAAATGTGTTGGGTAAAACATGGGTAGATTTAATAGTTGCTGTGTGACAAGATAAAACGATGAGAGGCCTCCTTATAGATGTTATTGATGATCCAGTCATCTAGCAGAGTATAGATGACGACCACGGACTATTCTAGACAGTCCAGTGGAAAACTAGCAGGCTCGCAACCTGTAGGTGTTTATTCGAACTGTGTGTTTATTTGAACTGTGTGCTCACCAGATGTACTCCATCCCCCACATGGTTGCCTTAAGGACATTTATTGCTGAGGAATCCCCTTAGCAGTAGTGTCCGTCCCGATGATAATCCTTAGGATAGGTCCCTTATGATAGATGCTTAGGGACGAAATGTGAGGATAACAGGAACGGGTAATCGGGTTTGTTTAATTTAATGAAGTTAATAAACTTATTTATTGTGGGTTGAAAACCCTATGTGCTCACCAGGCTCCCAAGCCTGACCCACTCAGTTTTATATATTAAAGGTAGTGGCGCTTGAGCATAGTTATGATGTTTGGACGAGGGATTACGGATATAGGCCTGTAGATATAAAATAATGTAGTAAGGCTTATATTGTACTGTTTATGCTTTTGATCTGTACGAACATGACATCCCAAGTCTTTTAATGAAATACATTTCTATGGAAATGCTTTTGATAAATCTTTATCATATTTTGTTTTGGGACAAATTCCGCAACACTTTTATTTAAAATGTTACTCTGATTTTTAAACAAAGCATAAACAACCGGTCTTTTCTGGCCGTGATTTTGGGGATGTCACACTGTTGTTGTACGAAAACTCAATTAAGGGTAAATGAATATCCCACGAGTTTCGGAAAACTAATATGCAAGATCGGAGCATATCCTCTAAGGTTTGGATGGTTCGTTCACTCTGGCCTTCTGTTTATGGGTGAGAAGTTGTGCTCATGTCCAAACGTGTTCCTAAGGACTTTTGGAGGGACTGCCAAAATCGTGAGGTAAATCTACTGTCTTTGTCAGAAATGATAGAGATTGGCACCCCATGAAGTTTGACGATTTCCTTAAGGTAGGTTCGGGTCAGTTTTTCAGGCTTGTCTATCTCTTTGATTGGTAGGAAGTGAGCGGACTTAGTCAACCTATCCACTACCACCCAAATGGTGTCGTAACCACTCGGCGTTCGGGGTAGCTTAGTGATAAAGTCCATAGTGATCATTTCACATTTCCATTCCGGAATCTCTGGTTGTTGAAGTAATCCTAAGGGCTTTTGATGCTCGGCTTTACCTTTTGAGCAGGTCAAGCACTTGCTTACATACGTAGCAATTTCTGCTTTCATGTTTGGTCACCAGTACAACCTCTTTAGGTCTTGGTACATCTTGTCGGATCCGAGATGGATAGAATATCTCGTTTTGTGAGCTTCATCCTTGACTAGACTCCTAATTTCTCCGAATTTGGGCGTCCAAATTCGGTTCATGAAATGTCGTGTCCAATCATCCCTAAGCTTGAATTGCTTTTCCATTCGTCGTAGGGCTTCTTCCGCAATGTCTTCTTCTTTTATAGCTTCGAGTTGGGCTTCCCGAATTTGTGTACTTAGATTGGAATGAATGGTCATGGTCAGTGCACGCACACGTCTTGGCTTCACATGCTCTTTCCGACTCAGAGTGTCAGCCACTACATTAGCCTCGCCAGGGTGATAACGAATTTCACAGTCGTAATCATTTAGCAGTTCTACCCATCTTCGTTGTCTCATGTTGAGTTCTTTTTGGTCGAAGATATGCTGGAGACTCTTGTGATCTGTAAAGATTGTGCATTTAGTACCATACAAGTAGTGCCTCCAAATCTTTAATGCAAAAACTACCGCTCCAAGCTCAAGATCACGAGTAGTGTAGTTGACCTCGTGCACTTTTAGTTGTCGCGAAGCATAAGCAATCACCTTTCCTCTCTGCATTAATACACAACCCATCCCTTGACGAGATACGTCACAGTAAATGACAAAGTCTTTTGTCCCATCAGGGAGTGATAGGATTGGTGCACTGCCCAATATGTGTTTTAACTTTTGGAATGCAGCTTCCTGCTTATCTTCCTAGTTGAATTTCACATCTTTCTGTGTTAGTGCGGTGAGAGGCTTGGCCATTTTGGAGAAATTTTCGATAAACCTTCGATAGTAACCAGCGAGTCCTAAAAATTGGCGAACTTCTGTCGGCGTTCTCGGTGCCTCCCAATTCTTGATTGCTTTAATTTTTGCGGGATCCACATGTATCCCTCTATTGCTAACAACATGCCCTAAGAAATGCACTTCTCTTATCCAAAATTCACATTTGGAAAATTTTGCATATAATTTTTCCTTTCTCAACAGTTCCAATATCAATCGTAGATGTTGGCCGTGTTCCTCCTTTGTTTGTGAGTATATCAAGATGTCGTCAATGAATACAATCACAAACTTATCCAGGTAAGGTTTACAAACACGGTTCATTAGATCCATGAATACTGTTGGGGCATTCGTTAGGCCGAAAGGCATGACAAGAAACTCGTAATGACCATACCGAGTTCTGAATGCTGTCTTTGGTATGTCGGTTTCCAATACCTTGAGTTGGTGGTATCCGGACCTTAGGTCAATCTTGGAGTAGTAGCTAGACCCTTGCAGTTGATCGAACGAATCATCGATTCTAGGGAGTGGGTATCGATTCTTTATCGTTAACTTATTTAGTTCTATGTAATCAATACACATCCGAAATGATCCATCCTTCTTCTTGACAAACAGGACCAGGGCTCCCCAAGGAGAGAAACTTGGTCTTATGAAACCCTTGTCCAGAAGTTCTTGTAATTGGCTTGCAAGCTCTTGCATCTCGGAAGGAGCCAATCTATAAGGTGACTTAGCTACTGGTACGTCGTATGGGGTTAGGTCGATTCTAAACTCAACTTGTCGGTTCGGGGGTAATCCAGGTAGATCCTTGGGAAAGACATCAGGAAATTCACATACCTGAGGTATGTCTTTCAATTCCTTTGTTCCACTCTTCTTATCCACTATGTGAGACAGAAAGGTATAACATTTCTTATGTAGATATTTCTGCGCCTTCGTGCAAGAAATGAGCTTAAGGTTTTTCCCATACTTATCCCCATAAATGGTTAGGATCTCTCTGCTTGGTAGGGTTAATCGTACGGCCTTCTCATAACACAAAATCTCGGCGTGGTGAGGAGAAATCCAATCCATTCCTATGATAATGTCAAAACTACCTATGGGAATAGTCAAGAGATTTATGTGGAAAGTGTGGTTGTTTAGAGTTAACAAGCAATCTCTTAGGATTTCGGTTGTGCTTTCTATCTGGCCATTTGCTACTTCTACTTCATATGCTGTTTCTGATTTGTTAGACTCGTGATTTAAAAGTTTTTGAAAAGATGGAGTTATAAAAATTTTATCGGCACCGAAGTCAAAAAGTATTCTAGCATACAAGTTATTAACAAGGAACGTACCAGTGACCACTGGCGGATCCTAAATTGGCATCCCTGTTTCCTATCACAAAAGCTCTCCCACGGGCGTTCCCACCTTTATTCTTCCATTTTGGGCAGTTTCTTGAGATATGCCCTTTCTCCTTACAGTCGTACCATGTCCTTTCTTCCCCACTGCCATCACTAGTATCGAAATTTTGATTTCCTCCTATATTCATAACTTTCTTACAGTAATTTGCAGTATGTCCCTTCTTGTTGCACTGGGTGCAATGGTAACAATCTCCCAGGTGGTTTCGATGGCAGACGTTACACTTTGGGTAATTGTTTGTGTAGTTCTTTTATGGTGCAGGTGTTGTTGTTACGGCTGGAGTTGCCGCATAGACCTTCTTAGTTTCTTGCTTCTTAGGTGGGTTTGATTTTCTTTCAGGAAATTTCCTTTTCTTGTTTGATTCAGACACAGGGGTTTCAACTCTAGCCTCCATGTTTCCCTGACTAACCTCATTGTTGGTCAGTCGTTTAGCCATATTCTTGGCGCTTTCAAAGGTTGTATGTCTCGAAGACATGACCATACCCTTGATCTTAGGAGACAGAACCCAAATATAACGTTCCACCTTCACATGCTCAGGGGTTACTAGAGTTGGACATAGCAAGGAGAGGTCATTAAATCTGGTTGTGTAGGCTTTAATGTCTGAACCTTTCATCTTAAGGTTCCACAACTCGTTTTCCAGATTTTGAACTTCGTCTCTGGGACAATACTCTTCTATCAACATGGTTTTTAGTTCACACCAGGTCAAAGAGTTGGCAGGGATAATGCCTAGTGACTTAACTTGGTCGTTCCACCAAGTTAGTGTCGCATCCATGAAAGTACAGGCAGCAAAGCGCACCTTGCTATCTTCAGCACAGTAACTGATCTGAAATACAGACTCTATCCTTTCACACCACCGGGTAAGACCGATCACACCTTCGTTTCCAAAGAAGTACTTGGGCTTGCAGTTCATAAAGTCCTTATAGGTGCAAACCCTTCGAGTCTCGGTAGGATTAATGTTTGAACTACTTCCATGCCTAGCCTCGAGTTCTTCAATTTCAATGATGGGGTTTCTTGCATTTGCGCTTCCCGTGTTTGTCATAGCGATCGCAAGTCGGTCTGCAATTATTCGTTCCATCTCTGTTGTTGTTTGTGGGAGTCCCGTCTCAGGGGTTTGTGCAGCAACAGTCGGCGTATCCACAATCGGAATTTCCGTTGGCCGAGAGTTGGGTCGGCCCTTCTTGGGTCGAGATGTTGTGGGGGGGACTTCCGTTTCCAATCTTTCGGTTTGGGGTCTATTTCTCAGTCGTTCACTCCTCTTTCTTGGCGGCATGATTTTGATCTATTTAATCATTTTAATTGTAAAAGTTTAATCAACCATGTTTTTAATGATTTATAATGTTTTGCAAGTATTTCCGAATGAATTTAATCAACTAACACAACAACCATCACATAACGACACATAATAATAATAATAATAATAATATATGCTTCATATATTTCACATAGTCATTTCCAAGTTTTACATTCACTTACATTATCATAAAACTACTACATGCTAGGGTCGATAAATTTACATGTTTACAAAAAGAATCGACCGCATCAAAATTTGCAAGAACACAACGAGTTCTTGCATCCCTTCCTTTTACACCATAATTATATTATCCGAGGGTCACCTACGACCCATACCCTATTACATATCCGAAATTTTATACCAAAATTGGCAATCACCTTATGACTTGCCCTAAAACCTTCACTAATCAATATTCACTCGACCCCAAACTAACCCGATCCAAAGTTGCGAGATAGTGCATCCAAGATCTCTTGGATATGTTCCTCCACACTCCCCACTCTCTCTGACACTCCTCTAGCTACAACATCTGCCTCGACGGCCCGCTGCAATGCCTCTCGGATCTGCCCCTCAGTCTCTAGCCTGCGAATCTCCTATGTGATCATAAAATCGTAAATGAACTGAGTCCTGTTCCGATCTTTCTTCATGTCCTCCTGGTCTCGTCTCCTCTGGGCTCTCAGCTCCTCAATTTGTCTGGCTCGCAGATCATCGTTGGCACCCAAGGTATGTACCTCACCACCTATGGCCTCAACTCTATGGCCAAGTCGCAGGGTGCGGTCAAACAAGTATGACAGTCTATCCTCCTCAGTAGTGGTTGGGGGTTTCGACTTCGAGCATTGCCCTACCTCAAATCGATGGGTTCCTCCCTGGTCTCGGACCCATTCATTCACAACATCGGTTATCCAAGCAGGATCATGCATCCTCATCTCTTGAATCGCACGAGGGGCTTCAGATACAGGGTTTGGTGCAGGCTCAACGGGGGCAGCGTGGTACGGGTGGAAGTTTCCGGTGAGACTCGGGAATCTGTGGACTCGCATCCTAGGCTTCTTCTTCTTAACACCTCCGCATGTGGGAATTGTCTTCTGTGCATGTTTCCGATTACGAGGTATACCCGAGCCCAGGTAGTAAGAGGTAGGAGGTGGCGATGCAACAGGTTCTTCCTCCTCAATAGGGGTTGCTTCTCCCTTGGACTCGGATGCCTCGTACTCCATCTCTTCTTTGGCCTCCAATCCAATATCCTCAGAATCCTCGTTAGGATCCACCTCGGGCTCTTACTCCATATCCCCCGGTTCCTCGGTAGGATCCTCCTCGAGCTTGTTATCCCTTATCAGTATCGGCATCCCAGCGGCCGGTGGAGCAGGGAAATACGGATCCCCTGGTAGGTGGTAAAGCGAGTCCACCTCTTGATCATTTCGTCCCACTCTTGGCGATTTTTCCTATAAATAAATTTATTTGTCGTCAGTGTTTACATATTCACAGTTCTACATAATTTTAATTATTCATGAGTACATTTTTATTTTATAGATTTTTTTGCGTTTAATAGATCAACTAATTCGCTTAGTTTCAATAGTGCGTAGAATCTTACCAAAATAAAACGTAGGCGCGCAACTAGGTTTAGTTGTGGTACGACCTATGTACTAGAGAACCTAATTGATTATTTGACTTTTAAACTCTTGTTAACTTAACTTATTCAAAAATTTTAATTTATTTATAACTTATAGATGTCGCTTGTATGATTACATTTCCTTAGCCTTTTGATTTTATTTTATCACGCGTAGTTTATATGAACAAGTATTTGATCATAGGATCGTCGACCTAAGGGGGGAAACCTACGCGTACTAATTATTAGACTTATAGGAATAAGTCTATTAGTGGTATGATATAGGTTTTAGGAATACTTAAACCTATTAGAGTAAGCCCGTAGACTATAGTTGCTCTCTTTTAAGGAAAGTACTAATTCGCTATAGTCGTTAGCTCTGATACCAATCTGTCACACCCCCGACCAACGCCGGAAACGTTGGGGTTGCGACTTAAACATTTGGATCATAGTCAACAACATATAATGAAACAATAACAGAATTTATTCGACATTACATTCATCCAAAGTATGAATATGACAAAACACACTGATTAATAGTCCAAAAGCGTTATACGCAGATTTCAATTTCTTACAACATAAAAGAGACAAAAGGCTACTATAGAGCCAACAAAAGGCTTCGAGCATGTGTGTTGGATTTCGGAGGTAGCTGGGATGCGTATTTACCCTTGGCAGAGTTTTCCTACAACAACAGCCATCATTCAAGCATTGGTATGCCACCCTTTGAGCTGTTGTATGGTAGGAGGTGTCGGACCCCCATTTGCTGGGGAGAGGTTGGGCAGAGAGTGATGGGCAGTACAGAGATCGTGCTTCAGACGACAGAGCAGATTCATCAGGTCAGACAGAGGTTATTGACCGCCCAGAGCTGACAGAAGAGTTATGCAGACAGACGCCGGTCCGAGCTTGAGTTTCGGGTCGGCGACTTCGTTCTCCTGAAGGTCTCTCCTTGGAAAGGAGTGATTCGATTCAGGAAGAGGGGCAAGTTGGGGCCCCGGTATATTGGGCCATTTCGTGTGATTGCGAGGGTAGGCCGGGTAGCCTATCGTTTGGAATTGCCAGCAGAGTTGGGGCAAATCCACGACACTTTTCATGTGTCGCAATTGAGGAAATGTATTGCCGATGAGTCGGCAGTGGTTCCATTAGAGGATATTCAGGTGGATGCGAGCCTGAATTATGCCGAGAGACCAGTAGCCATCAGAGATAGGAAGATCAAGGTTCTGAGGAACAAGGAGGTACCTCTGGTGTTGGTTCAGTGGCAACACCGGAAGGGATCAGAGATGACCTGGGAGCCGGAGCGCGTGATGCGGGAGCAGCATCCGGAGCGAGACTTCGAGGGCGAAGTCTAGTTCTAGTAGGGGAGAGTTGTAACAGCCCGGATTTCCAGGTATTTTATTGTTTTGATTTTTTTGGTGTTTTGAGAGGGGACTCGGCGAGTTGGAGCTCAGACTCGCCGAGTAGGGTCGCAATTCTGGACGCGGGATTCGTCTGGACTCGGCGAGTCCAGGATATGGACTCGGCGAGTCTACGCTGTTTAAGGAAACCCTAATTTCTCGGGTTTGGGACCTATTTAAAGGGCCTTATGGCCGTCATTTGCACCCAACAGTCCATAGAGAGAAACCCTAGAGTGCTTTAGCGATTTGAGAGAGAGAGGAAGCATTTCTTGACATTTGTGTGTTGTTTAGCAAAGAAGAGGGAGGTTCTAGCCAAGAGGAGGCAAAGGAGACTACTATTCGGGGGATTTGAAGCTTAGCCCTTCAATCTAAAGGTATGATTTCGGCTCATCTCCTGTTTTGTGTAGTATAATTGATTTTAAGGTTTCTTGTGACCTTGTTGAGTTGATTGGATGGCCAAATAGTCCCTTGCTAGTGATGAGACTTCGGATCTGGATCCATAGAGGTCCAGAGAGCCTCATTCATCAAGCTTTATAGAGAACAATGGAGGTTATGACCTTGAGTAGTGAGATTTGTTGATAATTCTTCATATATGGTCATATAGAGGTTGTTTATGCACCAAGTCTGGGGCTTTACGTGGTAAATCAGTCTGGGAAGGCCAGATCTATGAATTGTTGGAATAGATCTGACCTTAGAAGCAAGTTTGAGTGATTGCATGGCATGGACTCGCCGAGTCCGATGAGCAGACTCGGCGAGTAGCTTGAAGATTGCCTTGGACCGGCCAGTGAGTGGTCCAGTCGAGTCATGGGTCGATTCAGTGAGTCAGGGCGAGTTAAAGAGGGTTGTCAGTGGGTCGAGTCGAGCTGGAACTCGCCGAGTCGTTCTTGAGACTCGGCGAGTTGAGTCGTGGTGGCCCCGCGATCTCAGCCAGGTGAAACTCGTCGAGTCAGGGGAGCACTCGACGTGTAGAAAGGGAATCCTAGAGAGTTGGTGAGAACGTCTAGACTCGCCGAGTTGCCGTGTGCACTCGCCGAGTCCGGTCAAAGTTGACCGGTGACCGTTGACCGATTGACCGTTGACCGTTGACCTGTGTTGGCTTCTTAGGGATAGTCAACCTTAGAGATAAAAAGTGTAATTAGAGTCCTGTGATGTTATAGGAGGAATAGAGCTCGGAGGATCGAGCGCGAGGGATTTCCAGGATTCGTGAGATACCGAGACACGCGAGGTGAGTCCTCTCATTATACTTTACCTTGAGTAGGTAATCAGAGCTATGTGTCAGTGTATGTATGTTATGTGTATGCTATGTGTTGTACTGCATTATTTCTATGTGATTTATGCTGTGCATGACTTCAGAGTTGGAATCGGAAGGTTCCTAGAGTTAGAACCTGAGGGTTCACAGAGTTGGGTGCACGGACCCATAGAGTTATAGCCTCGAGTGGCAATATGTGATTTATGTGTGGTATTTTGGGGAACTCACTAAGCTTCGTGCTTACAGTGTTAGTGTTGTTGTTTCAGGTACTAGCGATGACCGTGGGAAGGCGCCGGCTTGATCTGTACACACGCAGGGGACTTTTTGATACACTTATGAGATCTTGGGATTTGTATGATACAGATTGGAATTTGAAACTTATGTTTTTATGAAATTAAATGAGAAATGTTTTTATATTGCGAAAAATTATTTTGAAATTTTCGGCGTTACACTCCACCACAAATCGCATAGGCACAATAAACAAGCCGCACATGCACAATACAAATAATAATTTATTCATCTACATTATTTAATGTTGTTTTATTATCTTTTATCAAATACATAGATTTTGATAAAACCATATATATATATATATATATATATATATATATATATATATATATATATATATATATATACCCAATACAACTATATCATTAATTTTTAGATTAATAACGGAAATTATTCATGTACATATTTTTTAGATTTTCAAATATCTAATGTTATATTTGAAATAATACATCTTTGGAGTCATTATAGGGCATCAGGTACCCTTCATTCAATGATACTTGTACGTAATGACAACTATTAACAATCTATTGCAATATAGGTGTATTGATGTCTAAATCGCTGATATAAATGAAATGGTAAGTATGTCATAATATATGTTATGTTTAACTTAAGTAATATAACATTGTATTTGGAAGAAATCATGACACCCATTTTGGCACTTAACCAATATTGATTAGGTGCGGGTATATGTATCTAAAAAAATTCAACTAGTTTTATATGTTAACCAAATATTCACTTCTAAACATGATATTTTATTCTTCCATGTAACTGCTTAACTCTTGATCGAGGTAAACCTAATTGTCGATTAATCATTTTCATCATTATTGAGACAAGCACTTATCACCTTAAAAGCATAATTTCCATCAGGTTTTACATCTTGTTTTTGCATAATGTAAGGATGAAATAACTTTGGAAATTGTTAATGTATAGAAGTGAATATTTTGATTTATTCTCAAAGTGGAAAATATTATCTCGCGAGTTCCTTATGATAGGTTTTATAAGTTATAATTCAATGCACGAGGTGAAATAACTTAACCCTTAAGTTCACATGTAACCTATTTGGATCTAAGTTTTCTCTACTGATAGTAATAATCAAGAACCCTAAGGTAAGACTACAATAATCGAAATTCATATAGAGTTAGGGTTTACATATCTTTTAATTATTATAACAAATAATCAAATCAAATTCTCTCTTCAAAAACCTTGGAATGCAAGCAACAAAATCTTGATGTCTCTAATGGTTTGTATCTGAACCCTAGCAATTAGAAGACTTGAGGAGAGAGGAGAGGGAGACAGAATTTCTAGCTCTTAGCTTGTGCAAAGGAGTAGATGAAAACAATGCCCCAAAGGGTCCTATTTATAGCTGATACAAACAGCCTTGGAAACCCTAATTTGAATATAATATTAATATTTTAAATTAGGTAATTATCAAACTCTTTAATTAATGTCCCAAAATTGTCCGCTCTTGGGAAGGTTCTGGAACCTGTCTTGTTCAACGATTGAATAATTACTTCTTAAGTCCATACATCTTAATTGATCCAATTAATTTCAATTAATTTTTGATTAATTATTAGTTAAATAATACTGTTTATAATTAATATATTAATCTTATAATATATTAACAAATTATTTATTACTATTTATTAATCACATAATAAATTAATAAATCAATTCCTCTCTTTCCAAAAGTCATTCTACTTAATTACTAGTTTTGAGGCAACCCAAAAGGACTCTAATTTTAATGTAAGTATATACCTCATGAGTTATTCGCTTAGACACCTTAACTCAATAGTCTCCCTATAACACCCGTACATGTTCCAGATTTGGTTAAGCTTACTTTTATCAAGGACCAAAGATGGAGTTATGAAGACAACTCCGTGTCATGACGTTGTGCCAGGATGCCCACGACGTGGCAATGATTAAAAGGAATTTGTAGTAATGCCCTTCGGTCTAACCAACGCACCGGCGGTATTCATGGACCTGATGAATCGGCTATGCCATCTTTCTTGGACAAGTTCGTAATCATGTTCATTGACGATATACTTGTCTATTCCAGAAGTGAGGAAGATCACCGACAACACTTGAGATTGGTGTTGGAAACTCTAAGGGTGAAGAAGTTAGACGCGAAATTCTCCAAGTGTGAATTCTGGATTCTAAAAGTAACCTTCCTAGGTCACATGGTAAGCGAGGAAGGCATACACGTGGACCCCTCTAAAATCAAAGCAATAAAGAACTGGTCAACACCGAAGACACCCACAGAAATTCGTCAATTCTTGGGTCTCGCTGGCTATTATCGCAAATTTATCCAGAATTTTTCCAGAATTGCCAAACCCTTAACCACTCTGACTCAGAAAGGCGTACCCTTTTGTTGGAGTGAAAAGCAAGACATTGCGTTCTAAATGTTGAAGCAGGCCCTATGCAGCGCACCTATCTTGTCTCTGCCCGAAGGGACGGAGGACTTCGTTGTCTACTGTGATGCATCCAATCAGGGCCTAGGTTGTGTGCTCATGCAGTGGGGAAAAGTCATTGCTTATGCCTCAAGACAGCTGAAAGCACACTAAGTCAACTACACAACGCACGACCTGGAATTGGGAGCAGTGGTCTTCACATTGAAGATATGGAGACATTATCTCTACGGAACCAAGTGCACTATCTTCACTGACCAAATTACCCAAATCTCCGAGTAGGTACAACACCATCTGGGTAATAGTCAATCGATTGACAAAATCCGCTCACTTTTTACCAATCAAAGAAACTTTCAAAATGGAGACTCTCACGCGAATCTACATTCAAGAGATAGTCTGACTACACGGTGTGCCTGTATCCATTATCTCCGATCAAGATAGCAGGTTCACCTCGAGATTTTGGCAGTCCTTGCAGAAGGCTCTTAGAACTAAGCTAGATATGAGCATAGCTTACCATCTTCTGGGCAGAGTGAGAGAACCATCCAGAACTTGGAAGACATGTTGAGAGCATGTGTCATTGACTTCGGTAAGTCATGGGACACCCATTTGCCCTTGGTCGAATTTTTCTACAACAACAGTTACCATACCAGCATCAAGGTTGCGCCTTTCGAAGCCCTCTATGGCCGCAAGTGCAGATCCCCTCTGTGCTGGGCTGAGGTGGGCGACACGCAGCTAGCCAAGGGGCAAGTCCCTGACAGCACTCTCACTGGTCCAGAAATCATCCGTGAAACCACTGAAAAGATCATACAAATCCGAGAACGACTAAAGGCCTCACGAGATAGACAAAAGAGCTACGCCGATAAACAACGAAAACCCTTGGAGTTCCAGGTTGGCGACCGTGTCCTACTAAAAGTCTCACCCTGGAAAGGCATGATACACTTTGGAAAGCGTGGAAAGCTAAATCCAAGATACATAGGACCCTTCGAGATCCTCGCTAGGATCGGTCCAGTAGCCTACAAACTTCGTTTACCTCAAGAACTTAGCAACATTCATCCCGTCTTCCACGTCTCGAACCTTAAAAAGTGTTTATCCGACGAGACCCTTATGATCCCTCTTGATGAGATTGAAATCAACGAGAATCTCAACTTTGTGGAAGAATCGATCGAAATCATGGACAAATAGATCAAACGAACGAAACAAAGTCGCATCCCGATAGTGAAGGTTCACTAAAATGCCAAGCGGGGACCTGAATTCACTTGGGAGCGCGAAGATCAGATGAAACAGAAGTATCTGTATCTCTTTTCTAATCCATGATTTGTATTCCATGTTCGAATTTCGGGACGAAATTCCCTCTAACGTGGGGATGATGTGACAACCTGAAACTTTTTCCGTTATCCTTACCCAGTTTTCGTTAATAAAATTAGGGTTTTTATTAAATTCCGTCAAATTTCTTAGTTTGGGAAGGACTTTATGTTTTAAATAAATAATATGTATTTTATATGATTCGGAATAAACCGAGAATCATGCGAAAAACTTGAAACTTCCTCGAAAATCACCGAGTTCACGGTCAGGACGAGTTTCTGACCGTAAACTCGTGTAGACCGTAAACCCGTTGATAGTCAGTGCCAGGTGGACCCCACCACCAACCAAACGCCCAACCCATAAATACTGGACCCCCACCCTCATTTTAACCTTCTTGACCGGAAACACCCACTTTCTCTCTCTAAACCTCTTGAGTTATTCGCTTACACACCTTAACTCAATAGTCTCCCTGTAACACCTGTACATGTTCCAGATTTGGTTAAGCTTACTTTTACAAGGACCAAAGATGGAGTTATGGAGACAACTCTGTGTCATGACGTTGTGCCAGGATGCCCACGATGTGGTAATGATTAAAAGGAACGCATGTTTTTAGTAAGTGTCACAGTGTGTAACACCCGTTTCAGGTATGAGTCAAGTCATTAAAATTTCATAAATATATTTTTGGGCTACCACGACGTACTGCGGCTTCACCACGATGTGGCGTTATTTTCTTGACCGCATCTTTGATTGACTCGCCACGGCATGGTAGTCGATTTTAAAGAAACCCTAATCCCTGGGATTTGGTCCCTATTTAAATGACTTTTTGGCTAGTGTTTCAGCCTCCATCACCCTTTAAAGACCTAAAATCGGAACCCTAGCCCCCCTTGTGTGATATTGAGTTTTTGTGGTGTTTGGTTTCATTTTAAAGGAAGGAGAAGAAGTTGCTAGCCCAAAGATCAACCAAAAACTCCTCCCCATCTTTAGAATAACTCTGTGGACCATTTTTAAGTCCTCAAGTCTCCATTTTGAAGATTCTTTGTTTGTATATATAGCTTTATTAGCTTATTTTGGTCCATAAGTGATGTTTGGTTGGTTTGATGTGATAAAGGTTGCAACTTTATGACTCTCCTGAGTCCCAAGAGCAATATATCTTGTGGATCTAGATTTTGGTTGAGATATTTAGCCTTGCATGAATTTTGGTCACCTTTTTGCTCACTTTGACCTAAAATGAAATCTAGACATACATTGGACATGCATGTTTATAAAGCACTCAACTTTATGCTAGATCTAGTATTTAAAACCCTTCCGGAGTTGGTTTGGTTATTAACTTTGAGGAAAAGTGCATAATGGTTAACCATGTCATGATTTAGGCTCTTATTAGACCTTGGTTTGAAGATCTTGTCTTATTGAAGTGTCTTAATGGATAAAGTTGGAAAGTGTGACAACCCGAAACTTTTTCCGCTATCCTTACCCAGTTTCCGTTAATAAAATTTGGGGTTTATTAAATTCCGTCAAATTTCTAAGTTTGGGAAGGACTTTACATTTTAAATAAATAATATGTATTTTATATGATTCGGAATAAACCGGGAATCACGCGAAAAACTTGAAACTACCTCGAAAATCACCGAGTTCACGGTCAGGAAGAGTTTACGACCGTAAACTCGTGTAGACCGTAAACCCGTTTACCATCAGTGCCAGGTGGACCCCATCACCGACCAAACCCCCATCATATAAATACTGGACCCCCACCCTCATTTGAACCTTCTTGATCGAAAACACCCACTTTCTCTCTCTAAACCTCTTAACCGTAAACACCGTAAATCCCTCCTTTCACCCGAAAAAAGCCAGAAATCGTCATTTGGGGCCGTTTGGGAGCCTCTGGAACACTTTTTCGTCGAAAAACAAGCACCCTTGTTCTTGAGTTTACGGTCACTCTTCATTGACCGTAAACCCGTTGCGACCGTAAACTCAGCAAATCTTCATAGACAGTAAACTGCTTGTCGTCCGTAAACCCTATTCACAGTCTGTCAACCGTAAACTCCATTCACATCCGTAAACAGCTCTTTCGTGAGGAAAAGCCTGTTTTCTCAATTGAACCAAGTCCTGGTAACGTTCGTTAACCAAAAACAAGTGTTTATCTAACACTTTATCTAACGAAATCGCTAATTTGGATACATATTTGTATTTATTTGATATTAGGATTTCGTTAAGTGCAATGTACACCAACTCAAGGATCGTCCAGTTCAATCCTTTGCATCCAACCAACAGTGAGTTCATACCCCTACTCTTTTATAAGTTTTTATAACGTTTTCAGGGGGATACAAGCCAAACATAAAGGTTTTCACAAGTTAAAAATTGACGCAATTACAACAAGTTTTACGTCAAACATTTAGATTCTTTATCCCTTTTGTAATTTCCAGAGCATTAGGGACGTTTTCTAAACATAATTGCATAGTTTTTGCGGAACAGTACATGAACATAACCTACCAGTCAAACTATAATAAGTATAGTTTGGGGAATTCATTATCAGTTTTACAGATCTAAACCACATACACAGTCGAACATATAAACTACGATGGACTTAGTTTATCCATTTCTAGATACAAATAACAAGAGTATCATACTAAATAATTATTTTGTGTATAATTATTTATACTCTATACTGTTTACTAACGATTTCAAACTCGAGAACAACCGAACTACACGTAAACTAGTTAATACATGATTGTGAGACCTATCTTCGTTATGCCCTTCGGGGTACCAATAAATCCTCACCATTAGTATAACCAGAGTCTCCTGGAGGGAGAGCGTGAAATTTGTGAATAGATCTATTCGGGACCGACAATCCCACACCTGAACTGTTAGCTATAGTTAGGCGGGCACGCCTGGGGTGACAAATTTTGTAATCGTACGACGTCTGAAGAAACGTCAAGGAGGTCACCGGTCATATTAGCATAGTTATACGACTCACAATAAGTGTTTACTAACCTTTGATTACGTGATTTTTTTCTTCAATAGTTTTATTTTAACTAATGAAACTAACTATCTACCTACTGGAGGGTATTACAGGGATACAACCTTTAGTTTTATTTTAAGTAATAAAACTACCTTACTTACTGGTGATAGCTAGGGTTTTCAAACGGAACATACTTTACTTACCGGTGATTGACCAGGATTTCGATACAAACGATATTTTACTTATAAGGAAAAGAAATGATTTGTACAAATTCAGTGACTAGTTTTCAATACAAAAACATGCTTATGAACTCACCAGCTTTATGCTGATATGTTTTCAAAACTGCTTGTATTCTCAGGACAACGATAGACAGGTACCTTCGCCAGCTTTTGGAGAAGACGGAGCATCTTGGAATCTCGTCTTTAACTTTTGCTACTTTTGATATATACAAACTATGTGTTCAAACAAATGTAAATATTCATATTGTAATGTAATGGTTGTTTTTACTTTGATTGTTATGATACGATGGTTGTGATACTACGCATGACGACACCCGCCCCCGGACGTTTCCGCCGTCTGTTCTGATGGTTCGGGGGTGTGACAGAAACTTTATCCATTAAGGCGTTGAGAAGGAGTAGATCTAGATTTTTGAGCCTTTTATTTTGATTTAAAAACATCTTAACTCGATAAAGCTAATCAGACTGCTCACCAAGGTGCACCACTTGGCCCCCAGGACGTGACGAGTATGGATCAGTAGATTGTTTAGTCATTTTATGCCCACGCCGTGGCCAATGAAGACCACAATGTGGAGGCCAACTATGTTTGACTTCGACTTTGATTTGGGTTGGTTTGACTTTTGGCCAACCCCTTAGCTATGGAAGGTATACAAAGAGTTACATTGTATGATTATCTAGGTGTGGTGTAGCACTTGTCTTGATTAGCATTAACAACAACAGCAGTTGATTATAGTTTGATAGGTGAGTTCCTTCACTGTACTCGTAGGTCAAAGGCACCAATGTCGGCCCACTGGATTATGTTTGTAGGATGATAGTTGTCTTTGTGACATTTACTGCTACGTCTGTATGGTCCCTGTGGTATGTATTTTTTTGGGGTTTTAGTCCAAACCATGATTTTTTTGGCTTCCTGGTCCTTTTGAACTAGTTTGTATGTGAAAATAGTCCCTCCGAAAATTGAAATGACTATAATACCCTTAGGGTATTTATTTTTCATTTTTATTTCATGGTTATAAAATTTAATATTTATTTATTTATTTTAACAATTAAAAAATAATAGAGGACCCGACTCTCTCTCTCTCTCTCTCTCTTTCTCTCCTAATCATCTTCTTCCTTAAGAAAACCCACATAATTTCACATATAGATATACATATTGTAATTAAACACATATATACACACACACACACTAAATGATACCTACGTCCACTACTATCTTTCTTTTCTATTCGAATCCCACCCCCCCCCCTTAAATTCTCTTTCTCTCTCGCTCTCTCTCTCTGTCTCTGTCTCTCTCTCTCTCTAACTCTCACATTCTTTGCTTCACTCTTTTTTTGTATAATTTTAGCACTGAAAAGCCTCTGAAATATGAGGAATTTACTGGGTGTGTATGTATGTCTGTTAAGAAAGTAAACGAGATACAAAGGACTATCCCTGTTTTTATCTATATGTTCTAATCGAAAAAAAAAAAACACATCCGCCTCCCTTCTTAAAATCGAAATGCTAGGTCTGATCGAGGTGAAAAATGAATTGAAAAACTAAGAAATTTGGTTTAAAGAGAGATGAACAAGACTTCTTTAATCAAAGGTATGTGTTCTTATTTGCAGCAAAAAACAAAGTGTAAATAGGTGAGTACTACTTGATTGTGATAATAAAGGTTGATTCTTCTATACTTTCAAGGCTTTATCTGATGAAGTTTTTCCACATCCACAAAGGTTCAATATTTTCAACAATCTATAAGAACATCCACTAATGTTGACCATAAATCTCCGTATAGATTGCTTCTTCCATGACTGTTGTTATCTAAAATATGAAATTGGGGCTTATAAACTTCATATTCTTGCATTAATGGGTAATACCATGTGCCAATTTGAGTGTGTGTGTGTATTGTTCCGAGGAAGAAGATGATCGATCAGGTGAAGAAGAAAAATAAAAGGATAGAGATGGGGATGGGTCTTGTAGAAGGAGAGAGAGAGAGAGAGAGAGAGAGAGAGAGAGAGAGAGAGAGAGAGAGAGAGAGAAAGAGAGAGAGAGAGAGAGAGAGTAGGGTCCGCTATTATTTTTTAATTGCTAAAATAAATAAATATTAAATGAAAAATAAATACCCCAAGGGTATTATAGTCATTTTAGTTTTTGGAGGGACTATTTTCACATATAAACTAGTCCAAAAGGACCACAAAGCCAAAAAATTCATGGTTTGGACTACAACCCAAAAAAATTACATATCACAAGCACTATTTTTGTAGTTTTGTCTTATATTTATGTGGTAGTTGTATTTTGGGGAAGTTCACTAAGTTTTGTGCTTACAGCTTTATGTTTATGATTTCAGGTACTTCTAGTTCGATAGGGAATGACACGACATGATCGCACCATATCCACCAACATTCTGCATTTTATGACATGATTTGTCCTCTGATAATTATTTTATACATTATCGTGTTCTAATAGGATTGAAATGAATGAATTATGTTTCTTTTGGCTTTTAAAATGAAATTTTCACTTAGTAATTTTTGGGACGTTACAAGTCGGTATCAGAGCCTTGGTTTGAGGGATTCGGGCACACTCTCGGTGTGTCTGAACTCAAACTGAGGAATTGGTAATTTTTTACAAGAAAATGGATTTTTCATAAATATATTTTATAAAGAATATGGTATGATGCGTGCAATCAGCCGAGCTCAAGTAAGTATTTTACAAAATACTCATACATGTTTATATTTCTGTATGTGCATATGTATATAGCATGCTAGATTAGGGCTAAGAATTTTCTCATAATTTCATAGTAAGACGCTTGGAGAGATGTCTTTGTATGCCAGTTGTATGAACCCTTAGAATTGCATGCTAGTATGGATTTTAGATGATTATATAGAGTCGCCTGGTTTGGTAGTGCTCTAGTTTAGAACTCAATACTTGAGTGTTGCTTGCTGTGTGTTTCTATGGACTCCACTAGTGTCGACTAATTATTAAGTGAATACGTTAAACTACATGTTATGGAGATTAGATAATTCTCGAAGGTTGGATTCAAATCTATTGCGCAACTCTAAGTTCAACGGTTATAAAGAGGGGCCTAACATTCTAAAGTTATATAGTGCTAGTAACATGTAGTTGTAATCGTGAGATAGTGGAAGCCACTGGATAGAAGGCTCTTCAGCAGTTGATGGCAAAAAGTGGGCGTAAAGAAACACTAGGGAAGCTTAGGAAATGTTTCAGTGCGTAGGGCGCTCTTTATTACGAGTAGGGTAATTGATATTGAGGAAGCGACTAAGAGGATTTGAGACCGTCCTTGGGAGTTAAGAATGTTTAGTAAGAATCCAAACCCAAAAATTAGGGTTTGCACCATGACCATTTACGCCCAGTGTACCTGGGGTTACGCCTAGCGTATACATGCCGCTTCCAAAAATTACAAAATGTCAATAAAGGCTAAAATGCAGTTAATTCTCATATCAAGGGTTAAAAGTGGAAATACCTTAATATCAGGATGTTACAAAAATAACATTTTTTATTAATTTATATTTCTTTTTATATTTATTTAAAAAACAAAAAAAAAGATGACATGGAAAATATAGGGTGTTATAACAAACATGTTATAACATGTTGTCCGTTTCTTCTAATTGGTGTTATAACGTAGACATGGCATGTGAGGTGACACTTTTTTGGTGCTTTAACATGTTATAACATGTTGCCCATACCCACCGGTCTTAAAGCAAACCATTACAAACACAAGGTCTTTTAAATGTCAACTTATGTTCTCAATGACTTAAATACATGTCAAAATACATAGTTTAAGTAGGGTACAAAAACTACAAAGTACATATTTACATAGAGGTGAGTTAGGTACCGAAATGGGATTGACCTCGTATCGAATCCAAAGGTACCAAAACTGATTTGAGAAATTTGTAGGAATAAAATACCAAACCGTAAGGTGCTATACAGTACCAGTTCAGTTAGGTTCTGGTACTGGTACCAGTACCCAGTACTGGTACAATGGTACTACCAATCTTTAACTAGTATCGATTTTACAAAGTACAACTTACAAAGCCAAAAATACATGCACATTTAAATTAAAAGAACTTAATAAACAACTATAAGAAAGTTGAAAAAACATAAAACCGAAACAATTGTGATGGTTTTATCATAAGTAGCAAAAGTTTTAAAGTGTTACGATGTCGGAAAGAAAATTACCAACAAATTAAAAATTAGTACCTCCATTTCGGTTTAGTATCATTTTATTTTCTAAGAACCGATGGTACCGGTCCCACAAGTAACAAGAACGAAATGAATAATAATTAAGGAACAGATCATCAAACCGCTTATGCTTATGCGGTGAGGTCCTGGAAAATCGGTTTAAAGGCTCAACCCTATATTTATATGTATTTATGAGTGAAAATATATATAAATACACATATATGTATTTATGAATACAAATTAAAGAAAATAAGATCTAAATACTAGCACCTGATGTTTTGGATCACATAATTCTCATCATACTATGCTTGGGGAAAATAAGTGTCACATTAATATCCTAAAATATCATTAAATTTCATTAAATAATCATCAAACGTTACATGTCACCATTTTATTGGGTAGGAGGATATGTAAGAATAAAAAGTAGAAGGATATTTAATTTCTCGGTAAAAAAATTCTCCATTAATTAACTCTAATGGTTGTAATGATCGCTATCAAAATAGAGAAACCTTAGGGAGATTTTGTCACTCATCTTCTAGACTAATCAGTGTAACAGTGTAATCTCTTTAATTACCTTTTATACTGCTATTAAATAGCTTATAGGAAGAGAGGACTTCATAACGCTTTTGGTTGGCACATCTTATTTAATATGAAACAATGCTTAAATAGCTTACAAAAGAAACAATAACGATTAAATTTAAGCTACTAAGATAGCCACAAAACAACTAGATTGCTTAATAATTAAGAAGATTAGATTAAAATGACCTACAAAATACGTTTCAACCAGGTACCTCCACCCTACCTGTTGCACTCTTAATTTGACTCTTTCAATTAATACCTTCTTAGGCAATTAAAATATATCCATTTATAATGACACTCAATATTGATATCTTCACATCTGAGATAGCAGTTTGGCCATCACTCCACGGGACTGACATTTCGCCACCAAGGGTTTAGCTTTTGGTGCGATCAATCCTACTCCTGCGGTCATGTCAATCATCTCGTTACTCGGTCTTTCCCACTCGAAGCATTGAATAAGCGTAGCCATTGTCAACCCGATCATACGCATTCCCAAGTTTTCTCCTGGACACCTCCTCCTTCCAGTCCCAAATGGCATTAGCTTATAGGTATACCCATTTCCCGAACCTTTTAACCCTAGAAATCTTTCTGGATTAAACTTTGTAGGGTCTTTCCAGTTCTTTGGATCATTTTGTATCGCCCACACGTTCATCAGTAGCATTGTACCACTTGGGATGTGGTAACCTCCCACCATACAATCCTTTGCAGACTCATGTAACAAGAGTGGAGCAGCAGGGTATATACGCATAGTCTCGTTTATTATACAACGAAGATAAGGAAGGTTGGTCAAATCTGATTCGTTAACTAGACGATCTTCCCCAACACAATTGTCAATCTCAGTCTGCACTTTCTTTAGAGCTTCAGGATTATTTAACAAAAGCGATAACATCCATTCCATTGTTACACTCGATGTATTGCTTCCTGCTGATATTAGTACCTATCACACATGAAAATGATCAGGAAACTTAACCATATTATATAACTAAAAAAAACTGAATGTTTGAATTTCAATTTCGAAGTGGAATTAGTTATAATATTAACAAGAATTAAAACGATATTATCAGTAGACTATGATATAAAATTATTTTCTTTTGCTAAATTGCTAGTGTATTACTCGAAACAATAGTATTAAAATGTTTCCTCTCATCTTTATCGTGTTCCCAATACCATGCATGTAAGGTATGTTCTAATTTTAATGAGTACCTGCAATAATCCCTTGATAACTTCATCGCTGTGATTTTCAGGTTCTTTTTGTTGCGACATCAGTAGATATTCAATCAAATTTTTCTTCTCATCGGAGCTACCACCCTCCGCCTCCACCACGGTTTTTCTCCTCTGCTCTTCTATCAAATCTTGCATTAACGCATGCCACTTTTCATTTAACGTCACCATTTCCTTCTCTAAGTGTTTCCCTCCCACCCACTTCCACCATGGCAAATAGTCGGACACATGGGTCGCCCCCATCACAATAAACAACTCCTGGACAAGCTCCATAAACCGCCCAGCCTCTCCCCCTTCAACATCACACCTCCTCCCGGCAATCGTCATCATCACCACATTCAACACCACCTCAAATAACACCGACTTCATCTCCATCATCCCGTCCCTTACTACTCTAGGGTACATGACATTCTTAACCAGGTGGTGCACCACTTCTACACGAATGGCGCTAAGGGTTCGTACCTGGCAAGATGACAAAAGCTCATGGCTGACCACGCGGCGGAGGCTACGCCAGTTATCATTATGGCTTGACCAATTAATGGTGGTGTAGTCCAACCCAAGGTGTTTTCCGGCAAGCAGACGGGGACGGTTGGCGAAAGTAAGGTCGTTGGTGGTGAGGCATTCCTCCACCACTTCCGGAGACGAAACTAAGAAAACCCGGCGGGCGCCCAAGCGAAGCATGAGCATCGGACCATGGTGGGCGGAGAGTTTACCTAAGGCTCGGTAGAGCGACCGCCTTCTCAGCAGGTAAAGATGACCCACGATTGGTAAACATGGGAAGGGGCTCGGTGGTAAATTTCTTATTTTCCCTAGGGCAACTTTCGTAATCCATATCACGAAAATGATTGAGAAAAATATATAAAATATTGGCTCCATATTTATTCAGGTTTTAATTTCTTGTATGAGTCTCATCCCAATGCTACCACATATATTTATAGTGAGATCATGGACAGGAGTCTACCACATAGATATAAACACGTGATTTACCTTTGAAACTTCGTACCATACATGTCTGAATATATCGACATCTAATCAATATATATATATATATATATATATATATATATATATATATATATATATATATATATATATATATATATATATATATATATATATATATATAACAGGTCCCATGCTGGGTGGACTTAAAAAAAAACATTTAACTCAAATAAATCATGTTATTTCATTTGCAAATCAATCGAACTCAAGGGGACGGACTATCCTCATCGTAACAATGCAATGGGGTGAGCTGGCACCATAGGGACCACCACACCGTTGGTGCGAGGAGAACACCTCACTATCTCTTTTATTTACTTTCCCTTGCCCTATAGTACTGGCAGCAATTTTTTATTTATTTATTTATTTTTTTAAATTATAAACCATTTTACAGCTCTATAGATACCACTATTTTTAACCTTTAATTCACATCACCTTCTATATTTTCTCTCCTTCATTCGTATTTGCATTAAAATGTATTCCACCAACCCCACACCCTAAAATATGGTCGGAGGAACTCTTTTACTACTAGTTCAAGAACACTAACTAGTGCAATGTGTCAAAACAATATTACCATATGTCTATGCCAAACGTAACCCGGAACATGTTCACCATCTTCACGGCTTTCCCCTTTATTATCTACAAACCCAACCCCATCAAGGCCCAAAAGCCAAGCCCTCACCAAGCCACAGACACAAACCGTCGCCGAGTCGGATGACGACTTCGTATAAAATAATCAAACTGCCCGAATAAATCTTCAAGAACCAACCCCTCCACGACAAAGGAAAAGGAAAGCATCAACCGAACCGTGGAATCCAAAGGAAGAATTTGTGTTAGGCAAAATCATGGGTCGACATATCCAAGGATGCGGAGACCGAAAATTCAAAATCAACAAATCATATTTGCCGCGTTACATAACTATTTTGCGCAGAAGTGGATCTTGGTGATTATCATACAAAACACCAAATTTTCAAGAGATGAACAGTCACAATAAGAATTCGGAGTATTAGGACGACGCTTTTTGGGACGAAAAAAGCAATAGCGGCGACACCAGACTTGACGCGCTTTATGTCGCGCTAAAACCCCACCGTCGTCGCTATTACCGACGTCGCTAAAGATAACCACCAGTGATCCGTCGGAGATACGCTACTTTCAATCGTGACCCTTGGTTTGGCAAATAATCCAACGGATAGGGTTTGCTCCTGTGATAAGGCATTAGAGACGACACCTTTAGCGGCGACATGTCGCCGCTAAAGGGGGCGATCCGTTGACTCACCCTTAGACGAAATCTGGCCCTACAATTCCAACCCAATCCAACGGTTGGTAATCGCCAAAAAGTGCGCGTATGATTCCCTCCATTTTGTCGCCGCAAATAGCCCCATGTCGTCGCTATTAGCGTAGCCCTTTACGTTCCAGTTCGTCTTCCCCAGACGAACGTTCCTCTCCTTTCTTTCACACCGGCGATCTGCAGTTTCTGTGGCAACTCCCAACGCTCTCCACCGCTGATTGGGCTACAAACCCTTCTCCCACCGCCGATTGTCCTCCAAAACCGAGTCCCACCGGTAGTATAACCTCCAAAGCGACTGCCACCTCCAATTCCGACGAGACCTTCGATTTCGTGCTCATATCTCCGGCGAGGTTAGTTTTCAGGACCCAATTGTGTTTGCATTTTTTTTAACTCACATTAACACCACCGATTCTTATTTGAAGTGATTTGTTTTTTTTTTTTTTTTCGTTCCAGCAGCTTCACCACACTTCACCACTGTCTAGCTTTCATTTTTCCTGGCAAAAACAGGTTAGTTTGATTAGTTTCACTTGATGGAAACTGTAAAATTGTTTATTTTGAAGCTGTGAAATTGTTTATGAAGCTATGAATGTGAATGATTATTTTGAAGCTGTGAATCTGTGAAATTTGTGAAATTTATTATGAAGCTGTGAAATTGATTTTGAGTGTGAACTGTGAAATTGTGTATTTGATTATTTTGATTTCTTTGGATTGATATAAACTGGAAACTGTGAAATTGTTTTTTTTTCAATTGTTTGAATGTATGTTTCAGTTGATTAATTTGATATGTTTTGTATGAATTGAGTAGTTTATATATATTCACTTGTTGATCATGTATGAGTTGATGAATTTATATGTAAAATTGATATATATATATATATATATATATATATATATATATATATATATATATATATATATGTGAAACTATTGTATGTTCATCATGAATTTGTATGTAAATTTAAGAATATTCATATGATTATTAGAAATATATTTTATTCTATATTAAAAAAATAAAATAAATACATCATAATAGATAATTTTTTTTCTATAAGTTAATGAAGAAACATTCGTAAAAAAGGTTTTTAAAAGAAAAAGAAAAAAACCATAATAACCTAATTAAATAAATAACGAATATATAATATCATTTAAAGTAAAATTTAATAATAAAAAAAAATAAAAATTAAAACGCTACGCTAAATCTACTAAGTTATAATTAATAAAAATAGAAAAATAAAAACAAAAATAAGTTGATAAATCAAATTTGGTCAAAAAGGTTTAAAAAAGAAAAAGAAGAAGAATAATAATAAACCATAATAAACTAATTAAATAAATAACAAATATATAATATCATTTAAAGTAAAATTTAATAATAAAAAAAATTAAAAATTAAAACGCTACGCTAAATCTACTAAGTTATAATTAATCAAAATAGAAAAATAAAAACAAAAATAAGTTGATAAATCAAAATTGATCAAAAAGGTTTTAAAAAGAAAAAGAAGAAGAATAATAATAAACCATAACAAACTAATTAAATAAATAACAAATATATAATATCATTTAAAGTAAAATTTAATAATAAAAAAAAATTAAAATTTAAAACGCTACGCTAAATCTACTAAGTTATAATTAATCAAAATAGAAAAATAAAAACAAAAATAAGTTGATAAATCAATATTGGTCAAAAAGGTTTTAAAAAGAAAAAGAAGAAGAATAATAATAAACCATAATAAACTAATTAAATAAATAACAAATATATAATATCATTTAAAGTAAAATTTAATAATAAAAAAAAATAAAAATTAAAACGCTACGCTAAATCTACTAAGTTATAATTAATCAAAATAGAAAAATTAAAACGCTACGCTAAATCTACAAATATATAATATCATTTAAACTAATTTAATAATAACAAATCTATCCTCCTGCGTTTTTTGACATTATGGTTCATTTAGTTTTGCATTTACCTGATGAAGCAATTTCTGGAGGCCCGTATGTATGAGATGGATGTATTCTTTTGAAAGGTATATGAAAAAACTAAAAAACTATGTCAGAAACAAGGCGAGGCCGGAAGGTTCTATAGCTGAGGGTTATGTCGCTGAAGAGGCATTATCATTTTGTTCGATGTACCTTGAAGATGTTGAGACTCGATTCAATCGCCTTGAAAGAAACGAGGATGTTATCATAGAAGAAACAAAGTTATGGGTGTTTCAGTCTAAGTGTCGACCAACTAGCGGAAGGAAAATGAAAAATCTCAGTCTAGAGGAGAGAAAACGTCTACATTGGTTTGTGCTTGATAATTGTGAGGAAGTCAGAAAGTATATTGCGTAAGTGTTCTTATCTTTTAATTCATTGTCTTTTTTTAATTTCGCATTTTTACTAAATATATATATTTTTTCATCAATGTAGTGAATTCAAATCATTACATCCTGAAAGTGATGAAACAAATCGAATTTCCTAAATGGTTCCTTCATAAGGTCTATGATATGCAAAAACAAAAATCTCCAGAGTTTAATAAGGAGTTATCGGCTCTTTCAATCGGTGTGCATGCGCATGCCTTTACTTACACCGCTTGCATAGTGAATGGTGTTAGGTATATGGTACTTATGCGTGACGCTCAACGATCAACACAAAACTCAGGGGTTCTAACTAAGGGAGAGCATAAGCAGAAATGTTATGGTTAGCTAGAAGAGATTATCGAGTTGCATTATCCTCATAAATATTCCACCGTACTTTTTCGTTGCAAGTGGTTCGATACTGCAGGAGTTAAATCTGATAATAATTTCACCAGTATCGACCCACAACGCGAATTGAGCAGCGAAGATCAACTCATATTTGCTGCGCAGGCCAAGCAAGTATTTTACATCCAAGAACCTTCTCCAAGTGACGAAAATGACACCCAACGGTGGGTTGTTGAAAATGTTAATCATAGAAGAATTTGGGATCTACCGATGAATGATGTTGATCATGATCCCATTGAAAATGTCGACAATGATTCAACCGATGTCGTTCTTAGTAATGCTTCTTCTAATTTCACCCTCTCAATTGACTTTAGCCAGTACTTTCAAAATTCTCAATCGATTGAAGATGATACTGAAGTTGACCCACCAACGAGTATCATCAATAATGTGTCTGATTGCGAGACTGATTATGATGAGGAAGATTCTGATTATGAGAGTGCGGCAGACACTGAAGTGTCTGGGGGCGAGAATGATTAAAAAAATCTTTTTACATTTAATTAGTAAAATAAGGTTTGTATTTGTTGTAGTCATATTATATATATATATATATATATATATATATATATATATATATATATATATATTCATATTGTGTTATAATTTTTCAGGATGTTATTTTTTTGGATTGCATTGCTCCATCTCATGGCTGCTGTGATGGGTCATGGAGGCGACGGTGGTGACGAGCCACCACATCCGTTCGGTGGGGGTTTTGGTGATCACCAAAACGATGGTAATTAAAATTTATTCTAATTCATTGTATTTCACATTGTATGTATATAAAAAATTATTCTGACTAATATTTTTTTATGCAGTGGTGCCTCCGAAACGAAGAGGCATGGCGGTAAATAAAAAAATGCACAAACTCTATAAAGCTAACGGTGAACGGCCTCTTAAGATAGTATTTGACGTAAATACTAACATGCCGATTGGGGAGGTGTATGAATGTTTTATTCGGGAGGTTGGGAGCTATATGTGGCGGGACGTCGGTTTTGATAAAGACACATGGACAGAGGTTTCTGAAGCCGAAAGGGTTGGAATGTTGAAGTATCTTTCGGTAAATTATTTATAAAGTTATATATTTAATATTTTTAATTTTGATTTATTTTTAATTTCTCTATTTTTTTTGTAGAGATGGTTTGATTTTGACGCGATTACAAATCATCTCATGGCTTCAACTTATTGGGCATCACTGAATAATCGGATATGTGCGCGGTATAGAGGCCGCAAAAATATTGCAAAAAACCGTTTTGATGATTTTGCAGGGAATGTGGAGGCAGCAAGGGTTCAAGCCCCTAGGGGTATGGATCAGCAGCGTTGGAATGCTGCTATTAACCATTTCTTAACAGAAAAACATCAAAAACGATCCGCTGGAAACAAAGAATGCCGGAAGAAGCAAGTAGTGAAGAATTGCGGAGGGACGTGCAGCTACGGTAGTGCTTGTTTCAAGAAAGTAAGTTACAATAATATTTATTCAGTTATAACATATTTTTTAATGTTTATTCAACTATAACATATTTTGTAATGTTAAACATAATTTGAATAGACTTGAAGTATTTCATCGTGCGCATGTAAATAAAAGAGGAGAATTTGTTGACCCATTGGTTGAAGAGCAATATGTAAGTTATTATTACTTACAAATGAAGTAGATTGTTGAATTTTTTTTTGTTAGTTTTAACGTATATTAACAATCTTTGTGAAATACAGAATGCCTTAGTTGCTGAGGTTGCTTTACAGACTCATCACATAGCCGACTCTGGTGGTGATCCAGACACCATTGATTGGATCGCAATATTTGAGAAGGTGTTGGGTACTCGAAGGGGGCATGTGAGAGGCATTGGGCCTAAAGCTTCTTCAGCTGCAGGTACAAGTGCTTCATCCCAATGGCAGTCACAGTCGCAAACATCACAACCAACACAGGTACTTGTTAAATTCTTAAAAAAATTGGATGCTTTGTTATATTGTTAAGAATTTAATGTATTTGTAGTAATTTTTGGTAGCTCGGTAGTTTCTTAAATTGTTATAGACTTAATTGATTTGGTGCTTTGATGGTTTGGTAGTTCGTTGAATTGTTCATAACTTATTTGTTTGTGACTTAATTGTAGGATGTTGATGTGAATGCTTTTCTTCAAAACCCGGCATTTGTGACGGCCATTGGAGACATTATTCGCTCGTTTAAAAACCAAGTCAACGAGGAAAACAACGATGGGGAGGACGGTGGGGAAGATGAAGACAACTAGTATTTCTTGTTTTATGATATGGAAGATGTTATTTTTGATTTGGAAAATAGTTTATGTATGATATATATTAAACGTTTGTTTGAGATTTATTAGATATGGTACGTTTGATGTTTGTTTGGAAAATAATTTATGGAATATGATATTTTTGATGTTTTTATATAATGTGGTATGTATTTATATATGTATTTTTATCAAAACAACATTTTATAATATATATAAATTAATATTATAAAAAATAAGTTTTTCTCAAAAAAAAAAAAAAAAAAAAAAAAAACCATTAGCAGCGACACCTTTAGAGACGACTACTGTCAATTGTGACGACGTGGCCTCCGGCGAGTATTGCCGGAAAAATCCTACCGGTGGCCGGAATATTAATAGGGACGACACTATTTGAGACGGCATTGGTGTATTAGGGACGACAATTATTAGCGACGACAGTATTAGAGACGACATGGGCTATTAGCTACGAGCCAACTGCGGCGACGCATTAGCGACGGCAGAGATGATCAATTGCGACGACTTTTGTCGCCGCTAAAGGTTAGTATTTTTGTAGTGAGTGTTCTCACAAAAATGATTGGATTGTACAAGTAAAAAGTCAAAGGAAAAGCGGACAAAGTGATGAATACATTCTCAATGTGGCTTATAATTTATTTCATAAGGACACCAAGGGAAGGTCATTCAAATGGCGAAGCTTAGAAACTATTATCCGTGATCCTTAGATGGAAAAATATGCAAAACAAAGAAACCGAACTCGCTTCAGCAAAAAAAATGTCATCGATCACTTACACAATTTCCACTTATGTCCGTGTTAGGTTAGACTTAAACAACGATGTGGAGCTCGAATTAGAAGAAATTGTTCTCTTGATTGGTAGAGAAGTGAAAAGGAAAATATCTTCTTCAAATGCATCGAGATTCCATTAAGCAGAGGGAAATGCATAAAATGGAAACAATGAACAATGCAACTTAAATTTAATTAAGTGAATGATTGGAATTAAAGAAAGACAAATTGCTCAAAAAAGAAAAAGCGCTTGAAGATAAGAAAAAGGCTAGCGAGGAAAAACAAAAGAGGTGTGACTAAAAAACGCATCAAGGTGATGAAGTTTTTTATACAAAACTCTAACCACCTTTCAGGAGACGAACTCCAAATGGTATTAATGTTGAAGATGGACATTATGAAAAAAATTCTTCAGCTAGTCTTGTTTTTGTATTATGTTTTACTTTCGCTTGTATTTTATTTTGTGTTATTTCTTAGTTTCTTATTTTATTTTAATTATGTACTTTATTTAAATAATGAAATAAATTGCTAATCTAATTTATTTATTAAATTATAGTATTTTAATTTTATTTGAAGAAATAAAGTGACGGGAATTTGAGCCTGAGAGGTAATTATTCTTTAGATTTTAAGGAGTCAGAGTGAAAGGAAAATTGATGGCACTTAGATGGCTGAGTAAAAATAAGTGGCGTTGTCGATACGGAAGTCGTGCAAGTCTTTTGCAAAAACTTGACAATCATATTATAATTTCTTAAAACAATTAGAGTTGAAAAACTGACATAGAACAATAAGATAAACAACTATTTAAATATTTTAAAATTATAAACACGTCGTCCAATCGGATCTTCCACCGGATCAACTCGACCCTTGTAACAAACTCTAACACTAAATGAAACACAAATATAAAGATTATAATGTAACATCCCAAACATCAAGGGTAAAATTTTTCATTTTCAATATATAGATTCAAACATTCATTTACATTGATCCGAACATTAAGGTATTCCAAATTAAAACAATTTCAAAGTAACTCCCAAAATCATAAGTTGCGGAAAAATATCGGTGTGTGCGCTGTGATCAAGTCGGACCTTCTCTTTCGAACTGAAAGTACCTGAAATCAAAAACCACAAACTGTAAGCACGAAGCTTAATGAGTTCCCCAAAATACCACATACCATACATTACCATGAGCCAAACATATCAGACATATCCACTCAATCAATAAAACTGCTATGTGTCAACCATAGTCTTGTCACTATGTCACAAGCCGTCTCGTAGTCTTCATTGCCATGCCGGGTTCCACAATCCTAGGTCTTACAGACAAGTGCCAAGAGCCACCTCCGAGTCTTCAATGCAAGCATCATAAAGACAAATAGCATATAATGTACACTACCTAACTAATTAACTTCCAGAGTTCAGACTCTGGTCTTGCATACAGTTTTACCAGGAGTCGCCTCCTGGTCTTTCATACAAACTACCAAGGGTTACCCCCGGGTATTCCTACAATACATAAACCAAATGGGTCGGCATTAGTGCCTTCGACCCATAGAAATAGTGAGGAGACTAACCTCGAATGCAAAAGTTCACTGAAAGAAATCCCTAGTTGCTACCCTGATGACTTCCCGAGCTGCCAATGCCAAAATAACACCCAATTAGCAATTGGGTTCCAAAATATGATCCATAATCCATACTTAGGGTAAAATGACCATTTTACCCCTAGCCCAACTAGACTCACAACTAAGGCCCAAACCCAAAACCAAACATACCCAAAACTACAAGATACATAAAAGCCCACTAATAGCCACATTTTTGAAATTGGGCCCAATCCATATGGGCCTTATCCTAAAGCCCAATAATTCCTTGCCCAATAATAAATCTCAGATGGCCCAAAGGCCTTAACAACAAGTCCAATAAAGTGGCCCAAAGGAATGCAAGGCCCAAAACGCAACAACCCAAAATCCATCAGATTGACAAACGCGGGGCATACGCTCAGCTACGTTGGGCGTACCGAAGGAATTCCATATCGCGACTAAAAGGAGGTACGATGGGCATACCTTTAGTTACGCAGGGCGTAACCACTATTTCTCCGAAACTTAAATCATGACTTAAACCATTAAGTCCTTCAATCAAAACCTCAGAAGTCCTTCCAACTAAGCTCTTAATGCATAAAGTCGGCACCTTTATGCATTTGCATTACTCAATGGGACCCAAGAACCAACTTAACCTATTAAGACCTAACATAATCAAAATAGAAAATGCATGGACCATTTCTAAACATCAAGCAAACATTTTTATGGACTAACAACATCAGAAGAGGCAAGATTTATCGCTCCAAGCTCCTGGAGTGGCTCAAACTCACAAGGAGAACTTAATACACCATAAAAACCCATAATTGTGCCCTAAACTCAGACTTTAACAGTAAGAAGTCAATATGAGAACTTTATACCTTGAATGATCTGGAAATGAAACCAAAGTCTGGATCTAAACGTCCTCCCTTGAACCACAAGCTAGCACCAAGCACCCCTTTCTTGGAAATTAGCAAGAACACACTTAGATCTCTCAATCACTCAAAATGAGGTTAGGGTTTCCGAAATGAGGCTTAGAAGGCAATGGAGGTTGAGAATGAAAGAGCCTTGAGCTCATAAAGATACTTAAATAGTGCCCAAACCTTAAAAATTATGGTTTGCACTCTGACCATTATGTTGGGCGTACCCCCAGCTACGCTGGGCATACTTAGCCAAATACGCGTATTCCTTCCTCGCAGGCATGGGATCGATTTGCCAATTATTTCCATTAGGCGCCAATTCTGCCAATATCTTCAAAATGCCATAACTTCCACATCTTAGGTCTGTTTCCAACGAACCTTATATCCATAGAAAGGTGGTGAGAAGCCCTACGCTTCTAACAACATACCCAAGCCTTAAAACCTCCTAAACAAAACCCGAAATCCATAAAAGACCAAAATATCAAATTACGATTATACCCTTGACCTCCGAAGACACAATTAAATACTTGGATCACTTATACCATAAAACCCAAATCCGAGAAGGGCCAAATTCTTCCTTTCCCAAGGCCCTAAGTCTCACGACCACTAAAGATTGTTCTGCAGCCCCGAATAAAGAAGCAAATCTGAAACCGAGTGTTACATATAATATTTAAGTTTTTATGTAATTTTTAATTTTAATTTAATGCTCTTTTTAATTTTATGTTTTTACAAGTTTTTAATGTAAGTTTGTATTTTTAGTTTTAGTAATGTCATTTTTATTTGGTTTATTAATAAAAGTTTTATTTTAAATTAGAAAATGTTGTGTTTTTATAAAAATAGCTAATTATAAATAAATAAAAATAAAGTTATAGAGATGATGTGGAATGATAGGTATTTCCTAATGTAAAATATAGTAGAGATATAATGAAGCTAACGTGACACTAAGGTTTGTGGAGTATACCTAACATTCTTATAATAATTATATTTTTTTTCCTCTTTATTTTTAGTTTTAATGTACATTAAATAACAAAACCATTAATTTGTATCTTCTAAATCAATTATTTAAAATATTTAATATCATATTATTATTAATTACTTTCTTACTTTTTTATTTATTTTTTCTTGTATGATATATATTTTTTAATTTTTTAGTGTTTTGTTCGAATAGATTATTTAATATTGTTTTCTTAATATTTTGTTTGTCCGGTCTATATTATTTAATGTTGTTGGATTACCTTTTTTCCAATACACGTGTATTATTTTACGGTCATAACGGAAATTATTCATGTACATATTTATTCATGCATCTTTTATACGGCATAATTCATCGGATCTAAAGTCATCCTTGAAATAATGCCTTTGAGGAATAATTATAAGGCTTCAGGTACCTTTCATTAAACGTTACTTTTAAGTAATGGCAATGAATAACAATCCCAATTGCAATGTAAGTGTATTTATGTGTAGGTGGTGGATATGACTGAAATGGTAAGTAATTTAGGGGCGGAGCCAGTAGGGGGGCAGTCGGATGCTGCGCCCCGTCCAACTTGTTCAATTGAAGTAATATTCGGCCCACATAAATGATTAATATCGAAATCTTAAGCCCACATTCGTAAATCTTTTAAAATTCCACACTCACTACGAAATTAACTTTACCCCCAATTACCATTATTAAAATTAGATATATTTTTGCTATTATAGCCTACAAGACAAAACAGACGCAATACCCTCGCTCCAAACCATATTATTAAATTCAGTGAAATAGTGCGACTCCTTAACTAATACAAGGTGGTTTTTAATTCTAATAATACATCTAATATTTTAGTAATTTGCAAATAATAATGTTTATTATTGGTAATTTGGTTTGTGAGCAAATAAAAACATCATTTTTTTTTTGAAAACCTAAAATAAAACGTTTATGACCCACAATTATATGGATTGTCAAAATGATATAAGCCCATGCTATCTTTAAATTTTGGCTCTGCCCTAGTAAGTATGTCATATTGTTTATCATGTATAACATATGTAATATAACATTATGTATGGAATCAATCAAGATAACCATTTTGGCACTTAGGCAATGTTGACTAGGAGCAGATATACCTATTCGGAAAAAAATCAACTAGCTTGATATATTATGGAAAATACCGTAAATAGTCAAAAAAAAATGGGGGTATTTTCAAAAAATAGACATAAAAATGGACTTTTTCGGATATAAACATGCATTCCGCGGAGGTAGCTCCGCGGAGCTCCATGGAATCTATTGTAGCTCTGCGGAATGGCAAAATCGTAAATAAATCAATGTATTAAAAAAACACTAAAGATCCATTCCTCGGAGCTACCTCCGCGGAATGAGTTCATTCCTCGGAGGTAGCTCCGCGGAATGGATATTTAGTTTTTTTTTTCACATCGATTCTTCTTGGTTTATATTAATTTCTCAAACTAATTATTTTTAAGAAAAGATTATCATACTATTATAATCTTTACTTGAAAATAATTAGTTGGGGAATTAATATAAACCCCAAAGAATCAATGTGAAAAAAAACCTCAAGATCCATTCCGCGGAGGTCCGCGGAGGGTCCTCCGCGGAATGTATGTCTATAGCTAGAAAAATCAAATTTTATGACTAAATTTAGAAATTCACCCCCATTTTTTGTCTATTTGTGGTATTTTCCCGATATGTTAACCAAATGTTCACTTCTAAGCATGATTTCATATTCTTCCATATTATTGTCTAACTCTTAAATCATGTTAAACCTAACTATGGAGCAGTCATTTTTATCATTATTGATACTAGCAAATATCACCCTAGAACCACCATTTTCATCGAGTTTTACAACTTGTATTTGCATAATTTAAGGATAAAATAACTTTGGATATTAATTAATGTATAGAAGTGAACACTTTGATGTATTCTTGAAGTAGGAACTTTGTCATGAGGATTCCTTGTAGCTAGAACAAAACTCATGGATCAACAAATTTAGGTACCTTCGAACAACTTCATCTAAGTTGTTGTTCGAGAGGCGAATCAAAGATAGTTTTTTTGAGCCATCTATACTTCAAAGATCGGAACACACGTGTGAACTTGTGAGCAATATCCACAAATTGGAGTTTGTTGATAGTACAAAATATTCTTGAAGTAGGAACTTTGTCATGAGGATTCCTTGTAGCTAGAACAAAACTCATGGATCAACAAATTTAGGTACCTTCGAACAACTTCATCTAAGTTGTTGTTCGAGAGGCGAATCAAAGATAGTTTTTTTGAGCCATCTATACTTCTAAGATGGGAACACACGTGTGAACTTGTGAGCAATATCCACAAATTGGAGTTTGTTGATAGTACAAAATTTTCTACAACTTTCTTAAAAGAGTACATTTAGCAGGTTTTAACAGCGTGATTGAATTTTTTAGTTCATCTTCACAGTCGTTTTTTCATCTTAGATATGAATGCATGGTGATATCTCAAGTTTTCTTCAAATCCTATCAACCAAAATAAATAAATATGTGTAACGTACAGAACTTGAGGTACATTTTAATTTATCAAAATTTAACTTTTAGAAGTCACCACGGAGAGGTGAAGGATCGCCACGGAATGGCGGGTCATTTTTGAGTCACGAGTTGATTTGACCCGCCATAGCGTGGCAGGTATAGGCCATGACGTAGTCGCCGCTGATGTCGAAACCCTATTTTTTTAGGCTTTGTTCCCTATTTAAAGGAATAAGGAGGCTATGTGTAATGTTCCAAAAATAAGACCCAAAAATTTTATTTTTAAATTAGTAAACTAGTATTCAAGAAACATCATCATAAAAATCCAAATGAAACAAATGTATCAATCATTATATCAAATCAGAGTAAGTCGAGAAAATGCAGAACGAGGTGGTGTGTGCTCTGCAATCATCCCGAGCTCTTCCATTTGAAAACTAAAGTACCTAAAACATAAACTGAAAAACCATAAGCACAAAGTTTAGTGAGCTCCCCAAATACCACATATCATACATATATTTTCCATGGGCTACCCCCATGGTCTTTTACTTGAATTGTGATGGACTACCCCTATGGTCTGACATCCAAGTGCCATGAGCTACCCCTATGGTCTTTCTTTGAAATGCCATAGGTTAACCCCATGGTTTGACATCCAAGTGACATGGGCTACCCACATGGTCTTTCATACAAATGCTACGGGCTACCCCCGGGGTCTTCCAAGCAAGTATTACAATAACAGCTAGCATTACACAAACAAGTAATGGGCCGACATTGGTGCCTTCGACCCAATGATATAGTGAGAAGACTCATCTCGGACAGCTGAAACCCACGGATACTCTCTGACTGCAGATCTGCTAACAATTTTACGCTATCAATTACCCAAAATAACATCAAATTAATAATTGGGTCACGACTCACCCTAAGAGTCCAAACTAGGTTAAAAGAAATTTTTACCCTTCCCTATGCTTTGTGCAACGCCAAAGACCAAACCAATAATCCAAAGGCCCAACCTCCATATAAACACCCAAGGCCCAAATATGGCCTAGTTTTCCAAATTGGGCCCCAAAACCCTTTATGGGCCTAAAATCCAATGGAGCACAAAAGGCATAGCCTAGAATCCCAAAAAGAAGTCTAATGGCCCAACAAGGCCCAAACTACAAAAACCCAACAATGGTCTGAACCTCAAAAGCCCAAAACGACTGAGTAAGCCCAACATACTAGAGATGTACAACCCGCATACTCGATCACAAAGCACAAAGTACAAACGCCTAATGCACGGTCCTCACATTATGATGAGCGTACCTCCTCATACGCCTAACGTTGTAACGTCTGCAGATCCGGGCTAGTCAATTTAGAGGCAATAGGGGTCGAAAACGACTTTTCGACAAAAAGATTATTTAGAATAAATAATCTTAACCAAGTTGTAGAATATGTCACAGGGTTTCCGTACATATAAAGAACGCCGAAATCCGAGTTATAACGAAGAAGTTATGACCCGTCGAACTTTCGCGTCGGAACCGGCACGGCGCCGGGAAGCGTAAATAGTAAATTTATGATAGAGCGAGATTTAGATTTAGCACTCTAAATGAAAGTCGTAGAATATGTTAAACTAAGAACTTTGATAAAAAGAACGCCCAAATCTGACTTCGTATGAAGAAGTTACGATTTTTCGAAGTTTCGGATTAGCAGTGTACAGTCCGAAATTCGAATATTAGATCGAGCGATTTTTAGCCGACACAACCTAAACGAGAATTGAAGATCTCATTATTAGTAGCGTAACAATAAAAAGACAGACGAAAATGGACATCGGATGAAGAAGTTATGAGATTTTAACGGACCAATCCTGTCCCGACCTGTTAAAAATATAACTTTAAAAATAAAGTCAAAATTAGCCGACGGAGTCTAAACGAAAGTTGTAGAGTACGTCTCCACCTACGCGTGGATATAAATAACGTCAAAAACGGAGTTCGTATGAACGAGTTACAAATTATAATAGCATATTTACGTATTAAAATAAAGTATAAATCATATATACGTACACATATATATACATATGTATATATCATTAGAAAGGTATCGACGATGCGGTCATTATAAGACTAATGTTGAGTTCTTTCGACATTAGTTTAGTGCAAATATCATTAAATCTATTTAAAATAGTATTATAAAGGGGTGTTTAGTTGTTTATATAACTATAAGGTCATTAAGTAATTATGAAGGGTAGTTTTTGTAAATTCAATTACTATAAATAAGAGGCTTGGGCTCTCATATTTCTTGCACCATTCTCTTGATTCAAGAGTCTTTCTCTCCTTATCCCCCGAGCATTTCGGTCCCTCGTGATTCGACTTCTCTTTCTGTAGTTTTAGTATAGTAAGGTGAGCGCTGAAGCGCTGCACGAATCTTTCTTAGAAAGATTCAGCGACGAAGTTCTGCCCCTACAGAGCTCGACTCCTAGCTAAAATCCCCTTGTAAGTAAGTTATGCTTACCCTATTTTAAATATAGTTTATATTTAAAATTAGTATTGTTATTATAAATTTATAATAAATATTTGAGCTATTATTATGACTTATATAAGTGTCGTTATAATATCTTTTTAACTACTCGCGGTACGGGGAATCTGGTTTAAAGGGCCGCATAGGGTTGTTGGATTTCAGAAGTGCTATATGCCAAAATGGTCCTGCCCTCCGGTGTTTTATGTCTGCCCCTGTCTGTACATAGTGGTTGGAAAGTATTGTTTAAACGCTTATATAATAATAATAATAAGACTAATAATTAGTCACGGTAAATATTAGACTAAAATCTAGTGGTAATAATACTAGGTTTCGTCGAAGGAAATTATTTTAAAGTAAACGAAGCGCTGTCCGAGTACCGAGTCACCACCTTCTCAAGTGAGTGCATAGTTACTTTCATCTTACACATAGATATGAAGTATTTTATATAAACTACGTGCTATGTGTGCACATTATCTGAATACTTGCTGTCTATGCTGGTTGAACGTTTTATACATGTTTTAAAGGACTTAAACTGTATACGTATTTTATATATACGAAAATGTTGGGTATGAGATGGGTAGATGAATGATGAGAGATAGAAGATGACGTGAGTATACATTGGCAGCTACAGACCTAGTGCCTATGGGACAAACATCGGTAGCTATGGACTTAGTACCTTTTAGACGTTGGTAGCTATGGATTTAGTACCTGTAGGAATTGGTAGCTATGGACTTAGTACCTGTTGAACATTGGTAGCTATGGACTTAGTACCTATTGGATAAAGACTGGTAGCTATGGATTTAGTACCCGATGAATAGACTATAGCAGCTATGGAATTAGTGCTTTATGAACGAACATTGGCAGCTATGGATTTAGTGCCAGTCCCATAACCCTGGAAGTAAGGGACTTCGGAATAAACGAATGCAGGATAGATGACTCTTAGGTTAAATCCTTAAAGAGTAAAAGAAGATAATAGGGATGGGTAATTCGGTTGATTGTTTGATTGAACATAATAATTATATTATTGTGGGTTGAAAACCCTATGTACTCACCAGGTTTCCCAACCTGACCCACTCAGTTTATGTATATCACAGGTGACGAAGTGAAGTGACATTACACTGAGAGATTTAAAAGAGATGTAGATCACTAGTGTAAATCATTGTAAGTCTGTTTATGCTTATGTTTCGGTATTAACGATGACATCCCAAACATTTTAAAATGAAATAAATACGTTTCTTCGAAAATGTTTTAATAACGTATTTACCATGTTTTTCTGGGAACAAATTCTGCAACCTTTTTATAAAATGAAGTACTCTGATTTTTATAAAGCATAAACAAAATCGGTCTTTTCTGGCCGTGATTTTGGGGATGTCACAAACGTACTAGTCAGGAGTCCAAAAACCATATTTTGCTCTTAATGGGTTAAGTCAAGATGTCCAAAACATAGATCCGGTCCCTATACAACGTCTTAACCAATAAAGTTTCAAACTTTACTCACAAGCACGACTTAATGGGATGCAACACTTAAAGAAAGAACTAAATAAGAGCTTAATATATGCATGGACCAAATTCTTTCATAAAGTTTCCATTTTTATGAACAAAGGACCTTATTGAAGCGTAGATCTAACATCCACTACTTCTGGAGTACATCAAAAGACCGCATTTTCATCAAGTGACTTAACAATGCCAAAGAACACTATAAAATAGTCTAACCACAAAGATCATCAAGGTCAAAGCTTTTACCTTTGGAAGATTGCAAATGGAAAGATACTCCTGGATCCAAAAGCTTAAGCCACACCTCCAAATGATTCTCTTTTTCTTCTTCTTCTAAAGACACCCATCAAGCACATACCAAGATTAAAATCACCAAATTGCACTAAGGGTTCGATTCTAGAGTTAAAAATGGGTGGAGGCTGAAGATATTAAGGTTTGGTGAAGAGAAAGTGAGCTTAAATAGGGTCCAAAGACCTAAAATAGGGTTTGGATGAATCTGGAGTATGTCACGCGTACTCCTAGTACGCTTAGCGTACTCCTCTCAATGATCACGGTACATCTCCTTCGTATACCCATCGTACACCAAGATACGTCCAATGTAATTACCTTCAAATCAGTACGCCCTGCGTACTTCTTATCTACGCCCACGTACTAGGGTTTTTCCTTAAAACCTTGCAACCTTCCGAAGGCCATAGCTCCTTTGTTATAAGCCCGATTTCGACAATCCTTATATCCACGAAGAGGTTATGATATGCTCTACACTTATATCAACTCACACTTGCTTTAAGATTTCCCGAAAAAACAATACAATTTCCATAAAAGCCCGAGCTGACACTTTTCTAAAATGCCTCTTCGCTCCAAAACACAAACCGAACACCCAGATCATCTAAATCACGTCACCCACACCCAAATAGGAAATGATTCGGGATAGGGTGTTACACTATGGTTTCCTCACCCTCAACCTCCATCAACCTCCTAAAGTTCTGAAGAAACCCTAATCTCCTTCCTCCATTGTTGAATCCCTTTTGTATTCTTGGAAGTCTTTTGAAGGAAGTAGGAAGAAGAAGAGACCAAGATTCAGCAAACAAGTCTTCATTCTCATGCAAGCATTCTTATTGACCTTTGTAAGTGTCTAAGATTCGATTTTTATCATGATAGGTTGCTAGATCTTGAGTTGTGTCCCTTATTCTTCATATTCTAGTTGGTTGGAGTGGTGAGATCTCATAAAGTTTGCAACTTTAAGAATCTGTGGATCATTTTGTGTGATTATGGTTTTGGATCTGAGCCATAGTTAAGTTTTTGAGCCATGCATGTGATTTTAAACAAAAACCCTTATTATGACTCTTTTTGGCTTCAAGACATGCGTTGGACATGTATGTCCATAAAGCACCTACTTTTATAATGGTTTTGGTATAAGAAACCCTTCTCGAGTAAATAAGCTAAGGAATTTTCTGGAATAAGTTCTTAATGGGAGAATCCATTTTTTATTTAGCATCTTTGGACCTAGGGTTTGAGATTTTGACCTTTTTGATGGTCTTAATGGATAAAGTTAGAAACTTTGTCCTTTTATACAATGTTTCGTCGATCCAAATATAAGCTTTGTATTTCTGGGACTCGAAGAAAATGGTGTAACCCATTAAACTGTTGGAAACCAATGCCCACAACATGGCATTAGGTCACCACAACATGGCGGCTGCAAAAAATCAGGACTGTCTCGAAGTATAAGGGTCACGACGTGGCCAATGATAGCCACGACGTGGTGGTTGACTAAAGTCAACATTGATTGTTGACTTTGACCGTTAAAGTTTGCCTTAATTTGAGTTTTGGTCAAACACCTAGTTTGGAAGAAGAGCTAAGGGTTTATCTGGTATGACTATATATGTGGAGCATAGCATTAGTACTCTGGTAGTAAGAGCAGTAGCATATGAGCATTGACTGAGAAGTGAATCTTCTCACCGTACTTATGGGTCCAAGGCACCGATGTTGACTCACATGATTGTGTTATGTAGGATGTTAGATGTCTTTGTGACTCTTGCATGTATGATTGGGTTGAAAGAAACCCTAGGGGGACCCACATTTGTACGTTTGGGTTGAAAGAAACCCTAGGTATGGGCCTATGTATGTATTATTGGGTTGAAACATACCCCAGGGATATGCCCATGGTTGTATGTTGGGTTGGAATATACCCCAGGTTTGGACCCAATTGTATGTATGGTATGTGGTACTTTGGGGAACTCACTAAACTTTTTGCTTATAGTTTACATTTATATTTTCAAATACTTCTGGTATGAAAGGGAAGGGCCAGACGTTATGGCACAACATCCCCTCATGATTCTGCAATTATGATTATTTTTACTTTGATGATTTTGATACTTTGTATTGTGGTTGACTTTGAGGCATCTGGTGTATGGAATTAATGGTTTAAAAAATGAAAAACTTTATCATTGTTTATGGGACATTATAATATGTAACACCCCGTTTAGGATCTACAGTAGAATTTAATATAAACGGGTCGTTTATAAGATTCAAAATAGAAATATATTGCTTATTAGCCTTAGTAATCTAAACGAAAGTTTTAGTATTCGTAAAAGCGAGAGCGTGCTTATAAAGCACACCTAAATCTAACTTCGAATGAGGAAGTTATGATTTTTGGAAGTTTCAGTGCAACAGTGTAGGACACAGAAATTGAAATAGAAACCAGTTGATTGTTAGGAAAAACAATCTAAACAAAAGTTTCAGATCTTGTCAATAGCTATTCGTCGATATAAAGACATTCGAGAACGGATATCGTATGAGTGAGTTATGATTTTTATACGGACTTTAACAGTCTAAGCCTATGAAAATATAACTTTAAAAATAAACCGAAAATTCGCTAACGGAGTCTAAATGAAAGTTTTAGATCTCGTCGATAGCCAAGCGTAGATATAAAGAACATCAAAAACGGAGCTCATATGAAGAAGTTACATAATTTATAAAATTTGTGTTTTGTGCGGCTCTCGGAACGCACCGAGTGCACAACATGTGCTTCTAGAAGGTGGAAATGAAGACCACAGAGAAGCCTACACGTGACACAAAATGAATAGGAAGATGTCTCCTTAAGCGTGATGCGTGCACCTTGATAGGCGTGACGTGCACCCCCAAAAATCGTCTATAAGTAGCTCAACACTCTCTTATTCTTCCCCACTCCATTCTCAAACTCTCTCAACTATCTAGACTCGATTTTGAGGTCTTTTATTAGGATTTATGAGTATTTTAGGTTAGAGAAGCTCTAGGCATCTAGGCTCAATTAGGAGAAGCTTCTGGTTCGAAGTTCTCCCAATCCAATCTCTCAATTTTCACTAGAAACTATCTATAAGTTAAGTTACAATCATATTTCTTTCAGCATAACTTATATTTATATTCATAGTCGTTGTTATCATTGTATATAAATAAGATTTATCTGTAATTGTAATTATAATATTGATTGATCTACTTACGAGAGAGGTGTCTAGAATGGGCACGTTGGCTTGATTGTTGGATTTCAGAAAAGCTATATGTCGAAACACTCCTGCCTCCCAACCATCCTACCTGAATGATCCTTATTTGATAGAACTATCGGTAATCATTGGGATTAATGAAATATCTAGATTTCATTATCATATTGCCATATGGATTAATAAGTTGTAGTATAATAGGTTAATACTTGTTAGGTGCAGTACCTGCCTGTTGGATTTCTAGTAGGATCACCCAAATAGTTGTGAATCATCTAAGTAACTGTCTAGGTGAGTTATCTCACTATACCATATGTTATAATGTATATTCATGTATGTTATGACATAGAAGTTAATAGAGTAAAGCTGATAGTATAGATTCTACGTGTCTATATCAATAGAACTTAAGGTGTATTAGAGCCTTGGTTTATGAGAATTTGATGAACACTCGTGCGATTCCAGACTCAAACTAAGGATCTAAGTAAATAAAAAAATCTTTCAATAAAAAGAATAACACAAAAAGAAAAGAATGTGATGTGTATAGTCAGCCAGAGCTTAAAAAGGAAAGTGATTCCATTAATACCATATTTGTTATGATTATTATGTGAAATGATATAAACGTATGCTAGTGTGTAGGCTAAGGATTTTTCAGGAATTGCCAATTAGAAGAGGAGACTATGTCTTTTAATTAAATACCCCCCCCCCCCCCCCCACCATAAAAGGCCTTTGCCTTCGTTACAGGTTAATTTAAAAAAAAAATTAATCTATTTTATCACTCTATAAATACCAACATTTTTAACATTTAATTCACACCACCTTCTATATATTCTCTCATTTATTCATATTTGCATCAAAATGAATTCCAATAACCCACACCTTAAAATCTGAACGAAGAAAAACCAATGCTACTAGTTCAAGCACACCAACTAAACACACATATTCATTCCCCCTCTAATTTCAAGTGCAAAGGGTTTAACAATATTACCATATGTATACATCAAACATAACCCCGAACATTTTCACAAACTTCATGGCTTTTCCTAATCATATTCCATAAATCCAACCCCATCAAGCCCCATGGTATTTCCATGTTTATACATACTTTTAGGCAATATTTGAATATATTTTTATACATATTTTGGTTATTTGCATAGAATAATGGTACTTATAAGATTAAATTGTATTTTGCAGCTAAAAGAAGTCATTTTGAAGAATAAGGACTAAAAGTGAAAAAAGTAGGAACTTTGCAGGCTTGGAAGACTAAAGAAAAGAAAACCCACGAAAACAGTTGAATCCACATCGTGGATATCACTTACACAATGTGGAAGGGGAAATTCTGGAAGATGATTACGCGCGAAGTCGAAATCCTTGTCCGATAAAGATTCATTCAAGGCCACGACGTGGAGTCATAATCCATGACGTGGAGCTTAAACTCTCAAAAATTATATATATCTTAGACACTTACGGGTTTGAGAGGTTGGTTTTTGAAGAATAGAGTTCTAGAAGTTGTTTTTCAGAGGAATATAAGTCAGAAACCCCATAATTTCAACTAAAGAAGAAGAAGGAGATCATACTTTGTTTATATTTTGGTACATTACTATGTCTATAAATATGAAGTTTACTTGTGTGATTACTTTGATGAGTAGCTAAATCTAGCTGCTTCTGTTAGCTATGGAACTCATGGTTTGGTTAGATTAATTTAAAAATTTCTTGTTGGTTAATGTCTTGTGTTTGATTGTTTATACCTAGTATGCTTAAATTGATACTATATTGCTTTTAATTCATATTATGTGTAGTTAGTGACCATTAATCTGCATGAATTTGATTACCTAGTAATTTGGTGAACATTAGATTATTAGAGATAAGATTGAACCAATCTTAGATAAGTAATTAAAGTATTGAATTTGGCTGTGCTGGAGAACTCATATTATGACCATAATTGTGTTTGTCAACTCAATCTTACATAGCTCCAATCCTATCTAATAATTGATTATGTGTTAAATTATGTATGACCATGCATAGCTCTACATTAATTAACTCAATATTAGTACATTTGGAATTGAATTGCTAATAATATTCTAATTGGTAACCAACGGGAATTGTCATAATTAATAGTTAAACCACTGCAGGAAAGTGGATTCAAACTAACAGAAGTGTTTTTATTATTTGATTGAATTGTGTTTGAGAATTTAAGTTTGTCTAAACTTGCAAAATTAGATAAAAAAAAAAAAACCCTTTTACTTTTGTTAGAATTTTAGATTAATTTAATAGTAAGTAGGTTAAATAATTAATTTCGTTCCCTGTGTTCGATACCCGACTTTTGTGCTATACTATTTGCGAGGGGTACACTGCGTTGGGTCGAATAACTAATAGGAGAGTAGGTAAAATTAGGTGTAGCTATTTGTACACATCAAGTTTTTGGCGCCGTTGTCGGGTGACTTACATAATTTCTTCTTACACTCGTGTTAGGTTAGACTTAATCAATGATGAGGAGCTTGAATTAGAAGAAATTGTTCATATGATGTGCAAGTACCAAGCGAAAAGGAAAAAGTCTTTTTCAAATGCATCAAGATTCAACCAAACATATTAAATGCAAAAAAATTGAAACAATGAACAATACAACTTGAATTAAAGTGAATGATTGGCATTTAAGAAAGACAAATTAGCTTAAAAAACAAGAAAAAGAACTTGAAGATTAGCTAAAAGCATGCTAGTAAAAGCTAAAGGTGTATGAGTGAAAAATGTATCAAGGGTATGAAGTTTTTGATACAAAACACCAACCACCTTTCGGGAGAGGAGCTCCAATTGGTTTTAATATTAGGAAATCCCCCCCCCCCCCCCCCCAACCAGTCTTGTTTTCGTATTATGTTTTAGTTTCACTTTTTATTTTAATTAATGTTATATTTTATTTTTCTTGTTTGCTCTTAATTATGTACTGTTTTTTCAAATACTATAATATTTCTATTTTTTATTAATTTTGTGTTTATTAAAAAAATAATAAGGCGTGAGGTAGAAAGATGACTATTTCTGTTTTTATTAATTTTTTTATTTATTTATCAAAGTATAGTATTTTAATTTTATTTTAAAAAAATAAAGTAATGTGCAGTGAAAGGTGACTATTTCCTAGGATTTAAGGAGTGAGAGTGAAAGTGAAAGGAAAATGGATGGATCCTATGTGGCAAAGAAAAAATGAGAGATGTTGCCGAGACGAAAGTTGTGTAAGTATTTCTAAAAACTTGAAAATCATCTTATGTTCCTTCAAAAACAAAAATTAGAGTTAATTCACATTAAGAGTAGCAACAAATGTTTAATGACATTAAAATTATAAACACACTTCTCGTAACATCTTGATATTGAGGAGAGAGGAAGAAAAGAAGATCATCTTGGAGGAGTGGGACTCTTTGGATATAGAATAGCAACATTATTTGGCGTCATTTAGAGCTAAAAATCTTTGAACTTAATTAAGAGTTGTTAAGATCTTGTTTAGTTATGAAATGGTGTTCTTTTGGTCCCATAAGTTTGGTATTACGAGTATGGTTTACTCTAATCCATATAAGTTGTCCTTTCAAACGTTTTGGGGCCTCTAGAAGCATAAAAATGTAATTTTGGTTGTTAGATTCCTTCCATGCATGAGTTACAAGATCTTAATGGGTTTAGTAGTTAGGGTTTTTGTGTTTGGTCATTTAATGGTCATGCAAGACCATAAAGTTGGAAACTTTATGGTTAAGGACGTTATTTTACGGTAAGATTTGGTATATGGACAAACGAGCTTAAGGATTAAGCTCTTAATAAGTAAGGAAAGAAGTTTCTCGCGAATGCTAGGCGTCGCCCATGAACGCTTAGCGTTTGAGGTCAACTCAACCCGTTTTGGTCAATACTCATGTACGCCAAGCATACAAGCTAGGTAGGTTGGGCGTACTCACCTGTGTTAACCAAGTTTGACTTTTTAACTTTGACATGTTTTGACCAAGTTTGACCTAATGGTATTTTGGTATTTTGAGTGGTATTTTAGACCGGTCATTATTTGATGAATATGTTACAGTTTGAGCTGATATTCAAGCTGTGTCCTATTCTTTTTCAGATTGAGATGTGAGTTTTTCTCTTTGTACTTGTGGGTCGAAGGCACCCAGGCCGTCCTATTAGATTGATATCATGATAGATACCGATTGATGATATGTTAAGTATGTGGTAGATCTGTATGATTTTATGATGGTTGTTGATATGTGTTAGGCTGGTAGATCTGTAGGACTACGTGTGATTTTTGTCTGTATAATTATTTGTTTGCTGTATATGCTTCTTATCTATTATATTTCGACATGTATGTTGGCGTTGGGACTACCGCTTTGTGCTTTTAGTCAATAGACCTGGGCAATCCAACCAGGAGATTGTGGGCCAGGGTATTTCAATCGGGAGGTCGTGGGCTAGGGTAATCCAACCTAGAGGTTGTGTACCCAGTATGTGACATGCGACATGCAGGTCAATCCTATCGGATGTGGGTAAGCCAACCGGGAGGTTATGGACCCAGCATGCAGGATTGTATATATTATGTGTTGTGTACTTTAGAGGAACTCACTAAGCTTTGGCTTACATTTTTAGTTTATTGTTTCTGGTACTTAATATGACCATGGCAAGGCGAAGGCATGCTCGTGCACATCCTTCGGTTTTATGTTATTTGGATTTTGGAATAATCTAATTACTGAAATGCACTTTTGAAACAATGGTTTTGTAAACATATATGATTTTGGGTTGTTTTTGAATGTTTAAATTTATCTTGATTTTAGGATGTCGATATATTCAGACATGTATGGTACGAAGTTTCAAAGGTAAATCACGTGTTTATATCTATGTGGTAGACTCCTGTCCATGATCTCACTATAAATATATGTGGTAGCATTGGGATGAGACTCATACAAGAAATTAAAACCTGAATAAATATGGAGCCAATATTTTATATATTTTTCTCAATCATTTTCGTGATATGGATTACGAAAGTTGCCCTAGGGAAAATAAGAAATTTACCACCGAGCCCCTTCCCATGTTTACCTATCGTGGGTCATCTTTACCTGCTGAGAAGCCAGCCGCTCTACCGAGCCTTACGCCTTGTTCCCGAGTTCTACTTAAGGAGAGAAATGGGAGGATACGGAGAGAAAGTGAGCGGTGTCGAAGGAAAATCGTGTTCCCAAGTTTCATTAATGGAAGGAAAGTGAGGAGAGAGGAAGGATTTTAGAGTCATATTTTCCTTCCAAATTTTCCTCCCAAATTGGGCGGATTTGGGAAGAAAGTGAGGGGAAAGAAAATTTTATGTTTTATTTTCTTTTTCCTCCTAACTCAGGAACACAAAAACTTAAAATTTTCCTTTCATTTCCTTCGAACTCGGGAACACGGAATAATGAATATTTTCCTTCACCTCCCTTTCTTTCCGTCAAAATTTTCCTTCCCTTTCTTTTAACGAATTTACGAAAAAACTCGGGAACAAGGCGTAATATCTCAACCTTTTAGGTTCATCGTTCATCTAAATACATTATCATCCATTTTAAATTTCATCGGCCTCCTTTAATTCTACCATGCTGAAAAGCATAAACCCACACCTGCTCACGACGGATGCCACCATAATCAACAACTATGACCACCACCGCAATACCTCACCATCTACTTATGTTTGGAAGGCGGATCTGGTGTAAAAGATAATGCCATCATCGAGCTTCGAAAAAATGACGGCTATGATCAAAGGTAAGAGTCACATGCATTCTTGGGGTTTTGTCAAGGTTCGACAATATTTTATGTTTGCTTAATGATTTTTTGTTCTTTGGTAGCTTAAATTTAGGGCTTTAATAGTTTGAGGCTGCAATCTATCAAACCATACTCACCTCTAAGGGTTTTGAATCTAGGATGAATATTACAGGAATATAAAGGAAAAGAGGTGCAGCAATGTGAACCTGTTCAATAATAGTGGGAGACTGATAACATTTGAGAAGTAAACAAAATCTGAATTTAAAAAATTTATCTTTATCTATTTACCTGCTGACATCATAGTTTTAAAGGAAATAATATTTTCCATTATATTTACTAGATAATTGTTTCCTTTTATTTATGTTTTCTTATTCTTAGCCTAATAAACTCCAGCTATAATTGGGATCCATTAATATGCCCTTCCTTCGATGAATGAAGGTAACGTGAAAGAAGTTGTTTTCTTCTTGTTCTTTGTTTTCTTGATGGTATCAAAGTAGTATATTGCATCCTGTTAAACAATGACAGGCAATCTCCTACCGGGTGGCTCCGGTGCCAACACCAACCCGTCATCTGATCCTAATTTGCCCTTCTACATCCATCCCATTAATTACCCACGACATGTCATGTCAACTAAAACCTTGGTGACAACAATTATGCCGAATGGTCCAAAGAGATGAAGGATTTTCTTTTGGCCAAAAACAAAGTCGGCTTCATTGATGAAACCCTAGAAAAACGACAGAATAAACAAATGAGTATAGAGCTTGGCAACAAAGTGATGTCATGATAAGGGGTTGGCTTACTGCAGCCACGGAGAAAGACACTTGAAACAGTGTCATATATGCCACAACCATAAAGCAGATCTGGGATGATCTTGAAGAAAGATTTAGAAAGGAGAGTGCACCCCGTGCTTACGAATTGAAGTGTGCACTAACAACGCTTAAACAAGACACTGATTCTATTTCCATATATTTCAAAAAGATGAGGTCAATCTATGATGAAATCGTATCTACTTCAGCAACACCAAGTTGTGCCTGTGGAAAGTTCACCTGCGACATCGGAAAAAGATTATTAGAATCTAAAGACAAAGAACGAGTTTATGAGTTTTTGATGGGTCTCGAAGACACCTTCGGAACTATAAAAATGTAGATCCTTAGCACCAAACCTATGTCATCACTTGAAGTCGTCTATCACCTGGTCTCAGAAGATGAACAACAACGAAACATATACGCAGCAAGAAAATTCAATATAGATACTACAACATATCATGTATGTGCTCAGAACATCGTTGATAAGAACTAGTTTGAGAAAAAGAACACTAGTAAAGAAGGAATGAAGTGCAAGCATTATAGAAAAAATGAACACACTATTGATGAATGCTTTGAGAAGATTAGATATCCGGATCAGTGGGAACAGAACATGTTGCATGTCAAAATTCGAATTTCACTAACCTAATAGAACCAAAGGATGGAATTCCAGTTAGCATTCCTAATGGTGATAAAGTTCCTATTCAAGGAATCAGAGAAGTTCAACTACCCAACAACATGAAAATAAATGATGTTTTGTAGATTCCAAACTTTAGATGCAACTTATTATCACTGAAAAAAATTACCAAATATTTTAATTGCTTCATGACAAAAATCCCTAGGGGTGATGATGCTCCACATGAAAAATACATCAAGGGTAGACACCTTATCCCCCTCCTTCCTCTGACTGATGGTAAAAGCACTACTAGAATATATGCCTTTAATGACATGCAAACCATGACACGCACTGATTTATGTTACGCAAAAAAGAGTGACCTTAAAATAGTGTCATCTCTCCAAAAAATTTAAGAATTTAGGTCACACATTATTGTGTGCCCTTATATTAGTGTCTCAAGAAAAAAAAACTTAAAAATACGGAGGGCACATTATTGCATGCCCTTAAATGTGCGTCCTCTGTAACTGTCACTTTATTATTTTAATGAAAGGCGTGTTTAGTAGATAACGGGGGAAACAAAATCCCCAAAATTTTGAAAACCCAACTTCTTCTTTTCTACCTTCTTTCTATCTTTCATCTTTGTAATTGACTCTCCCATCTCCCTCCTTCTTTCTCCTTTTTGATCTGCTTCTCAGCTACTTGTTAATCTTCTCATCGGATCTATGCCCGAACATAAGTCAGTACTAGGAAAACCTAGGTCGATTCTCTAGGTTTTAGCAACAAATTTGTGGACATCAGATGTTTACGATTCTAGATCTCGCCTATGATTGAGTGTTCCCAGTCCCGCTCCACCTTCAGTCCAACCTAACTCCATTGATCTACTTCCAGTTCCCCTTTTTTAAACCTAGAAGGTGATCTAGGGCTCTATATACCATTACAAAGTCATATTATGAAATCAACATTCCCTCAATTTCGATTTGATACAAGTTACGTGACCAACTACAAGTCTCTCTCTCTCTCTTTCTCTCTCTCCTATATATACATATACATATTGTGTATTTTTTTGATTTCTGATAACATCGATCTAATACACAAACTAAACACTCATAACGGAGGTGAAAGATATTCTAGTTATGGAGCTTCATATCTTAGTAGGTTTACGGTGGAAGGTATGACCAGTGACATCCATAAGTGTGACATCCCCAATTTCACGGCCAGAAAAAAACCGATTTGTTTATGCTTTATTTTTAAAATCAGAGTAATCGTTTAAAGAAAACTGTTGCGGAATTTGTTCCCAAAATATGATAAAGATTTATCAAAGCATTTCTTTAAAGAAATGTATTTTCATTATATAACAAAATCTCGGGATGTCATGTTCCGATACAGAGCAAAAGCATAAACAGTATAAAATAGACCTTACAACAGTTATTTATAACTACTGATATATATTCCAAAATCTCTCGTCAAGTCCACCAACTTGTACTTTTGTGTCATTACCTGTAATGCAAAGAAAACTGAGTGGGTCAGACTTGGGAGCCTGGTGAGCATATAGGGTTTTCAACCCACAATAAATAATTAATTTAATTTCATCAACCAATAATAACCCAATTACCCATTCTCGTTATTCTCATCTTACGTCCCTAAGACAACTAACACAAGGGACCTAGTCTAAGAATATTTCATCGGGGCGAAAACACATGCTTCGGGGGTTCCTTAGCAATATAAGTCAAATAAGGCAACCATGAGGGGGATGGAATACAGCGAATGAACACCCAAGTTCATTAACACCTACAGGTTATGAGCCTACTAGCATTCCACTGGACTATCTAGAAAAGTCTGTGGTCGTCATCTAAATTCCGATAGATGACTGGATTGCAATGACATCGATGCCTCTCATCCTTTTATCACAAGACAACTATCTACCCATGTTCTACCCAACATTTTATTAGATAAAATATACATTTTTAGACATAGTTTAAAACCTGTATAGTATGTTCATTCAAAACACATTCCAGATAAAAGATGAGGCACATAAACATAGCACATATTTCATAGGGAATAAATCATATCTATGAGATTAGAAGATAACATCGATACACTCACATAACACATATACTTAGTACGTTAAATCGATACTTGTATAAAATCGTGCATTTGAAAGAGATTAGGTACCCCCTTCAAATCAACACCATTATATATATAAACACATAACACGTATTTCATAGTAAATACTTCGTATTTATGTATTAGAAGAAAGTAACTACACACTCACACCAAACATATACTTAATACATTCAAACAATACTTGGATTAAAATCATGTTTATGAAAGAGACTATACACTCACACATATAAACAACTTTATATTATACACATAGCACGTATTTCATAGCAAATACTTAATATTTATGTGTTAGAAGAAAGTGATCACACACTCACACATATAAACAACAATATATATATATATATAGCACGTATTTTATAAAAATACTTCATATTTATGCGTAACATGAAAGTGACTATACACTCACTTGATCAGAAGATGATCGGACAGCACTACGGCTTGTAAAAGTAGTATTCTTCGGTAGATCTGGAAGATATTCACAAAAACCGGGCTCCTCGCGGGCAGAGCTTCGACTCGGGAATTTCACTTCTCGGGATATTTGGGGCCTCGGGACTTGCTTCGGGGCTCGGGAATGATACCGGGACTTCGGGATAATTCTTGCACGAAAAACGATGTAAAAACGCGAGAGAAAGAAGAGAAATGAGCAAATGAATCGGCTGCACTCAACTCCCTTTTATAGGGTCTAGAACTTCGAATTACGCTGGGCATAATCTTAGGTTATGCTGGGCGTAATCTGGATAAGCCCAATGACTCCCTCCCTTGGATAATATCAAAAATTTATAGTTAAATTTAATGTCGAAAATATTTAATAAACTTCAAAATTGCATATCTTCCTCATACGAACTCCGTTTTCGACGTTCTTTATATCCACGCGTAGGTGAGACTACGCTCTACAACTTTTGTTTAGACTCCGTTGGCTAATTTTCACTTTATTTTTATTATATTATTTTAGTAGGCCGGGACAGGAAAACTCCATTATAAATTCATAATTTCTTCATCCGACGTCCGTTTTCGCCTATCTTTTTATCGTTTCACTACAATTAACGAGATCTTCGATTCTCGTTTAGATTGTTTCGGCTAAAAACCACTCGATCTCAAAGCGAGTATTCGGGTTGCATACCGCTAAGTCAAAACTTAGAAAAATCATAACTTCCTCATACGAAGTCAGTTTGGACGTTCTTTTTATGCACGCTCACGGTTTAACATATTCTACGAATTTCATTTAGATTGCTAAGGCTAAATATCTCTCTAACGTAAATTCACTTTTTACGTCGTGCTGTGTCGTACCGGTTCTGTCGCGAAACTTCGACAGGTCATAACTTCTTCGTTATAACTCGGATTTCGGCGTTCTTTATATGTATGGAATCCTTGTAACATATACTACAACTTAGTTAAGATTATTCATTCTAAATAATCTTCTATCAAAAAGTCATTTTTGATGCTTATCGTCTCTAAATTGATTAGCCCTGATCTACGGGCGTTACAACTCATTATCTTGATTTTTTTTACTCGGCGACCAACTACAACGTGGTTATTTTTTTTACTCAATGACCGATTACTGGGTGTTCCTTAGTGTGAGCTTCGGCTTGACATGATGTTAAGCCTTTGTTTTTGCCTGATAATAATGTTATAATTGGAACGGAATATTTGTGCAGGTATTCTGATGCTATGTATACTCAATTTACCACGCTTCTCATCCAAGCCCTTGTCTTTGTCAGCCTTTTCCTTGCAAATTTTGTATTTTTGCATCACATATAGGTGAATTATGCATTTTGTCTCTTGTATATGGGCATATTTGTGTGGTTTTTTAATCTAAAAATCTGTTTTTCAGGATGTGACAGCCACTAAAGAAAATGAGTTTGAAGATTACTTTCTTAAGTGTGATCTGCTTATGGGGATATATGAAAAGGGTTTTGAAAGGACTTCTCCAGTTCAAGAGGAAAGTATTCCAATTTCTCTCATAGGAAGTGATATTCTTGCAAGAGCTAAAAATGGGACAAGAAAAACAGCCACTTTTTGTATTCCTGCTTTAGAAAAAATCGATCAAGCTAAAAATATTATTCAAGCTTCTATAACTCTACCCATGTCCCATGTTTATTAAATATCTATAAAATTGTTTTATTGAACGGTATAATGAAATTTGTGCTAAAAAAAACTTTCAGCCATCCTAATTAGTCCTAGAAACAATGGTAAACTTCAATTTATTACAAGTTGTTCATGTTTTTTACACTATTTACATTATTTTTTTCACACAGCAAAATAGATTTCAAAAAGTGCAAAAGATCAACATGGTAACGTTGATATCTTTAAGATTATGTTATTTTAAGATTATGTTATTGAAGTGTAATATGAATTTATGCTCGAATAAACTTTTAAGCACCTTAACTAGACTCATAAACAATGTTCACTTGTGTTTACCTTTACCTGTTTAACCTGCTATTGTGTAATTTGAAGATCTCTAAGGATTGTTTGTTTTTTTTTGGCGGTTGTTACACTTGTTCCAACACAAGAATTAGCTCTTTAGACATCACAAGTTTGCAAAGAATTTGGAAAACACTTAAATATTCAAGTAATGGTTACGACAGGTGGAACCATCTTAAAAGATGACATAATGAGATTGTATCAACATGTTCATTTTCTTGTTGGTACTCCTAGAAGAATTCTATATCTTACCAAAAAAGGAATCTGTATTTTGAAAGATTGTGCAGCTTGAGGTTGAGTTGAGCAAAAAGCGTCATGAGGGAGATCTCAAGGAGAAGTATAGACTTGCTCGTGTTATGGAACATAAGGTACGTAATGTATTTTTTGAATATTAACATTTTTTATTATCATTTTGAATTTGTTAATATATATATATATATATATATATATATATATATATATATATATATATGTGTGTGTGTGTGTGTGTTGTGCAGATGGAACTTGAAAAAAGAGTTGTGAGAAGCCGAAAGGCAAAGTTTGATAGAATGAGAGTTGAGAGAGAGGAAAGAATTGGTGAAATCCTCAAGGCATAAAAAGAGGAATGGGACTTAAAAAGTAAAATGTTGTTTTATTTGAAAAATGAAGAAGAAAGGCTCAACAGGTTCTCACAGTGAGAGTTGCATTTTGGAGTAGAATAATATTCTTTTTGAAGTATGGGAAGAATTATGAGAGAGTGATAGTGGTTACGTATGTTGTTTTGGTGGTAGCAGTCTTGTATGAATTCATATCCTTTGGGTGGTAGCAGGCTTGCTTGTGGTATCTGAACTGCCACTCGGGCTTACCTTCTCACATACATCCCTTGCATTTTTATGGTCAAACGTTAACATAAAAGAAGAGTATGTCTACATTTCATAACAGAAATTTCAACAATTCTTGTTTGTGTTAGAACTCAACCTGCTAAGAAAATGGCTTCTTCTGCTATGCTAGTTGGAGAAGAATTTCAACCAAAAGTTGCCATTGTTAATTACTTTGGTTCAGGTACTAATTCTACACAAGTCATACTCATTTTTATTCTTAATAATAAAAAAGGACATGTGGTTTACTTGAAGTTGTAATTTTTTATAGGTTCTTGTTGTATTGGTAGGAGGAATGTCTATTATGGTTGGTAAAATAATAGCTTAACAGCTTACAAAGTTCATATTATACAGTGAATGGCTGGTATAAATATGTTCAATCTCCATGCTTGCTTCTTTTAATCTCAATTAGGTTTCATTATGAGTTGTTTATCTTTCAAGTGTCAATATATTTTTCCAGTAGATCTTCATTATGGTAAAATAACAGTTGAACAACATTGGATTGGTTTGTCAAAAGACATAAATGCCCTCCTTGTGACATTAAAGTGTTGGGGTGTAGATTTTGATTGACGGGCATCCTTTAAACAACATGGACATCAAGTGGCTTAGAGAAAGAATCAGATTTGTTGGACAGGTTGGTTCACTTTCTTTAAAGTTCAACAAGAAATGATTAAATAAAAAAGTGGGTTCTTTTTATTATTAATTATTATATATTTGGAAAAAACAGATACTTCATTTGTTCTCTATATGAAGGCTATAACTAGAGACCTTGTTCTTCGGCCTTTAAAAGGTTAGCAACATGCTAATGTTAGTTATAATATTTCATATTGTAAACAATGAATGTTACAACACTCAATGCGTATCATTAAATCCCTTGAACTTGACTTTATTTTCTGATTTATGGCATACAAATAATGCATTGCAATCTCATTCTAGAAGCCATATGGAAGCTGCTAAAAATGTGTCAAGAAAGCTTCGCTTATTTAAAGATCAGATTAATAAGTCCGGTTTATTATCTTATGCTCTTCCTAGGTTTCTTAAGGAAATGGTTTCTTTTGATGATACATTTATTATATGAAATAGATTTTTTGAATGAAACACAAAGTAGATTAGATGAATGGTGTTGGTACATTTATTGTAAGAAATAGATTTGAATGACATTAAATTTTGTGCAATGGATTGTATTTTTTGTATATGGTTTTTTATTTTCTACTATGAAACATTAAATACAAATTTAATTTAAAAATAAATAAATCTATTAATATTTTTTTAAACAATTAAATTTACGATACTCAAAAATGTGTGTCATCTTCATTTATGACATGGTCTTTCTTGACAAGGGATTTAATGATACGTATTGAGTGTCGTAAATCCGTGTCGTAAATTCGCGTCATAAGGTTACGACACGCAAATGTGTGTCATCTTCCTTTATGACATGGCCTTCCTTGACACGCATTTGCGTGTCATCTATACCCTTTTATGACACGCAATGCGTGTCATTAAAGGGTATTTTTCTTGTAGTCAAGTAAGGAGACGGTGGATAAGCCTATGACTTGGTGACCTGATGTCACCCTCTTGGGCTGTCCTTGTAATGACTTCATTCTTGTCAGACGTGATCACGTCGTGGTTACGTTGTTTTCAGATAAATAACACTGTTGTGTAGCTCGATTCTTGGCTAAGAAAAAGTAATACCAAGGTGTTATACCCTTTTATTGTGCTTGAAGATGAACTTTAATATGACTAACTACTCGTCTTCATCACTCAAAACTGTTTTTTCTCAAGTTGCAAATTTCACCCCTCACTTAAGCTCTCGTCACATTCTCTCGGAAATCATCAACTCCTCTCATCAACTAACTATGCTTCTGAGAAATCAAAACAAAAAAGTAATAAAAATGAAAAACAACCACAAAAACTAAAATTACTTAAATCCTACATTACTTAAAATCCTAAATTACCAAACATAAAAACATATACATAAATTTTCTTAAAAACCACACAAACATAAAATAAAGCAAAACCAAGGATAGTCACTCTTCGTCTCTGTCTCCTCCTCCGCTACCACCAACACCACTTCAAGAATGCTCTACATTTACCCTCATTATAGAAAAAAAGGTACTTTCTAAATTGCTAATTGAGTATTCGTTCTTTAATTTGTTTTCGATCCTTTGTGTGAAAATTATTTCACATAAAGTTCAATTTTTTCCAGCTTTTAATTTTTGTGTAAGCACGATGTGGCGGTTTCACACCACGATGTGGTTGACGACCTGACAATTTGTGTTAATTAGCATTTGTTTAGTAGTATTTTTTTCCTTTTTACGCGTTGGTTTTTTGATTATTTCAGTTATTTTTCAAAATGACGGACATCACACGAATGACGATAGGCACATATAAGAAGCAAGTGCACAATGATTTAGGATCAGGACTTGTTCCCTCTGGAATTCCAGCAAAATCCAAATTCGAGCTCAAAGCCATATTTTAGGGATGCTCAAGGACATTCCATTCTCTGAAAAAGATTATGAAGACGCATTTAATCACATCGAAGAGATCAAAGACATTGCCAATTACTTCAATGTTCCAGGTGTCTCGCGTGAAGCAGTTTCGCTTAGGATGCTCCCAGTAACCTTCACGGGAGATGCAAAAATTTGGCTAAAATCACTTGCACCGGGAGCAATTACTACTTGGAAAAATCTACATGAATCTTTCATTGAGCAATTCAGTCCACCATCAAAAAATATCAAGGCTCAAGAAGAGGAAAGCAAATTTCTAACAATACGATGGTGAATCCTTGTTTAAAGCATTGGAGAGGTATAAAGGCATGCTTAGGAATTTCCCCGAACACGATCTGAATGTGCACCAAGAAGTGGTTATTTTCTACGATGGGGGTGACTGTTACCACAAGACAACTCCTTGACTCTCAAGGACCAATGACAAACAAAGAACCGGCTTCTATTAAGGAATTGATCGAAGAATTCGCAAAACATTCACTCGAATATCATACTCCACGAAAAGATTTTACAAGAGGAAAAAGAAATGCACATTACATTCGATTTCAGGAATGTGTCGACTAGGAATTAACTTCATTATTTCCCTGCTTCGGTCATTGCTATCAATTCCGAAATGAGGTATTCTTTTCTTGGGTATGTTCTCTTTTAATTTGGCATTTTTGTTAATACTTTAGTAATGTGCCTTTTTTTTGTTTATGGTGTTATCATTTACACAATGGTGCTCTATTTTTCCTTTCATAGGTGAAATGACAATAATTTTTCTTGATATTTATGGTTTTTTTTGGAAACATTGTCCCTATTATTTTAATTAAGTTTCAATTATTTTCTTAGGAGGTTGTAGGGGACTAACCATATCGCAAAAAGAAGCATGATAAAGTGTCTAAGTGTTTCACTTATTTTGTTCTATTAGGCTGCTAGCTATCCTTACATTGAAAAAAGTGTTGGAGGGAATTATACTACTTCAATTTTAATGTTTATTTGTTACCATTTATATGTTAGGCTACAATCCTTGGATTTCCATATGTTTGGTGATGGATGGACATTGCCTCCCATGTTAATGTTTGGTAATATAACACGAAGCATATGCCAAAGCAATTTTAGTAAACGGCTACCCAATTCAGACCAATGTTAAAGAATGGAATGTTGAGCTACTAAAGTTTGTTTCGGCTTTCATATTCACATATTTATATTTGTCCAATAAAATTTTTAAGGGGTCTTTTGGTCCTTTTCTAAAGTTTGGTGGTTTAAAAACATAGAAAAATTATAATTTTGGATAACATTCTGGTCTTTTCCGGATAATGGCAATAGCGTTCATTTCAATTTTTATGGCTCTTGGTGTAATGTTTTGAAGTTTTTGAGTAATAATAAGAATAAATGGCAATATGGTCCTTTTCTGTTTACTATAAAAATGATGGGTCAAAGTCAGTTTGAAATTTCAAGTTTTTATTAGGCATGAGGGAAAAGAATGGTATGGTGTGATGCTTTCAAATTTTGGTGTGATTTCTCAAACAAAGGGCATTATGGTCTTTTTGTTTATTGCTATTTGCGCTAGACTTTTTCAAATCAACATGAACATTTGAGATTATGACAGGCAGGGGAAAAGAATTTGGTTTGATGCTTTGAAGTTCTGGTGCAATAAATATTTGAAGGGGCATTTTGGTCTTTCTCTGAAAACTTTTCAGGTTATTGGAATTTTTTTAAGAAGGCTTTTTTAGTGTAATTTTACTATGTGCTTTCTCCTTTTTGAATTGGGCTTTATCCTCCACTCACCTACCTAGGTATATCCCATATTTGTGAAAAGGGAAATTAGGTTTCTTAGAGGTTCGTTAGTCCATGTTGAGTGTACGATTGTGGTTTTGGTCACTGTTTGATAAAATGATTGTTTGGAGGATATGGAAGGTGAATACATGTTAATGAATGGTTGTTACTTTTTGATCCTCTTAATTTAACACTACTAATTTTGCATCTTATAAACATCGTTAGAGGATACTGAAGGAGAATATTTGTGGGTGGGTCTTGTAGTCGTTATTATAGCTCCCAATGCCCACCTCCTCTTCTATTTCATGTAACAACATAAGTTTACTACATACTTAGTACCTTTATTTGTTGCATGTGTTTGTCATAGCTAACCAATTCCAAACCTCAATTTACCTGCATATGTGGATTTTTTTGGGGTCATTGGTCATATATATATATATATATATATATATATATATATATATATATATATATATATATATATATATATATATATATATATATATATATATATATATATATATATATATATATATATATACGTCTTCAACATTTAATATGCATTAATTACTTTCTTAAAATAACTAAAATGATTGATCCATAATCAATCATACATGCATACAATAAATAGTGAAAACTTTAAGAAAGTAATTAATGCATATTACATGTTGAAGATATAATGGATATTAATTACGTCTTCAGCATTTAATATGCATTAATTATTTTCTTAAAATAACTAAAATGATTGGTCCATAATCAATCATACATGCATACAATAGATAGTGAAAACATTTGAACCTAAAACTCTCTCTCTCTCTCTCTCTCTCTCTCTCTCTCTCTCTCTCTCTCTCTCTATATATATATATATATATATATATATATATATATATATATATATATATATATATATATATATATAGGGAAAAGTGAATATACCCTTAAGGGTATATAAGCTTAGGTACCCAAACACATCATAATACATCGTTTTGTCTGATATATTCATTATAATGTTCTTAAACTTCAACCCTTAATTTGATTTACTTTCAAAATTTTCCAAATTTCACAATTATCTTTCTTTTATATCACTATTTGCCGAACATCTATTAGGCTATATATATTGTACTTGAAAATGAAAATTATGTAAGAGGAAGATAAATGTGTAATTTATAAAATTCATGAAAGTAAATCAAGTTAGAAGTTAAATTATAAGAACATTGGACAATTACAATGTATTATATGATACAAAACGACGTAGTATAATCAGTTTCCAAAGACATTTTGATTTTTGTGCAAGTACTTATTATATCCAAATAATTATGAATAAGAGTTATTCTAGTATAAACGAAATCAATAATAGTTACAAATGAAAAGTTATATTTCTTTATAAAATGTACATGAAAACATAATTGATTGTATATTATTAATCATACAACATTTATTTATATACCACATTTGATATATAAACATCATTGTCGTTGAATTGTTCGTTAGCATTCACGAATACTTTTGTATTGACACATGATATCTAAATTAAGAAAAAAAAAACTCTACAATACACATACAAGTAATTTTAATTTTTTTTGTTGGCGTATGGTAATTTAGACTTATTTAAAATTCAGTCTCAAAACGATCCTATTTTTTTATTGATCTCGCAACATGTCATTTCAAATAAAACTCAATGAATCGAAAAATATCATTCACCACTAAACGACGGACATACATACTTATATAAATAGTAGCGACGAATAATATTACAAAAAATCGGCCAATATCATTTACCGAAAATTTAGTTTTTTTTACAGAATATTTTATTTTTCTAGTAAATATAGTAACCTATCTTTTCAATATGTAATTTAGGAAAATACATATATGAATACGATTAGTGGATTTCCATTTAAGTTTATTTATACAATTATTTTTTACTTTGACTGGTTTTAAATTACTATGGTATCATGTTATAACTTCTAAATTGAGATTCAACCAAACTTAAATAGACTCATAATGTTATCAATTAATGCTAAACCTCTTGTAATAGTAATTAAAAGAAACGTACTACTAAAATGACGTACTAACATAAATTGACCAAATGGCCTTCATCCAATTATAATCCACAAGGATTCTCACAAATCCACAAGCAACATCTTGAGAATATCAATTCACAAAATTGGGTCAGGCAAAAATCAAAGAATAGTCAAGGGCAAAATTATTCATATCTAACAAAATTCCCCACCTGCCATTAAGATTGTAAATACACCTTATAATAGTAAGTAACACTACTCTTGGCATTTTACTTATCCTTGCAGTAACACCAATACACATTTTTGGGACAAAAATTAACCACATGAATAATAGGGGCAAAATCGTCCTAACTCATCATAAAGCCACAATAGATACAAAACGTGTATATAATCTCCCTGTAATAGCAATAAATAAACCTAATGATCCTTCTTTCACCATCACATATACCCCAATAACCAAATATGTGACAGAAAATGGAATATGGGTAAAACCATACAACTGACTCAGAAAACATAAAATAGATAGAATACCCCAAGAAACGTGAATCAACACCCTGTCTTTAAGCTCTCCTTTCCCCAACATAGCAAGATCCATACCAGTCCAATATAAAAATATGTTATAAGTAATATTATGATGATAACAGTAACATCTGCTCTTCAACCTACAAAAACAACATACTGTAAATCAAAACCACATCCCTCCAAATAAAACCATTAATTCTTTGGAGTAAACCCATCAAAAACGCAATACTCATCTATTAACCAAATCAACTAAAAAACTACAGAAATGATTTTACCCTACACATGTTGGAAATCAGACAGCAAAATATCAAACTACACACTCAAAATATGCAAACTGAATTAAGAATTAGAGGCACACACACTTGAAGAACTTTTTGGAAGTTTTTATTCTAATACTCTGTTTAAAGTAAAACAGGGATCCAAACATTTATAGACTACTACATTGAATGCTGAAATAAAAAGCTTTAAACTAAGAATTGAAACTGAAAATACTTTACTACCTGGTTAACCATATTAGCTAATTATATGGTAACCACTTATTCATTTTTTAATGCATTAAATCTGAGTTAAACATGAACCAAATCAGGATTAATTCCAACATTCTCCCCCTTAATCTTGATTTATGTCTTCAGGTCTTCAACACCCAACAAATTCCGCATTTCTACAAATTTGACTCGTGGAAGTGCTTTGGTCAAGATATCTGCCTTTTGTTCTTCCCCGCTTACATGCTCAACGCAAATGAAACCTTTATCTACACATTCTCGAATGAAATGATACCGGGTGTTGATGTGTTTACTTCTCCCGTGAAATACCGGGTTCTTCATCAGCTCAATTGCGGATTTGTTGTCTACAAGAAGCTTTACACAACTTACTTTAGAACTTGTCAGATACTTCAATAAACTCTGTAACCACAAAGCTCGACACGCTGCTGAAGTCGCCGCCATAAACTCGGCTTCGCAAGAAGACAAAGCTACTGTTCGTTGTTTTTGTGAACACCAAGTGATTAGATTTCCTGAAAAGTAAAATGCCATCCCAGATGTACTTTTCCCATCTTTACGATCCCCGTTGTGGCTGCTGTCACTGTAGCCGAGTATCTTCCCATCTCCTCCCTTCCGATACACTAACCCATAGTTGATAGTTCCTTTGATGTATCGCAGAATTTGCTTAACTGCTTTGAGGTGACTTTCTCGTGGTGACTCCATGTATCTACTAACGACACCCACTGAATAACTTAGGTCTGGTCTGGTGTGAGTTAAATAACGCAAACTCCCAATGAGACAGCGATAATGTGTAGCATTCACCAGCACTCCTTCTTCATCTTTGGTCAGGTCAAGCTTCAGTTCCATGGGACTTTTTGCTAAGTTGCAATCAGACATGCCAGCTATCTGTAATATCTTTTGAGCATACCTCCTTTGGCAAATAGAGATTATGTTCTTGTGTTGTTGAACTTCCATTCCAAGATAGTATGACAGTTTCCCAAGATCACTCATGTCGAATACTTCCTGCATTTGCCTTTTAAACACGCAAATTCTTTCTTCACTCGAACCTGTTACTATCAAATCATCAACATACACTCCAACAATTAGTACAAATTTTGACTCTTGGCGTTTGTAGACAGCTTGTTCCTGGGGACACTTTTGAAAACCCAGCTCCTTGAGTGTTTTATCAATCTTGACATTCCAAGCTCTCGGTGCTTGACGTAAGCCGTAGAGAGCTTTATTCAACTTGTACACCATGTGTTCCTTTCCTGCAATCACAAAGCCATCAGGTTGAGTTACATACACCACCTCTTGTAAGTCACCATTCAAGAAGGCCGACTTTACATCGAGGTGGTGCACCTGCCACCCCTCAAAAACAGTCAGAGCTAACAGCGAGCGTACTGTTTCTATCCGAGCCACCGGTGCAAAAACCTCACTAAAATCAACTCCTTTTTCCTTACGTATCCCTTCGCGACAAGCCTCGCCTTGTGTCGTACTACTTTTCCATAAGAATCTCGTTTTAATTTGAAAACCCACTTCAACCCTATGGGTTTTTGACCACGAGGCAGATCAGTCAACTTCCAAGTCCGGTTTTTTTCAATCGATTGAAGCTCTATTTTAATTGCGTCTACCCATTCTTGGTTACATGCTGCTTCAGAATAAGTTGTAGGCTCATCTCCAATGAACATTAATTCCTCTTATTCATCTTCCATTTCTACCGGTTGTGTTTCATCATAAATGTCGTATAATGATCGAAACCCTCGAACAGGTGTATGATCGTAGGCAGAGCTGTTGATGCTCTGATTACTTCCTGGTGTTTCAATTGATGTGCTTCCCGTGCTCGAAGATAAAATTGATGAGTTACCTAACCTGGTTGTTGGGGATGATACTGGTGATACCGGGTCGCTTCTGTCGTCTGCAATAGGGCTAAGACCTTCTTCACCAGGTTGATTTTGGCTTTGTGCCCTTCTTTCTACTTCAACACTGATAGGCACCTGGAACCAATTGGGCTCAGTTCCTTGGGCTACACCCCAATTCCATTTAACCTTTTCTTCAAATATAACATCACGGGCCACATGTAACTTGTTTTTACTAGGGTTAAATAAGCGATAGGCTTTGGTTCCTGGCTCCACTCCTAAGTACACCATTGCCACACTTCTGTCACTAAGTTTAGTGAGCTGGTTTGCTGGTCTTTTTACATGTGCGACACACCCAAAAACCCTAATGTGTTGGAGTGTCGGTTTTCTTCCCTTCCAGGCCTCGTATGGTGTCATATTCTTCACTCCTTTAGTTGGCACTCGGTTGAGAATGTATACAACATGATGAACGGCTTCGCCCCATAAAGTCTCTGGCACATTCATACTTTTCAGCAACGATCTCGTAGCTCCAAGTACAGTTCTGTTACGATGTTCTACTACCCCATTTTGTTGAGGGGAGTAGGGCGTTGTCAATTGCCTCTTTATTCCTTCTTTATCACAAAAATTTGCAAACTGCTTAGAGACGAATTCACCTCCTCTATCTGTCTGTAATGCCTTCAATTTGAACGAGCTTTCATTCTTAACTCGAGCCTTGAAGTTCTTGAAGGCTGAAAAAGCTTCATCCTTTGTCTCAATAACATAAATCCACATATACCTGCTGTAATCATCAATAATTAAGAAAAAATATCGATTGCCTCCCATTGTAGTTGGTGTTACTGGTCCGCACAAATCTGCATGAACTAAATCCAACGGGTTGTTTGCACGCCACTGAGTTTCTTTCGGGAACGATTGTCGGGTCTGCTTAGCAATTAAACATCCTTCACATACATGTGTGGGATGCATTATCTTTGGTACTCCATACACCAGTTCCCTTTCAACCATGGATTCTATGATCCTGAAGTTCACGTGACCAAGCCTCGCATGCCATAACCATGCCTCATCATCCAAACTAGTAGCTAAACATACAGGTTGAGTTGTATGGAGAGAAATTTTGTACAATCTATTACTAGATCGTTGAACCTTCATGATCAGTCTTCCATCTTCATCATGTACCCGCAAATACTGATGCAACATCTCGATTTTATACCCGTCTTCTGTCATGTGCCCTAGACTCAAGATGTTGCAATGCAAAGCGGGTATGAAATATACCTACGGTATCAGAAGTTGCTCACCATCCTTGCACTCCACCAAGATGGATCCTTTTCCTGCAATTTGCACCTTAGAGCCATCACCAAATCGCACCTGTCCAGTCACATTTTCATCAAGCTCCGCGAAGAAACTTTTCACACCGGTCATATGGTTGCTAGCACCATTATCCAAGTACCAAACGTCTTTCTCGTTTCCTTTCTATCCTGGAAACACCTTGTCCTCGTTTAGTAGCACCATGTTGTTTGTCTCTTCACCATGGACAGTCAACAGTAAAGCGGGTCCTTCTTCTTCCGTTTGAGTCAAGTTTGCCTCATCTCTTTTTTTTCTCGGTGCTTTGCATTCAGATGCATAGTGACCATATTCCTCACAATTGAAACACATAATATGACTCTTATCCCTTCCTCTTTGGCGATTATTACTTGAGTCACGAGGCGCCGACGAATTGCCCCGACCACCTCTGCCTCGTGTACTTCCTCTACCACGACCACCCGATCGACCCCCTCTATCATGGTGTGATGAGCCCCGTCCTCTACCGCCTATTGTGAACCCACCCCGTGAAGACTTTTGATTGAGCTTGTTATCTGTTTGAGTAAGTAACAAACCCGCTTCCCCACTTGTTTGGCTACTACGGGACTTTAGTCGGTCCTCGTAAGCCTTAAGCCTACCAATTGCTTCTTCAAAAGGCATGTTATCCAAATCTGATTACTGCTCAATCGATGCCACCAGCTGGAGATACTTTTCTGGAACTGAATCAAGTAGCTTTCTCACCACCGTGCTATCTTCAAGGGTTTCACCGAGGCTGCTAAACTTTGAAATCATCCCACTCAATTTTCCTGTGAACTCATCGATAGACTCTCCGTCTTTCATCCGTAATGCCTCGAAATCACTTTTGAGTGTGTGTAATCTGGCCTTCTGTACCCTATCAGCTCCCAGGTACCTTAACTTCAAGGATTCCCAAACTTCTTTTGCTGTCTTCTTCTTTACTACTTGCAACAGAATATCTTCAGGTACTGCTTGAAAAAGAAAAGCTCGAGCCGACTTGTTCTTCTTCTCATCCACAGCTTCTCCGGTTACTGGTTCAATGGATTCCCATATTCCCTGGGCATCCATTATAGCTTCCATCTTAATTGCCCACGTGGTGTAGTTCGTGGGAGTTAACATCGGACATTGAAATGGCACTCCACCATTCTCTTTTGTAACAAGTTGGTTGGATGACGACATGGATTCGTAGCGGATATATTTGGGCATGAACCGTTATCTCTGATACCAAATGTTGGAAATCAGACAGCAAAATATCAAACTACACACTCAAAATATGCAAACTCAATTAAGAATTAGAGGCACACACACTTGAAGAACTTTTTGGAAGTTTTTATTCTAATACTCTGTTTAAAGTAAAACAGGGATCCAAACATTTATAGACTACTACATTGAATGCTGAAATAAAAGGCTTTAAACTAAGAATTGAAACTGAAAATACTTTACTACCTAGTTAACCATATTAGCTAATTATATGGTAACCACTTATTCATTTTTTAATGCATTAAATCTGAGTTAAACATGAACCAAATCAGGATTAATTCCAACAACAAAAACAACATACTATTAATCAAAACCACATCCCTCCAAATAAAACCATTAATTCTTTGGAGTAAACCCATCAAAAACGCAATACTCATCTATTAACCAAATCAACTAAAAAACTATAGAAATGATTTTACCCTACACATGTTTTGGTGAGTTACATGTTTTTTGTTTTCTGGATCAAGAGAAAGTGAGATGGTGGGTTTTTCTGCGGTGGTCGCGGCCAAAGTAGGTGGTAGAATGAATGGCGAAGAAGATGTACGGGTGAGATATGAGTGAAATGGAGAAGAGTGGAGGTGAGGGAGGGTTATATAAATGGAGAAGAAGATTAAACATTATAGGGCAGAAGAAAGGGGCAGATATAGTGGGGAGGTAGTTAGAAGGGATAGGGAATGGTGACCGAGTCAAGAGCCATCGAGATTTAAGGTTTAAAACTTATGTTGACCAACTCACATTTGCCTATTTTCTAATGCATAAATTAAATGTACATGTTGCAATTAGGTTTGTACCTCTTAAAATTCAGTCTTTGACTAAATATGCATATTAAGGTATAATAGATATATATATATACACTACCTTATAATGTAAATCTCACCTTTCTAAAAATAAATCGAATAAAATAATAATATTTTTTAAGACGTCCAAATTTTTAAGATGAAAGTACAACCATCTCTCATTAAAATAATATTAAAAATTTAAACCATCTATATTTTGAAATCTTATTTGCCTTTGTATTTGATATGATGTATCACAGTAACACCCCCATCGACCGGGCTAACCAATTTTCCATATATGTCGGTAATCCCTTCTTTTTAGTTGAAAGTAAACGATTCCAGTTCATTTAAAGTGGGAGACCCTGCAGATTAGATGAAACCAAAAGTTCTGAACTAACAATTCTTCTTTATCAACTTCTCTCTCAAAACTCCTCGAAGAATACACGGCTGCCGCCACAACTCCCCTCCACCACCATCTTCACTACAACCACCGTTTACAGCCACCACCTCTACAACCACCATTTGCAGCTGCCACGATACTCCCTCCGCCACCACCACTTTCTTCATCTCTCAATTACTGTATGTAGCCTCTGAAGATGAATCTTACTCATCTTTAGATGTTCTTTCATGTAATTGCTTTCTATGTTTTCGATATCAAACCCAAATGTGGAAATTTTGGATGAAGAGTTGAAAGGTTTTGAAATACGCAAACCTTAATATACATACATGTTCGATTTTTTTTCCATTTTACTTGTGTTTTAGCGTTTGTTTTGCTATTCTTGTGAGATGTTTTTGACTGATCATGCTTGTAAATCGTAGTTTCACAGTTTGGGTTTTTTGCTCTTAACCCTGTTTTCTTTCTTTTCTGCAGGTCAAATGATTCAAAAATATTATCAAAGGAGAGCTGGGTTTTCCTGGTCATCTCTATCCTTATTTCTGTTTATTTCGTTTTCATTTTTGGGCATTTTAAAACTTTGTCTGATATTAAGAAGTTATGGAGTTTATCGAGTGTTGTTGTTGTTAAATGATGTGCAAAATCATGAACTATTGAAGGATACTTTTTAATGGAGTGTGTGAAAGATGGAAATCGTAGGCAAGTTAGAGCACCTGCTCTTTGATGATTGAGCGGTGAATCGGGGATAGAGGTCTATGATCTGCAGACATATTCGAACATGACCCATATCTTAGTTATTGCTTTAACGTATGTTCCTATATTTGATGTCTACTCTTTCATATTTATCATTTCCTCTAATGAATAATCATCAATACTTTTAGGTTGGTTGGTTGGTTGGTGGGTGGGCTGGCTGGATACTATGATTGATATCTTAGGTGGTGCTTCTATGGTGGATACAAAAAGAAGTGATATGTGCTTAATCTTAATTTGTTCAATTTAGATTTGCAGGCACTTAAAGTAAGTTTCTTCATTTTTTTCTATCTATCCAGCCACTTAAATCGTTTATATTAGCTACAAACAAGTATAAGTGCTTAATCTTGTTTTTTTTATAGGACCAGCCAATAAAGGACGTCATTTATCTTCATTTTATGAAATGTTTAATAGAAGGTATATGTATTTATGTGTCTAATTTTCTTTCTGGACACCATTTTTTTGATGAAATTACTCAATACAAACATGTATATTACTACCTAATTTACACACAGATTGTTAATGTGAATTATTAAACCATACATTCAGTGAACTCCTGGAAGCATATTTCCTCTGTCTTTTGCCTTATGCGAATTCAAACTTTAAAGCTTTTCATAAGTAAATTCATGATATTTCTTTAGTTTATGACATGTAGGCTAATTTTGACCATAAAACGATGGTTTTGGAAGTATTTCATTGTATTAAAATGATGGTTTCGGAAGTATTTCATTGCTATTGGATCAAAGACAACCCATAATCATCCAATCATAGTTTGACCTTTTAAGTAGAAAATGTGTGTTTATTAATTTTCTTGATTGTTGACAACTGTCATTATTTGGACTGATTTCTATGCCTTTTCTATATCTAGCTTTGTATAATCACAATGGCCCAAACAAAGCATATATGTATATCTGATGCTCCAAATGAAGAAATTTTTTATATATTCTTGAGCACATTTTAATATTTGGTTTCGTACCAATTTATTTTTTCTTAACTTTATTTATCCTTTTCTCCCTACAGCCATAAATGTTCAGAAGAATGTTGGGTTGCTAAAATTAAAGTAGCTTGCTATTATGAGTAAAAATTAGCATATTGTTTAAGTTTGTTGATAAAATAAAGTTAACTGTTATTATGACTTATGAGTTAAAATAAACTACAGTTTGGAATTTTGCTAAAATGTAAGTAGCTTGCTATTATGAGATTTTTTATATGTAGCTAAAATGGAAGTAGCTTGTGTATTGGGCTTGAAGTCAAATTCCATCCCTTCCAATTATGAACTCTGTTTATTGAAATGTTTATTGATTTGATAGTAGTGATACAAGAAAGTATCACAATTTCATTAAGAGGTTTTTGCTTTATTTTTTTGGTTTTTGAATTCTTTTAATATCAAGATCAAATATTTATAACTGATCAAATTGTGTTTTAGTCATCAAGAAACGTGAGCATCTAATAGTTAATTTGATAAGTTATTTTAATTTGCATATTAATAGTTAATATTATAAGTTATTTTAATTTTCATATTCTAAGATGACTTTGGGATTAAGAATATTCATTCATTTTTATATTTTCAAAATAAGTAGATTTTTTATCCTTCAGCAATTATACCATCTCCGTGTGAGTTGAATTTTGGAAAGTCAGCATACGTCATTTCCTAACATGATAACATTATAAATTCAAAATTTAAGTTTTAAAATTCATCATCATAAATTTAAATTTTATAATGCAGGTACCACTATTTATATGTTGAAAATGAACTTGGTATATATATATATATATATATATATATATATATATATATATATATATATATATATATATATATATATATATGTTTAACAATATGTGGGATTCCATGTTCCATATACTTTGCTTTATAAAGACAAAACTGCAAATTTAGTCCATGTGGTTAGCAAAAACATGTGGATAGAGTCCAAAAAGTTTCCAACTTGCACCACTAGTCCAAAATCAGAGACTTTTTGTGGTTTTAGTCCCTCAAAAAGTTGAAAGGACTATTTTGCCCTTTTAATTTTTTTTTCTAATTTTTTGTATTTGTTTTAACACCCTTTTAATTTAATAATAATAGAAAAAAACAAAAATTGGCCCACCCACTCTCTCTTCACCATATCCCTCGTTCTCTCTCTCTCTCTCTCTCTCACACACACACAACTCCTTCAGAACTTCGTCTTCTCCGGACATCCCCAAAACTAAGAACAAAATCCAAAATCAAGCCCTAGAAAAAAACTAAACTAAACAAATCAAAGAACATCATATTTGCACCCTTTACAATAAATTTCTTATTCCTGCATTTCAAACCTTTTCCCTTGGATCATTGTAATCACCTCTTGAACTGGGTTTACAAACCCAATGATTAAAACCCCCTGAATCCAAGAACAAAAGATTTTAATGTAAACCCACAAAGAAGGGGCGATGAGTTCAGCGGATAGACATATTGACATATATATACACTTATTCCCGATAAGAGGGAGACAAGGTATCACACCTTACCTCCATTTTCGACTTCTTCACCTTAAGTGCAAGATGAGATCAATGATCCCAATTCCTTATTAAGTTCTTGTCATCAGACTTCAAATTGAAAAAACCCATCAGCCAAGCATACACCAACACTATCAAACTGTAGGAGCGTTTCCTCCTGTGAATAATGTTGGCTGTCACTCGAGGAAGATGGGTACCATCGGGAAACATCTCCTCCATCATTGTTTTGTTCCAGATTTTCTTTGACTTGTAATCACCCTTGATGTTTCGTTTTCTCCGTTCCAAATCTTCATGGAATTTGTATTTCGAGGTTAGATTCCCTCTCTTTAATCCTTCAAACACTCCATTGATGAAGTTCTCACATTATGTGTGTATGTGTGTTTGAGCTTATCTATTTATGTTGTGCTTGAGCTTCTATGTTTTTGGTGTGTTTAAGCCTCTCTGTAACTAGCATGATTTCGTTAAAAAAATCGTGAGAAGGGTGTGAAATGGAGCAGTAAGGAAGAAGATGATGAGAGAGAGGGGGTATGGGTGAGGGTGGGGTGGGTCAATTCTTGTTTTTTCTATTATTTTTAAATCAAAAGGGTGTTAAAACAAATACAAAAAATTAGAAAAAGAATTTAAATAGTCCTTTCATCTTTTTGAGGGACTAAAACCATAAAAAATTTCTGATTTTGGACCAGTGATGCAAGTTGGAAACTTTTTGGACTCCATCCACATATTTTTGCTAACACAGGGACGAAATTTGCAGTTTTGTCCTTTATAAATTACAAAACCATGGTTTATTTCATATCTTAGAGGTTACATAGTTAATATCATGTAATTCTACCAACCTCTTAAAACTTTTATGTTTATGGTTTATACTTTCGAAGTTATATAATTAACAACGATAAATTTAGATTTTACTATTCTAAATATTTATCTGGTAATGATTACAAAAAGACCCGAAATAGGAACGAGTTGGTTTTATCAGTTCGAAAACTACAAACTTACATGGCGTTTTATGTACATATGACGAAGGAAATTTTTAATCTAAAATATAAAAAAATAAAATTTAAAAAAAAATAGAACAAGAAAAACATAACTCTAAAGTATGATACGGTGAAACTCAAGAAACAAACGAAATGGTTTTTAGACCTAAAAAACAAATTAACAACAGGACAAAGGTGGCATTGTTCTTTCAAATATTTTTTTTCTCCAAATTTTAAAAGGAAATTATTTGAAGAAAGGAAACGAATTAACGCCTACAAAGTATTTTCCGAAATGAGACTAATTTCAGTCCGTTCTTAAGAACCCGAAGAACTTTATAAGGGCGGCGCAATTCGGGATAACAACATAATACCAAAACAGTGTGTTCGACCTTTGTGTGATGCCATCAAATTTTGATGTATTATATGTTCTTTAGAAGATCACCTGTTTCTGTATAGAAACTAATTGTTGAAACGAACATAATCGCCAAAAGAAACTATTTGATGCAAGAAAACTATTCTTTCCCCAAAACTGATTGATAATAACAAGTATATGTTTTGTGTTTCTTGAAATATATAACGTGTTTTCAAATAGAACTAATTGGCGAATAAACTATTCGTCACCGCCGCTTTGCGCGGGTAGACCGCTAGTATATATATATATATATATATATATATATATATATATATATATATATATATATCTTTATACCTTAAAAAGCATTTACAAGATTTTGCTGAATTTTAAGAGGTACAAGCTTTTAAGCATCATATACAATAATTTTATGTCTCGGAGATTTTGAATATATCTTTTAAGCTTATCTTCAAATTGAATGGGTTAAATATGAAAAAGTCAAATAAGATGATGATGATAAGATTTTGAATGGGTCAAAGTTTGACAAAGTGTTCCTCATATCCAATTGAATCGATAAATACTAAATCTTATCCGGTCAACATTTATGAAAAAATCAAATAAGATGATGATGATAAGATTTTGAATGGGTCAAACTTTGACCAAGTATTCCTCATATCCAATTGAATCGCTAAATATTGAATCTGTCAATAATAATGAAAAAGTCAAATAAGATGATGATAAGATTTTGAATGGGTCAAAGTTTGACCAATTGTTCTTCATATCCATTTGAATCGGTCTAATACGATGTACACGTTATAAATCTTTATACCTTAAAAAGCATTTACAAGATTTTGCTGAATTTTAAGAGGTACAAGCTTTTAAGCATCATATACAATAATTTTATGCCTCGGAGAATAATAAATCTTATCCGGTCAAAGACATATTTTGAATAGGTCTTTTAAGCTTATCTTCAAATTGAATGGGTTAAATATGAAAAAGTCAAATAAGATGATGATGATAAGATTTTGAATGGGTCAAAGTTTGACCAAGTGTTCCTCATATCCAATTAAATCGTTAAATACTTAATCTTATCCGGTCAACATTTATGAAAAAGTCAAATAAGATGATGATGATGATAAGATTTTGAATGGGTCAAAGTTTGACCAAGTGTTTCTCATATCCATTTGAATCGGTAAATACTAAATCTTATCCGGTCAACATTTATGAAAAAGTCAAATAAGATGATGATGATAAGATTTTGAATGGGTCAAACTTTGACCAAATGTTCCTAATATCCAATTGAATCGCTAAATACTGAATCTGTCAATAATAATGAAAAAGTCAAATAAGATGATGATAAGATTTTGAATGGGTCAAAGTTTGACCAAGTGTTCTTCAAATCTATTTGAATCGGTCTAATACAATGTACACGTTATAAAACATTTCATATAAACTAGAAAAGGCGCATTGATCTAGCATTCGTCTATCATGAATGTCTTGCCATTGACCGCAAAACCTTGGTTCTCTCTCATGCTCGCTACCTCCTCCTTTGTTTTTCTTTCTGTTAAAATCGAATAAGCCCAAAAATGTCTTACGTTTAATCCTAGCCCAGGTATACGAAATCTCTATCTGTTCGTCATTTGGTTTAACAAATTTTTTATGTCATTTTTTTGATCCGCACCCGTTGCTTTGCACGGGTAAACGGCTAGTATATATATATATATATATATATATATATATATATATATATATATATATATATATATATTGCAATTAGTATCTTAAAAGGTATTAAAGTTTATAGTGATAAATTTACGTTGGAAAAAAAATATTGTATTAATATTATTGATATTGTTTAAGTTTAATAATATTGTATAAATACAATTCAAAAATAAGTAACTTAGACTATTTTTTTTAGAATTTACAAGTTGGTCTAGAATAAAAAATGATTTTTATGATGTTTGAATATTGTGTAAAATCAGTTAATAAAATTTCAAGTTACGTAGGAACTTTTAGAATTATTTTTGTTTTCTTTTTGAATTTTTTTTTGTTTTCTTTAAAATTTAAATTAATTATGATGTCATCTAGATTGCCGGTTTTTAGGTTAGTTACACGGGTTGAACCATCACATAAGATGATATGTTTTAGGTCCGACTAATTTCCAAAATATTGATTTAAATGAGATGTACAAAAACCTAAATAAATATAAATTTATGCTTTTTTGAAAATGATAATTTTTAGCTTAAATAAATAAATTTTTATTTTCAACTCAAATATCAATTAACTTCAACATTTAACCTAAAATAAAAAATATTGTTAATTTTAACTCAAGACAATAAAAAAATATATACATATTCAAGCACAAAAAAACATATTTATACTTTTAAAATAAATAAAAAAACATTATTTTATTTTTAGCTTAAAACAATGATGTACTATAATTTTACCATGTATTTTATATTTCAAAACAAAATCAAGCAACAAACCTTTACTTGCTAATATTCGTTCATGTGGTTATATTGCATTCGCAACCGCTTCAACGAATATTGCGGCTAATAACATGTCAGGTGAAGACAGATCACTCTTGCTTTAAGATTCCTTTTAACCTTGAAAATAAATCGGTGTGCAAAATTACAAGACAAATTGGTACTACTCAACTACTTCGGACTACAAAAGTACTCATATAGGACGAATCAACTACTTCGGACTACAAAAGTAAACATATAGGACGAATCGTTGATGACTAAATAAGATGTGTTGGAGGCAGTTGACCGTACAATGAAACATATCACTGGGTGAGGCTCCCATTTAGTGGAAAGATAATGGTTTTGAGAGGTGATTTCGGACAAGTGTTGACGGTCGTGAGAAGTGGAACACAAGCACAGACTGTGAATTCTAACATACAAATGTTGCCTCTTTGGAACACAAACACAAACTAAGCACGAAAACTTTATTCATATCCCTGATGATATCGTAATTCCCTTTTACCGAAAAAGAAAGTCATTGAATGCTTTGATTTGTGCAATCTTCCATGCTTGGAAATTAATAGAACTAAATCATATTATATTATTTTGCGTGCAATATTATCTACAAGAAATGATAGTGTCGATAAGATTAATGATTATTTGATCAGCCAATTACACGGAGAATAGAGAATTTACTATAGTTTTGCTGAAGTCGTAGACGATATAAATAACGTCTATCTTGTGTAATTCTTGAACACATTCAATGTTAGCGATGTATAAAGAAGTGTTACACGATTAATAATACACAATCGGTCATGTGTTCTTGTACATTTGTAAAGAATTCTAACTTTTCATTTTTAATTCTTATTGAATTCGTTTATGCTAGAATGACTCTTATTGATAATTGTTTATATATAGTAAAATATTTACATAAAAGAACTAATCATCTCTAGAAACTAATTTCTAAAAAACCAATTCGCACACATCGTTTGACACGGGTAAACAGCTAGTATATATGTTATGTCATAAATTGTGGTTTATACTTTACTTTTCATAATCTTTTAGAGTTTCTCGGTCTTGGACCCAAAACACCATGTTTTGGTGTTGTTTGGATCGAAATCACATGTGATTTCGGTTAGGCTTAATATTGTTTTGTTTGAGTTTTGGGTTGGGCCTTTGTTATTAGGTCTAGGTATATATAGCGTTATTTTAGCCTTGTAAAGGGTGAGAGACGTTTTTTGGGTGATCCATAAGCTAAGAACACGTTCAAGAGAGAAACAGAGAGAAAACAAAGTGTAATCGTGAATCTTATGTACCCAACTATTCATCTATAATAGTGTGCATTGAAGATTAATCATCTTGTTCTTATTCCATATTACATCTTGCATCATTCACTAGATTTGGATTCTGCACCATCATAGTGAAATCGATTGATACATAGTGATTTGGGGCTTTACAATTGGTATCAGAGCTAAGGATTGGTATCAATTGGGTTATTGCAAAATATTAAGAGTTTCTTGAATTTTTTCTTGGATTCCGGGTGTTTTTTATTTATTTTTTACGAAATGTCAGCTATTTGTCTTTTGTGTTCTTCATATTTTTGAGTTTTTGATCGATTTTAGCGTTTGTCTTTTGTGTTCTTCATATTTTTGAGTTTTTGATCGATTGTAGCCTTAAAAATTGGAAAATTTTCGTGTTTTTGGCAAGTTTTGGGTGTTTTTTTGTCGAAATTTGCGAGGTCACGTTCATATAATGGTGACTGGAATGCTAAAAAGGGCAAGAATTAAACTCCCAAGAACAAGAACGGAATGTCTGACAAGATGCCAAATTTAAGAGATGGTTCAGTCAAACCAAGATCAGTTAGGTCGACGTCATCTCAATGATCGGTTTCTAGCTCTAAAGCAAGTGTTGAGGCATCCATCCAATCAAACAAGAAATGGGTTAAACTGGACTACAAATGGGTACTAAAAGTTTACACTCCTAAATCATCTAATGATTCTAACATATCTTCATCTTCTATGTGTGATAAACAAGATATGTCATGGGAAAGAGTATCTTACATAGATGATAAAGGTCAACCCAACTTCAAAATGGACTGGGTTCCAAAAAGCAACTAATCTCGCACTCTGTGCTAGAGCAGCTATGGAGGAATATCATCAGACTTCGGTAGGTTGACAGTGGCCGTTCCAGACACATTATAAGAGACATCTCTCAACTACATTACAATCAGAACTTTAATTGAGAGTACGTGTCCTTTGCGGGAAGGAGGAAAGGATCACAAATGGGGATCATACTTAACGATGTAAAGAGTTTTTGAATCTTTTAAACTTCATTCCAGAATTGAAACACAGCTAAGACTGGATAAGCTGCTGCATCTGCATGTTGTTCTCAGGTCATCCAGATGCAACTTAAATTGTTGAATTACAGTTTGATTTTTCTTCTCGATACTCCTGAGTTTTCTTAAAAATGATTCGTTTTGAAGACTAATTTTTATTTTTGTATGTGTTTGTTTAAATTTGCGTATTTGTTTTATTTCTTTTCTTCCCCGTGCACAAATTAAAGGGGAGAAATCAAAATACAAAAAAATTAAAATAAAAAAATATGTTTTCTTTCGTAAGTATTTTTTTGGGAAGTGATATGAAGTTTAGTGTTAAAGGGAAATCTGAAATTCGTGTAATGAACTACAGCTAAATTGTTTAGACTCTATGTTCACTGTGTTGGTAGGCGCGAATGATTCAAAAGGACTAGACATAGCTGACAATGAAAGGACTTGACAATGTTAACTCATCTAGACTTAGATAGTTACATTTGGTCTGACCATACGATGCTTGGATAGATTGAGCACTGAGATAAACAAGGGATCCTACGAGATACATTAAAGTTACTTATCATCTAGAACTGTGGCTCAACACTTCTTCGATGTACGGACTTATGTCCATAATTCTAGTACTGATAAGGTGACTGGGGGGTTCCGATAAGGTAGGTCTGTATGAAATTGTTTTTCTTTCTTATCCTCCATGTCAGTCATATGTTGCCCCCTTTACGTGATCAGAAGATCCGACCAGGGACAAAACATATGCACCTCTATTTCCATACATCTCTATCTACGCTTCTCTCTATCTATCTATGTCAGTCATATGTTGTCCCCTTTGTGTGATCGGAAGATCTGACCTAGGAAACAGCATATGCACCGCTCTATCTCTCTATTCCTCTATCTATGTTAGTCATATGTTGTCCCTCAGTGTGATTGAAAGAGATCCAACCTATGATACAACATATACATCTATATATCTATCTTCTCTCTCAATTAATTGAACACTCACCTAAAGTAAAGAGCTCTTTGGAATTCCTTGATTGCTAGAGTATGTCGTGAACTGGGGAACACGTTCTAGTTAGCTTAAAATTGAAATGGTTCATGATTAAAGGTTGTCTGTAGATCTCGATGTTGAATTTAAGTGGACAACAATATCTTTGGTCGTCGTTAGCAAAATGGTCTATTTAGGAATATTATTTAGGGATATCATCACAATGTCTTGTCATTTATAATCTGTCAAACTTGTCAATATCCTTTGTGTTTAAGTAGACCACAATATTGGTGATTGACTATAGCTAAACATGCAGGTCTATGCTGATAAACATTATTAAATTGCCTGACAACTTTGATCACAAAAGTTTTTAAATTTAGTTATTATTTTTATTTTTTGTTAGATTTGCTCATGTTTTTCCTTTATGCACAAATTTAGGGGGGGGGGAATTAAAAAAAATCAAACAAAAATCATAAAATGTAAAAAATCCAAAAATATGTTTATTTCTGTTTTTATTTCTATTATGAAAAAATTAAAAAAATCCAAAAATATTTTATTTTGAGTGTGTTTTTAATTTTAGTTTTATTTCTTAGTTATTTCTATTGTTCACTATGTTTATTTTTACTCTTATTTTTATCTTAAAGTTTCGGTTGTCTTAAAATCGAATTCATAAGAAGAAGATATTCAAGGAGGCTATATCGGAAATTTCAAAGAAGTAGAGACTCAAGGAGACTATATTAGAATTTTCTGAGCAAGGAGAAGAAACTTGGAAAGGAGTTGATGGTCATTAAACTTCACTCTATTTTCTCAAGGAATTGAAGGATTGAAACTCTACAAATTGTATGTTAAGCAGTATCTTTCTAAGAACTGTCGTATTTAAGGAATTAAAAGTCAGAAACTATATAGATGTCATGGCACTAGGGCGATGCACCTCGCAAGGAGCAACGGTGATCATTAAAGAACTTCATTCAAAGGAACTTGAAGTGGAGATTATTTTTCAACATTCAATCTTTCAACTCCAGAAGCAAGATGAAGTTGTACTTGAAGTTATGTGACAAATTGCATTGAAGCCTCCTCAATCAATTTGTTGCTATCAATGAACTTGTTGAAGTGATCCAGAAGAATCAGTCTCCCTGTCATTATCTCTGAAGTGTTTCAAAGCTGAAATTGCTGATTTTCAAGAACCTTCACAAGAAGCCTCTACACCCAATGTGTGTTCAAGTTCAAGTCTTTGAAGGAAGTCCAACTGTTCAAGATAAAGTCATTCACGTAGAAATTCATATGTTCATCTTGAATTTGTGAAGAAATCAAAGATAAAAGTTGAAGTCAAGAACGAAGAGAAGGTTAAAGAGAAAAGAAAGCTATAAACCAAGGGGAAATTGTTAGGTCATAAATTGTGGTTTATACTTTGCTTTTCATAAGCTTTTAGAGTTCTCAATCTTGGACCGAAAACACTATGTTTTGGTGTTGTTTGGACCGAAATCACATGTGATTTCGGTTAGGTTTAATATTGTTTTGTTTGGGTTTTGGGTTGGGCCTTTGTTATTAGGTCTAGCTATCTATAGGGTTATTTTAGGCATGTAAAGGGTGAGAGAGGTTTTTAGGGTGCTCCATAAGCTAAGAACACGTTCAAGAGAGAAATAGAGAGAAAACAAAGTGTAATCGTGAATCTTATGTACCCGACTATTCATCTATAATAGTGTGCATTGAAGATTAATCATCATGTTCTTATTTCATATTACATCTTGCATCATTCACTAGATTGGGATTCCGCACCATCATAGTGAAATCGATTGATACATAGTGATTTGGAGTTTTACAATAAATATATATATATATATATATATATATATATATATATATATTATGTTTTTAGTACAAATTAAAAAATAAGATCTAAATAGTAGCACCTAGTTGTTTTTTATCACATAATTCCCATCAGACTGGGAAAAAATTACCCATTAGTTAACTCTAATGGATGTGGCTAGGGGTATGCGTGGTGCGGTTTGGTGCGGTTAAGAGTCAAAACCACAAACCACAACACATATGTGGTTTGAGTTTTTTGTAGACCATAAACCGCACTGCAAAGATTGAGAACGCGAGAGCACCTATCAACCAATCGTTTAAGGAGGACAAATGAGTAATTTTGAATTTAATATAATTAATAACTCATATATTAGCCATTATTTGGTGCCTACAATCAAGGGATATTCCATAAATATTTTGGATTGGCTGATACGGTTTCTATCTTATTGAAAACTAACAAATAAGAAAGTCAATCGAAGAGTATTAGTCGATCGATAATTGCATCAAGAACATCGATTATCATGCAATCTAAGAACTGATATGTTTGAATATCAAAATTAAAATCAAAGATGGAATGGTTTGATGATAGTGGCGATGATAATGATCAATCTGGCGATCAATCAATCAACAAAAAACAATACTATGATTACGTCAGTGAAGACGATAATGATCAATCGGACGATCAATCAAGTGGAAGAAATCAATACTTTGATCATGCGAGTGAAGGTAACATTATCAATATCAGTTACATACAAATCATGTCATGGGAGCCCTCCTGTCTTGTTATAAAATAAAAACCACACTTCATTAATATTGCTATTTTCTTTTCAATTCGTGTATTATAATCAACAATGAACTAGATGATTCATCGTTATACACATGTTCATTATTTTCAATTGATTAAATACTTTAATGTTGTTTATTGTTAAATACTTGTTTAGTATGATCAAATTATTAACTACCTCATGAATAAGTAATGAATCTGAATGTATATTATGTCCCATGATGAATTGTTTACGTTAATATAAAATTGTTTTTCTGTTATTTTATTGCAATTCGTGTATTATAATCAATAATGAAGTATATTATTCATTCTTGTACACCTGTTAATTATTTTCAATTGATTAAATACTTCAACGTTGATTATTGTTAAATACATGTTGATTATGATCAAATTATTATCTAGTCCATGAATAAGGAATGAATCGGAATGTATATTATGTCCCATGATGAAGTGTTTACATTAATATAAAGTTTTATTTGTTTATTGGTTTTGTTGTCCAAAAAAATAGGTATAAATGGATCTGATTCTAATGAAAAATCATTCAATAGTAATGTTGTTGACTCACCTGGTGGAAAAACGAAGTTGTGGAAACCTGTTGTTCCTAAAGAATTTATGTCAGATATAGATGCTACTTATCAATCATTATAGGAGGCGGTGGAAATGTATAAATTATATGCATATAAAGCAGGTTTTGGGATCAGTTTAAATACAATAAAGAGGTTTGGGACAAAACCATTAAATTAAGGTATGTAGTGTGCAGCAAAATGGGTAAAATACCTAACAGATCAACTGACACTTTGGATTCTGAAGGAAGTGGTAGGAATAAACGAAACTCAAACTTCATAATCATGGACTGCAAGGCATTGATAAAGTTTGAAGAGAAGAGAAGCACTAATACATATGGGAACTAATGCTTGTAAAATATATTAGTTCGAAGAGAAGCACAACCACCCCATAGATACTAAAGAAGAAAGACGGTATTCCAAACATGCACGAAAACTTAGTTATAAAGACAAGGATTTTATAGTGCGTTTCGCAACATTTAACATTGGTGCAACAAAGGCACATAAGTTACAAGCTAGTTTGCAAGGAGGTTATGAAAATGTTGGCCCTGAAGTCATTGATTATAAAAATTTTAGAAGGAAGATGGAAAACATTATAGGTGACAAAGATGCAGAACTGGTTGTTGAAAAAATGAACATGAGGAAAGATGAGTTACTGAATTACACATTTGAGTATAAATGTGTTGATATTGTGTTAAACACAATGTTTTGGGCGGATGAAACCGATAAGTTATATTACAAGGAGTTTGGAGACATGATCTCATTTGATGCTACATTCCAAACAAATAAATATGATGTTATAGTTTTTTATTTTTTACTTTAATTATAATTATGGTCATTTTATTTAGTTTTTAATAACCAGTGAATATGTTTTTAATTAATTTTTAATACAATCATTTGGTTGTTTGAATCTTTTTTGAAAGCTCGCGGAAAACACCCTCAATTAGTATTAACAAACCAAGATCCAGCTGTTATACTGGCGGTTGAAGCAATATTTCCTGGTTCTAATGACAGGTTATGTATGTGACACATTATGAAAAAACTACAAGCAAAGGTACGTATATTTAATTCATTGTTAGACAAAAGTAGTGAATATTCACAAATGATATAACCATTAAACTATTTAATTGAATATAAAATCACTGCAATTACTTACTAGTTGGTTTAATCACGAGTAACCTGTTTATTCAATAGTGATTACAAAAGTTTCCGTTTTCACACAAATGATTAGCACAGAACATGTTTATTCGCAAATCATCTTATCAACATGTAATGTTTTTTTTAGGTTTCAGCCAATTTTTTGAAAAACACTGATTTTCGAAAGCATTTTACTAAGCTTGTTTTGAATGTCTATATAGAGCCTAAATTCTTTGAATAAAGATGGAAAGTTCTTATGAGAAACTTTAAACTACAAGACAAAAGATGATTCAAAGACATGTACAAAGATCGAAAGCTTTGGATTCCAGCTTATTTTAATGACATGTCACTACATGGTCTGATGAAAACTACTTCAAGGTCTTAATGTGTAAACTTTTTTTTAGTAAATACTCTAACTCTGGTAATTTGCTTATTTATTTCATGATGAACTACAACACCGCAATTGGAAAGCAGCGAAATGGTCAACAGAAACTAGAACATGATACAAAAAAGGCAAACCATGAACTAACACTTCCAACTGGATTAGTAGAACATGCAGTAGCGGTTTACACTAAAACACTTTTCTATGAGGTCAAAAAAGAAATATTTAAAGCAGCTTGGTACTATTCTATTGATAGTGTGGAAATGGTAGATGGGTGGCAAGTTGTTATGATGACACAAAACGATAAGAGTAAACAATTGAAGATAAAATGCAAGGTATTTTTCATATTTGACATCATATTCATTGATGATTACAGATGTATATATTTCATTATTTATGAATAAATAGTACTTGTTTTAATATTGTGTAATAAGGTAGCACTTGGTTCCTGGTATGCATTTTATTTAAGTATTTTGCATTTTTGCCCTAGGACTCGGCGAGTTGAAGGCCCAACTCGTCGAGTAGAAGCGGATTTGATACGAGATTTAAATGACGGACTCGTCGAGTCGGCTTCCAGACTCAACAAGTAGACTCTGACTGGACAAAACCCTAATCTAAGGGTTTGCACCCTATTTAAGCATCTCATCCAGCCACCCTTCTTCCCTATTGCTTCCAGAAAACCCCCATAGCAAACCCTAACCGTTGTGTGAAGAGCAAAGGCATTTATGGTGCTTTTTGGTGATTTTGATCACAAGGAAGAAGGAAGGGCCTAGAGGGGTCAAGGTAAGACCAAGGGAGTTCAATTTTGTGCAACATTTCCAGTTCCTAGAAGGTATAAAGTCAATACCTTGCTTGTTCATCTGATCGATCCCATTTTTTGGGAGATTTAGGGCTTTCATAAGCCATTCTTGGTAACCAACCATGATTGCAAGCATGGTTGGGGGTTGAGGCTTCGGATCTAGGTCCATGAAGGAGTTACAAGGTAGAAAAGGGTTGCTTTTGCACCCATGGAAGCCCTTATGCAACTTAAGAGTCTCTTTTAGAGCCTTTTACGCTCAAAGTCCCACGCATGCACGTAAAGTTCGTGACTTTACGTGCTAGATCGAGTTTAGGGACCTAGATCTATCATTTGGACAAGATTTGTACACCAGAAATTGAAGAAATAGACTTGGACAGTATCGACTCGGCGAGTCGTTCTTGGGACTCGGCGAGTCCGAGGTTAGGCTTCCCTTTCGTGTGGTGATTCAAAGAGACCCGGTTGAGTGTCAGAAAGGTTTTAGAGGGTCCAAGGGAGTGACCCAAACGTATTGGGATAAGCCATAGTTCTGGAGTTCATAGGACTCGGCGAGTGCGTGAGCCGACTCGGCGAGTCCAAGGCAATCTCCCAACTCTTGAAGATGAACTCGACGAGTTGTTCATACAACTCGGCGAGTCGAGGACAGGACTTATTCATAGGATGGAGATGAACTCGACGAGTTGTTCATACAACTCGGCGAGTCGGATGAAGGTTCATTCGGGGTTATCTTAGAAGAAGAATTCGTCGAGTCATTGCCAAACTCGACGAGTAGAGGCGTGAAGAAGGACAGATGAAAGGATAGGGACTCGATGAGTTGGCAGCCCAACTTTGCGAGTCGAGTCAACTGGAAGTTGACTTTGACTTTGACTTGGACTTGGTCAAGGGTAAAATAGTCATTTTACCCTAAGAATAGATATCAGATTCCGACTGAGTGTTTTATGGGGATTATAGTCGGAGGATTTCCGAAGCAGCAGCAGGCAGATATTTCTTGCACAGATTATCAGCAGCTACTCGTACGAGGTGAGTTACCTTCCCTAGTAGCGGTGGGTCTACAGCCACAATGTCAGCCCACCAGTAGGAGATGTATGTTAGATGATTGTCTTTGTGATATTCATCTAGGTTTGCTACTACCTGATATGTTATGTGCTAGTATGATATGATGTTATATGCCAGTAGCATTAGGGGAGATAGTCCCCAAGATTTCCGGTTGATAGGGCCAAAGAGGGGTAGTCATACCCAGTTATACTATATAGAATATGATTATCTGATACATGTTATGTGGTAGTAGTAGAGGGGTGAAATAGTCCCCAGTATCTCGTCGGCAGGACCGAAGGGGTAGGACAAGACCTAGATATGCTAGGTAGTATCCGGTCGACAGGACCAAAGGGGTAGGCCAGCACCCAGATATGCTAGGTAGTATCCGGTCGACAGAACCGAAGGGGTAGGCCAGCACCCATATATACTAGACAGTATCCGGTCGACAGGACCGAAGGGGTAGGTCGGGCACCCAGATATGCCTGACAGTATATGCATGTTATGTGATTGTAAGTATGTGGTACGATGGGGGAACTCACTAAGCTTTGTGCTTATAGTTTATAGTTTTGGTTTTAGGTACCTCTTCAGCGAAGGTGTAGGAGCTGGCGTGGTAGCTGCACATCATACACACACGCATTGATTTTCCGCACTTGAGATATTCTGGGATTGTACTCTGACATGTTGATATTTATGATTTGGGTTTTCAGACATGATATATTGATTTACAAAATGATATATTTTTACGTAGTTTTCTTATGAATGTTTTTATAATCAGTTAATTAAAATAAAATTTTTGGACTCGAAATTTGGGATGTTACAAATAACCACCAACTAATATGTTAATTCAACCACTTACTGACATATTATATTTTTCATTTACAATATAGGTTGAACTAAAATTGCCTGAAAAATAAGTTAATGTCCGTGCAATCATTTTATACGTACATGCATTTTGTGTTGACATATTTTTACTGTCTTGAAGAACAACCATATTGAAGAGATTCCAGAGAAGTATATTCTCAGAAAATGGAGAAGGGATGCAATTTCTAGCCATTTGCTTGCCATGAAACATGTTTCTACGAAAACTGAAGATGACAACTTTAAACTTCTAACACAGGCTTGCAGTAATATTGAATATTGCTTGGATCGTTTCAAAAGAAGTAAGGAGAAATTGTTGGCTTTTGTTGAGAACACACATATCTTCAGGCAGGCAACAATGGAATTTGGTTGTTCAAACTAATCATCATCTGATAATGAAGAAGAAGAAATCATTCGGATGCTAGGAATACATAGCATTCCTAAAAAATAAATATCCATCCACCTTTAGCAATACGTACCAAAGGGAGTGGAAGTAAGAAAAGAATGGTTAGTTCCACTGAGAAAGTTGTTGCAGCTACAAAGAAAAAAACTAGAATTTGCACGGGTTGCAATCAATATGTTAACCATAATTAGAGGATTTGCAAAGTCAGACTTGCACGAGATTCAAGACAACCTTAAAATGGCCCATTAATTTGCGCAAGTGATTCACTTTTTTTATTGGATTTATGAATAAGAAGATGGTTCTTTGAGTCAATATGCTATTTTGTTTTAAAACACTTTTATATCATTTATGGATTTATTTCATGTTTGTTTGTTGATATATTATTTCATGTTTGTTTGTTGATATATTATTTCATGTTCTTTTGTTGATATAGTTTATTCATAACTTTAACAGCATTCATTTTCAACTTTTGTTAAATTCAATAATGAATACTATTTTAAAATCATCATTGAATCATACTTTAAACTGCAATTTACTTAAAAAAACCAAATCATAACAGAATAATGTTGTCAAAAAAAGTTAACATACATATACATAATACTTCCATATTAATTTATTCCCTAGTTATGATTTTATATGGAAAACCCTAGAACCTAGGAGCTCTATTTTGGACAATGATAGGGCGCGTATTTTGACTATTAATTGGATTATTATTACACCCAAGAATAACTAAGTCAAACCTTAATCATCCCTATCCTTAGTTGATTAAGTACATATATAATGGGTTAAGTGTTCTTACTTAACCCTAATCGTCATTTTATGGGGAACCGTAATCGTCATTTCATGTGAAATAGTCACTATTGCAAGTGACTACAACCTATGATTGGGGATTAACTCTAGTATCTTCCTGTAAGTGATTGGAAGTGAGTTGAGCCTGGTAGAGTTCTTAATTGCTAGGGTGGTTACCTATGCGCATACTGAGGTGAGTTTCGCCTTAATGTACCCGTGTATCGAAGGCACCAATGTCGGCCCACTAGTTTTGGTTACCTGTTAGTATAGGGATGCTTTAAGGACTATATATATATATATATATATATATATATATATATATATATATATAGTCATATAGGATAGACTGGAGACTCTTGATCTAAGCTCTCTTACTTGTTCCTTGTTCGGTTGTCGTTCTAGAGTAGGACCACCTGTCCGGGTGTCTATCTCACCTCTAATTATATACGGTCAAGCGTTCCTTGGATTGTTGATATTTAGTATGCTGCTATGTTGTAGTGATCTGTTAGATCTGTGTTTTGGTATTGAGTATGCTGCGATGCTGTAGTGATCTGTTAGATATGTGTTCTGGTATCAAGTACTCCCTCCGTCCCAATATTATTGTCCATAGACAAAAAAAATACATAGATTAAGAAAACATTAATTACCACTAACTTTATATAATAAAATGACAGTTTTGTCCTTACTTTGCATTTAATGTTCCATTAAATGTTTAGTTGACTAAGTAATAATGAGGGGGTATTTTGGTAAAAATGTTATTTATTTTTAGAAGTGGACTATTATTTTGGGACAAACCAAAAAGGAAAGATGGACTATAATTTTGGGACGGAGGGAGTATGTTTCTATGTTGTAGTGATTTGTTAGATCTGTCTCCTGGTATTGAGTATCTTGCTTTGTTGTAATCATCTATAGAATTGTCTGTTATTTGTGCTTGTTGTTTGTCATCTACGGAGTGCCCTTAGAGACTGTTTGTGATCATGTAGGATAGCCTAAGAACTCTTGGTCTAGGCTCTCTTGCATGTTCCTTGTTTGGTTGTAGCTCTAGAGTAAGATCATCTATTCGGATGGCTATTTCATCTTTGGTTACTTATGGTTACACATTCTATGGAGGTTAGTTGGTAGTGGGACTATTTGTTGTGAAACGACTAGTAGGCGGTAGTGAGATGTATGATTGTTGTTTGCCTGTATTATTTTTCTACTTGATGCTCACAGTTTATATGTCGATATATTGTGTTTGGTTTGGGTTGAGGCGGTTCTGCTTTATGCTATAGGCCAAGATACCCGGTGCGGGCTGGCTGTAAGCCGTAGGCACGGAAGCTCGGTAAGAGCGGTAGGGTTGAGGCGGTAGGCCAACAAACCCCAGGGTAATCCAACTCGATGGTTGATTGAACCCGACATGTTTGATTGCAGATGTTATCCGTTTGTGCATGGGTATTTTGGGGGAAACTCACTAAGCTTTATGCTTGCCCAATTGTTATTATTGTTTCAGGTTTCATTGGTGTCTATAGGAAGGAGAAGGCGAGACTGTACATACTCATCAGCAACATTGGGGATTTCGTGTTTTCTATAATACTCTGATTTTAAATAAAATGTAATTTGGGATAAATGGTTTTTTAATAATGAATTTATTAATTTGAAAGTTTTATCTAAATAAAAACCAAAAATTTGGTTGATAAAATGGGACGTTAAATTTTCACAACCCAAACACATTTTTTTTATTATCTTTTGAAAAATATTTCCAACTCTTTTGACGTCAATTTTTTTTTTATCATGATTCAAACCATTTTCCGCAATACTTTGATTTGAATAAAAACCTTTATCAGTCACTTTCAAATTATCTTCTTTCAACAATTCATTCAATTTTGGATCAACATAATCACCGGTTCTTTTGTGACAAAAACTTAGTTTGGAAACCCTTTATTAAATTGTGGATAAAGTACCAAGTTTTGTTTAAGAAAATGTTTTCCTTTTCTTTCAAAAAGTTTTAGTATTCCTCTGAATCCTCAAACATTTGAGTTTCAACAACTCGTGGAATTTCTTTTTCACTTGAATCATCCTCACTATCACTTTCATTATTTGTTATGCCTTCGACAATAACAGACTCTTGAGAATCATCAGTTTTGGTTGTCGAGGATGAATCGTTGTTTAGCTTCGATTTTGAATCATCATTTTATGTTGGTGCATGTAAATGCTCCACAAATAATGAGTGTTTATTAGGTTGTATTTTCCCTTTATTGTATTTTGTGGTGTAAATACTCTCCTTCCTATATAAAGGGAGAGTTGGTCATTTATTTCTTTAAGCTAGCTTATCTTTTCCTTAGTTAGAGTTACACTTCTCAAAATGTAATCTCTAGAGAGAGAGAAAGTTGGTGGGTTCTCCAACCCAGGGAGAGTTTCTCTCCCACCATGTTCTTCATGCAATATATTTTATCTCTCTTTGTTCTTAGTCTTTTTATGAACTCATAATATGTTCTTCGTGTTCATACTTACAAAAACAAGATTAATCTCATAATATCTTTCTTCCGCATTCACCGTTCGTTATAAAAATGGGTTCTTACAATTGGTATCAGATCCGTGCCTTGAAGATCTCACGATTAGTTCAAGGGAACGACTCCCGTTCGGTGATTATCTTGTGATTTTTCGGTGTTTCTGCAAGAAAAAATTTCGGGTTTCTTACCGGAATTTTTTTTATGAGTTCGTTCTTAGTTTTATCTTTCGGGTTGACTCAAATCTTACTCTTAAATAAATTGTTGTTGCTGCTGCTCGTTCTATATGATGCTGGAAAAAGATGTTCTTAAAAGTTATTATTTTGTTGTTGTTGAAGAAATGAAGAAAAAAATGGGAGAATAATTAATTTTGTGGTCTCTTAAAAAGGTTGAAGATGTATTCCAGGGAGTTATTTTTTCCTTGGATGAGAAGACACAAGATTATGGGCTTATTTTTCTTGAAGAAAGTAGAGAAAAACATTTCTTTTTGAAGATTTTTCTTTCCCAACAACTTTCATCATGAGGTATGAAGATTTTGATTCTCATGTATTAGTTGTTGTTGATCTCAAATTGAATTGTTTGGACGTGTTTATTTGTTTGCAAAAAGCCAATTATCCTTGTTACTCTTTTGGGTAAAGAGTGCTCCACTATTTACTCCCTCAAAACGACAAAAACCATGTGACATTGTCCAATCCCATCACCTTTTGTCCCTAAAAAACCCCTGCACACTCTTCTTTTTGTCTTCCCAAGACCCGCATTTGACTTAGAATACTTTATAAAAAGATTCTCTCAATAAATATGAATAAATGGCCTTTGCGGTACCATTTTTCATGAAAAAATATCATTTTTCGTCACCTGTTCAGCCCTTTCTGGACCCCTGAACCGCAGCCAAAAACTGCCTACCGGAGTCCCTTTAGAAGCATACCCGCAGCCCTTCTTAGCCCTTGATCCGAAGTCCCTCTTAGGATTGGTCCACAACCTTCTCTTTACCTACTGACCGAAGTCCTCTTACCCGCAATGTACCCTTCCCAGCTTTGGACCGAAGTCGTTACCCTTTCTTGCCGGACCGCAGCCTCGGACCGAGCCCTGATCCGCATGCACATACTCACCTCGGTTCGGATCGCAAGTCGGCGCCTACTGCAGTCTCGCACCGCAACCGCTTGCCTTCCATTGCACCGCACCCAAACCATCCACAATCTTGCTCCATCCGAAGTCAGCTCCATGACCCGCAACACCCAGCAGACCTCGGATCCTCCTTCGCCATCAGCAGTCATCCGACCCGCAACTCCTCCTCAACTCCGGTTCATCAGCAGACTCCGTCTCCACCCTTCTTTAGCCTTTCTACTTCTCCACCTTCCTTCAGCTCCTCCCTCCTCCTTTCTTCCTTCTTTTTTCCTCCCCTCCCCTCCTTTTTTCCCTTCCTTTTTTTAAACCTTTTTTTTCTAGACTTTTTTTTTATTCAGTTTTTTTTTCTACATTATTTTTTTAATTAATTTTTGTTTTTTCAGCCAATTATTTCTTTAGCCTATTATTTTTTTTTCAGACAATTATTTTTTTTCAGACAATTATTTTTTTTAGCCAATTATTTTTTTGTAACACCAATTTTTTATTTAGCCATTTTTTCTTTATTATAGCCAATTTTTTTTTATTAAAACCAATTTTTGCCACAGCCTACCCATGGATTGTCACATTGGTTATTCATTTCATGCCGGTTATTATTGGAAGAATACTCCTACCGCAGTCGGACTTCATATTATTTTTTTTGTGATGCTTGCACCGCAACGGCGATTGATCAACAAAGTTGTTTCACATTCTTCACATTATGGGATTTTTATGACTTGGTTGCTTATTTTAAGCAAGTGGACTTTATTTTCTTTGAAGCCACTTCAAGTGTTCCGGCACCGCAGTTTGGATATTTGGATATTATTTTTGGCACAACAGATTATTCTCAGCACAGCTTCAGCAACTATGTCACCCGCCTCCTCATGATCGCAAGAGTACTTATTTTACTCTTTCTCGTTTCTTATCGAGACCCTTCATACATCTAGGGAGAGCTTCTCTTAGCTCTTGGTATCCGACACTCTTCATGCGATGATTTATTGATTTTTGATAATCTGTTCATTGGTTATCAAAAATAGGGAGAGAATATCATCCGGATTTGGTTATTATCGTTTGAGTTTGGATTTTTGAAGACTTCTGAAGATGATTATTCATTTAGTGATGCGATGTGGCACTTATTTTTGGTCTTCACGGATCAGATTTTTGGTATTACTCGATGTTTTCCGATTCAGATTATTTATTATTCGGACTCTATCACAGGATGATTTTGTGTTCGCATCTGGTTCAATTCTTATGGTTTCACGAGTTTGGATTTGTGATATGTTGAAGACAAATATTATTTTAGTGATGTGATGTGACACTTATTTTTGATCCTTGGATCAAATTTTTGGCATTGCTGAACCATATTTTTGGACTCACATTATCTTTATCTGGACTACATTTTATGGATGCTTCACATTTTTAGCAAGTTATTCTTTGAAGAATTTCGGTGTATTATGATTTGAGAACTCGAGATGTTTTTTTATACTTTTGAAGCCGAAGTATTTCTTCTATTGGACCTTCTACTTGCTCATGGTGACCTCCTTCTTCGGGTGATTATGACTGGTTTGAAGATTTGGATCTTATTTTTTTTTTGCTTCATTGGTTGTGCTTTGAAGCCGAAGACCTTCATTGTTAGAGATTCATGGCCAGTTTCAGACGTCACAGACACTTCAGAGTTTCAGAAACCTTTCAGCACTTTATTTCATTTTATTACCACACTTGCTAGTCGGATTACTGTATTATAGCCTTGTATCACTTATTGTATTTCTCATCATTTGTAAGCATTTAGGGAGAGAATGTTGGTGCATGTAAATGCTCCACAAATAATGAGCGTTTATTAGGTTGTATTTTCCCTTTATTGTATTTTGTGGTGTAAATACTCTCCCTCCTATATAAAGGGAGAGTTGGTCATTTATTTCTTTAAGCTAGCTTATCTTTTCCTTAGTTAGAATTACACTTCTCAAAATGTAATCTCTAGAGAGAGAGAAAGTTGGTGGGTTCTCCCACCCAGGGAGAGTTTCTCTCCCACCATGTTTTTCATGCAATATATTTTATCTCTCTTTGTTCTTAGTCTTTTTATGAACTCATAATATGTTCTTCGTGTTCATACTTACAAAAACATGATTAATCTCATGATATCTTTCTTCCACATTAACCGTTCGTTATAAAAATGGGTTCCTACAATTTTCTTCATTTTTTCCCAACGAAGTGATTTTAATGACAGATAATTTTGAGCAATCTACACATTCCTCTTCCTCAATTTCTCTGATATTATCATAATCATCTTTGATGTTAGCAAAATTTTGTTAAGTACTTTGTGTCGAAGTCTAAGTTTTGTTCAAAATTTCCATTTGTTTGTTTTTAGACAGAGTATCATTCACAATATCAACCAAATCATCAACATTTAAGTAAACATCGATATTAACAATACCATAAGCATATGAATCATTTGGAACTTTATCATACTTAGCAACCTTACTCTCACAATCATATGTAATCTCGTCAACTAACTCACGTTTAAAGTTAATGAAAGGAAGTAGTTTACGGTGTTGTTCTTTTCAAATATCTGATGAATGACAAAGTAGAGTAATTTTCCCATACATACGTTTAGTTGTGTTGCAATATGTTTTTCTTTGTTTAGCCAACAAACTACTATCCATCCTAATGGAATCTCTGTCAATCATGATGTTCGTAATTTTCAAGTCTAAACTTTCAAGCCTAGCATTTTTCTCCTCAAAATTATTCCTAGCTTCATAACGCATAGTTTTATTTTTCTCCAATTCACTACTCATAAAAATCAGCATAACATCTAGGTAAGAACATGTTTCATCAAAATGAGATAAAACATAATTATAAGAATTTAAAGGAATTAAGAGAGAAAAGAAAGAGAGAGAGAGAGAGGGGGGGATAGAGAGATTCTTTGACTTTGCTTCATGCGTTGGAGGACACATCTCCTTATCGTCAGAACCAGAAGACCAAATCTGATAAGTTTTATCTTCCTCATTTGAATTCTTATCCACCAAAGAGAGATTCTTTGACTCTGCTCAAAGGTCTTCAATTTTCATTGCATACTAAGCTTCGTCTTTCACTTTCTCCTCTTGCTTCATCAACATGCAAACTCTTTCAAGATGATTATGTTCATTACAATAATTGTAATTGTAACCAGAATCTCCTTTTACCTTTTTCTCAATATTCTTTTCTTCTTTCTTCTCTTTCACCTTCTGACACTCTTTTGATAAACACTAGAACTCAACAAATATATCTTAACCGATTTGTTATTGATGTTTCCACCAATTGGCTTCTTATAAAATTTCTTGACCCTATTATTTGAATAATAGGCCACAACTTCTTCATCAGATATCATCAAAACATCTTCTTTGTTCTCATCTGCTTCACTATCTGAACACACTTCCTTCCTAGTGGTTTTCGAGACTAGTGTCGAAGGACCTCCAAAGTTTAATTTGCTATTTTCCTCTGTATACTCTGACTCGTGAGCTTTAAGAATGTTATAAATTTGACAGTGAGTAAGTGTCACAATCCTTAGTAGTCTTAATCATCAAACATATATTCTTCCATTCATTCTTCGGTACAAACATGAAAGTAATGATGAACTCGAGAATTGTACAAACAACATTATACATGGTTCACTTGTAAATGAGCTCATTGAATCAATCATAGTATGTTTCGATAGATTCGTTTTCCTTTTGTTTGAAGTCGGCTAACTCCGATAAGCATTGAGTCACCGAGCTTTTCTTAGTCCGCTCATTTCCTTGGAATTTTTCCTTAAGTGTGTTCCAGATCTCTTGTGCAGTCTTGCAGCAACGGATGTAGTTATATTCGACCGATGTTAAAGCTCCACGTAAAACACGAATGCATCTTTTACCATTCGATTTTTGCTTGTTACCTTGAGCAATCATATCTTTATCTTTACCTCCCATACCAACTGTTTGAAGACGATCAGCATGAAATGGACCTTTTTTCAGTCGATCTCCAAAAATCCTCGTCGATTCCAATGAGGTAATCTTCCATATGATTTGCCCACTGATCATCATATTCAGGAAGCAACATCGGAATCTTAGTGGAAGATCCAAGTAGATTAGCATAGTTCATCATGGTGTTAACATTCAAATTTTCCATTAAATCGAATTGAAAAATGGATCAACTTGAAGAAAAATAAATCAGATATAAATTATTGTTTAACGATCTCAAAATCGTTAAATCATAGGGATCAATCGAAGAATTATGTTTTCACTAGCCGAAGATTGAATCAGGACAAATGATTTAATAAAATGAAAACGTGAATAAGATTCTTCAATCAATATGTCGATTCCTACTCTGAAAAGATGTTTTAATCAACTGTTTATGTAATCAGAGTTAAAATGTACACAAGAAAGTAAATAAAATTTGGTTTCTGCTCATATTCATCCGGAGAGGGTACAAGTACATTTGAGATAAATGAAGTACAATGCACAAGTTGAAAAAGTTACAAATGACTTAGGTACCTACATAATTTATAGTGTACTCGACGGATACAAAAATTATATAAGGACTTCGACAATAAAAGGGATATTACAAATGTACCTGATAAAATACATACACTATCGAAGTCATGAAGACCTTCGATAATGATACACCATTCGCTACTAATACAACTACCAAAGGTTTCAATATATCACAAAAATATGACTCTACACATTGCAGATCCAACTCAGATTAGGGTTATCTTCTTCAACCTCTAATCTCAAAGTCGTGGTCACCTCCAGAAAACCCTAATCGATCTAAAGTCATCTTCACGTGAATAGCTAGGTTTTTGTTGCCGTCGGTAATCTACAACCCAAGCATCGTCAATCTGGGTTACAATTTTATCTTCGTTTTTGGGTCCTTAGTCTCCGGAAGCATTTCCAGAAAGCTCCAACAATGTGGGTCAAAGTCGTGGTCACCTCTAGAAAACCCTAATCGATCTAAAGTCATCTTCACGTGAATAGCTAGGTTTTTGTCGCCATCGGTAATACGCAACCCAAGCATCGTCAATCTGGGTTACGACTAATAAAGAAGAAGCATAATAAGACCAGTGTTGTAAAAATCGGCCTAGGCAGCCGATTAATCGGCGCCTAAACGCCAGGTGGACTGCAACCGACCATGTTTATGTGTAATCACTCAAGATAATCGGGGTTGGTCAACGTCGGTCAAACTTGGAGCTAATCAGTGCTAATCGGCTCTAGGCGGTTTAATTGGTCAACTTTGGTCAACGAATTTTCAAAAAAAAATTAGGGGCAAAATTTTCAAAACTGAAAACTTTTGCTAGGGTTCGTTCTCACTTCTCATTCCATCGTCCCCTATGAAAACGTTTTCTCACTTTTTCTCTCGACTCAAAGCTGGGAGAATTTGAAGCTCACCCTCGTCGTCGCCATCACCTCTTAAAGTCGGAATCCATGAAATCCAATTGCATCCTCCCGTTTCTCCTCCTCCGTCTTCGTCGCTGTTAGAGCCTCCATTCTTTCCAACAGCGGCCTTTATCATCTACACTGGTTAGTTCTTTAAACTCGATTTAGGCTGTAAACTTTCGATTTTATCTAGTAAACTCGATTTAAGTTGTTAATCAATGAATTTGTGAAGAACCGAAGGACTTCTCTTAATTGATTAACCTCTATTAATCTCGATTTATGCTGTCAAACATCGAGTTTACTCTATTAATCTCGATATCCTGCTTCTGAAAATTGTTCTTTGATTTAATTTGAAATGTATTGGTTCAACAATCAACAGATGGACTCGTTCTTTGATTTAAGTTGTTAAGCAACATATTTTTTTTCTTTATTTTCACTGCATTTTTTTCTGCATTTTCAGTACCTCGATATGAAGCATAAGAATTTAATTTTTTTTTCTATACCTGTTTTGGCTTGTGATATGAACTATATACTTAAATTTTCTGCTAAATTGATATGAAGTATATACAGAGCATGTTGATTTGTGATACTGATTTGTGATGATATTAGATGAAGGGAGGTATTAATGTGATGATATACTTAATTTTTCTGTTAAAATGATATGTTAGTGAGTATTTTTAATATGTTAATATGATTTTTTAATGTGTTAAACTGATATGAATATGGTGTTAATGTGATGATATAGTCAATATTAGATGAAGTGATGATAAATTGATGTGAGTGAGCATTTTTAATGTGTTAATGTGATTTTTTTATATCAGTTGACAATCAATGGCATCTAATGCTTCGACTACATTTGTTGGATCAACCGCCACTTGTGCATATAAACGTAATTCAGATGATGTTGGTTGGGAATATGGTGTTATCCCGGATAAAATCAACATGGATTAAGATTTCGAGTCCGAGAGTGAGGAGCAAGTGTTAGAAGAAGACGAATATGAGTCGGATGGGGTTCAAATAATGGAAGTATGTGGAGAAGATTAGAAGAAAATTCTTGTGCTTGTAAAACTTATTATTAAACTTTTATGGACTTGTTGGATGGTGATTTTGTATGATTGTTAAACTTATTATTAAACTTTTGGGCTTATTGTGGATGATAAATGGTTGTGCTTGTTAAACTTATTAAGTTATTATTGAACTTTTATGCTTATTTACTTATATTCTTAGTATTAAAGTTAGATTTATAAAATTTTGAATTAATTTTTTAATAATTAATGCTCCCCGATTAATCCCCGTCTAACCGATTAATCCCTAGATCCCAGTCCACCGTCTAGCGAACGTCTAGCGTTTTTTGCAACTTTGAGTAAGATAGAGAGACACGTACAAAGTCATATTTTCTTGATATCCATCATAAAAATCGAAGCTATTGTTGCTGTATTTTCTTGGATTATTGCAGGTTTTTAATTGAGGTCTCGGTAAGAAATATGAGAGAGAAAATGTGTATGATCTTAAAATTAGAGAGAGAGAGAGAGAGAGAGAGAGAGAGAGATTTCTTTTTTATTTTTTAATTAGAAAAATATTTAAATAAATAAAAAAAACTGAAAAAATCAAAAAATAGGGGCAAAATCGTCATTATAAAAAAGTTTAAAGTAAATTGTATCAAACACACGACAAAATGAAAAGTTTGGACCTCTGATGCTAGTCCAAACATTTTTGGATCAAAGTGGTAAATTTTAGTTAGCCATATGGATCATTCTTGCAATTTTGTCAAAATAGAATATGTTAATAAGGAAAAAATTGAAGTTAGAATGTTACAATTAAGAAAGGAAAAATCAAATTTATTCCGTTTGTATTCTAGTCAATTTGGACCAATAGTAAACCATTTCATTTGGGCCAATAGTAAGTTAGTAACCATGTACAATGATGCAACTTTAAGTAGACCACTTGGTTTTTCTATTTTACTATAACAAGTTTGTTAATTTAAGTAGACCACTTGGTTTTTCTACTTTACTATAACAAGTTTGTTAACAAACCAAAGTAATTCAATAACTAATAACTAATAAGTGTATTTACTTAGTACAGTTCATTGGACCTCTATAAAAAAAAAATTTAAAAACTTTTCTTTTGGGCCTAGTCCATGTGCACCTCTATATCAATGTACCGATTTGAAAAAAAACAAATAGAAGCATAAAAAACAGAATTATGATATTATTAGCTAAGAAGCATGTCTAGTCACACTTAACAAAAAAAAAAGCTCACTGTGATTGATGTTCAGTTCTTGATTTCAAATTGAGATGTAACAAGGAGGAGGAGGGTAACAACACACAACCAAACAACCTCTCATCCATCCATCAACAATCCAATGGCTCAAAACCCCTATTTACACACACACCGGTTTCCGGTTAGTCAAAGCTCGATGATCGGCTCCACCTCCCTCGAAGGTATTCCTCTATCGAGATGCTTTCTTCAATGCTGCTCATCGAAAGTGACGAATCTTCAATATCAAGTAATGCAAGGTTAAGATGTGACCTTAGATTTGATTGTGAAAACTCTTCATCTTCTTCTTCTGGTATGTTGGTGATATGTAGTCTTGAGTCCGACCCTCCCGTTGAATCCACTTCTAGCCGGGCCCACTTTGTCACCTCCACATCACCTTCAAGTAGTTTCACAACCTAAAAGTTGGACAAAACATCAATTTATTTGTCCCACTAGACCTAACTCATGCCAAATCCAGTACAACTACAACTACAACCTGATATGTCATGTCATGTCCAACGTAACAAACTAGGCATAAAGTAACAATCAGACTTTCCGCATTAAGTCCTAATTTGTTTACAAATTTACCCTGATTTACTTTTACCTTTCATTTCCCCAAGTACGCTGTCATTTTCTCAAATATTTCTTACACGTCATTTATCCAAACATGAGATAAAGAAAAAGAAAAAGGAAAGGGGGATTACAGTGCTCATGTTTGGTCGAGCACGTGGTGCGCGTCTAATACAGAGGGTAGAAGCGAGAGCCATCCTTTCCATCTGATCAGCATCGTATTCACCTAAGCTTGGGTCCAACAACCGAGCAAATTTCCCACTATTCAGAATCGGTTTTGCCTGGATATTCATAGATATGTACGTCACTTTTAGTGTCTTGATAAAAACAAAATCCAAACCAACATGTGCTTTTGAGTTACAAGTGGTCAAGTGGACATACCCACATAACCAAACTCTCTTCGCCTTTTGGATATGCACTGCTTATTGGTTTCCTTCCTGTAAGAAGCTCAAGAAGCACAACACCAAACGCGTAGACATCAATTTTTTCGGTAACTTTTCCGTGCATAAAGTACTCCGGAGCCAAATAACTGCACCATAATATCATATATTGACCATCACTAGTTATTTGGACATGTTTAACTGTTTGGTCATTTTCTCAAATATTTTTTAAACAGACAACAATTTATCTGTCTTTTTACTCAAAGTTTGAACAAAAAAAAACTCAAATCAAGATACGAACCCAAATGTGCCGGCAACATCTGTACAAGTTATATGCAATCCAGTGGGTGTAGCCCATTTAGCAAGTCCGAAATCAGAAAGCTGAAAATAAGCAAACAGGAATAATCAAGTTAACAATAAATGAATATATAAATAAATAAAGAGCCGATGTAGTAAATGTATGAAAACAACACCTGTGGCTCAAAATCATCAGACAATAAGATATTTGATGATTTAACATCTCTATGTATAACGGGTTTTTCACTTTTACTGTGTAGATAAACAAGCGCCTCAGCTACCCCCAAAGCAACCTTGTATCTTTCATTCCATCCGAATCCTTTACCCTTCTTATTTCCTGATTTAACAGAGAATCACATCAGAAAAAGTAACACAAAAAAAAAAAAAAAAAAAAAATCAACATGTGTCTTAAAATAAAAAATAAATAAATAAAAAAAGGTTACCCTAAGCTGACCTACGTTACAGTAACCCAAAACATTATGTGCTACTCTAGAACAAACTGTGCTACGCCCCTGGGGCAAAATGGTCAAAATAGATCAACATAATAACACGAAAACTTGCATATACCGTGCAAATTATCTTCAAGGCTTCCTCTTGACAGAAGATCATAAACCAAAAGGAGTTTGGTGTCTTCAAAACAAAACCCAAAAAGGGAAATTATGTTTTCATGATGTAAAGCAGTAATAATCTCGATTTCTAACACGAATTCCTTCAACACATCTTCAGACGTCTTCAAGATTTTAACAGCAAGTTCCCTGCCATCAGCAAGACAACCTCTATACACTTGACTGTTCCCTCCTTTACCAATAATATTCTCTGAAATTTTTAATCAAATCGTTATTTAACAGAATAATACAAATTCATATAATATAAGTATAAAAAAGTTAAATAAACATATGATGGAAACAGTAAAAGGAACAAACCGGGCTTGAAGTTCATTGTTGCTGCTACAAGTTCTTGATATTTAAACAATCTACAGCTACTCGAGTATTTCTCATGAAGACCCTCGAGTTCTTCAGGTAAACTTACTGAATCCCTCTTCGAAGAACATGAATCAGATTGAATCTCATCACCATTAACAAGAACAAGAGCTCCATTTTCACCATCTAAAGATCGATCTTTTTTGTTATCAGCTACACTATCACTCAAATCCGAATTTGTAATCTGTAACAAGTTTCTAGAAGGCAGCCTCATGGCCCACTGAACCACAGAGATCTGTCGAGCAGGTGATCGATCCGAGGAAAGCCGATTTGAGGAAATGGCTCGACGAAGTAGCGGCCAACCGGGTCTCCGATCAGGTAAATTGTGGGTTGAATTTGATGAAGATTGAAGGTTCTGTATGGGTACTAAAGCCATGAAATTGTCATCATCACTAGTCTCTTCAAGAACACAAGCAGTGTTTGGAAGAACTGAATCCGGCGAACAAATTGAACAATTATATTTAAAACCGTTTTTCAGGCGATCTGATTCGGTTCTTACTAAAGCTAAATCGGATTTCTTGCAATCAATTTGATTGCATTTAATTTCCTCGTCTCCGTTATGCAGTAATTTGGGATTCAAACTACGTGATCTATGAATCACACCCAACAATCGTTTTTTATGATGATCTGAATTCTCTGCAAAATTAAATACCCAAAAATTAAAACCAGTTTTTTTTTGTTCTTCAAAATTTGCCAGAAATAGTATTTGCGTATTCAATTCACCTTTTGCACCGACATTAGACGGTGATGAAGAAGAGTCCCTGTGGAACACTATTTTGCCATTATTAACCGCAATAATTGCACAGTTCTTTGATAGTTTTTTAGCACAGTATTTTGCTACAGAAGATGATGATTTAATCGCATGATGCGTTCTTGCAGTTCCAACTATGATCTCATTGGCGTCGTAAGATTTCGCTTCTCGTACAAGGATTTTTCGAATTGAAGTACCTCTGCAGATCTTTAGCTTAAGATCCACCTGCACATTTTCGAAGCATAATTTAATTCCATCATTATTCCACCGAATAAGTTTAATTAAACCCACAGAATATTTACGAAAATAGAAAGAGCGCACATGAAAGATCAATAATTTACCTGTTTGAGGTTACAAAATCCTTCGTAAACAGCGAGAATGGAGTCAAAAGCTTTCACAAGAGATAGCAGTGCAGATTTCCCATTACGATCCACAATTTCTGCACAAGAGAAAAACCCAATTTCATCATAAACCCTAGAATATAACAAAAACCATTATTGTTTTCTACAAAATAATAAAAAACGATGCTCATACCATTGTCGTTTAGAACATGAAGAGCAATAACACGATCACCAGGATGAGCTGCTTTCACCAAAGCCCAAGTGAGTAACTCTCTGCTTTCTGAATCTAATTTCACTCCGACGACTATCGTTCGACCTCCGGCAACATTCTGGTCATTGTACTCTCCGGTGAGCTCTGACTGAGTCATCTTCACAGGAATCTTACTGTTGCAAATATTCTCTACAGATTTCGAGGTAATTTTACTAGTAATTCTCGTGACAAACATTGGGTGGTCATGTTGGGATTAAAAATTGTAGAGAGAGATTTATCAGCAGATGTGTGGTATATTTGGGGGTCGCTTGGAGGGGATGAAGAGGGCTTTAACCTGCAGCTTGTGGGTTCCACCCCCAGTGTCCATCCATTATTTACTTTTTAATGAAGGGTACAAAATAAAATATCAAAAAAGTTCTGCCGCAAAAATAAAAACGCAAAAAATGTTTTTGATATGATTTTGCTTTCTAGTTTTTAATAATAAAAGAAAGACTAATAGATAAAATCATTATTGTAAAACCGTTCTAATGAATAATAACAATATATTTTATTTATCTTTCAATTCGACAATTCATTTTAAGATTTCAAAAACAATGTATAAATATCTAAAAAGTTGTTGCCTGCAAAAAGAAAATGCAGATGTGAGGTTTATTGTATTGTCTAAATTCATTACTAGTACTAAGACGTTAGTAAAAATGAACATTGCAAACAAGTCAAAAGAGAATTCGGGTTGTTGGTTTGTGAGACCCAACAATTCAATGCATTTTGAGTTTTTGACTTTCGTAACAATCTTATCAAACATAGTTAACTTTTTATGGTTTAACTTCTTGAAAATCGTCTCTTACAAAGCCAATAGAGCCTTTCCATAGGGATAATAAATAAGAATATATATATATATATATATATATATATATATATATATATATATATATATATATATATATATATATATGATCTCCCTAAGGATCCCCCTTTTAAATTTTAATAAAAACTTGGAAGTCAGCAACCTGTTAACCAAAATAGATGTCACAGAAGAATTTAAGGCAGACACCAATCTCTATACTTAAGTTCAATAAACTTTCCTGATCCATATTCAAATATGTAATGTTAAGATATGAAAACATAAACGAACATCTGAAATATAATGTTTCAAATTTTCGATAAATACAAAAGTTGTGAGGGTAGGTGGGTAATTTTCCCTAATAAACAATGGTGATTTCTCCATGCTGCCGCGCAAAATACAATAATTTATGAGACATAATATATTTAAAATGATAACGTATGCAAATCATCGATAATATAGAGATTATATAAATATTTAATCATCTTTATCTAAATTACAGTCAATTCTTTTTGTCTAATGGAAAGCATATAAATTTTCTCATAGATTTATAATTCCCCAATAACAAAGATATAAACTGTACAATTACTTAGAGTCAACTTATTAGTTCTGCTACAATAAGCAACATGCTATAAAAGAAGAAAATAATATTATGCATGAAATTTGACCGGATTACAAATTTGAATGCAAATCAAAGTAAGCAAAACACGCCAACCACCCGCTCATTTTATATCCTTTTACTTTCCTTTAGTTAATAACGAGTAGGTTACTACCCACTTTTGCAGGGGACTCAACTTGCATGACTACAAAAATGTAAGGAGCAAACCTTCAAATATACAAAATTCATGTGTCAAAGTGTGAAACTAAAAAAGTGCAGGGACGAAACAAAGAAATATATCGCAGGGTTGGGGCCATCCGGAGGGTGTAATCTAGACATTTTCTATTAGGTATGGACGATTTTTGTAATTTTTTAAACATATAGATCGTTTCTGTAACGCATTTTTCTAGAAAAGAAGACGGTATTTATAGTAAATTGCACGAATGGTCCCTATGGTTTAAGGTAATTTATGAATTTGGTCCCTAACTTATTTTTTTAACTTGGAAGGTCCTTAGTATTTGTTTTTGTTACGCGTTTGGTCTCTACTATTTGTTTTTGTTACGCGTTTGGTCACCGTCTTACTTAAAAAGATAATTATTTAAATATGAAAAACTTGTAGGGTAGGTAAGGTAAGGTGAAGGGGTTGGGTTGGGTTAGGGTATGTTTATTTAAATAAATTAAAAAATCAAAGGCAATATAGTCTTTTTAGGTAAAACAAGAACCAACCGTGTAACAAAAACAAACAATAAGGACCTTCCGAGTTAAAAAAATAAGTTAAGGACTAAACACGCAAATTACCCTAAACCATAGGGACCATTCGTGTACTTTACTCTTGTATTTATTTAAGGGCAAATTGCAAAAAGTCATTGTCCTATCATAAAATTTTGATTTTGACACCGAGTTATTTTTTTCGCAATTATGTCACTATATATACAATTTTGTTGTAATATCAACCAAATAACAAGTTACATGTTCTTTCGGTAACCACTTTTCCTGAATTGCAATAAAGTCACAATGTTCTTCAAAATTGCGATTTTGACGCTGTGTTTTTTTCTCAATTATGTTACTATATTTACAATTTTGTTGCAATATCAACCAAATGATTGTTACTATTAATCTAGCACATTACCAAATATATGACAAGAGAATATTGTGACATGGAAGCCACATCTCACCATCAATCCAACATTGCGTGCACGAAAGAAAAGTCGGTATAACCCATGGTTGCGACACGACCCTCTATAGGGCGCGACGTGACGAGGAAAAAACCTCCCTATGAAGGAGGGTCACCCTTTCTCATTTCTATGCACCAATTCTTCCAACTCTGTCTTTTCCTCTCAAGATTCCGGTTCATCATGATTCGATTTCTTATTCTATAATCTAGTTAGCAAAGCTCTGGAGATTTCGGAAGGATACTATGGAAATGAAGTAAACATCGAAGTTATACTCACAACTATTTGGACCTCGTCAAATCGAGTAAGTTACACTTATTATTATCTAACCTACTTAAGTGTTTCAAGAATATAGGTGAATTAGTCAATTCATGTAACTCTATTCCAACAATCCTCACATTTTAACATACAAATGACATATATTGTCACATATAGTATAGTGAAATAACTCATCTGAATATTCTTGAAGCAACTAAGTAGGTTAGATAAAGTAAGTGTACCTTACTTTAATTTGATGAGGTCTAAATAGTCTCGAGCAGAACTTCGACGTTTACTTCCTTTCCTTAGTTATCATTCTGAAACCTCCAAAGCTTCGCTAACTAGATTACAGAACGAGAAGTCGAATCATGATGGATCGAAATCTCAAGAGGGAAGGAGAGGGAGAGAGAGAGTGAGAGAAGAATTGGTGGACAGAAATGAGGAGGGGTGACCCTCCTTTTATAGGGAGGTTTTTGTCTTGCCGCATCGTACCTTATAGAGGGTTGTGCCGCGGCCATGGATCAGACTGACTTTTCTTTTGTGCATGTAATGTTAGAGGTGTGGAGTTAGGTGCATTTAATAAAACACACTGCAGCACATAAAGATGTGATGTGGCTTCCATGTCACAATATTTTCATGTCATTTATTTGGTAATGTGCTAGATTGATGGTAAGTAGTCATTTGGTTGATATTGCAACACAATTATAAATATAATGACATAATTGGGAAAAAACATAGTGTCAAAATCATAATTTTGGTAAACATAGTGACTTTATTGCAATTCAGAAAAAAAATGTTTACCGGGAGAACAGGGAGAATCGGTCATTTGGTTGATATTGCAACAAAATTGTAAGTACAGTGACATAATTGCAAAAAAAAATAACACGGTGTCAAAATCAAAATTTTATGGTAATATAGTGACTTTTTTGCACTTGTAGTCTTTTGTTGGCTTTTGTTTAATCATAAAACCATGTTCTTACACTTGTAGTCTTTTGTTGCTAGAGGCATGGTGTCTTAAAGTATCAAAACTCAATAGGTAAGGACTTAGATTAAGATGATTTAAAGGCTTACATGTATCTTTTGTCTAGCTATCTCCAAACCATGAAATTGAGCGCTTCCCATCTCCATATTATCTCAAGTTTTTGTCTTGTAAAGTGTTAAAATCAAAGTAGGAAGAAGTTGATACTTTACTTGAACTCTCCTTCAGAACAAAAGATTTATTTTGGTCTTAAATGCTTAAGAGTATTGTTATTGCAAGAAGAAGACTAACATTTTATCAAGTTTAAGAATTGTTGGTGGATATTTATAGAGAGCCTCTACTTTGTAGCTTGTTTCCATCTTCATCAACTTCCTAATTGTCAAAAGGAACCAAAGTTTTCAAAGGATGTTAGACTTTATTCTTCTTTGGTTGTGTTTAATCTTTCTAAGGTCTTGTAAAATGATCATCGATCGGTGGGTTAAAATCAATTTAATTTATCTAAACAAAAATGCTTCCATTGTTAATTACGTCAAATTTTGTCTCTAATTTGGACTATTTTTGAATAAAAACCTAATAATAATTAGTTAAGGTAAGGATAGTAATGGTTTTATGCGGTTAGGTTGGATAGTCTGGAAACTCTTTGTCTAAAGCCTTATTGCAAGTTTCTTGTTTGATTTATTATTGTTGGGTTAGATCATCTGTTCGATTGTCAATCTGATCCCTAACAACATATGACTTTATGTATTATATGTAAGACCATGATTTGGCCCTTGTCAATTGTATGAAAGACCAGGATCTAGCCCCTGGTAATTGTATGAAAGACCAATATCTAGCCTCTGTCACTTGTATGTAAGACCAATTATATGAAAAGACCAATATCTAGCTTCTGTCACTTGTATGTAAGACCAAGATTTGGCAATTGGAGTTACAAGGAAACACCATGATTTGGCCAATGGCAAGAAGTGAATGTAAGACTATGATTTGACACATAACATTCACTTGGGGTTGGAATAAACCCAATATTTTATGAGTGACTGTTATATATGGTATACACATCTTGATTGGAGAGCTAGCAGGTTAGCGTTAGAGTCGAGGACTTTATATGGATGCATTACATGTATGGTGGGATATATGGTATATTGGGAAACTGATAACGTCTATTTTATGCATATATTTAAGAAGTTTTCTTATTATTTTATACTATGTTTTTATGTTATTTAGAACTAAAAGATACTTAATATGCTTTGAAATGTTAACTTACAGTTAAAATGGGAGCTGAAATGCAAAAGGATGAGAAAGGAGCTAAAAAGATGCAAAAAGGGTGTTGTTGGACAGCTTGACCCCTTGTCAGTGTTTTGACCATATCTCATGACTCAAAACTCTGATTGGCATGATTCAAAATGTTCTGAAAACTAGACACAATTTCGAAAGACTTTCATGTTTTTGAGAAAAAGGTGATTCCTAAGGAACTCATCGAGTTCAATACAAACACGTCGAGTTGATTAGAAGCTTCGCGATTCTTTACGCTGACTTGAGGAATACGGGATTTTAATGAAGAACTCGTTGAGTTTGTGTCCAATGATATATCTTCAACCCAAGATTTATTTCTACGATTATAAACCCCCAAGAAGCCGTTTTGAGGATCTGGAAGGCGGCCGGAAGGTCGTTAAGCTGATATGGAGCGAAGATCTGAAGGATTGGAGAGTTGATTCATGTTGGTAATCATGTAGTTTGTTAACGTGAACATGTTTAGCATTCCATTATGATTCTATATGCAATTACTTTCTGATTTTTGCGTTCAAACCCTTTTCTTTGTGTTTATGATAAATGAACCCTTGAATTTGTGGATTAATTGTTATTTGGAATGTGTTATTCGTGTTTAATTTATATTGTTAAGCTTGTTAAAAGATCCTTATGTGTTAATGATAATTATTTTCTGTTAATAATCAAGTTTATTGAGCTGTATGAACATCTTCTTAATTGCTTGAATCATATAGTTTTGTGAAAACAAGATTATATGCCTAGTATTAGTGAACATAAACCTGGGGTTAAATAGAAAATAAGTAAGTTGATGTGTGAGCATGTGTGATAAACAACCACATATAAGTTGATTGAATTGACAAATTTAATTAACTAATATTACAAGTCTTGCTTGATATGAACTGAACACTAGGAAACCTATTAGTTTAATCAACTGATCACTGTTTGAATTGACTTGTTTGCTAAAGGATTAGTAATAGTGAACATGAACCTAATCATTTTAGAAATCGGTGAATATAAATAAATAAATATGTGTGTGCAATTGTGTATGATTTTAAGATGTAATTTGTCTAAATCAAAGTACCTAAAGAGATTTGTCTTAGGTCAGCTTATCGAGATTTTCTATTTATTTGTTTGTTTAAGATTTTAATTCCATAAAACCTTTCTTCACTGCTTTTTTATGTTTTGTGTAACCTATAATCAAACATTTTAAATTAATTCTCTACCGTTCCCTTGTGTTCGACACCCTTGCTTATCAAAGCTATATTATACTCAATCGGGTTCACTACCTATAAGGTGCGGTTTAGTTGCGATAAACTAGGAATTATAAATAAAAAAACAAGTGCAATAAAAATACACATCAAGTTTTTTGCGCCGTTGTCAGGGAACGGTTTTCAATTAATTTAGTTTGTTTGATTATTCATTATTTTTTAGTTTTTTTAGTTTATTTTTATTTTCGTTGATATCATGCCACTTGTCGGGAAGATTTTTGTTGTTATGTGCAGGAATTCGTGATCATATGCATTGCTTGGTTTCACTTTTTGCATGGGTTTCGAGATTGCAAGCGATTAGGGAATTCTTGACTTGCTTAGTCTACTACTTTGGTGATTTGTCCAACTCAATCCACGAGGTGTAGTATAGCGAGGCGTATCGTGGTGGTTAAGTGGAAGACGTAACTCTTGCTACTCTTGACTAGTTGGGTCAACTATAGTTCTACTTATTAGTTAATGCTGCAAAGAAAACAAAGGAAATAGTCTGACAGGTCCCGAAAGTTTTTGTTTTCACAAACCACCTCTTGCATGCAAGGGATTTAATCAACAATTGTTGCTTGATTTCAACGAAGATGAGTGATCGTGATATCCTTTTTAGTTATTTTGGTTTTCTATTTTTTAGTGAGTTTTTATTTTTAGTTTGTTTAATTTTTGTTTTCCATTTTGAAACTCATGATGTTTCAGATCTTTGCAGAATTTTTGCCCCTCGGATGCTTTCAGAAATTTCAACAATTAGGGTCTAATGCTGATTTGTCACGCGAAAAAAGTCATGAGAGAGTTTGTAGTTGACAATCGAGAATCACGACGTTTATTAAGTGTGGGGTGTGTGTTGATATTTGGAGAGATTATTATTTCAAAGAGTGGCGTCTCCAACTATACATTGATTCCTATGGCATGGAAGAGTTGTTCCCACACCTTAGAGTTTTATTTGGACGCGAGGTAGAAGTATCATCCTGGCTGCCACGACATGGTTGACACTTTCCTATGTCGTGGGGGAGCTTTTCATCGCAAAAGGAGGTTGCCATTTTCGATACCATGATGTGGCCACTACTTAGCACATCGTGGCCATACTATTATTGCTATATGGATTTTTTCTCATTCGATGACATGAAGTGGTCGACATTTTCCCAGGTCGTGGACATTATACATTGCATTAATTGCAATCCTTTGCACCACATTTCAGAAGTCGGTGTTCTTGATTTTATTTTCCAGCACATTAAGAAGCAGCAGTTCCAGTTTCCAATCTTCCAACAATTTTTGAAGCAACTTTTAGCAGCCCCATTCGATCTCGCTACTACTACCCCAGGGGAGTCTGTTCCAATTCTCTCTCTTTAATTTATGTTCTTTAATTGTTTTAGCATGCAATGAGGATATTGCATCAAATAAGTCTGGGGTAGGGGTCGAATATAGCAATACAAGCTTACTGATAAATTAAAATTTTGAAAAATGACTAGGATTTTAAAATTATTAGAAATATTTGAAACAATAATCTAAAATTGAAGTGAAAAAAATTATTGTGTTGAAATCTAGGTTGCTAGCATTGTGTGGGACGATCTGATGCGAGTTTCAGTGTTTATTTGAGCCAATATATGTTATAGTGTATTTGTGCCTTTCCTATCCTAATGAAATCATGGAAAAAAAACACGGCCTTGCTTAGTTTGAGGTTCGCAATATGTTTAGCACCGTGTACCAGAAATGTATCCAGGAAAGCTTAACTAGTCATTGCACATGAGACTAATGTCTTTAATCAATAAAGGTTGAAGTTAAATCCCCTTACTTAAGCATATTTGTTTTAGGATTTTTAGTTTTGAGTGAAAAAAGTGAGTTAGATAAAAAAAAAACAAAAAAAAAAGTTGTGAAAAAAGTTATGAAAAAAGAAAGAAAAAAAAGTTGAAAAAAAAGAGTTGCCAAGTTTGACGAATCTACAAAGCTATGAAGACGAAGAAATATCATCATCAAAGATTCAAAGAAGAAATTTGTCAAGTTATTTATTGTATTTTTTATTTTCTAGGTTATTTTCCATATGTATGCTTTGGGGTTTAACCAAAAATACCTTGAGGTTAAGAAAGTTTTTTGGGGATGGATTCAGAGGGGTGCATAAAATGAGCGTTGTTCAAAAGAAGTGGGCAAATGTTTATGAAGACTGTGAGTATTTAGGATTGAGGAGGTTCTTAGGGAAAATTTAGACACAAATACATGCATTGCAGTCTTGGAGTAATGGAGAGACTCAAAATGGATTTTCTTGTGCGATTTCGGTAGCTAACATCTTGATATGGTAATAATAAAATCAGTTTTACTTGAGGGCAAGCAAATGGCTAGTGTGGGTAGTTTGATAATGTCTACTTTATGCATATATTTATGACGTTTTCTTATTATTTTATACTATTTTTTATGTTATTTAGAACTAAAAGATACTTAATATGCTTTGAAATATTAAATTACAATTAAAATGAGAGCTGAAGTGCAAAAGGATGATAAATGAGCTAAAAAGATGCAAAAAGGGTGTTGTTGGACAGCTTAACCCCTTGTTAGTGTTTTGACCATATCTCATGACTCAAAACTCCGATTGACATGATTCAAAATTTTATAAAAACTAGAAACAATTTCGGACGACTTTCATGTTTTGAGAAAATGGTGATTCCCGAGGAACTCGTCAAGTTCAACAAACTCGTCAAGTTGATCAGAAGCTTCGCGATTCTTGACGTTGACTTGGGGTATACGGGATTTTAATGAAGAACTCATTGAGTTGGTGTCCAAACTCATCGATTTGACACTGAAAACTATAAATAGAGCCTAAAATTATCCCTAATTATATATCTTCAACCCTAGATTGATTCCTGCGATTATAAACCCCCCAAAAAGTCGTTTTGAGGGTCTAAAAGGCGGCCGGAACGCCGTTAAGCTGATATGGAGCGAAGATCTGAAGGATTGGAGAGATTATTCTTGTTGTTAATCATGTAGTTTGTTAACGTGAACATGTTTAGCATTCCATTATGATTCTATATGCAATTACTTTCTAATTTGGGTGTTAAAACTCTTTTCTTTGTGTTTATGATTAGATGAACCCTTGAATTTGTGGATTAATTGCTATTTGGATTGTTTTATTCGTGTTTAAATTATCTTGTTAAGCTTGTCAAAAGATCCTCATGTGTTAATGACAATTATTTTCTATTAATAACCAAGTATATTGAGTTACATGAACATCTTCTTGATTGCTTGAATCTTATAGTTTTGTGAAAACAAGATTGTATGCCTAGTATTAGTGAATTTGAACCTAGGGTTAACTAGAAAATAAGTTAGTTAATGTGTGAGAATGTGTGATGAACAACCACATATAAGTTGATTCAATTGACAAATTTAATTAACTAATAATACAAGTTTTGCTTGATACGAACTGAACACTAGGAAACCTATTAGTTTAATCAACTGGTCACTATTTGAATTGACTTATTTGCTAAAGGATTAGTAAAAGTGAACATGAACCTAATCATTTTAGAACTCGGTGAATATGAATAAATAAATCTGTGTGTGCAATTGTCTATGATTTTAATATGAAATTTGTCTAAACCAAAGTACCTAAAGAGATTTGTCTTCGGTCAACTTATCGAGATTTGCTATTTATTTGTTTGTTTAAGATTTAATTCCATAAAACCTTTCTTCACTGCTTTTGTATGTTTTGTGTACCTTATAATCAAACATTTTAAATCAATTCACTATCGTTCCCCTTGTGTTCGACACCCTTGCTTATCAAAGCTATACTATACTCGATCGGGTTCACTGCCTGTAAGGTATGGTTTAGATGTGATCAACTAAGAATTATAAATAAAAAATTAATTCATTTAAAATACACATCAGAAACCTACAAAGATTTATGATAACAGTTGTGGTTAAAATGTTTTGTAAGTTGTTCGTGAGAAGAACTAGGTGGGACCGTACACGCGCATCAAAGAATTTGGTTTTTGTTGTTTTTGTAATTTTGAGTCTGATAATATTATGGTTTCAAATAAATGTCATGTATTGTTTTTCGTAAAAAAGATTTTAATTGGTTAATCTATATTTAAAATGAAAATTCTCTTTGTAATTTTCTGGACGTTAAAGTTTTATGTAAAAAAAATGAACAATGATATTTTCTGTAAATTAAGAGGATAATTTTTATAATTTATTTTCAATACAGGGGTCAAACTTGCCAACATACAAAAATCCTAAACATATGAATTGTTTCTATACAAACAACTTCATATCGGACCCTTTCAGTAAATTACAAAAATAAAAGGACTAAATCTGCCAATATTCAAAACTTTTATGGAAAAAATTTAAAACTAAAAAGTGCTTAGGGACCAAATCTGCCAATTTTGAAAACCTCTATGGCAAAAACCTCAAATGCTACAACTATGTGGCAAAAACCCAAATATGGTAATAACCTTAGAGGCTAAGCGTTATGTGTTAAAAAACTCATATGATAAAGTTCACTATTCATTTTTAGTTTCAAATTAGATATGTATAATAATATTATTTGCATTAGGTTTACAAAAGTGGTTATCACTTCACCATTCCAAAAGTGTTGTCATCTTATCATCATATTATTACCACTTTGTCTCCATACATATGAGAAATGATAACTATTTCATATCATCTTACTATACTTGTATTATATGTATTAACGTATTGTATATTGTTGGAAACGTCTTCAAGCGTGGTTCAAATTATGCCCAATTACTATAACACTAACCGCACCACCTTCAGGGTGGTGTTCACATGGATGAAGTGCAACGACGCAGGACTCCTCGGATGTGTCTACTCCGACAAGCCTTAGGTTAAGCATTATATTAAGATGGAAAGCCAGTAGGGTTTAATGTGGAGGACGGCTCCGGGCAAAAACACCACACCACCTACAACATTGCCCATAAAAACAAAACTCGATGTGACAGGACCCTCTTTATCTTTCTTGCTTCCTATGAGAGTGTCTCCCCTCTCTCTTGCATTGCCCTCTTCTCTCTTGAACATTATGCTACATGTATTTGTAAATTATTCTAAGATAGTTATAACAAGTTTTAAAGGAAAGAAAAAAAGACAAAACTACAAAATTGGTCACCGTGGTATGTCAAAAACTGTCACAAACTTACACTACTGGTCAAAAACTTTGATTTTGTTGCAAGTTTGGTCCATTTCAAACTTGAAAGTGGTTAAAATGACTTTTTCCCCTCTTTAATTATTTGTTTGTTCACTTTCTTTCTATTTACTACATTATTTTTTAAATTAAAAATAGAAAAAAAAATTACAAACCACCCCCGTCTCTCTCTCTCTATCCCTCTATCCCTCCCTCTCTTATTTTTAATACATTTATATTTTACAAGAATATATGTTGTCTGGTGTCTCAAAAGAATTACAATTAGATCATGAAAGCCTCTCACTGGCAGCTTTCAATTGGCATCCTCTCACCATAGTCATCACCCTCTTGTAACATTCTGTTTAAAATTAAGTAATTAAATAATAAACTCTAAACCCCAAGATGTAAATATATATTTGATAGTAGCCCTAAAAACCCATAATATTTAGCGAGGTGTTGGTTTCGGAGAGCCAAATGACATGATTTGGATTTTCGGGGGTTAAAGTGTATTTCCGGGAGTTCTTTTGTAAATATTTTCCGAAGTCAGAGGGTTTTTGGTAAATATTGGACTTGAATCGAAAGGATTTTGGAATGTTAAGGGTTAAATGGTAACTTCTGGGACTTGAATTGTAATGAAATATTAAAGATGGGGGTTATTTGGTAAATAATGGATTTAAGTTGAGAAGATTTGACATGGAGGGGCTGGTAATGTAATTATGAGTGAAGATCTCATATGAACGGGCATATACCCGTCACCACCTTGCATTCAAACCCTAAACCTAATTTATCTTGCAGTCGTCACCTCCCATATGTGACCTTTCAGCCGTCACTTCCCTTTCTCATATTTCCGATCAGCCTAGGCCACCAAGGGAGCCGCCGTTGACCTTCATTCTTCCCCAAGTCAGGATAGCTCAAGATCGTTGTGGAGAGTTGGTCTACGCATGTTACTATTCCATTGACCACCGGTATCAGTCGACGACTCGCCGCCATGGTGAGTCGTCGTCTTGCACATCGTATTTCTCAATTGCCGCTCGACGTCGAGTGGTGGACCATCATGGTTGTCATTCTTCTCTCCAGTTGAACTCCCCCCCCCCCACCCCTTCGTTGTTTCTTCTTCGTATGTTGCATCTTGACGACCCGTTGCTGCCGCTTCGAGCGTCGGTCCGTTCTATAGGATGCTCTCTGGCCACTGCACGCCATTAGGTGGGAGTTTTCGCTTGTATTATCATTTGTAGGTGTATTTGTTGTTGTTGCAGATTGGGTATGTTGAGAGTATGCGATGGGTGGCCAGAAAATCAAAGAAAAGCCATCACCACCACCGTGAGGTGGTGGCTGTCACCCTCTACCATTGCCTGCTGCCACAAGGGTGGCTGAGTATGTGTGTGTATTTTAGTGTGTGTGTATTTTGGATATTATGTTGTTTGTATGTTGTTAATTATGAATTAATCCCGACTATATTGTATGGTTGACCTAGTAGAGTGATGAACTTAATGGATTAAGTCCTGAATGGGTTAAGTAAGAACACTTAACCCTAATCGTCATTTTATGTGAAAACCCTAATTTTGTTTAGGCCTTGAGTTGGGCTTTGGTGATTGGTCTATCGATGGTCCATCCAAGAACAAGTATATAGACTAGAATATTTGGATGGGCTTTAGGGTAAGGCCTATATGAGGCGTTTGGGCCCAATTTGGATAATTAGGCCATAAGTGGGCCATGAGGATTATAAGATATTGGACCATTGGAATGCCAAACGTCTGGACTAGGATAAATGGTTAGGCTATAAGATAAGACCATGTAGAGGTTTCGGCCCAATTTGGAAATTAGGCCATATGTTGGGCTTTGGTCCATTGTTTGACATTTAGGCCTTCAAAGTGTGTGTTTGGGCCTTGGGCTTGGATCAAGATAGGTTGGGGTAAAGTAGTCTTTTACCCCAAACATGGACTTATGGTTATATATTGAAACCCAACTATTAATTGGGTGTTGTTTTGATGTTGAAAGCTAGGGAATCTGTCAACCAACAGGTAGAGTTTTATCTGTGGGACTTCGGCAGTGTGAGGTGAGTGTTCCCACCATACCAATGGGTCGAAGGCACCAAGGCCGACCCATTTTGTGTTATGTGGTACACTAGTTGATGTAGTGATATGTGGTATGCCAGTTGGTTATATGCTACGCGCTATGCTATTTGTTTATGTGATATTTGCATGAAAGACCATGGGGGAGCCCATGACACTTGGATGTAAGACCATGTGGGGGAGCCCATGGATTTTCAGGTAAATACCATGGGGGGAGCCCATGACACTTGGATGTAAGACCATGTGGGGGAGCCCATGGCTTTTCAGGTAAAGACCTTGGGGGAGCCCATGAAACTTGGATGTAAGACCATGTGGGGGAGCCCATGGCTTTCCAGGTAAAGACCATGAGGGAGCCCATGGCACATAGGTGTAAGACTATGTGGGGGAGCCCATGGCATCCTAGAGTAAGACCTTGGGAGGAGCCCACGACATCCCTATATGTTTGTATGCATGACTTGTGTAGTTGATACGGTTTATGTGATTATGTGTGTAAGACCTTGGAGGGTTTCCATGGCATCCTTATATGCTCATACGCAAGGCTTATGTGATTGATGTGGATTATGTAGCTTATATGACCGATATGGTTTATATGATTATATGGATTTAGTGGGGTATGCTCTGGGGAGCTCACTAAGCTTCGTGCTTATAGTTTTGTTTATGGTTTCAGGTATCATCGGTTTGGAAAGGAAGGGACTGTCTTGATCGCAGCGCACACACCTGTGTTTTCCGCAATATTTGATTTTGGGATGAACTCTGATAAATGCTTTTAATTAGCAATATTTTTGGAAAGTTTGGATTTAAAAGATATATGTGTTTTGACTGTAATGAAAAAAATGAAATTTTTACCCTTGATTTTTGGGTCGTTACACCTCTCACCGGAGTCGCCACCCTCTCATCTTTCTCCTTCATTCATCATCGGACCATTATGTATTAGAACTTGGTTCGTCTTTCCGATAGAGGTGGTGATGTGAAAACTCTAGATGTTCATATTTCGACGATGGTTGAGGGTGACGACGATGTAACTCAACGAGGCGAAAAGGAGAGAGATGGTGTCGCTAGATAAGGAGAGAGACGATGTCAGCGTTGGCGGATAAAACGTTACTGTTGGATTAGTGTCTAAGCCCGTAACTATATTTGGTATGTACTTGACCCAGTTGTGCATGGTCCTTTTGGGTTGCCTTCACCAAAGCAACTTGACAAGGTAATTTGATGAGAGAGAGAGAGAGGATAATATGATTTATTAATATATTATAAGAATAATATATTAAAGGAGAAATCATATTTATTTAATTAGTATTAGTTATAAATTAATTAGGAATTAATTTGGTGACTAAAAGAGATTAATTAAATAAAGGGGCATAAACTGTCAAATGTATGGTTGTTGAGTTTTGGGCTGGGAAACCTAATGGACTAGGGGGAAACGAAATTATGATGAAGGATCATCATATTTTCGTCCAAGGCCCTATTCCAGAAGGTTCCTTGGGCTGCTTGGTGACTAAGTTGTCCATTAGGGTTTAGACTAAAACCCTAGTAACCTACAGCATAAATAAGACCCCTAGCCTTCAATTTTCGACCACTTGCTTCCCAAGAGAAACCCTAGGCCAAAATTTAGCATCCTCCCTCCTCTCTCATAGTTTCCTTCTTTCTTGTGGTGTTTGTAAGCCATTTGAGGAGTTAAAATTGTGATTCTAAGCTCCAGGAAAGAAGATTCAAACTTCCATTGAAGAGGTAAACATCTAGATCTGATGTTATATGTTAAATTATGAAGTATGTATGCTAGTTTAGGGTTCGTAAGTCTTGGATTCATTGCATGTACAATAGAGAAACCTAGATCCAAGCATTAGGGTTTGTATGAGCACATATGATTGTTCCTATGCATAAAACTCATAAGTGGTATCAGAGCCATGATTGGTTTCTGTTGTATGGATGCTTTGTATGATTAACATGCTTAAAATCATTTTTTTTCTTCTGTTCTACATGACTCGGCGAGTCACTTCATGAACTCGACGAGTCTGCCCAACTCGGCGAGTCCATTAGTGACTCGGCGAGTCGGATCGTCAGACAGAGGCATTCTTGGGATTTCTTGTTGTTTTTGCTGAGGGATAGTTGCCTAATCTGCTTTTACTGATAAAATTCGAATTTTAATGTCATTGTAGCACTATCCTTGCCAAAAACAAAAGATAATTACCAATTCATTAAATAATAAATTCCTTATATGATTAAAAGTTGATTATTTGAATTAATTGGGTAACTTATCTTGCAAGAATATGGATTAGGTTAAATATAGATAATCAATGAATTAATTGTGTGATTTATATTATTTGTTATTTGATCCCTTATGTTTTGAAAAGTTCAAAACTTGCCCTCAAGTTTTGAAATTTAAATTTTGATTAAGAGTTTAATTTTGAAAATTTCAAATTTCAACCCTTAGATTTTTTACAAGTTTAAAAAATCAACCTTATACTTTATTATTACAAGATTAATATATATATATATATATATATATATATATATATGTATAAGAATAAGCTAGTTTTATCGCTAGTAAGCCTCATTCACAAAGCCAGTCTACAAGGTTGCTGCCTATAAAATGGAGCTTAATGGGTGTACACTCACACCCACCGCTTGCTTGACTGGTGGAGGGTTGTTAGCCGAACGAATAGGATAGGGCACTTAATTCCTCATTACAAGTATAATGAATTTACAAAGTAACTATAATTTTTTACAAATTCCCAATCTTAGTTACTTTAGGGTAAAATGTGAAAATGATGCTACTCCATGGAATTACACTTTGTACCCTTGTCAAACATTAGTGGAGCGTGTGTGGTTAACCGGCACACTAATTTGGGGTTGACATTGGTAGTAAAGGGTGGCTCGATGTTTGTCATAGATCAATGGAGCGTGTGTGGTTTATCGGCACATTTATTAGGTGATAGAGACATTGAGTGCACCATGTTGATTCGCATGGTTATTCACAACTTGTCTGCGATCCTCAGTATCCCAGTCGCAAATTTGAAGTGCATATCGAGATTTAAACACGCCATTGAAAAGTTCAATGAATCTCAAAGATCTAGGATTTTTCAAATACATTTAAAACTTAATTTCTTTTCGTTTTTGATGGTGGAAAATTAGTGAATCGTCATTCACTTACCTTCAAATTATTCGCATTTAGATTACGACATCCCTTTTCTAAGTTGTGAATAATGTTGTTGGATCCTAGCCCTAATTTTTCATTTGGGTGTTTAATTGGGGATGCATTTCTAATCAAAATTTGTTCCTTTCTTTTTCAGATGTCTGCTAACAATAACAACAACGCCTCTGGGTCATTCTCGCTAATGAACCTATGTCAAAAGGTGACATTTGATGGGTCGAATTTCAACGAGTGGATGAGATACATTCGTATGATCACTTGCTACGAGGACAAAGAATATGTCCTCGATGAGAAGCTTGAAAAGATCAACCCAGATGTTGCTACTCCTGAAGAGTTGGTTACCTTTGAGGACCACGAGCGTGATGCTACAAAAGTTCATTGCATTATGCTCGCCACCATGAACCTCGAACTCCAAAAGTCCTATGAGGACATGTATCCATATGAAATGCATCTACATTTGTTGGATAGGTACCACCAAAGCACAAGGCAAGAGCGCTATGAGATCATCACTAACATGATCACCGCTAAGATGGGGAGTGGAGAATCCCTAACCGCGTATTTGCAGAAAATGCAGAGTTATGTTGATCGTCTTCTCAAACTTAATGTTAAGTTTGATGAGGATTTGGATATCGACATCATCCTCCACTCCTTGCCTTCCTGCTACAACCAGTTCAGAATGACCTACCACATGAATACGGAGGAGGTATCCTTGAGTAAGCTTCAAGAACTGTTGAGGACTGCTGAGAGCAACCTCAAGAACAAATCTATTGCATCATCCCCTGCTGTGGCTGCTCCTGTGTTGGCAATTGGCCAAGGGAAGGGAAAGAAGAGGAAGGCTCCTTCAAAGAGCCACCAAAAGGGAAAGTCATGTGATGGTTCATCCTCTAGTGGGACCAAATCAGGTTCTGCTAAACCCTCCTTTGACCCTAAGGAAGCAGAGTGCTTCTATTGCCACGACAAGGGCCACTGGAAACTAAGCTACCCAAAATATCTGCAAGACATTAGAGATGGGAAGATAAAGCCCACCTATGCAGGTATGTATTATGTTAAATCTAACAACTCATCACTTGCTACTTCATGGGTTCTTGATACAGGATGTGGTTTCCACATTTGTTCTGATTTGCAGGGCCTAAGAAGAAGTATGGAGGTGGAACATGAGAAGATGAACTTGATTATGGGAAACAGAAGATCGTTTCCTGTGACCAGAGTCGGAGTTTATTCTTTAGTGTTGAGTAATGGGTTAGGAATAGATTTAAATAATTGTTGCTATTCGCCAGATATGGCAAGGAACATCATTTCTTTTCATGGATTATACAAACAAGGTTTCAGATATTCATTTGATAATAGTAATGGTTCTATTAATGTTTACTTGAATGGTGTTTTTTATTTCAATGCATTACCTTGTAATGGGATTTATGAATCTGTGTTAATTGTTGATAATTTGGGAAATGATGTGCTGAATATTGACTCGTCCAATAGTTTGGACAAAGCATGCTTGTGGCATTGTCGCCTTGGCCATGTCAACAAGAAACGCATAGCCCAAATCCAAAAGGATGGAGTGTTGGAGTCATTTGACCTTAGGGACAATGACGTGTGTGAGTCTTGTTTACTTGGGAAGATGACCAAGTCACCCTTTACTGGCACTTGTGAAAGGGGTGAGGGTCTATTGGATCTCATACACACCGACGTGTGTGGGCCCTTTAGATCCACCACAAGGGATGTTTGCCGCTTCTACGTGACTTTTACGGATGATTATAGCAGATATGGATATATCTACTTAATCAAGCAAAAGTCAGAAACCTTTGAAAAGTTCAAAGAGTTTAAGAATGAAGTGGAGAATCAGCTGGGCAGGAAAATCAAGATGCTTCGGTCAGACCGAGGAGGAGAGTATCTAAGTCTTGAGTTTCACGACTATCTAAAGGAAAGTGGAATCGTTTCGCAATTTACGCCTCCGAGAACGCCACAATTGAATGATGTGGCTGAGAGACGTAATCGAACCTTGTTGGACATGGTTCGTTCTATGATGAGTCAGGCTCCGTTACCAATAGCTTTCTGGGGGTATGCCTTAGAGACTGCCACCCATATCCTTAACCTGGTTCCCACCAAGAAGGTTGCCAAAACACCTCACGAGATGTGGACAAGGAAAGCTCCCTCGTTGGCACATATCAAGGTTTGGGGTTGCGAGGCTTTCGTAAGACGAGAAACTCATGACAAGCTCGAACCTCGTAGTGAGAAGTTTTATTTCATCGGCTATCCACAGAAGTCGTTTTTGGCTATCTCTTCTACAGACCGAGTGACAATGTTGTCTTCGTTACAAGGAGAGGGGTTTTCCGAGAAAGAGAACTCATAAGCCAAGAGGACAGTGGGAGGCAAATTTATCTTGAAGAGATTCAAGAGCATAGCGATGAAGGAACTTCTTGTTGGGTTTTGAGCATTCTAACACTTCCTAAGTGTACATGCAACCCTAATAAACCTTGGATCTATGTTTGTCTAAGATACATGCAAATAATTATTTTTCCAAGGTTCATATCCTAACTAGCATGGCATGGGGAACATGAATCAAATAAAGCTAGTAGAAATGCTTACCTTGAAGTTGTAGTTGATTGCTTGGAGTTTTAGAGCCTAGCACCAATAGTGTGGATGCCTCAAGTGGAAATCACAAATCACCACAAACTTGGAACTTTGAGAGAATAGATACTACTATCTTGAAATCGGCCTCACCTCAACAAGTGTCAACTAGTATGATTTCAAGAACCAAAGCCTCCTTTATATAGTGTGGTGGATTAGGGTTACATCCATGTAAACCCTAATACCCATGTCTCTTCATTTCCATGAGATCCATGGGTCAAAGCTCCATGGAGTATCCATGGACTTTTCCATGCAAGCCTAGCCCATTCCAAATAAGCACTAGCCCACACTATATAAATATAGAAGCCCATATTTAATTAGTAATATCTTTGATCACTAAATTAATCCTAGATTAATTATAGATCACTACTAATTAAATAATATGATCTTATATTAATATATTAGAACTTATAATATATTAATAAATCATAACCTGTACTATTCTCAAATATTATCCAATAATTGTTCGGGTGAAGTGCAACCCAAATGGACCATGCCGGGTCGGGTCAAGTACATACCAAATATAGTTATGAACTTAGACACTATATCCAACAGTCTCCCACTTGGATAAGTCTAATAACTATAGTTGCAAGTATGACTTCAGGAACCGATCAGCAATCATAGCTCTTTAAACTCTGTTGAACTAGAACGCGCCATTTAGATAAGTGACCATATAATCCTCTGTTCTAGATATCAGCCGGACAAATACATAGAACATTGTCTTGCTTATTGTCCAGCATTTGTTTCCCGATTTCCGATTTGTTTGACATAGAACTCAACTGAACACATCAATTTAGTTCTGACCGGGCCCGGTACATAGGTCAAAACAAAATCATCGAGGGTCCCAGATATCAGCTTCTAATCCAAGAAGGAACAGATAAACTTCGACTCATATGTTTGTTCTACCACTCATTGAATTACACACAAAGGCACGTTTTATAACATCGAGTTACCAATGCGTTTTCGTACAATCAATGCATAACCAACTCGTAAGTAACAAATCATATCTCTAGGTTTGAAGACTTATATGATATTACCGTCTCACGATCACTCGAGATAAAATTCCATGAAGTGATTCCAGTGAGCGTGGGTTGAGTCCAATGCTCAGAACTTGTGAGCACTCATGATTGTTGTAGCCATGTCCAACACCTTAGACCTCTGCAACCAATCATGACAGTCTTGATTCATACCTACTTCCGACATATGACCGACTGTGGAGGTTTGAATAATATGATATACCAAACATAATTATTCTGGAAGTCAAAACATGCAAAAGAAATATAGTAAACGATCGACAAGAGATAGCAACACTTTACTCATAAATAAAACACCTTTTATTCATCATCAAATGTCAATTACACTTTACAAATTTCATAATTTATCTAACTACTAAAACTTATATCATCCTTTAGCCCTATGCTCCGAGCATGCTGGAGATGCTTAACCCTACTCAGTCCCTTCGTGAGGGGATCTGTTGGGTTCCCATCTGATGATACCCTCTTCGCCACGAGGATCCCTTCTTCTATTCGATGTCTGATGAAGTGATATTTTCTGTCAATGTGTCTGGATCTCCCATGATCTCTTGGTTCCTTGGCTAAGGCAACCGCACTATTGCTGTCACAGAAAATCTCCATTGGCTCTTTTATAGCTGGTACAACTCCAAGGTCTCCGATGAAGTTCTTTAGCCATATAGCCTCCTTTGCTGCCTCGCTTGCCGCTATATACTCTGATTCACAAGTAGAATCAGCCACTGTCTCCTGCTTGGAACTCTTCTAAGTGATTGCTCCTCCGTTTAAGGTAAAGACCCAGCCCGACTGAGAGCGGAAATTATCCCTATCAGTCTGGAAGCTAGCATCACTATACCCTACAACTCTCAAGTCATCACTCCCACCGAAGGTAAGGACCCAGTCCTTAGTCCTTCGCAGGTACTTGAGGATATTCTTTACCGCAGTCCAGTGTTCCTTGCCAGGGTTCCCCTGATACCTGCTAACCATGCTCAAAGCAAAGGCTACATCAGGTCGAGTACACGTCATAGCATACATGATCGATCCTACAGCTGAAGCATAAGGAAGTCGACTCATCTCTGCTATCTCAGCCTCAGTACTAGGGCTTTGTGTCTTACTCAATCTTGCGTTACACTGAATGGGTAACTCACCTTTCTTGGAGTTATGCATGTTGAATCTTTTCAACACTTTGTCCAAGTAGGTACTTTGACTAAGTCCAATTAGTCTTTTACTCCTGTTTCTCAAAATCTTTATCCCAAGGATATAGGCAGCTTCACCAAGGTCCTTCATAGCGAAACACTTCCCAAGCCAGGACTTTACTTCCTGCAGGGTTGGGATGTCATTTCCTATGAGTAGTATGTCATCCACATACAGTACCAAAAAACTGACTATGCTCCCACTAGCCTTGATATAGACGCAAGATTCATCTTCACTCCTTGAAAAGCCAAATTCCTTGACTTTCTCATCAAATCAAAGATTCCACCTGCGAGGTGCCTGATTCAATCCATAAATGGATTTCTCGAGTTTACACACTCTATTGGGGTACTCTGTACTGACAAAACCCTCTGGCTGAACCATGTAAACATCCTCAGCCAACTTTCCATTAAGGAAAGCGGTTTTGACATCCATTTGCCATATTTCATAGTCATGAAATGCAGCTATGGCTAACAGAACCCTAATAGACTTTATCTTGGCCACTGGTGAAAAGGTTTCATCATAATCAACTCCCGGAGTTTGAGAATAACCTTTTGCAACCAGTCGTGCCTTATAAGTGTGTACATTACCATCCATGTCGGTCTTCTTCTTGAAGATCCATTTGCACCCTACAGTCTTACGACCAGGTACATTCTCAACCAAGTTCCAAACTTGATTGTCATACATGGATTGTATCTCGCTATCCATAGCCTCTTTCCATTTAGCAGCCTCAGGGCCTGCCATGGCTTCCGTGTAGCTGTTAGGTTCATCCAGACCTACTAGTGTCTCATCAATAATAAGTGTCTCACCTTCCACAATAATATGGAAGCCATAATAATGATCAGGTGCATTCCTAACTCTCGTGGAACGTCTCAGAGGCACAGGCACATCAGCTGGCTCAAAAGGAGTTTCCTCCTCAAGTTGTGGGCTAGGGTTTGAAGTTCCTTCACCACTTGACTCTTGAATTTCTTCAAGATCAATTTGCCTCCCACTGTTTCCTTGGCTTATAAATTCTCTCTCTCGAAAAACTCATCTTCTTGCTACAAAGACCACATTATCACTAGGTCTGTAGAAGAGGTAACCAAAGGATTGCTGTGGGTAGCCGATGAAAATACACCTCTCGCTTTGGGGTTCGAGCTTATCATGAGTCTCGCGTCTCACGAAAGCATCACAACCCCAAATCTTGATGTAGTCTAGCTTAGGTACTTTACCAGTCCACATCTCGTGAGGAGTTTTGGCAACTTTCTTTGTAGGGACTAGATTAAGAATATGGGCGGCAGTCTCTAAGGCATACCCCCAGAATGAGATTGGTAGCGTAGCTCGACTCATCATGGAACGAACCATATCCAACAAGGTTCGATTACGCCTCTCAGCCACACCATTCAACTGTGGTGTCCTGGGAGGTGTCAATTGTGAGACAATCCCACATTCCCTAAGATAGTCGAGGAACTCTGAACTAAGATACTCACCTCCTCGATCGGATCGGAGCATCTTAATGTTCCTGCCCAATTGATTTTCGACTTCCTGTTTAAATTCCTTAAACCTCTCGAAAGTCTCTGACTTATGCTTGATTAAGTAGACATATCCATATCTACTGTAATCATCAGTAAAAGTCAAATAATAACAATTAACATCCCTTGTGGCATGTTTGAATGGTCCACACACATCCGTGTGTACAAGATCCAACAAACCTTCACCCCTCTCACACGAGCCTGTGAAGGGTGACTTTGTCATTTTTCCAAGTAAGCATGATTCGCAACTATCATCTGACTTTAGGTCAAACGACTCCAAGACTCCATCCTTTTGGAGTTGGCCTGTGCGTTTCTTGCTTATATGTCCAAGGCGACAATGCCATAATGATGCTTTATCCAAGTTATTATGATTAGTAGAATCAATACACAAAACATTATTTCCTAAGTTATCTACAACAGATACAGCTTCATACACACCATCACAAGGTAATGCTTTAAAATAAAAAACATTATTAAAGAAAACATCAATAGAACCAACTTCATTATTAAATGAAAAGGTAAACCCTTGTTTGTACAAAGCATGAAAGGAAATAATATTTCTTGCCATTCCTGGCGAATAACAACATTTATTCAAATCTAAATTAAACCCACTACTTAGCGATAAAGTATAAACTCCAATCTTGGTGACAGGTGAAGCTTTCCTATTCCCCATGATCAAGTTTATTCTTCCTTGCTCCACATTCTCACTTCTTATTAGTCCCTGCAAGTCACAACAAATATGAATACCACAACCGGTATCAAGGACCCAAGATTTAGAATGGGGTGAGTTATTAGATAAGATAGTGTAAATACCTGCATGGTTGGGTTTGACTTTCCCATCCTTCACATCCTGCTGGTACTTTGGGCAGTTCCGCTTCCAATGAGCCTTTTCATGGCAATAGAAGCATTCAGCCTCTTTTGGGTCAGAACAAGGAGTGACGAAACCTTTCTTGGTTCCACTTGAAGAAGAGCCATCAAGGGTCCAAGCCTTGGTACCCTTCGAGGATCTCTTTCTCTTCCTCCCTCGACTTTTCCCAATTGCCAAAACCGGAGTTGAGTTTGGAGTAGGAGTGATAGCAACCGACTTCCCCTTAAGACCTGATTCTGCGGTCTTGAGAAGTCCCTGAAGTTTGCTGAGGGTGACTTCGTCCTTATTCATGTGATATGTCATGCGGAATTGATCATAGCATGATGGTAAGGAGTGCAAAATGATATCTATTGCAAGATCCTCAGGGAAGTTCACATTAAGCTTCAGCAAACGATCCAAATACCTTTGCATTTTCTGCATGTGGCTCGTGACGGATTCCCCGTCCTTCATCATGGTTGTTATCATGGAGCAGATGATTTCATACCTCTCTTGTCTTGCACTTTGATGGTATCTTTCCATCAAATCTTGGTGCATTTCATAAGGGTAGAAATCCTCATAAGACTTTTGGAGTTCCGCTGTCATCGTGGCCATCATGATGCAAGCCACTTTCGTAGCATCCCTTTCATGTGCCCGAAAGTCAGCGATCTCCTGAGGAGTTGCAGTGGTCTCATCAATCTTCTTAAGCTCCTTGTCAAGGACATATTATTTGTCCTCGTAGCGGGTAATCATCCTGATGTTTTTGATCCACTCATTGAAGTTGGATCCATCAAAAGTGACTTTCCCACACAAATTCATAAGGGTAAAGGAGCCATTAGGATTAGAGCCAGAAGCAGCATTGTTTGAAGACATCTGAAAAGAAGAGAACAAGATTAGTTTAGATATAAGAGAGTCCTTAATAAAACACCCAAATGTAATATTAAGGCTAGGATCCAATCACAATATAATATAACTTAGAAGAGGTATGCCGTAATCTAAGCTATACCATATTTGAAAGGTAGGTGAATGACGATTCACCAATTTCCACCACGAAAACCGAAATGTTTAAATATTAGGTTTTTGATTGGTTCTTAGAAATTCCTAGATTCTTTGAGATTCAATGAACTTTTCAAAGACATGTTTCAATCTCGAGTGTGCCCTCCAAGTTTTGTGACTGGGATGCCGAGGATCACAAAACGAGGTGTGAAGTAACCATGCAAATCACTTGGTACCCTTAAGGTTTATCACTCAATCGATGTGCCGGTAAACCACACACGCTCCATCGATACTATAATAAACCCTAAGTCACCCTTTACCTACCTTGTTAAGTCCAAGTTAGTGTGTCGGTTAACCACACACGCTCCACCAACGACTTAAACAAAGTGTAAAGTGTAATTTCATGGATTAGCACCTTATTCACATTTTTCCTAAAGTAACTAAGATTGGGAATTTAATAAAACATTTAGTTACTTTATAATATTCATCATACTTTAAATGAGAATTTATAAGTCCTTGTCTTACCCGTTCGGCTAACGAACCTCCACCAGTCAAGCAAGCGGTGGGTGAGAGTGGAAACCCATTAAGTCACCATTTTATAGGCAACAACCTTATACCCACCTTATAGACCGGCTTCGTGAATGAGGCGTACTAGCGGTAAGACGACTTTGTTCTTATACATATATATATAATTATTAAATCATAATAATATAAGTATAAGGGTTGAATTTTAACTTTTAAAATTCTAAGGGTTGGAACTAAAGTTTTAACTTGACTTTACTTGTTCCAAAACTTGAGGGCAAGTTTTGTAAACTTTCAAAACTTTTCATTTCTTGTAACTTATGAGTTTAATAGAGTAATAAAATGAAGACTATTCACTTTTCTAACTCTTGTGTTCTTTTAATGGTTTTCAATCCAAGAGACTTTTGGTTTTCCATAACTTGAGGACAAGTTATGGACTCCATTAAATCACATTATGATCAAGAATTAATCTACCACATAGGTTACAAATAATTCCTATGATCATCTAAACATCATAAGAACAAGATCATGAACATGAACACTTTCATATATCAAAATCACACTTAATCTTTGTAATTTTGATAACTAGTTGTTGTAAATGAGTTAGAAAAGACATTACACCATCTAAAACAAGTTTTCAAGTACCAAAACAGTTTAGGGTAATGTTTCTAATCCATTTCCAGCAACTAAAGTCGAAAATCTGCACTCTGTCGTCCCTACTCGCCGAGTGCATGAACCTACTCGGCGAGTAGGTTGAAGATACAAGTGAACTCGGCGAGTCCCCCCATGGACTCGGCGAGTTCAGCAGTCAGACAACAAGTTTTTCGACTTTTTCAAGCATATTGCAACAAGTATCAAACAAACAAGCCTAGGCTCTAATACCACTGTTGGGTTTTGAGCATTCTAACACTTCCTAAGTGTACATGCAACCCTAATAAACCTTGGATCTATGTTTGTCTAAGATACATGCAAATAATTATTTTTCCAAGGTTCATATCCTAACTAGCATGGCATGGGGAACATGAATCAAATAAAGCTAGTAGAAATGCTTACCTTGAAGTTGTAGTTGATTGCTTGGAGTTTTAGAGCCTAGCACCAATAGTGTGGATGCCTCAAGTGGAAATCACAAATCACCACAAACTTGGAACTTTGAGAGAATAGATACTACTATCTTGAAATCGGCCTCACCTCAACAAGTGTCAACTAGTATGATTTCAAGAACCAAAGCCTCCTTTATATAGTGTGGTGGATTAGGGTTACATCCATGTAAACCCTAATACCCATGTCTCTTCATTTCCATGAGATCCATGGGTCAAAGCTCCATGGAGTATCCATGGACTTTTCCATGCAAGCCTAGCCCATTCCAAATAAGCACTAGCCCACACTATATAAATATAGAAGCCCATATTTAATTAGTAATATCTTTGATCACTAAATTAATCCTAGATTAATTATAGATCACTACTAATTAAATAATATGATCTTATATTAATATATTAGAACTTATAATATATTAATAAATCATAACCTGTACTATTCTCAAATATTATCCAATAATTGTTCGGGTGAAGTGCAACCCAAATGGACCATGCCGGGTCGGGTCAAGTACATACCAAATATAGTTATGAACTTAGACACTATATCCAACACTTCTAACACTAGCACTCAACCTAAGGAGGAAAGTCCTGTTGAACCTGTTGACGAGTCCTTACCTCTTAGACATTCCAGTAGGGCTAGTGTTTCACCCCAGTTCTATGGTTTACATATTACTACTAAAGGGGATACATTTATTAGTGATGATACACTTGTAAATTTGGATGAACCTAGCAGCTACAAGGAAGCCATGGCAGGCTCGGAGTCTGCTAAGTGGAAAGAGGCAATGGAAAGCGAGATTCAGTCCATGTACGACAACCAAGTTTGGAATTTGGTTAATAATGTGTCGGGTCGTAAGACAGTCGGGTGCAAGTGGATCTTCAAGAAGAAGACAAACATAGATGGGAATGTGCACACTTATAAAGTGCAATTGGTTGCGAAGGGCTTTACTCAAACTCCTGGAGTTGACTATGATGATACCTTCTCTCTAGTTGCCAAAATAAAGTCTATTAGGGTGAGGCTCGCAATAGCTGCGTTTCATGATTATAAAATATGGCAGATAGACGTGAAACCCGCTTTTCTTAAAGGAAAGTTGGCTGAGGATGTTAACATGAATCAGCCTGAGGGTTTTTTCAATGTGAAGCATCCAGATGGAGTGTGTAAGCTTGAGAAATCCATTTATGGATTGAAGCAAGCGTCTCGCAGATGGAATCTTTGTTTTGACGAGAAGGTCAAAGAGTTTGGCTTTCTGCGAAGCGAAGATGAATCTTGTGTATATGTCAAGGCCAATGGGAGTATAGTGAGCTTCCTCGTATTGTATGTCGATGACATACTACTCATAGGAAACGACGTCCCAACCTTGAAGGAGGTCAAATCCTGGCATGGGAAGTGTTTTGCTATGAAGGACCTCGGAGAGGCTGCGTATATTCTGGGAATAAGGATAGTAAGAAACGGAAGTAAGAGACTGATAGGACTCAGTCAGGATACATACTTAGATAAGGTACTAAAGCGTTTTAGTATGGAAAATTCCAAGAAAAGGGAGTTGCGAATCCAAAGCAATACCAAGTTGAGTAAGACTCAATGCCTGAGTACAGAGAAAGAAATAGCTGATATGAGCCGAGTACCTTATGCTTCCACAGTTGGCTCTATCATGTACGCTATGACTTGTACTCGCCCTGATGCGGCCTTCGCTTTGAGAATGGTCAGCAGATATCAGGGAAACCCTGGTAGAGCCCATTAGACTGCGGTTAAGAACATTCTTAAGTACCTTCGGAGGACCAAGGAATGGTTTCTAGTTCTCAGTAAGAGTGATGACTTAAGGGTACGAGGGTACAGTGATGCTAGTTTTCAGACGGATTGGGATAATTACAGCTCACAGTCGGGATGGGTCTTTACCCTTAACGGAGGAGCGATGACTTGGAAAAGTTCCACGCAAGAGACTGTGGCTGATTCAACGTGTGAATCAGAGTACATTGCAGCAAGTGAGGTGTCAAAAGAGGCAATATGGTTGAAGAACTTTATTGGAGACCTTGGAGTTGTGCCATCCATAAAGGAACCTATGGAGATTTTCTGTGATAATGAATGAGCAGTTGCCTTAACCAAGGAACCAAGGGATCATGGTAGATCCAGGCATATCGACAGAAAATACCATTTTATTAGACATCGGGTAGAAGAGGGACTCCTCGTTGTGAAGAGGGTATCGTCAGAAGATAACCCAGCAGATCCCTTTACGAAGGGACTGAGTAGGGTCAAGCATTTGCAGCACACTAGGAGCATTGGGCTAAAGGACGATATTAGTTTGGGTTAGATAGGTAGGAAACTTGTAATAGATAATTTGTATTCAAAATTTGATGATTGAATAAAGGTGTGTTATTTATAAGAAAGGTTGTTATCTTGTGTTGATTATTTATCTATTGTTTCTATTTTGTATGTTTTGACTTCCTGAATAATAAGATTATTTAAACAATCCACTATCGTTCATATGTTGGAAGTAGATATGAAGGAAGATTGTCATGAATTTGTTTGTAGATTGTCTGAAAGGTTTTACACATAGCAAAGGATTTCTACAAAGTTCATGAGTGCTTATGAAATATGATTTGAGCATTGGAATAAACCCGTGCTTGCTGGTATCACTTCATGAGAAGTATCGCGAGTGATCGCAAGATGATAAAATCATATAATCTTTAAACCTAGAGATATGGTTATTATTTGCTAGTTGATTATACATTGATAATGCAAAACCGCATCAGTAACTTGATGTTATAAAACGCATTATTGTGTGTGACTTGACTAGTGAATAATAAAAGCATATAAGTCGAAGTTTTTCTGTTCCTTTTATTCTAAGAGGATAAAAGCGATATCTGGCCACTCGATGATTTGGTTTGAATTATATGTCGGGCCCGGTTAGAACAAAGTTGATCTGTTCAACTAAGTTCTATGTCGAACGAATCAGAGATCGGGAAACAAAGTGCTAAACAATAAGTATTGTTAGCATGATATCTAGAACAGGGGATTATACGAACACTTATCTGAAGGACAAGATTTTAATCAGAGTTGACAACGGCGTATAAGAGCTACGATTGCTGATCGGATCCTGAAGACATATGTGAGATATAGTTACTAGACTTATCCAAGTGGGAGACTGTTGGATTAGTGTCTAAGCCCGTAACTATATTTGGTATGTACTTGACCCGGTTGTGCATGGTCCTTTTAGGTTGCCTTTACCAAACCAACTTGACAAGGTAATTTGATGAGAGAGAGAGAGGATAATATGATTTATTAATATATTATAAGAATAATATATTAAAGGAGAAATCATATTTATTTAATTAGTATTAGTCATAAATTAATTAGGAATTAATTTGGTGACTAAAAGAGATTAATTAAATAAAGGGGCATAAACTGTCAAATGTATGATAGTTGAGTTTTGGGCTGGGAAACCTAATGGACTAGGGGGGGGGGTGAAATTATGATGAAGGATCATCATATTTTCGTCCAAGGCCCTATTTGTGACATCCCCAATTTCACGGCCAGAAAAGACTGATTTTATTTATACTTTATAAAAGTCAGAGTACCCCTTTTTAATAAAAATGTGTGGAATTTGTTCCCTATGAAACATGATAAATACGTCATAAGGGCATTCCGAAGAAAAATATTTTTTATTCATTTTAAAACATTTGGCATGTCATCGTCAATACAAAAACATAAGCATAAACAGAACTTACATTCATTATCACTAGTGATTTATATCTCCTTAATCTCTCTGTGTAATGTGACTTGATATCAACACCTGTGATATAAATAAACTGAGTGGGTCAGGTTGGGAAACCTGGTGAGTACATAGGGTTTTCAACCCACAATAATATAATTATTATGTTTAATCATCAAACAGTTAACCCAATTACCCATCCTAATTATCTTCTTAACTCTTAAGGGCCTACCCTAAGAATCAACTATTTCTCATTCATTCATTCCTAAGGATTATCCTAAGGAATAGGTAAGAAGTCCATCGTTGTCAATGACACAGCTGTCAAGCACAGCTGCTAGTTTTATCACTTAGGCGCAACTGCCAGAATTGTGACATTCTATATGAGGTGCAGCTGCCAGTATCGTCCTTCGAGCACAACTGCTAGGGTTATCTCGTTTATTGACCATATCGTTTGCGAGAGTCCACTCGCAATACATGTCAATGGGTTTTTAGAGTACATCGGTGAACACATCGTTCACAACACCTACAAGTTGCGAGCCTGCTAGTGTTCCACTGGACTGTCTAGAATAGTCCGTGGTTGTCATCCATACTCTGCTAGATGATGGGGCCAGCATTTGGGAACAAGGCTTATCACATCGTCCACCTCTCACCCTTACCTCATGGTCTATATCACCTCTCAACTCATCATCCAACTCATATTTCATCTACCCATGTTTTACCCAACATATTATGTAGATATAAATACATATACAGTTTAAATCATATAAAACTTGTATAAAATCATTCATCCAGTATAGATAGCAAGTATACAGATAATATGCACACATAGCACGTAGTTTATATAAATAATTCATATCTATGTGTAAGATGAAAGAGACCATGCACTCACTTGAAAAGGTGGTGATTCCGAACTCAGACAGCGCTTCGCTTCTTAAAAATAATTTCCTTCGACGAAACCTAGTATTATTACCACTAGAGTTTAGTCTATTATTCGTTGAGACTAATTAATAGTCTAGCTATTATTACTATTATATAAGCGTTAAACAATACTTATATAACCCATAATAATAGCCAAAGTACTTATTATAAGTTCCTAATAACGTTACTATAATTAAATAAAAGCTATATTAAAAATAGCGTAGGCGTAGCTCACTTACAATGAGTTTTATAGAAAACTGGGCTTTGCTTGGAGCAGCGTTCCCGAGCCAAAAAGCTCTTCTTCTCGGAGCCGTCGAGCACTCCGGGGCTTCCACCTCGTGCCAGGGAGGTTCCCTAGGCTTTTCGAGGGGTTTCGGGGCTAGAGAGAGGTTCTAAAGAGAGAGTAAAGAGAAAAAAGGATGGGAAAGGTGTGAAGAAAATGAGGGTGGAAGAGGTTGTATTTATAGGGTAAAATGTGGCTGAAATTGGTGCCACATGTCACCATCTAGTGGCAAGCCTTGGGGAGAAAGAAATGACCAAGATTGTGCCACGTCACCCATTTTGTAGCCGCACCCTGCCGACTTCTAAATCCCATAACTTTCGCATACAAGTTCCGTTTTCGACGTTCTTTATATCCACGCGTACGTAAAAATAAGATCTACAACTTTCATTTTGACTTTGTCGGCTAATTCTCGGCCGATCTTAAATTTAACAGTACGATGAGATTATACTGTTAAATGTCCGCGTAAAATTCATAACTTCTACATACGAACTCCGTTTTCATATGTCTTTTTACCGTTGAGTTCCTATTAATGAGATCTTCAATTCTCATTTAGGTCGCATAGTCCAAAAACCGCTCGATCTAAAATTCGAGTTTCGGGGCGTGCACTGCTATGCCAAATCTTAGAAAATTCATAACTTCCTCATACGAAGTCAGATTTCGGCATTCTTTTTTTTTTTTGTATGTTCTAGGTTTAATGTATACTACAAATTTTGTTTAGATCACTAAGGAAAAAAGTACTTTATCAAAAATTCACTATTTACGTCTCCCGGTGCCATGCCGATTTTGTCGTAAAACTTCGACGGGCCATAACTTCTTCATTATAACTCGGATTTTGGCGTTCTTTATATGTACGGAACCCTTGAGACATATTCTATAAATTGGTTAAGATTAATCCTTCTAAATAATCTTCCATTAAAAACTCATTTTTGACGCTCATTGTCTCTAAATTGGTTAGCCCGGATCTGCGGGTGTTACACTATTCCAGAAGGTTCCTTGGGCTGCTTGGTGAGTAAGTTGTCCATTAGGGTTTAAACCTAAATCCTAGTAACCTATAGTATAAACAAGACCCCTAGCCTTTAATTTTCGGCAACTTGCTTCCCAAGAGAAACGCTAGGCCGAAATTTAGCATCCTCGCTCCTCTCTCATAGTTGCCTTCTTGCTTGTGTTGTTTGTAAGCCATTAGAGGAGTTACAATTGTGACTCTAAGCTCTAAGAAAGAAGATTCAAGCTTCCATTGAAGAGGTAAACATCTAGATCTGATGTTATATGTTAAATTATGAAATTTGTATGCTAGTTTAAGGTTTGTAAGTCTTGGATTCATTGAATGTACAATAGTGAAACCTAGATCCAAGCATTAGGGTTTGTATGAGCACATAGGATTGTTCTTATGCATAAAACCCATCAGTTACATCACAGGAGAAGGAGATAGACGGTAGCGTTATGATATTTTAGCAATGAACATATGGGGTAAAGATATTAGGTATGGTGGTGGTGGCGGCGTTCTTATTTTTCCGACAGAAACGAGTAGCCGATGGTGTTGGTGGTGGCAGAGACTAATGGCCAACGGTGGTGGTTGCAGATTCTGGTGGTTGACGGGTGGTTGGCAGCAAATATTGTTTATAAATGTGTGTTAGTGTTCTTGAGTGTTTATGTGAATATATATGTGAGAGAGAGAGAGAGAGAGGGTATTTACTTTTTCCTTTTGTTTATTTTTGTAATAAAAATTTGAAAAAAGAAAATATAAAGGCCAAAATCTCCATTTAAAAAACATAAATAAATAAATTGAACCAAACTCGCAACAAAATCACAGTTTTAGACCACTGGTGCTAGTCTAAATTTTTTTTTGACCAAAGTAACAATTTTCGACATATCACATGGACCATTTTGCACTTTGATCATGAAAATATTCAAAAGAAAATGTGGTACATACCTATTAGACTATTAGAGAAAGGTTGGAAGGTGGAAAAATAAAGTATCTTTAACATTTTGAAGCTAAAAAGAAAGTTATTAAATTGTTAACACCGTATTAAAACATTCCTCACTCGTATTATTAATAAGAAAAAAAAAAACTCTATTATTAAATCGTTAACAGTAAGGGATGAGCGTTGGAACCGGACCGGTTCGGAACCGGAACCGGTATTGTGGTATTATAAGAACCGGTAACCGGACCGCCGGTTCCAATGCCGGTTCCGGTTTTCTGGTTATTTTTTCAAACAAGAACCGGTTATAAATAAGATGAAACTAATGACGATGCAATTCATAATATCGATCATTACCGATTATTGATTACATTTTTTTTACATTATAAGAATTATAATTAGATTAATGATCATCTTCTGTAATCTGTATGTGTATTCCAACCAAGTGTACAAAGATATGATGTTTTCTTAAGATTATACTACGTATTAAACATACTTTTAAACAACTTTAAATGCATAAAATTGATGTCATCTTTAAAAGCATGCATGTTAACTTTATTTGTTCGTTAGCTATTTAGTTAAAAAAATGCATTCTTGTATCGTCTTCAAGCCTCTGTAATGTAACTAATAACTACACATTCATACGACTATATGCCAAAACACAAGAACTGAATGTATATATGGATTAATTAACATGAACATGAAATTGAATAGATTATGATTTAAGATAATCACAAAATATTTAAAAAAAAATTTGCATGTTTTTTGTCTTTAAACTTCCGGACCGGTTCCGGTTTTTTAACCGTTTTTTTGTGAACCCGAACCGGTTTTAAAACCGGGACAGGTTTTGCTAAAGCTAAAGAACCGGTAACCGAATTGTTATATTAAATCATGACGGGTTCCGGTTCCGGTGGTTCCAACGCTCTTCCCTAGTTAACATCACATAAAAACTTTTCTGATATATTAGTTATCAATTCGAATAAGGAAAATTATGTTATAGTCATTTCTGCACATTCAATGCTACGAATAAAAGAATACATAACACCCATTGTTTCTATTATTTATAATATAAATCACATATAAAAATGACTACACGAATAGACGACCTCTTTTCATATATTCGAGTACATTTGCATCAGGGAAATATTAAAAAAAATGAGTTTATTAACAACTAGGTGTGAGACCCGTGTATTACACGGGTTTATAAAAAAAATTAATATAAAATTATAAGTATTACATATTTTTTAAAGTAATAATTTTACATAAATACAAAGAATATAATAAATAAAGTAAATAATAAAGGTTGTAAAACATTTATTATGAAATTTAATAGAATGATATACTTTACATATATAAATCTCATTAAAATGTGGATTTTAAATTTAAGAAAATGACAAGTAGAAAAGAAATAATTCAAAAACTCTTAAAAAATGACATGTGTCAAAATTAATGAAAATATGACATTTGGCAAAATTGATTTTCATTTATTAGGTTACTAGGTGTGAGACCCATGTATTACATGAGTTTATTTAAAAAAAATTAAATATAAAATTTTAACAATTTGAAAACTTTAAATTTATAAGAAAAATAAGAAATTTTTTGAATTATTACAATTAATGAGACTTTAATGCATTAGATACATTACATATATAAACCATTTCTAATAAATATCTTACATATATATTACCTTATATATTAAATGTGGATTTTAATTTAATAAAATTAAAAATACAATAAAATGACAAGTGGAAAATAGATAAATTTAAAATTTCTAGAAAATGCCATGTGTCCAAATGAATGAGAAGAGGACATGTGACAAAGTCATTTTCATTTATTAGGGTAGATATAAAGGCATGATGTTATTTATCTGAAAAAAAAAGACATAAAATTTTGATAATTGTTTACAATCGAAAACCATTATATATTTGGGAATTTAGCCGCTAATTTTGGGTATTAGGACGTAATTTCAGAAAGTCATTATATTTTTGGCTCGTTAACGATAAATTCATGTGTAGTTTAACAAAAAATGGCATAGAGTTTATTTTACTATAATCTTATTGTAAATTTTTTGTTTGAAAGCGTATTATTTTGCTGTAATATTACTCTATTTTCTCTCTGCCTAACAATGTATATTGTTTACTATATTCTCTTTGTCTAATAAATTATATTATCTTATTATAATTTTATTATAATTATATTGTATTTTTTTTTTTATGATAGAAGGTCAGGTCTTGTTGTGATCATAATGTATTATTTTATTGTATTTTCACAAAAGAAGAAGTTCATTTTTAGAGATGTCAAAAATTAATTAAAGTTACAATAGCATATCATAATAATATTTTTGGACTCCGAAGTTCATTTTTAGAGATGTCAAAAATTAATTAAAGTTACAATAGCATATCATAATAATATTTTTTGACAAAATAAACAGGATATATATACAGAAAAGAAAACACATTTAAATGGCTAAATATATATAGATGAGATAAAATCCATTAACCTTATATGTCATTACACTTTCCATATGATACAACAACTACTCCAAAACATCTAAATAAAACTCGGCATACTTTTTATTTGAAAAATTACGAATTCTATTTGGCATGCAAATCTTAATATAACTACTTATACATCTAACTTTGTCATGATTTGTTAAAATATTATTTGTTCATATTAATGTAATCAATATGGTGTTTAAAACATTTTAATTATTTTAATTATTTTAGTTATTGTGTTGGATTTTCTTCATAATATCAATCATCATAATCATGCTAATAGAGTTTAAAATAGCATGAAATAAGACGTATATTAAATGTGACAACTTTTCTTTTCTGCCTTTAATGATTTAGCCGGTCACGTTTTATTTCTAAATAATTAAGGATCATTGTATTTTAGGCTCAATTACATATATCTTCATCCTATGTTAAAAGTTATGACTTACGAATATATTTGGGTGTTATTATATGGTACTTCTTATTTATATAAAAAGTCAAACCGATGAGAATTGTATTCTTTTCTCTTTCCAGTTTCTTATCCCCCAAGGATTATAATTCTCTTGTTTAATTTTGAATTAGTATTATTAACTATCTCTAATGCTGGCGTGTAATTCTTGATTTCATTGAATAAGAAAAGAGACACTTTGTGTTATTATATTTATGATGGTATTAGAGCAAAATTTGGGTACTAATACCTAGGTTTTTGTTTAAAATCATGCTCGAATGGGACAAGGCCTCTAGCTCCAACGAGAAATCAGTTCTAGATATATCGTCTCCTTATTTTCTCACATATTCAGATCATCCCAGAAAAAAATTGTAGGTGAAAATCAATTGTGTGATGGAAAATATGGTGATTGGGAGAACAAGATGACAAACACACTATTTGCAAAGAACAAAACTGGGTTTGTGGATGGCACGCTACCCATGCCATGAAAAGACTCATTCGATCTCACGAATTAGAGAAAATGTGATGCAATGGTCAGGGGATGGCCAGTAAGTTCTATGGAGAAAGAAATCAAGAACAATGTTAAATATACAATCATTGCTCGTGACATGTGACTTAATCTGAATGAGAGGTTTGGAAAGAAGAATGCTCATCAGCATATGAATTAAGAAGAATGATAACTACCGTGCGACAGCAAGGTATGACTGTTTCAACCTATTACACTAAACGTAGAAGTATTTGGGTCGAAATTCGGTCCACTAATCAAATTCTTATTTGTACTTGCCAAGGGTGTAAATGCAACATCAACAAAGAAATTGCTAACTTGAGAGACAAAGAACGATTATATGACTTTCTTATGGGTCTCAACGAGGAATTTAATGTTGTTAAAATCTGAATTCTTAGCAGAAACCCGCTTCCAACCTTGGGAACAACATATCACCTCGTCAGCCAAGATGAACAGCAAAGGATTATTGGCGTTGCTTGATAACGTCTATTTTATACATATATTCATGATGTTTTCTTATTATTTTATACTATGTTTTTATGTTATTTAGAACTAAAAGGTACTTATAATACTTAAATTTACATTTTACATGTATAAATTGTTGTTAGAACGCAAAGGAAGCGAAAGATTGGAACTGGAGCTGAATTGCAAAAAAGCGAAGAAGTGGTTGAAGAGGCACATTACGCCCAGCATAATGGGGGAACGCCCAACGTATGCGGTTGGGTGCTCTGGATCAAAAAAGCGACTTTTATAGCATTACGCCTAGCGTAATTACAATACGCCCATCGTACGTGTGTCGGTTCCAGGGTGGACCAAAAGAGGGATTGCGAATTTTATACATCCTAAGTCGATAAAAAAAATGCATCTTCTGCCGTTTTGAGGGTCTAGAAGGCGGTTGGAAGGTCGTTAAGCTGACGGGAGCAAAGATCTGAAGGATTAGGGAGTTGATTCATGTCAGAGATCATGTGGTTTGTTGTTCTGACCACGATTAGCATTCTATTGTGTTTCCATTATGTGTTTACTTTTTGATTTGGGTATTAAAACCTTTTACTTTGTGTTTATGATTTGATGAATCTTTAACTTTATGGTTTAATTGCTATTTGGTTTGTTTATTCTTATTTAATTTATTTTGTCAAGTTTGATTGCAAGATCCATATGTGTTAAATATTGTTACTTTGTTCCCTATTGTTGAATTAATAGAGATTAGATGACCATTCTGACTGTGTTAATTTTGAATCATAGCTGTCAATAACCATTGATAATTATGACTAGTGTTGGACCAAAACCTAGGGTTAGGAAATAAAGTGATGAACTTTAATGTGTGTACGTGCATGCGTAGATGACCATTCTATACATGATTTAACTTCTATAACCATTAGGGTTAAATAAGATTAAATCTTGTTTAATACAAATTAAATACTTATTTATATGATTGTTTGTTCACTTGATCAATGAATTAATAGTATGAGTCCGGCATGCCTATCGGGCCCTCATCTTATATTTGGATTGCTCCCGAGCCCACAGCATAAGTCTGGCTTACCCTCGGGGCCCACAACTTATGTGTGGATTTCTCTCGAGTTTGTTGGCTACCGCACAAAGTAGTACAACCTCAACCCAACCATACTATGTCGACATATTCATAACAGATAAACATGCAAATCTTAATAGATCATTACAGCATAGCAACATCCTATAACAAGATACATAATCTACTGGTCCGACATTGTGCCTTCGACCCGCAAGAACAGTGAGGAAAACTCACCTCTCAGTCGAAATGAAAGCTAAATAATTCTCTGCTCCGAAAATTGTCTCAACAATCACTTAACCAAAACCAAGGACCTAATCTTAATTAAAACTCAAAATACCCAAAATATCCCTAGGTCAAAACTCTGGTCAAAGGTCAAGGTCAACGAGTTAACTCGGTCAAATTAGCTGAGTATGTTGGGCGTACTCAGCTCCTACGCTGGGCGTACTCAAGCCTTGACCGAGATAGGACGGTTGACCTCGTACGCACGACGTTCCCTGGATTACGCACGACATTCACACCAAAGTCCATTTTTCCTTAATAAGAGATTAATGCATTAATCTCTTACGTTCCAATTGTACATCCAAGGTCAAAATACCATTGAGAGTCATAAAGTTTCCAACTTTATGACTTTGCATGCCCATTAAGTGCTTAATACCAACAATCATAACTTTTTAACACCTTGAGATGTTCTAGAGCATGCATGGGGAAGAACTAATCATCAAGATCTCATTTTTATGACTCAAGGCCCCTCATTGGGTCTGAAAGGATGACTTATTTAGTTAAGAGCATGCCATGCTCAAGAATCACAAAGGTTGGGACCAAAAATTCCCTAAATGAAGGAATATCTAGATCTATAAGAAAATATGGTCAAGCTAGGAGCTTTTTACCTCCAGAAGGTTGCTAGCAAGGTGAGAATCCTATATCCAAATTTCCTTCAAGCTCCAATGTCCTTCGGTCACCTTCTTTTTCATCAAGAACACCAGCAACACACAAGCGAGCACAAAGTGCACTCTTCTCACTTAGGGTTAGCTAAAGGGACGATTTTTCGGTGGAGGTTGATGAGGGTGAAGGTCTTGGGGCCATAAGGAGGATTATATAGGGTGAAAACCCTCAAAAGTAAGGATTTGGTCCAAACAGCATACGCTCGACGTATCTGCTGAGTACGCCCGGTGTATGTATGCGAGTCCTAATTTTCTCATGCATGAGTACGCCATGCGTAAACCTTGAGTACGCACGGCGTATGGACCAAAATGACAAGAATTAAAATGTTTTAGGGTTAGAATTAAACCTTTCTTGGAGCGGGTGTTACAAATACCAAATACTTCTCATAAGCTCGGAAGCGTAAAGATATGATTTTTAAGGTTTATATCAAATTTTAATCCCAACACGAAATCAATATGATACTTGTTACTTATTACCAGTTGACAAGAACAATTACGGATACTATTAACTGATTAACTGGAATGATAAAAACCTTAGCTAGGTGATCAGACTAACAATAATTAAAAATTAAACATTCATTAAGCTCAAAACTAAAAAATCTGGATAGAAACACTAAAAGAAAGCTAGATCTGATAACTAATCACATGAAAAGTACTAGTCTAATGCAAAACTGAAAACTAAGGTTTTAGCTAGACATGGATAAAAACGAATCTAAAATAATAAAAAGAAACATTAACTAAATAATCTTCTAAACTAAGTGTGTGAGGTGATTCACGACCTTCAGATCTTCAGAAATCGTTGTAAGGTATCAGAAATCACCTTCAGAAGTGTTTTTCGTTGTCTGGAACCGTCCAACCCTCAAATATGATGATGAGGGTCATATTTACACGCAAGACAGAAGCTTCCAATGAAAGTTAACAAAAAATGCAATCGCAAAAACCATAAATGCGATCACACAAAATGAGATTTTTTTCATATTTACCCATAAATGATTTACGATGTTATTTTCAACATTTTCAAGATTTCGGGACAAAAATGTGATCGCAGAAAGGGTATATGCAATCACATTTTTTGATTTTTTTTCTCAGATGGCTTCCAGATGACTTATTTCAACCTTGAAAAACTTCGATGCATTTATGCGATCGTAGAAGTGAAAAATACAATTGTATTTTTGGATTTTTGGACCATTTCGGTCATGATTCTTCAGTTTAAGTAAACATGAAAGTTGTTTGAAATTTTTTCTAGTTTTCGGAACATTTTGAATCTCAACAATCAGAGTTACAAGTCATGAGATATGGTCAAAATACTGATCGGGGGTCAAAGTTGCCAACAACATCCTTTAGGCTATAGATTTTAGCAATCTATCTTCGTAAAATCAATTTGATTGAATGTTTCTTGAGCAAAATAGCTTTTAAGCATTACTAACAATCCTCCTCCAATTCCAACTCCATTTAGGCTCCAAATATGCATCCAGCTGCTCACAAAATACCCCTCCACTCAAAATATCTGAAAATGACACAAAAATGCAAGCAATACGGGAATTCTGCTAAAAGGCATAGATGAACATTATTTAAACTAATGACATGAAAATTTACAAAATATGATGCTAAATGCTAATAAAAATTACCCTAAAAGATGCATAAAATGGCATCTGTCACTTCACAACAACTTTATAGTCCCGAATTAGTGTGTTGGTTAACCACATGCTCCACTAACAACTCATATGGATTGATATGCGTTTTCATGAATTGGCATACAATTTCACATTTTCCTAAAGTAACTATAGTGGGATTTTAAAGAATGTTCTAGTACTTTATATCATTATACCTTTAATGAGGTTATGTCCCATCGAACCTGTTCGACTAACGACCCTCCACTATACAAGGGAGCAGTGGGTAAGAGTGGTGGTGAGTGAGAGTGGACATCCAATGATGATCATTTTATAGGCTACTTCCTTACACCCCCTAGATAATGGTTTTGTGAATAAGGCCTACTAACAACTCGACTGACTCATGTTATACATATAGTATTAAACTTTTAACATATAAGTATAAGGGTGTATTTTAAACATTTAAAAACTACAAGGTTTAATGTTAATTAAATTAGACATTTAAATTAATTGATAATGTAAACTAATAACAATTTCAATAACAATCTTTTAATTAATCAAATAATTAAATGTTATTAAATCATGAACATAATTCACAAATTCATGATTTAGGATATCTGATTATCAAGATAAACATTCATATTTTATATAATTAAAATAATATTCACTAAGGTAATTATCTGAATCAATTTGAATTATTCAAATAAAAGATTTCGCTGATCAGATGTTCCTCACAATGTGGCAGAGGAAAGCCAAGTCGTGACATAAAGAAAAAACGTGGATTAGAAGTTTTGGCCACGGCGTGGCAAATAGAAGCCCACGACATGGCGTTGCGACAAAATGTTGATTCAGTGTTCTTCAATTTGAAGTTCAATTCATGCACATTCAATTGTTAGACAACCTAATGCTCTAATACCATTGATAGGTTTTACATGTAATAATGTGAAAAAATCATTATACTCTTAAGGGTACATGCAACCTAATAGATCTATGTCATAACATTATTTAAGCACACATACCATTGAACAACTAAACTTATAAACCCTAGATGAAATCTAAATTCACATTAAATGGAGGTTTACATACCTTTTGTAGTTCCTAATCAAATTAATCAAAGTCTTCTTGTCTCCTTAGAAAACCTAGCTCCAATAGTGTGCGAGTCTCGAATGGTTCACACCCAAAACGCAAGAAACCATAGGATTGAAGGAGAGAGGAGGAGAATTTCATTCCCCTACCCCCCCTTAAGTTATGTGTGAGTCACGAAAATTAGGTGCCCAAGGGTCCTATTTATAATCAAAGATAACTTACGGACAAAGCAAGTTTTGAAGGATTAACTAATAAATTTAATCCCAATCCAAATCCTTTTCTTATTTACTATTAGGGGCTTATGTAAACCCTAAAGAGCCCTATAAAACCATACACCTCATAGAACAATCTGGAATTACATTTCCTTGCTCAATTATGAGCAAGTATAATTCACCCCTTGCACCTTTAATTAATTCCAATTAATCCCGAAATAATTCTCGATTAATTTTGATTAATAATTAATCAATTTTTACTATTTCTAATTAATTTATTATTCATATAATAAATTAACTAATCATTAATTAATAATTCCTAATTAATATATTAATCACATAATATATTAACAAAACATTTTATCTCTATCTCTCTCTCCCTCTCTCTCTCTCTCTCTCTCTCTTGATCAATCCAAGCGATTTCCTTGTTATAAGGGCAACCCAAAAAGAACTTTACTTTTATTCATCAACATTATACCAATTTAGTTAGGACCTTAGACACTTAATACAACACTTTTTTTTCTCCTTTGTGACCAAAATCCTCGTGATATGCACACCACTTACATTTGTCCTTCCAACTGCTTGACTTCTCTTCTTTTCTTAGCCATCTCACTTTGTCACCAAGATCATGCATGATGAATATTAGACCTAAAACGTCTACAGAAAAGCAATAATCAATAATTTTTGGAAATTCGTCTTCCTCTCCTTCATCATCAAGGGCATCAAGCCTATGATGATTAGGTTTAGAATATGGTTTTAACTTATAGGATCTCTAGGCCGAGGATTCTGCCTTCCTATTAAGGTTATCAAATCAATTTGGCATGTTGGCCCACTTTTGTATTTCTTTTTCTTCTTCCAATTTGATGAATCTTAGTGCTCTGCTTCTAACTTCATCCATTCGTTTGCATGGAGTCATCACAAGGTCTTCGTAGAATGGAGAATCATTCTTTAGGCCTATGTTAAAGGGCTCCATGGCAGTGACCATGTCAATGTTTGGTATGTTCAGCTCTTCACTGTCAAACCTGCTTACAAAGTCCCTTAAGGATTCTTTGGGATATTGAACAACCTGGTAGAGATCACTAGTAATCTTTTTTAATATTCTTCTCTAAGAAGATTGATTATTGAAGAGATTAAGTAGGTGAGAAAAAGTGGTAATAGAGTAGGAGAAACATTAAGAATCCATTTTAAGGTTGATCTTGTAAGAATCAAGCCAAAGCCTTTACACAAACAGGTTTCCTTAAAGTATGATGGAATGGGAATGATTTCCATCCTCTCTTTATATTGTGCTATATGTTCTTTGGGATCCATGGTTCCATTGTAAGGCTTCATGCTCGAAGTTTGGAAGCGCTTTGGAACTTCATTATGGGCTATCAAAGGGATAAATCTTGAGATCCTATGACTGGTGGGTGATACTTTAGGTATAGGTTAGACCACCCTTCGTACGCTTGAGATAATTTGTCTTATACTGGACTTCTTTGGCCATGAATGGACTTACTCATGTGTCAAGATCTACAGAGTTAGTGTTAATAGCGTTACTGTTAAAGAAATTACCGGTATTTTTGTTATTAGGGGTATTGAAGGTCTCATCAAGATCTTGGGTCACTAGAGTTTGGATGTTTGGGATCACTCCCTCGGTTGGGGTAGCAACAGATGTTCGGGTTGATTCCGACTGTTTCCCTAGGGATCATGTACTGCTGAAATTCAGGATCCCTGGTTGGGTTTACAGGTCTCTGCTCTTATCCTTTCCATTTTCTTAAGCAGTGTTCTATTGTCTTCTTGTTTTTGAGCCTCCTGCTGCATCATCATCTTCATCATGGAGAAGAGTTCTTTATTAGAGACCAAGGCATGATGATATTGGGATCCAAAGGATCCTAGAACAACTAGAGGGGTGTTCTTCTTAGGTACATTGAAAATTTTCTTTTGACCAAGGAGTCCGCTCGGAGGGGATGGAAGATTTTTTGTAGGAATAGAATGAAAAAGAGGAAGAAGAAAGGGTCGGCTGCGTAGACATCATTTTCGAGGATTATGAACACCACGGCCCCACAGTGGGGGCCAAATTGTTTTGGTCAAAAATCAATCAAATGAATATCAACCAAAGTGAATGAGAGGCCGTGGTGTTGTAGTGTAAGTAAGTATTAAATTGAGGACAAAATCGCATAAGTGGTTTACAAGGAAATCCCTTGATCCTTGTTAGGATTTCCGGCACAAAACCCTGGGAGGTGATAATATCAGTTGCCTTGTTTAATTGTATTGATTAAAATGTGAGTTACAGAAATGGAGGCAAGTATACGAGTACAAATGTTGCAGCCGGTCTAGTCATTTGTAGTGTGCATAGAACAAGTGTATTTATAGTCTAGTCTAAGTAACTAAAAGTCCGATATTTTTGGGATCTTCTTGAATAAGTATGAACATGTTGTTTTAAGTTGGTATTTCTGGGTCTTAATCCTGATGAAAACGTTTCTTCGTTGAGAATGAATCTTATGTTGACCATTTCTACACATGTGAGAAATAAACAAGAAATATAGCCGCTAAATTTTGTTGCGAAATAATAATAATAATATTAATCACGATACTGGCATATGTTTCGGGATCCTTAGATATCTTTGAGATACGAGATCCTGGATAGGATTCAGGATCTTGGTCCTAATAGTAACAGTTTTAGGACACCCATTAGTTATGCTTTTATCCATTGGTTAAATGTCCATTTTGTGTCAGTTTTTGAATGTTGGAAACTGTTTTATGACAGTTTTGACAAGAGACATATTTAAGCAAATTTTGGTTAAATTTTTTTGGTATGACCACAACTACAACGAAAAACATACCCTCTCATTCTCTTTTCTTGCTCTCAAACTTCTGAGTATTATCCAATTGAGGGTTTGGGAGTACCACTCTATACTTCGATTTAAAAGTGTTAAACACGATCTCAGATTTTCCAAGTTCTTGGAATCCTAAATCTGTAATAGAAATCAAACTAGATTTCTAACAAAAATCAAAGTAATTATGATCATGGCAAGTGGTGATTCTGTGAAGTAGGGTATGTCTTGAGTACACCCATTATAGAACTTGTTGAACATGAAACTTTTGAGGCAAAAAGAAGAAGATCAAAGTGAGACAATGATGACTACATCTGTCGTGGTTATATTCTTAATGGTATGTTTGATTCTCTGTTTGATATCAATCAAAATGTTCAAACGGCAAAAGTTCTCTGGGATTCTCTTGAATCCAAGTACATGGCTGATGCTTCAAGTAAAAAGTTTTTTGTCAGTAATGTTGCCTGTTATGGAACAATTCCATTAAATGTTGAGGATCTTGGGACAGTTTGCTTAACACAATCTGAAAATGGATGAATTCATGTTTGTGGTTATGATCATTGACAAAATGACAGTTAGTAGGTTGCTAAAATATTAATGTAAGGCCTTTTTATGCTTATATTTTTGTATCATTTATGACATCCCAAGTATTAATAATCAATAATTTTTTTTTCAGAAATACTTTTAATGGGACAAATTCCGTATTTATAAAGATCACTCTTATTTAAAATAAGCGTAAAAAAGTGTTAAAAATGGTCGTAATTTGGAGATGTCACAACTGCCATTCTAAAACGGGATTTATATAATGGTTTTGTTATAAAAGGATCCTTGGTGGTTTTGTTTTGAAATATACTCAAAAATTACTTGTGAATTTTTAAAGCTTCCATTGTGGTTTTTAAAAATAAATAAATAAATAAATAAATAACTCTCTTTTTTATGTATCAAAACCCATCACTATTCATGGTAACATGGGAAACAAGACAAGTTTTACGAAAGAGGGAGACCATGTGTCTTTTTGGGATACCCAATGGGAAAAAGGGCTACAAGTTCTTCAATTTAAAGGGAGAAAGGATCTACACCAGCAGTAACTTAACTTTTGTTGAAGATGTCTTGCATTCGGGAATGACTACAAAGCTTATAAAACCTTGAAGACACAATTTTCTCTTATACATTAACCAAACTATATCAAGTAAGTGCTAACGATAATGAGCAATATAAAACCCATACAACTAGTAAGGGTCACGAAGGCACTGGAAATATGCTGGAAAATGAACACTGCGATGACAGACATGACATTGAACATGAAAATGAAGATGATACTCACAACAGGTCTCATTAAAGTCAATAAGGAACTAATTTGCATCAGCCCAACAAAAATCTCGATTCACACAAATCAACATGCAAAAAACGACAAAGCACCAGAGTCAAAACAAAACCAAAACACTTCAATGAGTTTGTCATCGATTTGCCACCTTCGCTTGAACACTCAATTGTTGTTCCCATTTTAGATTCCGCCATGGTACACCCTATCCATCAATATGTTTCTTATAATAATTTCTCAGAATCTCACCATGCTTTCTTAGCAACCATCACATCATGTAATGAGTCGAAGAAATTTTCCCAAGCAACAACTAATCGTAACTGGCTTGAAGCCATGAGTAAAGAAATAAAATCTCATGAAGACAACGTGAATAAAATCTTGGCTAAACTTCCTCCTGTAAAGAAAGTCATTCATTCCATATGGGCGTACAAAGTAAAATAAAAACCTGGTGGACATATAGAGAGATATAAAGCCCGTTTGGTTGCGAAAGGATATACACAGATTGAAGGAATTCACTTTCATGAGAAATTTGCACCAATAAATAAACTAGTAACCGTTCGGATTGCTCTAGTTGTTGCTTCCAAAAGACAATGGGAGGTTCATCAACTTGATGTAAAGAATGCGTTCTTGCATGGTGACTTAGACAAGGAAGTATATATATGAATATTCCTCAAGGTTTGGTCAAAACAGGTGAGTATCGCGTGTGTAAATTACAAAAATCAGTTTTATGGCTTGAAACAAGCTTACGAGAACTGGTATCAAAAGTTTACTAAATCTCTAATCGAATATGGATTCAAATAGTCCAATGTTGATCATTCCATCTTTATTTTCAAAAAAGGTCCCATACATGTGGTTACACTCATTTACACATGTGTTTTAGCATTAAAGATTTGGGGTCATTTAAATATTTTTTGGGAATAGAAGTTGCCCGATCACTGGTATGTTTTGTGATCAGCTAACGCAAATACACACTTGACATTTTAGAAGACCGTGGAATTCAAGGAGGACGGCCTAGCATGTTTCCTATGGAACAAAATATTCGTTTACACAAAGATGATGATAGCCCGGAAGATTATGCTTCACAATACAATTGGCTAGTAGGAAGATTATTATATATCACAGTTACACAACTCGTCATTTGTTTTTCAGTGAACCAACTCAGCCAATTTTTGAGGAAACCTCGAAAAACTCTTGGATACCATTGTTCGATTCCTACGGTGTTTAAAGGCTACATTAGGGTAAGGCTTATTCTTGTGTGCAAATATGGATCTTAATCTCGTAGTTTATTGTGATGCTAGTTGGATAAGTTGTCCTTCCATTAGGGCAAGCCATATTCCTCCACACACACACACACACACACACACGCACACACACACACACACACACACACATATATATATATATATATATATATATATATATATATATATATGATTGCAGTTTTTATGAGAATTCTCATAATTGTTTATTACATATGATCTTATAATCATAGTTTGATCTTACAATCTCGATTTTTATAAAGTGAAAAACGATCTTAAGTAAAATCTCGATCTTAAAAACATTGCATTTATAAACTCACATAAGGAGATACACCAAGTAATTGGGAGTGCATATAGAATAAGTCATATATTATACAAGTTATACTTTCACTTGTATCGTCCTAAATATATTATACAAGTTATACTTTCACTTGTATCGTCCTAAATTATCATTTTATTTTATTGCGGTAGTGATCCTCACTTATATAAAATAACTATTTTATCTTTAACATATGTTTTTTTAATGTCTTTTGTTATTTTATTTAATCTTATATTATTTTTAAATGGATCAGGTACCACCATACTACAACACAACACAACACCAACCCACATCCTTACTCATACCTCATCCACTACGAGTGTTCATGGTGCAATTCCGATTCAAAATCGTAAAGCAAACTGCATAATATTGTTTATGATTTTTTAAAACTGCAAACCACACCACAAAATTTATTAACCATATTATATGGTACGGTGCATTGTGGTGCAGTATGGATGGTTTTTAAGTTTTAGGAAACACAAAATCTGACAACACTTTAAATCCTTATTTTATTTAAATAGATAACTTAAGCCCTCAATATACTATGATGAAAAAACTTTCATTAAGTTCAGATTTTTAGCCATCAACATGTTACTTCCAACTTCCATGTTTATTATGACACAAATAACCACTGACTTTCCGAAAATACAAAACTTATATAGATAGTTGTGTCGTCTTTCCATTTCATTTTGAATTAGCTCAATCATAGCTTGACCAGTTAGATATGATCAAAATACTCAAGTTTGGTCCATCTATCCAACAATACATATTTGCTTGTATTTGTTCGTTTTATCTTAGAAATTTACGATTCTTTGTCTAATTCATAATGACCAATGAATGATCAGTGTATTGTTTTTAGTATGTAGATACGTACATTTTGAAATGCAATTTTGTGGCTAAAAACTACAAATCGCATTGCATATTGTGTCTTGTCGGAAAACACAAAAATGGATATTGTGCGGGGAAGGTGCAAAGGGCGGTGGTTCACTCAACATGGGGTGGTTTTGAATGTACGTTAGAAAGGTGTAGATGATGTCATCTTGCAAATGCACAGAAGTTAGTGAGAATCTGTAGATATATCCACATCTACGAGATGTTTTAGTAGTCGTGTGGCAATCTGAAGTGGTCGAATCAGTCTTCAATGGTGGGGGATAAAAAAAAGTGTTAGTTGGAGGACATAAATGATAAAGTGAGGGTAGGTGGCGTGACTGATCCGATCAAATAAAACATAGTTTTATGGACAAAATTCATAATTTTTGGTATGACTTATGAACCAAATATATAATTTAACCTAACGTACATATGACAAAGGAATAGATTTTGTGTCAAGTTGTTCATTCCTTTTCTACAATACGTACATGGCAAAGGAATAGATTTTGCGTGAAATTGTTCATTCCTTTTATATAATAACAGCAACGCCCTAACTACCCGTGTGGTTGATGACCTCATATTTCTTTTTTCATTATTATATATTTTGATCATATAATGTAACATCTTTTGTGTCTTTCGAAAAAAGAATCGATTTATGTTATTAGAACAGATTTTGATGGAAATCAATTTTGATTTTTCGGTTTTGAGCCCCTTAATTATATGCATCAACATTTTCAGGTAGAATTCGAATCAAACTTATTTAATTAATCATCGGTTTTAGCGATAGTTTTTATCATTTAAGTTTTCGATACTTGTATCAAACATGTTTCTAGAATACTTTTAATCGTAAATCTTTACGGAACAAATCTCCGAATCATTGAAGGTAATTCAACTATGTAGGGTCGAGGTTGGGCACGATTCGAAATGTGGTTACCAAAAACAAATACGGTGTCACGTGGAAGATAGTATTTACTATTTGGGAGAGGGTCTCACCGACACACACGTGGCTATCACCATCATGGTCCCACCAGGGCCATGCTTGCTTTAAATCGCATGACTGTTAGTTTTAATTTTTCGGAAACCATGATCTTTGTCGCCGGTTCATCGGCCCATCTTTCGGTTTTTGCCCTTGTCCTTTTCATTGTGCCTAATCCTCACCGACACTTATCTTTAACTTATAATACCGGGTAATATGAAAATATGATATTAAATGATAAAATTCAAATAAGCAATAACTAATGTTGTATAATAATAACGTATATTCATAATATTTTTGGGGTTATTCCCATTGAGGTAGTATGTCAACATAAAATTATATTCATTTTGGACTTTAATAAAATAAACTATAACGACCGAAAATGTAAGCTCTAAGCATGTGAACCCGTTGAAATGTTTTTTCTTGCATAAAACACCATCCATAAACTTTCAAGTATACATATTTACGATATATTAAGGAAAATCTTCAAAAAATCTCAAACTATTGGAAAAAGTTACATTTTAGTCTCTTATTCTTTTTTTGAACAAAATAACCCAATATGATTTTAGTCTCTTATTCTTTTTTTGAACAAAATAACCCAACATATTGGGTAATTTGAACATCTTGGTCATCTTCACCCGGTCACCCTTATTTTGCCTGTTGCAATTGTTAATTTGACATTAAATGACTTATGTGGACTAAGGGCATCTACAATGGTGGATTCAATAGGAGAGTTGAATGATGTGACAAGTCTATTTGTCATTCAATAGATTAAACTATATCATAGTGAGATGTCACATTGACATTCAATAGATTTGAAGTTCAATGGTCATTAAACTTTTCATTGGAAACAATGAAAGTTTTTAATTCTTAAATATATACTATAAATTAGTTTTGTAATTTCTATTGAACTTTGTAAAGTTCAATGCATTATACCAACAAAATTAATAGAGTTATATGAAATGTAAAAAAAATGATTTGGCAAATCATTGAACTCTATGAAGTTCAATGCATTGTGGATGCCCTAGGCTAAAGTAAACACCGCCGTAACTGAAGAAACCTTGATATTTCTTCTCCCCTTCTCTCGTTTCACCCACCTCAATAAATTAGGGTTTACCCATCTTTAAGTAGGAAAATGGATAACGTCTATGATTTGGATACTATATATATGAAGCTTGATGATTATTTAAAAAGGAAACCAATTTCCCGATGTAGAGATGAACTTTTGAACATTCTCTATGGAGAAAACGAAGACGATGATGTAGTTGATTGTGCTCAAGCTTAAAATAATGCTCAACCTAAAAACCACAACCAAGAATCAGACTCAGAGTATGTGCAAGGTAGTGATGAAGAAGACACTAATGATTTCGAGTATCCCACCCACAACCCAAAGGTGAAATGGAACTTAATGAAACAGGTGTTTGGTGAAAGGTATGAATCCCCATATGAGCTCAAATTGTTTTTAAATAACTATGATATTAATATGAGTTATTAAGTTCGTTTCAAAAAGTGTGATAGTGTTAGACTTATGGCAATATGTGGCAGTGCTCCAGAGAATAGGCTATTTATGGTTAGGGCTTCTTGTAAAGGAGATGATTAGGCGACCTAAATTAAAATGCAAGGAGATGCATGTTAAAATACAAAGTAAATTTCATTGTCAAATCACATGGTCAAAATGCTATATATTAAGGATGAGGGCATTGTCATTAATTCATGGACTATAAAAAACAACACTATGAACATAAAAAAAAAACTCATTTTTAGTTGTTTTAACTATTTTTATAATAACTTTTAGGTTTCAATACTTCTAAAAATTGAAACTAAATAATATAATCATTTGAAACTTTAAAATAAAAACATATTTTATAATAAATTAACCACTAATTAATAATAGTAATAAACTTTAAAAACCATGTTATGATAAAGAATGAATGATAAGAGAAAGAAATTAGTTATATTATATAGTGTAAAGATGAAACGTTAGATTTGTATATGAATTAATATAGGACAAAAAGAAAAAAACTTTTTTACTCTCTTCGTGTCAAAACTTTTTAATAGGTTTAATGTATATAATCTTAAGTCTTAACGTTTATGTACACGTTTTTAAAAAAAAAAAATTATAACTACAACATTCAACTTAATTATTTTTAATAATATTCAGACGTTCTTTGTAAAAAAAATTATGTATATGTATGGTGTTGCATTGAAGGAAGTTTACATATATCACAATTCACAACATATTACACTACTAAAAACAACATACTATGAACATGCCAAATAATTTTTGAAGTGTTTAACTATTTTTTATAATAACTTTTAAGTTTCAATACTTCTAAAAGTTGAACTAAATAATATAATGCTTTGAAACTTTGAGATAAAAACATGTTTTTGATGGGTTATGAGCACTACATCAATCATATGGTGCACATGCAAACCCTAAAACTTTGGATCTAGTTTTGTCTAATGAACATGCAATAATCATCCAAAGCTCATAAACCCTAGATCTAATATATAATAGTTGATATTATCGTAATAAAAGGGTCTAGATATTACCTTGATTGTTATGTAGTAATAACAATCTCAATTTCTCTTGATCTTGACCTTTGAAAGCTGAATGCCTCAAATGTTGCACTTCTAATAGAGTCACAAACACCATGACCAACAAGATGACTTAGGAGAAGGAGGAGGAGGCTCCAAAAACGTCTAGGGTTCTCTTAGAAGTGTTAGCCCCGTTTTTGGGAGCCTTAGGGGTCCTTTTATACTTGTGTGGGCTGCTAAAGTTTCAGGTGAAACTCTAATTCTCTGCTTAGGCCTTAAGCAACCCATGAAGTTCCCCTAGAAAGCCCTTGGACGAAAATTATATAGGCTTCCCATAGATTTCGTCTAATCCCTTTTCCATTACAAATCCATAGCCTAATTGCAACTATAATATAATTGTTATATTAGTCCCCTTTTATTTAATTAATCTCTTTTAGCCACAAAATTAATTCTTATTAATTATTGACTAATATTAATTAAACAATATGATTTTGCTTTTAATATATTATTCATATAATATATTAATAAATCATAATTAATTATTTTTCTCCTTAGTTCATCCTATCAGTTGCTATGGTGAAGGCAACCCGGTCAAGTACATACCAAAATAGTTATGAGCTTAGACACCTAATTCAACAGTTTTATGATAAAATAGCCACTAATAAATAAAAGTAATAAACTTTAAAAGTCAAATTATGATCAAGAATGAAGGATAAGAAAAGCAAAACAGTTATATTATATAGGAGAAATATGAAATGTTAGATTTGTGTGTAAATTGTGCGACAAATATATATATATATATATATATATATATATATATATATATATATATATATATATATATATATATATATATATATATATCTTGTGGGTTGGTAATGTATTTTGAAGTTTTAAATACAAACAACATGCATGGATTAGATTGATTTTCTTGTTGTTTTCAAGAATGAAAAGAAATTACATATATATTATGTGAAAACATAATAGACATTTGTCGGTATCTAGAACATACGCATATTCCATCATTTCCATGGTATTAGATATTGAGACTATTAAATATTTGAGCTCCTACCCAAAAAAAAATTATGAAACATCAAGACATTATAATTTTTATATGGGATTTATAATTTTATTGAAACTAAAAACTTAAATAAAATATCTGAAAGCTATTTTCGTTACATTCCAGTTTTAGATATTGTTTGTTTTAACATTTTATGGTGATATTATATTCCAAAAAGTCATGAAATTTTAAAACTCGTGTCCAATAAATACCATGACAAAAGAAAAGAAAACGAAACAAACCATGTGAGTTAAAGCATTGATATGATTGATACATACGTCAGATAAGATTTTATGTCAATCAGTATCTATTGATATAATAATTGAGTCATCATTATTTTAAGGGTATCCACGTTACATGAATCACCCCTTAATTTGTTATATTTATAAAACTCCCCCTTTAGATTTGATCGGTTACAAAAGTGTCAGAGCGTACTCCTCCTACAAGTTTGATCACTTACAAAATATCGGACATATTTCTTTTTAACCAGTCGCAAAATATCAAGGCATATATTTTTTTCAATAGCAAAATTTTATTAAAGCGTTAACTAGAAGGTAGAATTGATAAATTAATATTTGACCATGAACCACTTTTATTATCGACATCCATGTAGACTTTTGCTCCAATAAAAAATCACCTCCTCCATTTGAAACATAAAAGACATGGTTTAAAACAACCAAGCTTCTAATTTGTAAACTTTTATATATATATATATATATATATATATATATATATATATATATATATATATATATATATATATATATAGTAAACTTAATTGACCCGTGATAATCACGGCCTACGAGAATCAATTATGAGGGCAGAGTTTGATCTCCGTAAAGAGAAAATGTAAATTGAACTGTAAAATGTCTAAATCTACCACAACTATGTCAAAACTTTGTCTATGTGATTGTCTTGACCCGTCAGAGTGTAAATATAATCAAAGAAGCATACGTATCTGTAATGTAATTTGAATATAACAAATAAAATCAACAGAAATACAACAACCTAGAACAAACTTTGAGCTGGTCAAATATATTTGAAAATAAAGATGCCTTAAACACCATTACCTAATTACATATCAAAATTTCGCAAATGATTACCTCTGATTAGAAGTAGAGTGGATGAGTGTATGATGTTTTAAGAATATGTTTACCTAATCAAATAGAATATTGGCAGAAAATGGTGATGAAGATGATGCTGGTGTAGGAAGATGAATAAGAGAGATGTAACGAGCAGGAAGCGTGGTGGTGGAGGGTTATGGTTCTATAAATAATGAGCAAGATAGGCTTGCAAGAAGATTATGGTGATAGATGAAGTAGATTGAGTGCCGAGAGGCTGATTATGATTATCGATGTTTACCTCATAATCAGCAGAAGTCGGCTTGAATACGATGGTAGCCAACAGCAGAGATATGAAGGAAGATAATTGAAGATGGAGATGGAAGATGAAGAAGTGGTTGTAACGTCGGCTAAAGATGAAATGGTAGAATAGGGTTTTAATCGATAAATAAAAACTGATCCGTTAAATAAAGGTATAATTTTGGATATTAATTAATACATATGTGTAATATTACTAACATACCCTTATTAATTTAATTCATGATTTCTTTTTTTCCTAAATTCTGATTGGTGCATTCATACATTAAATAATTGTTGGAAACATTTGAACCTAACTCTCTCTCTCTCTCTATATATATATATATATATATAAAGAGAGAGAGAGAGAGAGAGAGAGAGCATCTATTGTGTGTTAGAATGCACCAATAATAATTTAGTAAAAAATTTATTTATTATTTAATCAAAGAAAGATAGATATTAAATTATTTCCATAATTATATGTATATTAATTGATATCCATAATTGTAATTCCTTTTTTATGTAAACTAATTAAATTTGTCATTAATATCAGCAATAATATTATTTCAGAATGAATTCACATCAAGTTTTTTATGTATGAGTTCGTATTTTGTTTCATGACTCAGTCACTCAAAATACAACAAACTTACCTAGAACACGGAGAACGAGAGTGTATTCTAGTAGAATGAGAGTTTATTCTAGAAGAATGATATTATATTTTAAAACATGTATAAAATCGTTCATCTAGCATAGACAACAAGTACTAAGATAATATGCACACATAGCACGTAATTTATATAAAATACTTCATATCTATGTGTAAGATGAAAGTAACTATGCACTCACAGCACGTAATTTATATTAAATACTTCATATTTATGTGTAAAATGAAAGGGACCATGCACTCACCTGAGAAGGTGGTGACTCGGTACTTGGACAGCGCTTCGTTTACTTTAAAATAATTTCCTTCGACGAAACCTAGTATTATTACGACTAGATTTTAGTCTAATATTTACCGTTAGTCTTATTATTATTATTATATAAGCATTCAAACAATACTTTCCAACCACTATGTACAGACAGAGGCCAGACATAAAACACCAGAGGGTAGGACCACTTTGGCATATAGCACTTCTGAAATCCAACAACCCTATGTGGCCCTTTAAACTAGATTCCTCGTACCGCGAGTAGTTAAAAAGTTATTATAACAACACTTATATAATAATAGCTCAAATATTTATTATCAGTTCATAATAACAATACTAATTTTAAATATAAGCTATATTAAAATAGGGTAAGCATAACTTACTTACAAGGGGGTTTTAGCTAGGAGTCGAGCTCTGCAGGGGCAGAACTTCGTCGCTGAATCTTTCTAAGAAAGATTCGTGCAACGCTTCGGCGCTCACTTTACTATACTAAAACTACAGAAAGAGAAGTCGAATCACGAGGGACTGAAATGCTCAGGGGATAAGAAGAGAAAGACTCTTGAATCAAGAGAATGGTGCAAGAAATATGAGAGCTAGAGGTCCTTATTTATACTAATTGATTTTTCAAAAACTAATGGGTTTTAGCCACAAGAACATCCTATGTGCTCATGCAAACCCTAATGCTTGGATCTAGGTTTCTCTATTGTACATGCAATTCATCCAAGACTTTAAACCCTAGTTCTAGCATACAAGTAATCATATTAACATAAGAAATAGGTTTAGATATTACCTTGATTGTTATGTAGCAATAACAATCTCAAATCCTCCTTGTAGTGACTTTAGAAAGCTTAGAGTCACAAATGTCACTCCTCTAATGGTTCACAAACACCAAGAGCAAGAGGATGAAGAAGAGAAGAGAAGGAGGCTGCCCAAAACGTGTGGAAACCCTAGAGAACAAGTTCACCACGTTTTTGGGGCTTAAGGGTCCTTTAAATAGTGAGGCTATTAGGGTTATCTAACACGGAAACCCTAATTTGGATGCTTAGGCCCTAAGCAACCCATGGACTCCTTCCTTAACAAGCCTTGGACGATTTCTAATGGGTTTCCCCATAGAATTCGTCCACCCCCTTAATAAGGAGTCCATTAGCTCAATATTCAACTATCATACAGTTGATAGTTCTAGTCCCTTAAGTTTAATTAATGTCTTTTAGCCACAAACTTAATTCTTATTAATTCTTGACTAATATTAATTAAACAATACAATTTCTCCTTTAATATATTGTTCTCATAATATATTAATAAATCATATTTAATCCTTTCTCTCCATAATTCATCCTATCAAGTTGCTTTGGTGAAGGCAACCCAAAAGGACCATGCACCATCGGGTCAAGTACATACCAAAATAGTTATGGACTTAGACACTAATCCAACAGTCTCCAACTTGGATAAGTCTAATAACTATTATGCTTATGACTTCAGATCCTGATCTGCAATCGTAGCTTTCCAAAGCCGCTGTCAACTCTGATCTTATCAAATACGCGTCCTTTAGATAAGGGATCATATATTCCTCCATTCTAGATATCGTATAGATTGAGACATGGATTTAAATCATTCTCTCTGTGTATGTGTTGTTTCTCAATTTCCGATTTATGACGACTGACAACAGACTACATTTGAACACATCAAATTAGTCTCGGCTTGGCCAAGCGCTTAGGTGTCATCACTAAATCATCGAGGGGCCCACAGATATCGTTTTTATCCTACTTTGGATAAAAGGAACGGATAAACTTTGACTCAATTCTCGCTTGCACTCACTCACCAAATCACACACAACAATATGTTTTATAACACCAAGTTACTGGTGCGTTTACATATTATCAATGTGCAACCACCTCGCAAGATACAACTCACACATCTCGGTTTCAAGAATATAAGATGTTATCGTCTCACCAATCACTCGTGATGAAATCCATGAAGTGATCCAAGTGAGCGTGGGTTTAATCCAATGATCAAATCATATTCATAAGCACTCATGAACGTTGCAGCAAACATTTGCTTATGTCTAATATGATGGGTTTTTAGCCATAAGAACATCCTATGTGCTCATACAAACCCTAATGCTTGGATCTAGGTTTCTCTATTGTACATGCAATTTATCCAAGTCTCTAAAACCTAGATCTAGTACATGATAATCAATATTAACATAATAATGGGTTTAAGATATTACCTTGATTGTTATGTAGCAATAACAACCTCAAATCCTCCTTGTAATGACTTTAGAAAGCTTAGAGTCACAAATGTCACTCATCTAATGGTTCACAAACACCAAGAGCAAGAGGATGAAGAGGAGAAGAGAATGAGGCTCTGAAAAACGTGTGGAAACCCTAGAGAACAAGTTCACCACGTTTTTGGGGCATAAGGGTTCCTTAAATAGTGAGGCTATTAGGGTTATCTAACAAGGAAACCCTAATTTGGATGCTTAGGCCCTAAGCAACCCATGAACCCCTTTCTTAAAGGCCTTTGGACGATTTCTAATGGGTTTCCCCATAGAATTCGTCCACCCCTTTAATATGGAGTCCATTAGCCCAATATTCAACTATCACACAATTGACAGTTCTAGTCCCTTAAGTTTAATGCCACAAACTTAATTCTAATTAATTCTTGACTAATATTAATTAAACAATATGATTTCTCCTTTAATATATTATTCTCATAATGTATTAATAAATCATATTTAATCCTTTCTCTCCATAATTCATCCTATCAAGTTGCTTTGGTGAAGGCAACCCAGAAGGACCATGCACCATCGGGTCAAGTACATACCAAAATAGTTATGGACTTAGACACTAATCCAACAGTCTCCCACTTGGATAAGTCTAATAACTATTCTGCATATGACTTCAGATCCTGATCTGCAATCGTAGCTTTCCAAAGCCGCTGTCAACTCTGATCTTATCAGATACGCGTGTCCTTTAGATAAGGGATCATATATTCCTCCATTCTATCGTATAGACTAAGACATGGATCTTAAATCATTCACTCTGTCTATGTGTTGTTTCCCAAATTCAGATTTATGACGACTGACAACAAACTACAATTGAACACATCAATTTAGTCCGGGCTTGGCCAAGCGCTTAGGTGCCATCACTAAATCATTGAGGGGCCCACAGGTATCACTTTTATCCTACTTTGGATAAAAGGAACGGATAAAATTTGACTCAATGCTCGCTTGCACTTACTCACCAAATCGCACACAACAATATGTTTTATATAACACCAAGTTACTGGTGCGTTTACATATTATCAATGTGCAACCGAATCGCAAGATACAACTCACACATCTCGGTTTCAAGAATATAAGATGTTATCGTCTCACCAATCAATCGTGATAAAATCCATGAAGTGATCCAAGTGAGCGTGGGTTTGATCCAATGCTCAAATCATATTCATAAGCACTCATGAACGTTGCAGCAAACAATTTCTTATGTCTAATACACTTTAGACAATCCACACACCAATTCATGACAGTCTACATTCATATCTACTTCCAACATATGAACGACTGTTGCTCGTTTGAATAATTTGACTGTTCTTAACCAATTAAATTATTTGGGAAGTCAAAACATGCAAAGTGAAACACAAGAATAATACTAATCTAATATGGTCTCAAACCTTTGAGTATAAATAAAACACCTTTTATTTATCACCATATCGATTACTCATTATTTGTTGTTTCGGATAATCAACTTCTTACTTGAATTACAGCTATACTTGTCCCATGCTCTTAGCATGCACACAATGTTCACCTATGGTCCTTACTTTGTGAAATAGATCAAATGAACACATTTCCAATCATACTCATTTCACAACTCCCAATTCCTATCACAAGTGTAAGAATATCAAATTCTTGCCACTTATAGAATAGTTAGATTCTAACATTTTATGCAATGATCCTTTTGTAATGTCACTGCCCTAAAGTCACAATGACTATTGCCAATGAAATTACAAAGTCCTCTATCGGAGATTGTTACGAGACAATTCCATAGATGTGATGTCTCTCACTCAAAGTACATTCCTTTGAACATCCTTTTGCATAAAAGTTTCTAATCTTAGATATAAATTCTCAATATCTAACTCCCAATATGGAAACATTTCCATACTTATCATATGACAACTCATTCTCAATAGAATCTTATCTATTCATAACAATGTCGATATGCTCCATCCAATATCATACTTCCAACTACTCACAAGCGACGAATCCTCGGCGAACTTTGGATTGTCCTTTGATAGTTGTTTAATTATCTTAGTCAAAACCGATTCTTGTCCTTTTTCCCTCTAAATGCGCTAGACATTTGGAAAATTTTAGAATGGTCAAATATTATAGCATTCGCAATCGATCCTATACCCGAGGCGTATGGGACATGATGCATAATGTCTTACATAAAAATTTGATACTTTATCAATCTTCTGCCATAATATTTTATGTGCTACGTTCTCATAATTCGAAATATGAAGAGGAATGTCGTAATCATAATCAAAATTTAAGAACGCACTATGTATCCTTTGACTAAATTTATTAAAATTTCTCAATCTAAGCTTTAGATTTTGAAACGAAGTACAATATTCTCTCCCTTAATTATAGCAAAACAACTTTACACCCTTACTACTTTGCAAAGTATAACCCTTGTTTTCTATAATTAATATTGCTAACTTGCAATACTTGCCTTAATAATCATATAATCATAACATTTATGCTCCCACTATCATGATGATTATTATAAAATAAGCATAACACTTATGCTCCCACTAGCTTTGACATGTATTTAGAAAACAGCTTAACTTACAGAAAAACAATACCTATTGAATTTCTTAAGTTCATGTTTCTAATACTTAACGCTTTGATAATCCTTTATCAAGGCTTCTTAATCTCATACACCTTTATCCAAGATACCTCATATGTGTGTCATAAACAATTCAGACTAATTGCCAAATCTCACAATTCGAATTATGGAGAGGGATACCGTAACCATAGTCAAATTTGAGAATGCAATTTTAAAATTACTATCTTCTTAAAATTTCTCTTAGTGAAAGCATTTTCTCACAGTCATTTTCATCAAGGAGAAAAGCTTATGACACTTCGATTTTAATGGTGTATGTGTTCCTATCCATGTGAATTTGTCAAAAACAAAGTTTATGACAAATTCAAACTCATATGGACCGAACCTTCTCAATCTTGATTTCCTGCCTTATGGTAACACATCTTCCCACCATGTCTTCCAAGTAGTTAAGCAACTCACCCTTTCCTATCAATGTACTTTTCATTGATCAAGGTCCTTGCCTTTTATGCATTCAAATGAGAACTCATAGGGCTCACATGCATAATTAACTCAATTGGAATGGTACAGAAAACAAGATGATGTCAACACGATAGGTTGTAAACCTCAACTCGTGTGCTAGTGATGATCGATAAGGTTTATTTTGATTTATTCTTGAAACCTTTCAAGACCATTAAGACTCCCACTGACTCCTTGACATATAAGATTCTCTTGTCAATAAACATTTCTTGACAAACCAATATTCAAGAGTTAGTGTAGCTTTTATCAAGATAAAACACTTTATAAGTTGGTCCTAGTTGGTCTTTATCTTATCCAAGACATCACCACTTTCCAATTTGATGAATGTTATAAACCTTCTTAAAACTTGTCACTCAATGTCACAATCTTAACTTTAAGACTTGTTTAGGAACAAATTATGATTGACTTTTTGATTTACCCATTTCTTCAATTCTTGATTCCTCTTCTTAGACATACAATTGCACTAAGACTCACTTAGAGGATCAATTGAGATATGGTTCTCAATCATTAAGACCTATCATAAAACATAACAAAAGGTACTCTCCATTATTCTTAGAATAGAGAAACTTTTATCTTTCTGCCTACTTAATTCTTTTATTCGTTCTGCTATTGATTTAAACTCTTTTCAAATCAACTAAGAATTACACTTAATCTCATAAGTGTAATCATATTTACTTAACCTTAGTAAATCATGACGAATATCTTTATTACTCTTGTGGTGGACTTGATCAACACACAACCTTGTATACTTGATCTCCTAGTACTTTACTTGACACTTTGTCAACGAATTAGTCTAACTTCCAAATGAGAAAAGTTTTTCATTTATCATACAATACTTGTTGCATGATTCCAAGTTTCTGTCTACTTGAAACTTGGTCGATGAGAAACTTTCCCTATTTGGTGAATTCTTGACCTTTTTCACAAATAACATAATTAAGAATCACATCCATTCGTTGTAAATATGCAAACATCAATTTTTCATAACGATTTCATTGTAAGGGAATAAATAAATAAATAAATATCTCAACCAAAAATTTATTTTATTCATAAAAGCAGCGGAAAAACATTTTGTCCTTACAATGCAAAATCAATTGAAAAAACTATGTAACAAATATAACAACTCTATCATAACTTTCTAAGCTCAAAATCTAATCTTCGAATCCATGCGATCGAGATCCATTTCTTCGTGATTAGATCCATCTTGCTCTTTCATCCAGCTTCCTCTCCTTTCATTGATCCTGCAAAACATTCAAGTGCAATCTTATCACATTATATATTAAGCATCAACAAATAGGAACTTAATGGAGTTAGATAGTGGATTTTACCTGAAGCACAGCCATACTCTTTGACTGTCCCATCTTCTGGACTCTTCAGGCTTTTAGGGCAGACTTGTATCCAACACCCTTTCACTTGACAACAAATGCAGGTCGGTTCTCCAAGAACGTCCTCGGAAGCATGGTTGGTTGACCTTCCTAACAAATATGCTCCATTGCTTTGCCAAATCATTTCTGATTCAGCAGCAATGAGCATGCAAGTTAGGTCAATGAGGTTTGCATCATGATCCATCATATAATACTTTCTTTTGAACTCATTATATGATTCAGGGAGTGAATATAGAACCCAGCCTATAGCCAACTCATCAGGGAATGACGCACCCAACATAATCAACCTATCGATGTGTGACTTCATTCCTAGAACGTGGGCACACACGGGTTTACCATCTTCATGTTTCATTTCCAATAGGGCTTTAGTGACATTGAACCTTTCAATTCTTCGATCTTGTGGGTTAGGGAGAACAACGGGAGGAGGAGGAGGAAGTGAAGCATGATTTCTTGTTCCTCGATCAAATCGTGGAATATCATCTTCATGTGGAATGCTTGTTCCATGGGATTTGGGAAGACCATAGTTGTCGTACATTGACATCTATAAAACGAGAGAAAACAAATTCAAGTTAGTTGATTGATTGAGTCCTTAATAAATCACCCAAATGAGATATCAAGGCTAGGACCCAACACAATATTCCACAACTTGGGAGAGGGATGCCGTAACCCTAATTGCAGAACATTTGAAGGTAAGTGAATGACAATTCACTAATTTTCCACCATTAAAAACGAAAATGAAATTTAAGTTTTAAATCTATGAAAACTCCTAGATCCTTTGAGATTCATTGAACATTTCAATGGCATGTTTGAATCTCGATATGCCCCTCTAGTTTGTGACTGGGATGCCGAGGATCACAAGCGGGTGTGAATAACCATGCAAACTTACATGGTGCCCCCACATGTTACAATCACCTATTCGATGTGCCGGTTAACCACACACGCTCCACCGAACTATGACAAACATTGAGTCACCCTTTGCTACCTTTGCTTAGACCCATTTAGTGTGCCGGTTAACCACACACGCTCCACTAACGTCTTCGCAAGGGCACAAAGTGTAATTTTATGGAATTGCATCAATTCACTTTTGCCTAAAGTAACTAAGATTGGGAATTTTATGAAAACATTTAGTTACTTTTATACTTCATTATACTTACAATGGAAGGTTTCTGTCCTATCCTACCCGTTCGGCTAACGACCCTCCACTAGTCAAGAGTGTGTTGGGTAAGAGTGGATACCCATTCAATCGCCATTTTATAGGCAATTTCCTTAAACACCCATTATAGACCAGCTTCGTGAATGAGGCCTACTAACGGTAAGACTGACTTTTACTCATACATATATATAATGTTAGACTTTCAATGTTATATATAGTATAGGGTGTATTTTACACTTTTAAAATACTAGGTGGTCTAATTTAATAATTATACTTTTAATTTAATTAAATTGTACGCCAAACCTTTATGGATTTATTAAATCTCTTTTAATTATACACCGTAATTAATTAATAAAACAATAAGGGTGTGATTTGAACTTTTCAAAAACTATACTAGGGTTTTAGAATTTAACATTTCTAAATTAAACTTTTAATCAACTTTTAAATTCCTAAACTTGAGGGAAAGTTTTGAAACATTTCAAAAACTTAGGTTTTAACTTATTTAAATTTCAAAACCAAAACTTTTGAGTTCTAATTTAAACTATAAAACCTAAAGGGATTAATTTGAAACTTTTACAAACTTTGTCAAGAATATTCTAGATCACATAATTCAAATAAGGCAATTAACTATTAATTGGTGGTTATCTAATTAGATCTAGTTCAAATTCTTGCAAGATAATGATCAAATAATTTCCATAATTCAACATTTATCAAATAAGGTAACAATTATTTAATTAGATGACCAAAATCTTTTATTTTGACAAGGATAATAATAAGGGATTAACAAAATTCGAATTTAATTAATTTTAAACAATTATGGCAATTATCCTAAGTCAAAATAGGTAAAAATCCCGAAAATCCGTCTGTCTGATAGCTAAACTCGCCGAGTCCCCTTATGGACTCGCCGAGTAGGGGCCTACTCGCCGAGTCCACAATGGGACTCGCCGAGTACATCAGGTAGGAGGCAAAAAATTGATTTTGCAACTTGAACAAACATACAAGGCATCAATACAATAGAAACCAATCAAGGCTCTGATACCACTGATGGGTTTTTGGCCATAAGAACATCCTATGTGCTCATACAAACCCTAATGCTTGGATCTAGGTTTCTCTATTGTACATGCAATTTATCCAAGTCTCTAAACCCTAGATCTAGTACATGATAATCAATATTAACATAATAATGGGTTTAAGATATTACCTTGATTGTTATGTAGCAATAACAATCTCAAATCCTCCTTGTAATGACTTTAGAAAGCTTAGAGTCACAAATGTCACTCCTCTAATGGTTCACAAACACCAAGAGCAAGAGGATGAAGAAGAGAAGAGAATGAGGCTCTCAAAAACGTGTGGAAACCCTAGAGAACAAGTTCACCACGTTTTTGGGGCATAAGGGTTCATTAAATAGTGAGGCTATTAGGGTTATCTAACAAGGAAACCCTAATTTTGATGCTTAGGCCCTAAGCAACCCATGAACCCCTTTCTTAAAGGCCTTTGGACGATTTCTAATGGGTTTCCCCAAAGAATTCGTCCACCCCTTTAATATGGAGTCCATTAGCCCAATATTCAACTATCACACAATTGACAGTTCTAGTCCCTTAAGTTTAATTAATGTCTTTTAGCCACAAACTTAATTCTAATTAATTCTTGACTAATATTAATTAAACAATATGATTTCTCCTTTAATATATTATTCTCATAATATATTAATAAATCATATTTAATCCTTTCTCTCCATAATTCATCCTATCAAGTTGCTTTGGTGAAGGCAACCCAAAAGGACCATGCACCATCGGGTCAAGTACATACCAAAATAGTTATGGACTTAGACACTAATCCAACATAATACACTTTAGAAAATCCACACTCCATTTCACGACAGTCTTCATTCATACCTACTTCCAACATATGAACGACTGTGGCCCGTTCGAATAATTTGACTGTTCTGAACCAATTAAATTATTCAGGAAGTCAAAACATGCAAAGTAAAACACAAGAATAATACTAATCCCATATGGCCTCAAACCTTTAAGTATAAATAAAACACCTTTATTTATCACCATATCGATTACTCATTATTTATTGTTTCGGGTAATCAACTTCTTACTTGAATTATAACTACACTTGTCCCATGCTCTTAGCATGCACACAATGCTAACCTATGGTCCTTACTTTGTGAAATAGATCAAATGAACACATTTACAATCATACTCATTTCACAACTCCCAATCCTTATCATAAGTATAAGAATATCAAATTCTTGCCACTTATAGAATATATTAGATTCTAACATTTTATGCAATGATTCTTTTGTAATGTCACTGCACTAAGGTCACAATGACTATTGCCAATGAATTACAAAGCTCTCTATCGGAAATTGTTACAAGACAATTCCATAGATGTGATGTCTCTCACTCAATGTACATTCCTTTGAACATCCTTTTTGCATAAAAGTTTCTAATCTAGACATATATTCTTAATATCCAACTCTCAATATGGAAACCTTTCCATACTTACCATATGACAACTAATTCTTAATAGAATCTTATCTATTCATAATAATGTCGATATGGTCTATCCAATACTATACTTCCAACTACTCATAAACGACTAATCCTCGGTGAACTTTGGATTGTCCTTTGATAGTTGTTTAATTATCTTAGTCAAAACCGATTCTTGTCCTCTTCCCTCTAAATGTGCTAGACATTTGGAAAATTTTAGAATGGTCAAATATTATAGGATTTGCAATCATTCATATACCCGAAGCATATGGGACACGATGCATAATGTCTTACATGAAGATTTAATACTTTATTAATCTTCTGCCATAATATTTTATGTGCTACGTTCTCACATTTCGAACTATGAAGAGGAATGATGTAATCATAATCGAAATTTAAGAACACACTATGTATCTTTGACTAAAAAATATTAACATTCCACAACCTAAGCCTTTAGATTTGAAATGAAGCATAATATTCTCTCCTTTAATTATAGAAAAACAACTATTTAACCCTTACAACTTTGCGAGGCATGACTCTTGTTTTCTATAATTAATATTGCTAACTTGCAATACCTGCCTTAATAATCATAACATTTATGCTCCACTATCATGATTATTATTATAAACATAACACTTATGCTCCCACTAGCTTTGACATGTATTCAGAAACAATACCTATTAAATTTCTTAAGTCCATATTTCTAATACCTAATGCTTTGATAATCTTTTATCAAGGCTTCCTGAACTTATACACCTTTGCCTTAGATAGCTCATATGTGTGTCTTAAACAATTCAGAAAAATTGCCAAATCTCACAATTCGAATCATGGAAAGGGATACCGTAACCATAATCGAATTCGAGAATCCAATTATCACAATCACCATCTTCTTAAAATCTCTTTTAGTGAAAGTATTTCCTCACAGTCATTTTCATGAAAAAGGAAAACTTATGACACTTAGATTTTAATGGTGTATGTGTTCTTATCCATGTGAATTTGTCAAAAACAAAGTTTACGACAAATTCAAACTCATATGGACCGAACTTTCTTAATCTTGATTTCTTGCCTTATGGTAACACGGCTGCCCACCATGTCTTCCAAGTAGTTAAGCAGCTCACCCTTTCCTATCAATGTACTTTTCATTGATCAAGGTCCTTGCCTTTTATGCATTCAAATGAGAACTCATAGGGCTCACATGCATAATTAACTCAATTGGAACGGCACAAAAACAAGATAATGCCAAAACCTCAACTCGTGTACTAGTGATGATCGATAAGGTTTATTCTTGATTAGTTCTTGAAACTTTTCAAGACCATTAAGACTCCCACCGACTCCTTGACATATAAGATTCTTTTGTCAATGAACATTTCTTGACAAACGAATATTCAAGAGTCAGTGTAGTTTTTATCAAGACAAAACACATCATAAAATTGGTCCTAGTTGGTTTTTGTCTTATCCAAGACATCACAACTTTACAATTTCAAATGTTCAAGAATAAGAAAACTTTTTCAAATTCCACATTTGATGAATGTTATAAACCTTCTTAAGACTTGTTACTCAATTTACAATCTTAACTCTAAGACTTGATATTGGAACAAAGTATGATTGACTTCTTGATTTAACCATTTCTTCAATTCTCGATTCCTCTTCTTAGACATACAATTGTACAAAGATTCACTTAGAGGATCAATTGAGATATGGTTCTTAATCATTAAGACCTATCATAAAACATAAAAGGTACTCTCCTTTCTTCTTAGAATAGAGAAACTTTTATCTTTCTGCCTACTTGATTCTTCTTATTCGTTCTGCTATTGATTTAAACCTTTTCAATCAATTCAGAATTACACTTAATCTTATAAGTATATTCATATTTGCTAAACCTTTAGTGAATCATGACGAATATCTTTGATACTCTTGTGGTGGACTTAATCAACACACAACTTTGTGTACTCGATCTCCTAGTCCTTCACTTGACACTTTGTCAACGAATTAGTCTAATTTCCAAATAAAATTTCTCATTCATCATGCAACCAAGTTGCATGATTCCAAATTTCTATCCAATTGAAACTTGGGTGATGAGAAACTTTCCCTATTTGGTAAATTCTTGACCTTTCCACAAATAACATAATTAAGATCACATCCATTCGTTGTAGAAATATGAAAACATCAATTTTTCATAACAATTTTATTGCAAGGAAATAAATAAATGAGTCAAACCAAAATTTATTTTTTTATTCATAACAGCAGCGGAAAACATTTGTCCTTACAATGCAAAATCAACTGAAAAACTATGTAATCAAATATTCCTAACAATTCTATCATAACTTTCTAAGCTCAAAATCTAATCTTCAAGTCCATGCGATCGAGATCCATTTCTTTGTGATTAGACTCATTTTGCTTTTCCATCAAGTTTCCTCTCTTTTCACTGATCCTGCAAAACATTCAAATGTAATCTCATTACATTATGTATTAAGAATCAACGAATAGGAACTTAATGGAGTTAGATAGTGGATTTTACTTGAAGCACATCCATACTCTTTGACTCTCCCATCTTCTGGACTCTTCAGGCTCTTAGGACAGACTTGTATCCAACGCCCTTTCTCTTGGCAGCAAATGCAGGTTTGTTCTCCTAGAACGTCCTCGGAAGCATGGTTGGTTGACTTTCCCAACAAATACGCTCCATTGTTTTGCCAAATCATTTCTGATTCAGCAGCAATGAGCATGTAAGTTAGGTCAATGAGGTTTTCGTCATGATCCATCATATAATACTTTCTTTTGAACTCATTATATGATTCGGGAAGTGACTGCAGAACCCAGTTCATAGCCAACTTATCTGGGAATGACGCACCCAAAATTATCAACCTATCGATGTGTGGTTTCATTCCTAGAACGTGGGCACACACGGGTTTACCATCTTCATGTTTCATTTCCAATAGGGTTTTAGTGACATTGAACCTTTCAATTCTTCGATCTTGTGGGTTAGGAAGAATAACGGGAGGAGGTGGAGGAAGTGAAACATGATTTCTTGTTCCTCGATCGAATCGTGGAATATCATCTTCATGTGGAATGCTTGTTCCATGGGATTTGGGAAGACCATAGTTGTCGTAATTTGACATCTACAAAATGGGACAAAACGAATTCAAGTTAGTTGATCGATTGAGTCCTTAATAAATCACCCAAATGAGATATCAAGGGTAGGACCCAACATAATACGCTACAACCTAGAAAAGGGATGTCGTAATCTAGTTGCAGAATATTTGAAGGTAAGTGAATGACGATTCACTAATTTCCACCATTAAAAAACAAAAAAGAAATTTAAGTTTTAAATCTATGAAAACTCCTAGATCCTTTGAGATTCATTGAACATTTCAATGGCATGTTTAAATCTCAATATGCCCCTCTAGTTTGTGACTGGGATGCCGAGGATCACAAAGCGGGTGTGAATAACCATGCAAATCTACATGGTGCCCTCACATGTTACAATCACCTATTCGATGTGCCGGTAAACCACACACGCTCCACCGAACTATGACAAACATTGAGTCACCCTTGCTACCTTTGCTTAGAACCATTTAGTGTGCCGGTTAACCACACACGCTCCACTAACGTCTTCGCAAGGGCACAAAGTGTAATTTCATGGAATTGCCTCAATTCACTTTTGCCTAAAGTAAATAAGATTGGGAATTTTATGAAAACATTTAGTTACTTTTGTACTTCATTATACTTATAATGGAAGGTTTCGTCCTATCCTACCCGTTCGGCTAACGACCCTCCACTAGTCAAGAGTGCATTGGGTAAGAGTGGATACCCATTCAATCGCCATTTTATAGGCAATTTCCTTAAACACCCATTATAGACCAGCTTCGTGAATGAGGCCTACTAACGGTAAGACTGACTTTTACTCATACATATATATAATGTTAGACTTTTAATGTTATATATAGTATAGGGTGTATTTTACATTTTTAAAATACTAGGTGGTCTAATTTAATAATTATAATTTTAATTTAATTAAATTGTACACCAAACCTTTATGGATTTATTAAATCTCTTTTAATTATACACCTTAATTAATTAATAAAACAATAAGGGTGTGATTTGAACTTTTCAAAACAATACTAGGGTTTTAGAATTTAACATTCCTAAATTAAACTTTTAATCAACTCTTAAATTCCAAAACTTGAGGGCAAGTTTTGAAACATTTCAAAACATTAGAGTTTAGAATTTAAATATTTCAAAATCAAACTTTTTAATCAAAATTTAAATTCCAAAACTTGAGGGCAAGTTTTGAACCTTTTCAAAACATTATGGTTTCAACTATTTAAATTTCAAAAACAAAACTTTTGAGTTCAAATTAAAACTATAAAACCTAAATGGGAAAATTGAAACCTTCAATAACACAAGGATCAAATAACAAATAATATAAATTAAACAATTAATTTCATCATTATCTATATTTGACCTAATTTCAATTTCTTGCAGAATAAGTTTCCCAATTAATACAAATAATCAAACTTTATCTTATTAGGAAGTTATTATCTAATCAATTGGTAATTATCTTTTGTTTAATCAAGGATATACTCACAAATATGAATAAAATTGGATTTTAAGGACCTAGAACAGATAAGGCAAGTATTCATGAGTAAAACAGCAAGAAATCCTGAAAATAGCTCCATCTGACGCTCGAACTCGCCGAGTGTCATACTGTACTCGCCGAGTTGAGGTCTACTCGCCAAGTTCATCAGGCAGGGAGCTCAAAACTCGATTTTGCAACTTGAACAAACATACAAGGCATCAATACAATATAAACCAATCATGGCTCTGATACCACTAATGGGTTTTAGCCACAAGAACATCCTATGTGCTCATGCAAACCCTAATGCTTGGATCTAGGTTTCTCTATTGTACATGCAATTCATCCAAGACTTTAAACCCTATTTCTAGCATACAAGTAATCATATTAACATAAGAAATAGGTTTAGATCTTACCTTGATTGTTATGTAGCAATAACAATCTCAAATCCTCCTTGTAGTGACTTTAGAAAGCTTAGAGACACAAATGTCACTCCTCTAATGGTTCACAAACACCAAGAGCAAGAGGATGAAGAAGAGAAGAGAAGGAGGCTGCCCAAAACATGTGGAAACCCTAGAGAAAAAGTTCACCACGTTTTTGGGGCTTAAGGGTCCTTTAAATAGTGAGGCTATTAGGGTTATCTAACAAGGAAACCCTAATTTGGATGCTTAGGCCCTAAGCAACCCATGGACTCCTTCCTTAACAAGCCTTGGACGATTTCTAATGGGTTTCCTCATAGAATTCGTCCACCCCCTTAATAAGGAGTCCATTAGCTCAATATTCAACTATCATACAATTGATAGTTCTAGTCCCTTAAGTTTAATTAATGTCTTTTAGCCACAAACTTAATTCTTATTAATTCTTGACTAATTTTAATTAAACAATACGATTTCTCCTTTAATATATTATTCTCATAATATATTAATAAATCATATTTAATCCTTTCTCTCCATAATTCATCTTATCAAGTTGCTTTGGTGAAGGCAACCCAAAAGGACCATGCACCATCGGGTCAAGTACATACCAAAATAGTTATGGACTTAGACACTAATCCAACAAAAACTACCCTCCATAATTACTAAATGACCTTATATTTATATAAATAACTAAACACCCTTTTATAATACTATTTTAAATAGATTTAACGATATTTGTACTAAACTAATGTCGAAAGAACTCAACATTAGTCTTATAATGACCGCATCGTCGATACCTTTCTAATGATATACACATATGTATATATATATATATATATATATATATATATATGTGTGTGTGTGTGTGTGTACGTATATATGATTTATACTTTATTTTAATACGTAAATATGCTATTATAATTTTTAACTTGTTCATACGAACTCCGTTTTTGACATTATTTATATCCACGTGTAGGTGGAGACGTACTCAACAACTTTCGTCTAGATTCCGTCGGCTAATTTTGACTTTATTTTTAAAGTTATATTTTTAACAGGCCGGGACATGATTGGTCCGTTAAAATCTCATAACTTCTTCATCCGATGTCCAATTTCGTCCATCTTTTTATCGTTACGCTACTAATAACGAGATCTTCGATTCTCGTTTAGGTTGTGTCGCCTAAAAACCGCTCGATCTAATACTCGAACTTGGGGTTGTACACCGCTAAGTAGAAACTTCGAAAAATCATAACATTCCTCATACGAAGTAAGATTTGGGTGTTCTTTTTATGGACGCTCTCAGGTTAACATATTCTACGACTTTCATTTAGATTACTAAGGCTAAAAGTCACTCTATCATATATTCACTATTTACGTCTTCTCGGTGTCGTGTCGGTTCCGTCGCGAAACTTCGACGGGTCATAACTTCTTCGTTATAACTCGGATTTCAGCACTCTTTATATGTACGAACCCTTGAGAAATATTCTACAACTTGGTTAAGATTATTTATTCTAAACAATCTTTTGTCGAAAAGTCGTTTTCGACCTTATTATCTCTAAATTGACTAGCCCGGATATACGGGCGTGCAATATATGCTTAGGTTATTTTCTTTTTACTAAATATTGTATGCCAGAATGCACAGATTTGGACCACCGGATGGAATAGAATCAAAGGTTATGATCTGAGTGTTTATGATATTACAATAGGTTAACATGTATCATATAATCTCACAACTTTCAGCACAAGAGCATTTTAGTCAATTAACCTATATTAAAAAAAAGAAAATTTTCGGATTTTTAGGGATAATTAATTCCTTGATTTTTAAAAAATCTGAATTTTTAAATTAATTTAATTTTAATTCTAACGTAATTTTTAAATATAATCGATTTTATTACGTCAGAATGTTTTTTGTTATAATGGTGTTCTTTTATAATTTTATTCTGTTATAATATTATTCTAGAATAACAGTTTCTTGAATCCCAGTTTGAAGAATAACAACATTTAATATATTCTTATATGTTCGATGTAACATCCCGACTCCCATGTATTTCTTTTATTGTTTATTGATTATTTATTATTGGGACTTTATGAGTGACTCAACGAGTTGTGAGCCTAACTCGGCGAATAGAGTCCGATTTGGTCATGTGGGTTTAATGACCCACTCGACGAGTCAGAAAGCTGACTCGCCGAGTTGGAGTTGTGAGGTGAAACCCTAAATCTCCGGTGTTGGGGCCTATTTAAGAGAACTTATGTCCTCATTTCCATCTCACCAGCTTCCCAACTCCGATGTGTGAAACCTTAAACGTTTGTAGTAAGCTAAGGGAGTTATAAAGCTAATCTTTGAGTATTCTAATGCATCTTTTGAGGAGAAGAGGAGATTATCCAGCAAGGAACGAGGAGAAATTGTTGGATCTAGTGCAATATTGACCAGAGCTTCTGTGGAATGTAAAAATCCTACACCTTTCTCATCTTATTGGTTAGATCTCATGATTATGGAAATTAGGGCTTTTACCACCTTTTAGTGGGACATTGAGTGCATTGAGTCTATCAGGAGGTCTAAAATTCAGATATGGACCTTGTGAGGTCCATAGAGTCCAAAGGTCCTAACTTTATTAAGCCATATAAGAGTTATTGTGCTTAAACACCCTTGTTAGAGTTGTATTGGCATTTTGGAGCAAAATATGACATGCATGAAAGTAAAGATCGAAGCTTTACATGACATTCAAGCCTTGGGAGCCTAGATCTAGGGTGTGGAGTAGTAGATCTGCCTTAAAACATTTTAATGAGAATTCAGACTGAAGGGACTCGCCGATTCAACGAGCTGACTTGACGAGTCGGCTAGGGTTTTCCCCGATGAGTCTGGACAAGGGTGACTCAGCGAGTTGATGAGATAACTCGAAGAGTTAAGTTGGGTTTTCGCAACATTATGAGGAACAACGGGGACTCGACGAGTCACATAGGTGCACTCGGCGAGTTGGGTCAACATGGGCAGTTGACTCGAGTGTTGACTTTTGTTGAGTTTAGGGTTTGGTCAAGACAGGGTTTATGGGGGCCATGGAGGGGTAAAATGGTCTTTTACCCATCTTAAGAGTTAGAAGAAGTTTAGAGTGAGTTATATGACATTGTGATCTTTATGAGTTAATTAGAGATGCTTATTACGTGTAGGCGGAGATTAGACTGTTCGAGGGGTATCCAATTTTCTTTGCATACTTACGAGGTGAGTCTTCTCACTATACTTACCATGAGTGGTATCTATGTGTGACCGGAGGGTCTTTTGTGCTTATTTGAGTTACGTCATACTATGCATTTTGTCTGTGTGATATATATATGTTATATTCTGTGTTTTACTGAGATAAGACCGGAGGGTCCAAATCGAGTTATGGGACCGGAGGTTTCCACTAAGATAGGACCGGAGAGTCCAAACCGAGTTGTGAGACTAGATGGTCCTCACTAAGACACACGACCGGAGGGTCCACACTGAGACACATGAGACTGGAGGGTCCATGCCGAGTTATTGTGACATCCCCAATTTCGCAGCCAGAAAAGACCGATTTGTTTATGCTTTGTTTTAAAATCAGAGTAATCCTTTTTTAAGGAAAACAATTACGGAA